>NC_085841.1:246149688-247349688 GCF_035594765.1 Anolis carolinensis
CAAAGTGGCAATTAAATTAATTTAAAAAAATATTACTATGTCAGGCTCACGAAGTATGATTTTAGGAGAGAAATGTCAACGCTTGGTAGGAGACTGCGAATAGAAATGCTGCTTACTCCATGTCACTGAAGCAATTTAACACAGGCAAATTTCACAGATGCCATCCCATATGTTTTTCCCAATTTTCTCCAGTTGTTAGCAGATCCTGAGTTCAGAAGACAATCTCTGACCCCCACCCCCCCCATTCCCGACACTTCAGAAACACTTTCTTAATGAGACATAATGGACACGGGAAGGAACTCCCTCTGGGTCATGTAACAGACTTAGTTATACATAGTTACATTTCTGTATTACAAGTGTTTATCCACAGATTAGGACTTTCTAATTTTCCCCTCCCATTTCCATCAGGCAAAGAAGATGCTGATCCACAACTTCTTCATAGTAATGGATGGATTGAGAGCACACGCTAAAGTTTACTCCAGGTGAAATGGAGATACGGTTCAGCCTGTTTCTACATAAGGATACACTCCCTTAGTAAATAAGGGTTTGAGAGAGAATTTTTTTTGTTCTACATTCTCAATGAAGACCTAAATATTTTGTGTTTCAAAGTGGCTTTTATCAATTTTGGATTATACTATATCCTTCAACTGTCCCAGATTGGCAGGGACAGTCCCTATTATTTTTCAGCCACTCCACTTGTTCAGCTGTATAATGACCCAGGTTTTCCTGCCTTTTTCACTTTCACCCTTTGTCTTCAATTTACTTCAAGTGATGCAAACTGAGTTAAAAATGCAAGGGTAGTTTGCACACAATTCACCCAATCAAAAGTGGGGGCACAATCTTGTCCCTTCTCACTTAAGAGTCTCAGGCAAAAGCAAACTGCTTTAACTACTAATTTGTTTTCATTATGAATGTTTCATTTTAAACATACTCTCATGTTACTTGGCGACACATGTCCCAGTTTTTATTTCTGAAATTTTTGAAGGTATATGATGTGCCAATTGACTCTATCTGCTTGGACAAGGGTTAGCACAAGACATTAGATGCCTGAAGCAAAGGGCTAGAGTTTTCGCCCATTACATGCACAGAGACTCAGTTCAAGCTGAGTCCATTGCCAACAGCTTCTTACTTCAAGATTACTAGTTAACCCCCCCCCTCCCTCCCTCCCTCCCTTCCTTCCTCCCTCCCTTCCTTCCTTCCTTCCTTCCTTCCTTCCTTCCTTCCTTCCTTCCTTCCTTCCTTCCTTCCTTCCTTCCTTCCTTCTTTTCTTTTCTTTTCTTTTCTTTTCTTTTCTTTTTTGCTGGACTGCAAACAGGAAGGCTAGATCTGAGGTACAGGCAAAATCAGACTACACATGCAATTCTATATTCCTTCAGTGTCTCACTTCCATTCACCAGCAGCAGCATTTGCTACCTCATGCAGATGCCTCGTTCTACTGCTTGGGATGGAGACATCTTGGCCACAGCAAATATTCACACTTCGATAACTTCTTGTGAGGACCATTCCAATGCATTGCACGTGAGGCTGGTTTTTTTAAATGTTACATATACTGAGTTTCTGGTGGAGCAGTGGGTTAAACCACTGAGCTGCTGAATTTGCTAACCAAAAGGTCAGCGGTTTGAATCTGGGGAGTGGAGTGAGCTCCAGCTGTCAGCACCAGCTTCTGATAACCTAGCAGTTCGAAAACATGCAAATGTGAGTAAATCAATAGGTACTACTCTGGCGGGAAGGTAACAGTGCTCCATGCAGTCATGCCAGCCACATAACCTTGGAGGTGTCTACAGACAATGCCGGCTCTTCGACTTCGAAATGGAGATGAGTACCAACCCCCAGAGTAGGACATAGCTAGACTTAATGTTAGGGGAAAACCTTTATCTTTACCTATACTGAATTTCTTGAAAAATATATAAAGAGATTACTAAGTGGAGCAGGACTGTATCTTACGTAAAACACTACCTTCTCCAGATTTTCCCCAGATGTCTCATTCATGTTCCCCCGCTAAATGACGTGAGCTGCCAGGCATGGCACTTCTGGCATCAAAGAGGTTATTTTTGGTGCCAAATGAAGACCCTTCTGTTCAGTGTGGCCTTTTGGATAATTGATACTGTCTGAGCGTCTCAATTTTTAAAATATTTATGTTTAATTTTAAGGGGCTGCAAGTTTTGTTTTCCTGCTGTATATTATGTGGCATTTCATTTTATGGGTTTATTTTTTTTCCTCATATATGAATGTGGGTTTTTAAAATGTCGATTTATTGCAAGCCACACAAAGCATTTTATTTTATGGGATGATGTGCACAGCCCATAACTAAATAAGTACATTCTTCTCTGCATATTTCCTTTTGAGAATTGTGTCTACTAGGCTGCCTTTCTGTTAAACGTACTCCAGCTTAGTGCCACAGCCTGGCTTTCATTTTGACACTCAATGGTTTTGCTTACTTAGAAATTTCTGCAGTTTTGATTTCAAGTGGCTTCACTGAAGAACACTTTAGAAGCATCACAAGCCAAAAGTACAGCAGACTTTTTAGAAAAGTGGACCATCTTCCATTATCTTGAAATATATATCTTTTCTTCTCTTTCAGATTTCAGCATAAGCTCTCAATTTTTGCTCTTTTAAAAAATCTAGGTGAAATAACCAGCATTTTAGCAGCTAAATTTTGTTGTACATTGTTCAAGTTTCCAAATTGTTTTCAAGAATAGCCTCAACTAATGATGCTTTGCATTAATCTCACCTGGAGATTACAAGAAAATGTATCACTTAAGATAGTCCATGTTCTAGAACAGTAGTTCTCAACCTGTGGGTCCCTAGGTGTTTTGGCCTACAACTCCATGAAATCCCAGCCAGTTTACCAGCTGTTAGGATTTCTGGCAGTTGAAGGCCAAAACATCTGGGGACCCACAGGTTGAGAACTACTGTTCTAGAAAGTCCACTAAAAGGCACCATTATCATAAGATCTACTGGGGTCTATGTGATGCAACAGTTGGTCTATAGCAGAGAATGCATTCCTGCCCTTTAGGAGGCCCATGGATTGGATAATTGACTCACATGGTTTATAGAACACATAAGTGCACAAACAAACTGAACTGAACAGGCATGACCATCCCCCATCCCTATAGCTATGAGGATTGTGCAAGAAGATTATTGAAAAGACAATTTACTCCACCATTTCATTTCCACTCTTCAGGCTTTTTGCATTGTCGACAATGTTCATGAAGAAGCAGTTCCATTTTGCATAGGCATTCCCTCATTGTGTCTGGCTGCACCCAAAACAAACTAAATACCAGTTTCCTACACCAGTGTATCTCAGTACCTCTATTTTATCAGCATTCACCTGATCACAAAGTCAGCATCACTGAGCTAACTAGGGGAAATAGAATTCCATGTAAATAGAACATTCATTGCTTTCCTTCTAAGACGCTAGACAAGCTCCCCAGTTGCTTCAAACAGATTTTGAAAAGCATGAAGAATAACTTTTCAGGCCCCACAGCTCAAATGCCATTGGGTTTTGCTACTATATTTAATATGATAATATACTATAAATACTGAATTTCCAACTGAGTGAAGGGTAATCTATAATTTTTAAAAGCCTCATCATCATCATCATCATCATCATCAATCATTTCTGTCACCGTCATGGAAGCAAATAGACTTCATTTTGAATACAAATCTTTCTTTCAGGTGATCTACATCAAGGGTTCTCAACCTGGGGTCCCCAGATGTTTTTGGCCTTCACCTTCCAGAAATCCTAACAGCTGGTAAACTGGCTGGGATTTCTGGGAGTTGTAGGCCAAAAACATCCAGGGACCCCAAGTTGAGAACCACTGATCTACAGTCATTGTTGCTGATGGGCTCAAGGTTTTCCATATTGATGGAGGCCAGATGAAAAAAAAAATCTTTTTGGGGAAAATGGTCAATTCCATCCCATCTCTGTGACTATCTCTGATTATTTTATAAGAATAAATGTGTCTGACTTTTCTTTATTTGTTAGGATACAATTGAGATGGACACCAAGGCAGCAGAGAGCTATGGTGCTTTCCCCGTTTTCTGAATCATTTTTCTATGAAAGGCATGCCAACAACACAAGCAAATTCCATCAAAAGATTCCTCAGAAGCCAACTCTACTGTTGCACCTGTATGAAAAATACTACACGTTGCATAAAAGCCTCATTATGTTGATACTTTTTTTGGCAAGAGCAAAGAATCATATGCAGCACAATCTGTGAAGAGTTGGTTTGATAGAGCTGTTCCTCCCCCTAGACTGCAGTTATTTCAAAAGGCTTGAATTTCATGAATGGAGGCAACATGATTAGGAAAGGGCCATGCCAGTCAATAGATGCCCAGGGTAACACATTTGCTTAGGTAGCAAATAGGAAAGATATTATTTAGAGCTCCTATTGAAATTTCAACATAGAGCTTGTGTGTTAAAATCAATATGCTTCTTTAGATGATATCTTTGTAGGAATTTCAAAAGATAAGGAGGAATACTGAAAGCACTTAAAGACATTTCATGGGGCTTGGTAAAGTTCACTTGTAAAAGACAAAAATAATTGACTCAGCTCTTTCAGAGTAACTAGGAAAAACTAGGGACTAGAAGAAAATAAAAAAGGGGAATTAGGGTTTTACCCACAGAGATGTAAAGAATATACATCAGTTTTCTCATCCTCAACGAGAAAGGTAAAAATTGCTGTTTTTTTCATGGTGTGAGAGAATTGGCTGTCTGCAAGGACGTTGCCCAGGGGATGCCTGGATGTTTGATGTTTTACCATCCTGTAGGAGGCTTCTCTCATGTCCCCACATGGAGAGCTAGAGCTGACAGATGGGAGCTCACCTCGCTTCCCAGATTCAAACCGCTGACCAGCAGTCCTGCCGGCACAAGGGTTTAACCCATTGCACCACCAGGAGCTCCATTTTTCACTGGTGACAAAACGTAAATCCCACCTCACCCAAAGAATACACAAATGTGTAAGCTTCATTTGTCCAAGAATCATCTACCCAAAAGTAGTCTCTTTCAATAAGCACAGAAGGACAGAGCTATTGATTTTAAAAGATACAATTAATCTTTCTAATGATTCATCTTTATAAAAAAAATCAATGCAATATATATTATACCACCACCAATAGCAGTTTACATCAAAATCATTACAAAGGCCATCTGCAAAAATCATACAAACGTCTTGCAAATGCTAAAACAAAAGCCAAAAAGACTCATTTTCCAAAATGTGCAATAACCCTCCCATCTTGCTCACTAGAGAATTATTATGGTGATGGTGGTTGGAGAATATTGGGTTTTGTGAATAAGAATGAGAAAAAGAGAAGCAAAGATTTCCTCTGTGTTTATCTGTTATGGGCCATGGGGTGGGGGCAGCTCAGGTATCTGATTTTAAAATGTCATGAAACAGCAGCAAATGATTTATTGGTATTCCATAATTTATTACTTAGGAAAGGAGTTTCTGGGATTTTCTTCCTAAATCTCCAAGTTATATGTTGGGTATTATATCATATCATGAGGAGACAGAAAGCTTGGAAAAGATCACGATGCTGGGGAAAATGGAAGGAAAAAGGAAGAGAGGCCAACCAAGGGCAAGATGGATGGACGGTATCCTTGAAGTGACTGGGTTGACCTTGAAGGAACTGGGGGCGGCGACGGCCGACAGGGAGCTCTGGCGTGGACTGGTCCATGAGGTCACGAAGAGTCGGAGACAACTAAACGACTGAGCGGCAGCATTATATCATATACCTTGGAGATGGGAACACAAATGGGATATGAGGTTATTTATCCATGATGAAAACTGCTCCCACCTACCTTTTACAAACTTGGGTGATTTCAGCATGCTTTACTTTGGGGCTGTCTTGTAACAGACTGGATATAATACAGGGAAATTGGATATGGTTTCTTCCATCATTAAACCTTCAATCATTCATGACGCCTTGAATTTTTCCTTCCACTTTTGAATCTTTATATGAATGCTTTTTTACTATTTACTTTTCTTATTCATGATGAATGAAGTCCACACACTAAATTTGATCTGGAATTGATTTCAGTAACTTGAGCTGAAGTGGAAAATGGATCCATTAAATCAAACTAGTGCTCATTTGGAACTTGTGGTGCTCTCAGTCATGTAAGTGGAAACTCAGTGAGAGTTGAGTTTCTCTCCCATAACCATTCTAGAAACTCCAAAATCTCCATAGCTGCCTCCTGTATTAAAGGGTGTGGTTCTGCAGTGATGACAATGGCAGCAGAGAGAGAAGGAAATTCATTTTCTTCCTTTCACATCCCCTTTTCCTTTCCTCCCCACTACTCCTTTTAGTCTCTTCTTACTCTTCTTTCCATCAACAGAAAATAGAAGCTGAAATGTGACCATTGCGGGGGTTACAAAGATGCTCAGCAATGTAGTATTCCAGACACTTAGAGGCATGTCCATTTTCCTACCCATCATACTTCTGTGCTTAAGAGCTAAGTTATCAGCATTCAATGCCCAGGCAGAGAAGGAAAAGAGGGAAGAAGAATGCAAGAATGGATCCCTCCTTTCTGTTGTTCCATCAATATGCAAATGCTTATTTTTATTCATACAACTTTTAATACTGCAGGCCTTTAAGAAGGGAGGCTGTAAGAGCTGTATTATTTTAAAATTGTATTGTTTAACTTTTTTAAATCATTGAAAAATATGATTTAAATTTGATCAATAGTTTAATTCAGATTTAATGTTTTGCTTTGTATATGTTCAGTTTTAATATTTTAAAAGTGTGGGCAACCTTAACCCAAATCATATGTAAAAATGTCAGGAGGAGGAAAGATATTGTTCTCCCTGTTGTATGAATGTATGTATGTATGTACATAGGAGCCTCTGGTGGCTCAAAGCGCTGAGCTGCTGAACTTGCAGACTGAAAGGTCCCAGATTCAAATCCGCGGAGTGGAGTGAGCGCCCACTGTTAAGCTCCAGCTTCTGCCAACCTAGAAGTTTGAAAACATGCAAATGTGAGTAGATCAATAGGTACTGCTCCGGCGGGAAGGTAATGGTGGTCCATGCAGTCATGCCAGCCAGGGAAATGGAGTTTTTTTATTGAGAATGGTGACTTGTTTCATTTCCACTTAAAAGAATGGTCAAAATTCAGAGGCATCGTTCTCCTGCATTTTGAAAGCTATTATGATGAAATTTGCCAGAATGGAAGCAAAAATTAACCACTCTTTGCCTATCAAGTTTCATAATGTTTGACCCATCCACTGATTTTTGGGGATTTTTGAAGCAACATTTTTAAAAAATGCTATCAGATCGATGGCCACGCCTCTCCCTCCCTCTCTCTTCCGCTCTGATTGGCTGAGAGGCATGCCAACATGGTTTCTCCTCTCAGAGGGGCTACAGCTACATCCGAAAACATCAGAAACAAACGAAAAAGGTACTTTTTTATTCAAATTCGTAAAATTTGTAAGGCAGTGAGCAGATGTTTCAAATATCAATTCAAAAGTACTTTCGAAACGAATTTTTAACAAATTTAACGGACTAACAAAAAATTTGCTCAAGCCTAGTGCCTACTATTAAAGGAGAGGAAAACCACTTAACCATTTTGCCTGGTTAACAAATCAATTAAGGTGCAATCCTAAAAAAATGTTGCCACAGAGAAGATCTTAATGAATTTAGCAAAACATAGTTTTGAGTGAGGATTACTGTTACTATTCTCATATGAAGACCTAGCAGCAGAAATACATTTTACGGTATGCGATCTGTCCTCTTTCTGACATTATAATTAAATAATGGTATTCTTACACATATTTTCAAAGAACATTCAATAATTGTACAAGTACTGTTTGATTAAAATGAATTTAATTAATATAATTACATCAGATTAATGCCAGATTAATGTTAAAACAACAGAACCCCACCTTTTCTGAACATAAAATATGCATATTACAAAGGCATTTATTCTCAATTTAAACAAACAATAGCAAGACAGGACTTGAACAGTTACTATAACTGCTGTTTGAAAAGCAGTTCCGTTTAACACTTATCAGTTTTAAGGTGGCTCAGAAGAAACCTAAAACAAAGCATTTCTTTCCCCTCCCACTTGACTCTTAAAATGTAAACAGGCATATAGCTGTTCTTTTGAAAGCAAAAGCAAATAAAAAACCTTTTGATCAATAAATATGTAAACCCTTTTCTATTATGTGGAAGAAAACCTGCTGATTCCAGGAAGCTTTACTGACTAATTTATGATAAAGTGGTAATTATGGTTTATTGCTTGAATTTCTGGACTAGATCCTGTTTATTCAATGTCCTTCTAAGCCATAAATTCCTGGGCAACTCCAGAACAAATGCTTATCTCTCACTCTCAGGTTAGGCTCTTGGATTGTTAGCATAGTTGTACGAGATTAGTTGTAGAGTTGTTGCATGTAGAAACTGGCAGGACACATTTCAATTTGGTTATCAGTCATGCACACTACAAGAATGTGAGTGTACTAGCAGCCCAAAATCACAATGGTTTGCAGTAAGGATGCAATTTTTGACTAAGTATCTGCTCAAAAGAAGCAATGGGGAATTTAAGCAATTGTCTTTCTACTTGGTAAAAAGTCATTGTAAAACAACCTTTTTTGGAAGTATTATACAAGTCAGAATTTATTATGCACAAAATTTACAAGTGGTTGTTTCTTAGAATCATAGACTCATGGAATCATCAAATCATAGAGATGGAAGAGACCACCTGGGCCATCTAGTTTAACACCCTGCCATGCAAGAACAGCACAACCAAAGTAGCTCTGACAGTTGGCCATCCAGCCTTTGTTTAAAAGCTTCTAAAGAAGAAGCTTCCACCACACCCTGAGGCAGTGAGTTCCACTGTTTAACATTACTTATGGTCAAGAAGTTCTTCCTAATGTTCAAGTAGAATCTCCTTTCCTGGAATTTAAACCCATTGTTCTGAGTCCTAGGCCCCAGGGAAGCAGAAAACAAGCCTGCTCCTTTATGACATCATTTCACATATTTAAACATGTCTCCCCTCAACATTCTCTTCTACGGGCTAAACATCCACAGTTCTTTAAGCTGATCCTCATTGGGCATGGTTTTCAGATCTTTGATCAGCAATAGTCGCCTTCCTCTGGACACATTCCAGTTTGTCGATATCTTTCCTAAATTGGACACAGTAGTTGTGTTTTATACACAAACACAGAACAGAATTTTCTGCAGAGGAAACTGCATTTTCTGTTCAGAAAACGCTTCTACACAGCTAAATTATTTCATGTGCAGAAAATACTACTTCTTGAACAGGAAACATTTCTATGCAAACCAACTACAGTGGCTGAGGAGTCTCTGTCTGGACCACACCTGGGGCTGATACAACTTTCCAGTTCAGGTCTGGGTTATGGGTCAGTGTACATCCTGCCTAACCAATTATAAGTTAGGAAAGGATAAATTAAGTACAGTAGAGTCTCACTTGTAAGGAGCCCCGGTGGCAAAGTGCGTTAAAGCGCTGAGCTGCTGAACTTGCAGACCGAAAGGTCCCAGGTTCAAATCCCGGGAGCGGCTTGAGCACCCGCTGTTAGCTCCAGCTCCTGTCAACCTAGCAGTTCAAAAACATGCAAATGTGAGTAGATCAATAGGTACCGCTCCGGCGGGAAGGTAACGGCGCTCCATGCAGTCATGCCGGCCACATGACCTTGGAGGTGTCTACGGACAACGCCAGCTCTTTGGCTTAGAAATGAAGATGAGCACCAACCCCTAGAGTCAGACATGACTGGACTTAACGTCAGGTGAAACCTTTACCTTTACCTAGAGTCTCACTTATCCAAGCTAAACGGGCCGGCAGAACCTTGGATAAGCGAATCTCTTGGATAATAAAGAGGGATTAAGGAAAAGCCTATTAAACATCAAATTAGGTTATGATTTTACAAATTAAGCACAAAAACATCATGTTATACAACAAATATGACAAAAAAGTACTTCAATACGCAGTAATGTTATGTTGTAATTACTGTATTTATGAATTTAGCACCAAAATATCACGATATATTGAAAACATTGACTACAAAAATGGCTTGGATAATCCAGAGGTTTGTATAAGTGAGGCTTGGATAAGTGAGACTCTACTGTGTACACAGTAAGGTATGTTAGTGTAGAGGAAGTATGGTTTTGGCAGAAGTACCACAATCATGGGTAAAAAGCAACCATGCATATGGAATAAATCCCCATTTACAGAATTTTCTATGCAGAAAATAGCATTTTCTGTATAGGTAATAATATTTATGTGTAAAAATATCACTTTCTGCAGATAAATGCTGAGCACTGCACAGAAATGGAAAAATCATGAATTGCCAAAATTATTATCAGTCTAGGATTTGTTTCCTATGGTATTCCCAACTGCTGAAAAAGATTTTGAATATTTTCAAATACTAATTTCATCCCTAGTTTCCAATGACCAAAGATTTACTATGAATTATCATGTCCCACTCTTCCATTATCTCTTATTTTATATTCTCCACTTTAATACTTTCTAACATTTTACAGATGAAAAATGAGAAACGTGAATTTAAACAAGCATGGCATGATCAAAATGCCACCCTCTTAATGAGGATGACATACAAACTAGGAGGGCTACAGCAGTTTCTTTTTGCTAGACTACTGATACAGACTAGAGCCCACCCATTCATCTCCTTTTCCCTTTGCTGAGTTAAATGAATACAAACTACCATTTTAGGAAAATGTTGCAAAAATGGGAAGGAAAAAAAATGCAGAAATAGAATGAAAATTGAGAAACTGGAATATTTTGAAAATAGCACAAAAATGGGACAATGGAGGGTTAATTAGGATTGACTGCCAAACTAGGATGATTTGAGGTTATGCAGTTCATGCAGAATTCAGCCTGGGAAAATCAGTAAAGGGAGGGGGAAGTAAAAGGGATTGGTTTCACCTCTCTTTCTCATCTTTCCTTTGCCCTGGTTGACGTCACAGCAGATGATGGACAACTGGTAGGACTCAAGGGTGGCTGGAGACTGATGTGACATGGAGGATGGGAGAGAATGGCAAGGGTGGCCGGGGAGTGTCTGTCTAACCCATCTCGGGGCTGATCCTGACTTGACCCAAGATAGCAGGTCAGTGTAGATCCACTCTCAGTCTTTCTTAGTATTGCAAAGTTCTTTTCTTCTTCTTCTCTGCTTGTAAATAGAAGCAAAAAAGCTGTAATAATCTACTGTTGCCCATGACTGACTTCCATGTTGCGGAGTGTTAAATCCACTCTTGGTTTAAGTCTAAACTTAGAATGAGCTATCCAAGAATCTAAATCCTAGTCCCAAAACAATTTTAACAATGTGAATTTGTCCTTTAAAGATAAAAATAAAATCCAGAATGGATAGGAGCTCTAGCTGCCTCAAATGGAACCAGAATGATTTTGTTTAGGGATTTTGATGATATTTTGGAATAATAGACAAGGAGAGCATGAGGATATTAGCTGGCCGAAAACAATACTAAGCTATTACAGTAAATTGAACAATAGACAGATGTAATGTATGTCACTTTCCTCCTGGCTACAGCTGATAGTAACTCAACTCCTTCATTATTAAAAGACTTTATCTTTCATAGGCATTACAGAGTTTCCCTTTTTCTCATACATTTCTGGAACTGGCTACAATATTTGATGATCACATTTTCACAAAACGCCTCCTTCCTGGCATGTTTTCTATTTAATAAAGGGTTAGATATGCCAAGAGAGTGATCCTTTTTCTAGTTTGAGGAGCAGCAGCCCCACCAAGTTAACTTTGTCTCCAAACAACAATAAACCTATTATTATCCAAAGGCCAACCTGGCAACTGCAGAGACTGTTAAAAGGCCACAATGATTTCTGCTGTTTTCTTGACAAGCTTTCTGGAAAAGCCAGTTATCCTCTGGCAGCTAAAATTTTCAATTTCTACCCAGGTCCGCTCCATGTTATTGCTCACACAGATGAAATACGGTTGACTATATTGCATCAAGTATTCTTTTTGCTTCTAAATATGTTCAGCCTAAATCTTTCATACAGGTTATAGCTTGTACTGTAGACCCTGGTGGCACAGCAGTTTAAACCGCTGAGCTGCTGAACTTGCTAACCAAAAGGTCAGCAGTTCAAATCTGGGGAGCAACGTGAGCTCTTGCGGTTAGCCCCAGCTTCTGCCAACATAGCAGCTCGAAAACATGCAAATGTGAGTAGATCAATAGGTAACACCCCGGTGGGAAGGTAACAGAGCTCCATGCAGTCATGTCGGCCATATGACCTTGGAGGTGTCTACGGACAACGCCAGCTCTTTGGCTTAGAAATGGAGATGAGCACCTACCCCCAGAGTTGGACATAAGTAGACTTAATGTGAGAGAAAAACCTTTACCTTTACTATAGCTTGTATTGTGTAGATGGAAGAAATGTACAAGATCTAGTGATTATAACTCAGTTTTACAGTACAGTTGGTCACCTGTATCCACCCATTCATCACCCACAGATTCAATCTTCCACACCTCAAAAGCTTTCAAAAACAAAATGTTTTACTAAACCATTTAATATACTGTAATTTGAGCATCTGTGGATTTTTATATCCATGGGAACTAGTGGATAATAAGAGCCCACTTTTGTTTAAATGTTTCCTTAGTCACGCTTCCCTTTTCATACATATATGTTAGGAAGATGCTTGGACTATAGGCAGCTCATAAAACCTCCTTGAAATATGATGTTTGTGCTTCTCATGTGACAAATTTTCTTCAGTCACATGTGGACCTGTGTGATTTAAATTCAGGCTATATGGCAGACTGTTCACATATGGTAGATATTCATTAGTTCAACAGCAGAATCAGTCCTTTTCACTAATTGATCAAGGAGAAATCCTTGACTAAATCTAAGAAAGACTGAGATCCATTTATAACTTTTTACAGTAAAGATGGGGATAGAATTCAATTATTGTGATTTTTAAAAAAAATATATATAGAGTGTGATATTAAAAGTAGATGGATAGGAATAAAATGACACTTAAAGGAAGTAACAAGTAGAAAGTTAAATCAGCAGGCAATGAGTGTGAGGCTTGTAGATTAGTTTTAGTAGATATCTGTTTAGAATGTTTAAGTTATATGGTGTGCTAGAAGTTGTACTTTAGTTTTATATATAATGAAAATCGTTCTTGTTTTTGGTTTTTTATGGTAGTGGTTTTTGTTTTGTTTTTACTTGCATTTCTAATTTTGTTTTATTTTTTTGTCTTTTCTTGTTTTTTAGGTCTGTATTTTTGTTGTTACATGTTTGAATAAATCCTTTTTTTTAAAAAAAAAAGTATTTATTGATTGATTTTAAAATGTATTGGTTCTATATGCTCTTAACTGTTATGTGATTTGTTTGTTGTGGCTGTTCTCTAGCTAGATCCATAAATGGATAAGAAATAATAACATCATCAACAACAACAACAACAACAAACAACGATTGTTAATTGGAAATTAATCTTGATAGTGCATTCTACTATTTATATTTGCTGCTTTTTTTTGCTTTTATTTGCTTTGAATTCTATTGATTGCTCAATTATATGTGAACTTTTGTATGATGCGTATTGTAGTGTATCTGTTTATCTTGTGTTCGTTGCCTTGAATTGTAGGACTGAGAAGATAGGAAGTAAATAAATAAACATAAATAAATAAACAAACATATAATGTAACAGTTGAATGGAATTTCTATGAAGAAGTTGAGAATTTCAGTTATTATGAAAAAAACATGAAAAAGACATTCAAAACAGTACTCCAACAACACCAGTAACGTACATACTCCTAGAACTGCAACTATACTACCTTTCATAAAACCACATCCCTGTAAACATTATGGAGTGGAGTTGGGAGCAAATGTTGATGCTTTCTTCAGCACTTAAATTGAATTCATTGTTGGGGACATGTCCCAGAATGACCATTGTCTCAGCAGAAAAGAGGGGAAAGGTTAGACTATATTTTTCCCTCAGAGGCAATGCAAAAATAACAATAGAAGACTCAAAATATTTATGGGGGAGGTTTAAAAAATCCAAAAAGTTTACTAACAGTAGAATTCTAGTACATAAAAATGTAGATGAGCACTGCAGATAGAAAATGGAGGTAGACGTACAATATGAAAGAAATCAAGAGAAGACATAGCAGGAAAATGGAGGTTTGGGGGGTGTAGTGTTCTTGGTTCATATGATATGGAATCTTCTTACTTGTAGTTTGAATCCAGTGGTTCAGTCCATGGAGCAGGAGGAAACAAATTTACATAATGACCCTTCAGACATTTAAAGTTAGATATCATGTCACCTTGGGAATTTTTTAAAAGTATATTTAAATGGGAACCCCTGGCAAGATGAATCTTAGATCAATGAGAATCTTTTGCAATCCAGGAGTTATTCTGAACAAAATCCAGAAAAAAATTTGCATGTTGGGTTTTTGTAAAGCAAGCTTCATTTTCTGTACAGAAAATAATATTTCTGCATTCAAATATTTTTCCTTCCCAGAAAATGCTGGCATAATTGGGCATGTATTCTGAGTAAAATTCACACATGGTTATTTGCATAGAAAACAGTATTTTCTACATAGGAAATAATATTATTTCCTGTATGTAAAATATTGTTTCTGTGCAGAAAATCATGGTATTTTGTGCAGAATAAATCCTAAATTGCAAATACATTTTGAAAACTGTGTGGTTTTCAAACACTTTTCACTGTGGGAAAAGTTATTGAAATTACTCGCTCTTATTTTAAGAAGAAGCTTAATGAAGAATAACATCCCTTTTCTTACTCTTCCATTTACTAAGCTAAACATGCCCAGCTAACACAATAATTCCTTATAAGGTTTATTTCTTACTTCTTTGAACATCTTGGTTGCACTTATGTTTAAAACTGTTTAAGTTTTCGTGTCTTTGTTATAACTATATATTTCTTTGGTTTTAACTTCATATCATTAAATATATTTACTGTACTTTGCTTTAATTTACTTTGCTTTAATTTAATTTCGAAGCACAGGCTTCTAAAAAGGCTATAAATAGGTCCTAATGATAAGCAAGCCTGAACTCTTCCTAGAATGACTGACCTTAAGCTGTCATGTTCCAGACATATTATGAGAAGTTATGATTCACTAGAAAAGAGAATAATGCTTGGTAGTAGGAAAAGAGTACTCTCCAAAGTTCCTGATGTCATTTTGATATGACAGAAGTTTACTCTTAGAGAGCTCCTAATGGAGGCAGGCCTCTCCAGTATGTTTACCAAGGAAAATGGGGGGCTGAGAGGGGATAGTGACTGTGCCTTGGGTCCTATTTCCAGAGAAGAATGGTCTATAAACAAAAATAAGTAGAATTATAAATACTGAAAACTGTAAATGGAAGTGTGACAATTAAAAACAACACCTTGCTTATCAAAACATCTTATGTTCCCTATGGGTTCAATTTGTTATGTGCTTGACCCTTGTTTGTTTTATATGGAAATTTTTACTCAAAACATACCACTATCCTTATGAATAGAAAAAAAATAGTGCTCTATACATTGATCTCATGTTTTAGTCTAGGACAGGTTTTGAGGCCAATAATAAGGATTTTGATGTGACCCATGGATAAATTGAGAGTTATTCGTGGAGAGGAGAACAGGCAAGTGCAATCTTATGGCCTGATCACTCCCAGATGCCTCCATTTTACCATTCAGGTGTTTAATATAGTCCAGAAGAGGCATTGTGGTAGAGTTAGTATAGGGGATCAGTACTTCTTTTAGGTTTGCTCAGGGTGGACTAAGTTCTCACCTTTTGCCCCTCTAAGAGAACAAGGTTGTTCCTTTTTTTACTAAATTAACCCATGAATATGTCAAACCAGATTTTGGGGGGGGGGTCAATTTTATACTAAAATGTCTGAGTATATACAGTAAGTTATTTGTCCTCTGTTTTGAGATATAACAGGCCTCTTTTTAGCTTGAAGGCTCATCTGAATTTAAACTTATGACTACTGATTATTTTTTTTTCCATGTCAGGAGCAACCGGAGTTGCTTCTGGAGTGAGATAATTGGCCGTCTGCAAGGATGTTGCCCAGGGGACACCCGGATGTTTTGATGTTTTTACCATCCTTGTGGGAGGCTTCTCTCATGCCCCCGCATGGAGCTGGAGCTGATAGAGGGAGCTCATCCGCGCTCTCCCCAGTTGGGATTCAAACCTGGCAGCCTTCAGGTCAGCAACCCAACCTTCAAGTCACAAGGTGTCAGGACCCAGGCTACAGAGCACCAATAACCATGCGCAGAGGCCAGATTCTATCTAATATCTTTATTAAAGGAATATATAAAGTCAATAAAAACAAGTGAAGAATATAGTTCAGAAGTAGACCTTTCAGGAAAGGTCAAATATAGTCCAGGAAAACAACATCCAATATGTGATATTAGAGTCCAAAGTTATAATCCAATAACCGAAACACACACTTGCCGAGCAAGTGTGGGGAAATGACAGGGTCCTTTAGTCCAATGGAGCTTGACAACAAGGCTGGAAACAAACTAGATTCTTGGCAAACAAGACTTGATACGTGGCAACAAGAGGCAAGAAGCAAGAACGAGGTCCGTGGCGAGATCCGGAGACAAGGCAGGCTTGGAACTAGAACAAGGTCCGTGGCAAGGTCCTGGAAACAAGGAACTGGAGTAGCGTAGTCCACACACGATCTCACTCCTGAAGCTGACGAATTGACTCCGCAAGGATTTCCTTGCGGGTAAACACCTATATAGGATCTTGTTTTCCCGCCAAGGAACACTTTCCCTGGGGAACAAGAAGCGAAACCCATACTGTGTCCAGATGCATGACTCCTTAAGATTTCCCAAGGGAAACAGGCTTAATCAGCTAATTGTCTGGCAGCGATTCTGGCGCTTCGCCTCCCTAGCGCCTCTATCTCGATTATAATTATCCCGGCGAGAGAATGGGGGAGATTTCTGCTCAAGGCTTGTTTGGCTGACTTCTTGTGGGCAAACATCTTGCAGGTGCAGGGGCTCCAATTCTGGCTGAAACGGTGGGAAACCCAAGTTTTCCTCTTCGTCTGCCACAATAATACTAGGAAGGGGACTACATGGCCCATGAGACATCACACAAGGCTTTTATCCCCTAGGCCACCGGGGGCTCCATGACATCTGATGGCTTTTACTTAAAAATATCACAAGCTTCGTAACATGGATAGTCTTTTTATCATGTATGATTTGTGCCCCTTTTCTTGGGAATTAAAAAGTATATGGCAGTTATGTCTCACTTTAAGCCAGGTTTAGTTTACAAAAACAAAGCAAGTTTTCTTCTTTTTTTTCTTTGAAAGATTTGTAGGGCACTTTTAAGAACCAAAGCTCAATCAGGGTGGCTTACAATATTAATATAACACTATCACAATAACCACAACAATAAAATTTCAAAACAAAATAACTATTAATCAGAGCCAGCAATAAAATTTTAAAGCATCCAGCCCAGTAAAAATATGAACATTCAATACATTTTTTAAATAGTTGCAGCTAACTCAGCAAGTCATAAAATCCACCTTAGGAAAAAGCTAAAGAAAGTAAATGCATCATTAGTGCTTTCCCAATGACTTGCAATAAACAGGTCAAATACACCTAAATTGGGAGGGTTTTTCATACTTCTTAGGCCTTAACTTTTAATAGGCACTTTGTTTCAATTCTCATGACTGGATAAGGGAGTTCAGCTTTAGTCAATGATCTCAGGATGCAAATGTCTGATATGGATAATGGCGTTCCTAATACTGATGCTGATCTACTTCCATTAGTGTTCTCCTCTAACTTGCCTCATCCACCCACATTCTTTTTCCTTCCTGGACTCGACCCCCATCCCCCCTTTGCCTTTTTTCTCTGCTTCTGTATCTTCTACTCTTTTCACTTCTTCCTTCACCTTGTGATATTACACTTCCCATCCTTGGACCTTGCTTTGCATCATGCCTTCATAATGTCCCTTTTGCTTGTTTTTGCCACTCCATCATTCATAATGCTTGCTCTCCCTTTCCTCCTCCATTCTTTTCCTTACCTCATTTCATACCTTCATGGTGCATCACCTCACTTCTTGCCCTCCCAAAATGTCACTGCTCACTTTCACCCTCTCTTCCTTCTCTCCTTGAACTCATCTACGCTATTCCAGTGAGAGCATTTGGTTCTTCCACTACACTGCTTGCATTGCTTACTCTCTCTTACCCTGTGCCTAAAATTCCCCAGTGGACTTACTCCTTGCAGAACATTTTGATTATATATTTGTCTCTATGTTTAGACTCATATCTCAGCCTCTAAAAAAGCTAGTGACTCTATTTTTAATGAAAGCTTAGAATCTGGCCCAGATAATGGTCCAAATAAGCACTGGGCAGCATGCCTAGAATCAAGATAAAAACCCAGTCAAACAGGGCATACGGCAGCCATACTATACACTTGTGGAAGTGTTCATCGTAGCAGTTGAAACCATGCTATCAATATTGGTGATCAAAGGAGTTTCTCAGAAGTGCATAAAAGAGCCTGCTCTGGGCTAGCTTCAAGGCTGTATTTATTTATTTCTTAAATTTAGACCCTACTTTTCTCCAAATATAAAACCCAAGATGGATAACAGTATACGTTAAAACAGAATACATTAAAACAAGGCATAATATAAGGTTAAAAGACAACTGAACTGCTATAGTAAAAACATAAATTTACAGCTCCATTTTTTATTTTAAAATATCTACATAATATTACCCACAGCAATGTTATGCAGACTATCTCAGGCCATTTGATGGTTAGCAATATTCTTTTTCTAATATGCCAGTGACTGGTATCTTATTGTTCTCATTGACAACAACATTTTCTTTCCTTTTTAGAAAGCTGTTATGGGCTAGCCGTGCCACTTTACATGCATTGCTCTCTGAGTCTGTTATAACCCATTGAAAGAATGGCATGGGTGATGCTGAATTAAGTAAGAAAATAATAATAATAATAATAATAATAATAATAATAATAATAATAATAATAATAATAATATCCGACAAGCCCCAACTCTTCTGGGTTTCAGAAAGGCTGTGAAAACATGGCTGTGTGCACAAGCTTTTAGCGAGTAATATGATAACGTCGACATGGTCCGATTGAAGTCTGAAGCATGAGGTTTTTAGACAAATTGATCTAATTTACATATGTTTTAATTTTTATAATGTATTTTAATGATGTATTTTTATAGTTTTAATTGATTATATGTACTGTTTTTTGTTTTATTATTATGTTCTTGGCATTAAATGTTGCCAACTGTGTAAGCCGCCCTGAGTCCCCCCGGGTGAGAAGGGCGGGGTATAAATTCTGGAAATAAATAAATAAATAACAACTTTATTTATACCCCACCACCATCTCCCTGTGGGGACTCGGGGCGGCTAACATGGGGCAAAGCCCAACCAACATAATTAAACAGAGAAACAACATAAATACAATTCACAGTGTAAAAGATAAAAACAATAATACAATATAAAACAGGAGTATTATAACAGTTAATAATATCAGTCAACCACCAGGCACAATTCTAAAGCAGCTATGGAAGAATAAAATGATAAGTTAATGTGCATAGATAATAAGGACCTAATAAAATACAGGGTAGGAGTATAATACCAACTAGGGCAGATTATCTGATTGTTGTCTCACCAAAGGCCAACTGAAACATCCAGGTCTTTAGTTGTTTCCTGAAGGAGGGTAGAGAGGGAGCTAACCTAATTTCCCTGGGGAGGGAGTTCCAGAGTCGGGGGGCCACGGCTGAGAAGGCCCTTTTTCTCGTTCCCACCAAACATAGTTGTGAGGAAGGTGGAAGTGAGAGGAGGGCCTCCCTGGAGGATCTCAGAGATCACGTAGGTTCATAGGGGACAATGTGGTCACAAAGATAGACAGGTCCCAGAGCTTTATAGGTAATAACCTGCACCTTGAATTGGGCCCAGAATATTATTGGCAGCCAATGGAGCTGCTTGAACAGGGGGGTTGACCGCTCCCTGTAAGCGGCTCAGGTTAGTAACCTAGCTGCCGACCGTTGTACCAACTGCAATTTCCGGACCGTCTTCAAGGGCAACCCCAGGTAGAGTGTGTTACAGTAATCCACATGTGGTAACTAGTGCATGGACCACCATGGTCAAGTCAGACTTCTCGAGGTACAGTTGCAGTTGGTACACTAGCTTTAGTTGTGCAAAGGCCCTCCTGGCCACTGCCGACACCTGAGCTTCAAGTAACAGCAATGAATCCAGAGAGACCCCCAAACTGCAGACCTGTGCCTTCAGGGGGAGTGTGACCCCGTCAAGCACAGGTAGCCACCCTATACCCCGATCAGTCGAACGACTCACCTGGAGGACCTCTGCCTTATTAGGATTAAGCTTCAGCTTGTTGGCTGTCATCCAACCCATTACAGCGGCCAGACACTGGTCTAGGATCCAAGGGGCTTCCTTGGAAGTAGGTGGAAAGGAGTAGTAGAGTTGGGTGTCATCTGCATAGAAATGGCACCGAACTCCAAAACTCCAGATGACCTCACCCAGCGGTTTCATGTAGATGTTAAAAAACATGGAGGAGAGAATAGAACCTTGCATGACCCCACAGGTCAAAGGCCAGGGGTCCGAGCAGGTATCCCCCAGCTTCACCATCTGGGTGTGGCCCTCCAGGAAGGAGTGAGCCACTGTAGTGCAGTGCCCCCAATCCCCATTCCCGAGAGCCGTCCCAGAAGGTTACCATGATTGATGGTATTGAAAGCCGCTGAGATGAATAACAGATAAATAAAAATCAGGGAAGGAGCATGTCATATAATCTATGGGCCCTTGTTGTCTGTTGAGGATATATTTACCCCTCAATCTTGCATGGCTTGGCATCTCTATCTTACACCAGGCAACAGGGCAAACACAATGCCTGTTTTAGTCAAAACAGAATAAATATTCTAATCCTTGTTGGAACATAGATGCGCTTTCAGCTATCACTGTATCCCAAAGCAGAGGATTCCAGTTCCAAAGGCAGTTGCGCCTGGCTGAAAAAAGGAATATCTTACAAGTTTAAGTCTACTCATCAGTTCTGAAATATTCTTAGTAAAGGGAATGTTTCTTTTCTTGGGAACTATATTTAAGAGAACAGCCATGAAACCAGATGGACAGTGCAACTTTATCCAGCTTTTATGTTTCATTCACTGCATGCAAATGTTTGCTCATTGTCCTCTGAGCAACTGTTCAATTAATTTGAACAAACTCCAACTATGTGTTTTGATAGTACCATGGCCAAAGTAAGGATCAAAACTCAGTCACTGGAAGATTGAAAGCTTTCACTCTTCCCACATGTTGCCACATTTCCATAATACCCAAAACTCAATGGATCATGATATTATATGCTGGTGACTAGAGGGACAGGAGCATATGCTAAGTAGAAAAACTCCCTTCCAGTAACACTGCAGCATTACAATGAATTAGTGTTGCTTATCACATTTGGGAAATAAACATATTTCCTTCATAAGAATCCATTTATAACAAAGAGGAAAATGAAATAACATAGCAAAACCAATCAACATGCAAATGTACACTCATGCTTACATATATATGCAAAGTGTTTTAAAACTATTTTGGGACAGTGGAAGAAATGGGAAGAGAAAAGAAGAGTGATTGGATAATCAAATTTCCTCTTTCAAACATAGGTGGAGAAACTAGCTTCCATGGCTAAGTAGGAAAGCAAAATGCACATGAAACAAGCCAATAGTATCAGTATATATGATCTGCCGGGACTGTGACATGAAACAGTCATCTCCTCTCCTAGAAGAAAAGACTTGGATTCAGGCATCTCTGTAGATGATTTAGATAACATTTTGCTCCTTCCTTTTTAAAGGCAGAAAATAGAGCTCAAGAGCATATAACATGGTATGGTCAAGATAAAGTTCTTAACCCCATACTCAGACTCTATGGGTCATTATTTTCCTGCTGCCATTCCTATATGCCTATTAAGATACATGTTAAGTATCCCATATCCAAAACGCCCGAGATCAGAAGTGTTAGGTTTTTTAAAAAATACAGTAGAGTCTCACTTATTCAACATTCGCTTATCCAACGTTCTGGATTATCCAATGCAGTAGTCAATGTTTTTGTAGTCAATATTTTCAGTATACTGTATCATGATATTTTGGTGCTAAATTTATAAATACAGTAATTACTACATAGCATTACTACGTATTGAACTACTTTTTCTGTCAAATTTGTTGTATAACATGATGTTTTGGTGCTTAATTTGTAAAATCATAATCAAATTTGATGTTTAATAGGCTTTTCCTTAATCCCTCCTTATTATCCAACATATTCGCTTATCCAACATTCTGCCAGCCTGTTTATGTTGGATAAGTGAGACTCTACTGTATTTGAGTTTGGATTACAAGGTGTGGAGGGATATTGTTTATCATCAACATAAATGCCAGAATGGAACTATATCCTCTGGGACAATATCCTAAACACTAAACACCCTTCCAATGTATTTTTCTCAGATCCAAACAAGTAGCCAAAAACTAATTTTTGTAAATAAATATCTGTTTTTGTTTTTATACACTTTTCAACTGCTAAAATGCTATTTATCTGAGAGCTATGATTCAAATCAATTTTGTATGGTGGTAGCATTAGAGATAGATGAATGGTATCCATTGTGGATAGCAGTTACATAAATCTTCCTTTTATCCCCCAGCCTCTGGAGGCAGCAGGTGTTTCTCCTGGACCCTTGCTTCAGCCTGAGTCTGCAAAGAGCCATTCACCAGGAGCTGAGGTCAAAGGCAGCAGCTCACAGGAAACAAACATTGCAAGCAGCTCACAGCAACAAACACTGCCTCTTCTTTCCAGCTCCCTGCTGATGTTACCTTGGCTCTTTGGTTGGTGCTGTGTCTACGTTCACTAATCTTAGATGTGTCCTTTTCATTTCTAAGATGCACTTGATCACTATATAAACATCTCTAAAAACCAGTTGCATCTTAGAATTGTGGGTGCTTTTTATATCTATAAACAAAGCTTATATTCTGTTGGTGGTACTGAAATAAGTGTATGCCTTACTATTGAGGTTGTCTTAGAATTGAAGAAATACGATAGTAAATTTGACTCTTTAACTCTGTACAAATCAATAGAAAAAGGTTGGTGGTGGAAGAGGATCTCTGCTCCATTCAGAAACCAAATGTTTTGGCCCCTGTGATATTTGCAACTTCCCCATCCCCACTTTAGAAGCACTTTGAGTCCCTTCAGGTGAGAAGGGTGGGATAGAAATGATGGAAATAAACTTTATTGCTTTGCAAGAAAATAAGCATTTTCTTAATGCTTAAATAAGCAAAAAAAATGCATATTAGGAAGTTTTTTTTGCATTTGCATTAGACAGTATCTCACAAAAATATGCATGCCTTAGATCACCTGAATACTTCATTTTGGAGGCTGTTGGTCTAGAAAATAAGCCTTAAATGGGATTTATGCCTAAGTCCATGATCTCTTCTCCAGGCAGCACAATGGATTCTTGATAAAGGAAACAAAGTACAAACAAAATTGCAGTTTATATTCCTTCCCTTTTCTTATGAATTTTCTCCCTCCCCTCAAGATTTTATTATTGATATTGTCATTCCATGACATGCATTCATTCATCAAGAACCACAATATGCTACATCAGGGGTCCCCAAACTAAGGCCCGGGGGCCACATGCGGCCCATTGAAGCCATTTATCCGGCCCCCACAGCACAAAAGAAGGAGGTTGGGCTAAATGACCCAAGGGTTCTCTTCTTCTCTTCCAATTATTATTATTATTATTATTATTATTATTATTATTTTATTTTATTGTATGACATGCTGGATTTTGTATCACAAAATCACAAGTTGAACACTTCCCAAGTGTCTAGGACTGTGTGATGTGATGCCATCTGTCAGGGGTGCTTTGCTTGTGGTTTTGGTGCCCAAAGGCAGAAGGGGATTGGACTCAATAATACAAATAAATAATACAGATCAAAAGAACAGATACAATAACACTGAGGTTATTGTAGTTTGGATGTATTGTGAGGCAACATAATTCATTGGAAAAAGACAATAATGATGGGGAAGTAAAAGACAGTTGAAAAAAAAAAAGACCACCACATATAGATGGGTTGATTCAATAAAGAGCCCAAAGTCCTACATTTTCAAGACCTGAATAGGGCTGCTGATAACAAGGTCTCAGAGATTTCTTGTTCATATGATACTTTAAGTTTCTGTATTTATTAATTTGGATTTAACTCCCCACTTTTTTAAGGCCCTAAAGCAAGCAAAAGCAGATTTGGCAGAAAAAGAAGGTATGTTGTTTAAAACTCTTTTCTATAAAGAAATCAACATCTCCTAAGCCTCTTCTTCATCATGGCCTTGGTATATGACCCTCAAAAGGGCTCTCTTTCTGAAAGACAGGGTTGCAAGAACATGTAAAGTTGTTGCATCTAATGTGTATATCAAATAATTACAGCTCTGCAGCTGCTTGTGCCCAGCATTGGTGAGGTCTGTGGGCTGGGATATGGAAGCAGTGGATTTATAAATGGCATGTTGCTTTTTTCAGACAGTGTGGGTGTAATAATGGTCTCTCACTATCTCTCTTCACATTACAACTTTAACACATTTTGGAGAACAGATGTAATAGAAAAAATACTCATCATTTCTAAACCACTGCTTTTAAAAGAATTATATTGGAAACTGTGGAGCCACAGTGGGACCTTGGTATCAGCTGGGTTTTTATTCCAAGACCTTCCATGAATGCCAAAATCAATGGATGCTCAAGTCTCATTATATACACTGGCTTGAATGTTGAATGGTATCCCTTATATAAAATGCTGAAATCAAGATTTGCTTTCTAGATTTATTTAAAAATATATTTTCAGGTCTTAGATGGTTGAATCCATGGATATGGAGAACCAACTAGATTTTTGGCTATTTCTCTAGTTTTAAAAGTTGATTAACATGGATTTAAAAGAACATGTCACTGTTATTAACTCATTCACTCAATCAATGTAAGTATGTCCTGCCTTTCTCCCAACATGGGAACCATGGTATATAGTAACATATTACAAGTGCTACTAAAGTGCAATGTTATCCTTCCCTCCCCCACCCCTTTTTTTGTAAGTCATTGCTAGTGCTAACATATTGTTTTTAAAAAAAATAAACTTTTGACTTGTGCTTAATTTTATCAAGAACATGGTAGAAAGATCTATTTTCCTTTTTCTATCATCACAAAGGAGGACTCTTCTTGGAAAATATTAGAGATGGATAAGCAAGGTATATCTGGTTTGTTACTCTTTGCCTAAATTCTTTCTTTGTATATAGTTCTTGAACAAAACAAAAATCCCAGGAGCCAAAGTGCTAAGAAATAAAAACCTGGTGCCAGGGATATATAAATATATACCCACATATTTGCATCTAGAAGACATTGTGAGCTGTGACAATTATTTAGACACTCATCATGTATGGATAGAATTACCAATTTGACGTTCATTGCTATTCATTTCTCTGCATTTCCATGTGCTTTGCTTATCATAAAAGGATTCTAGTTCAGTGGCAAAATCCATGATTTCCATGAGAAACATTCCAGGTTCAATTATTGGCATCTCCAAAGACAGACAGCCCCCAAGTTATAAACAAGATAGGTTCTATAGGTTTGTCCTTAAGTTGAATTTGTGTGTAAGTCAGAACAAGTACATTTCAGAGTATAACCCCCGATGGCGCAATGGGTTAAACCCTTGTGCCGGCAGGACTACTGACCAACAGGTCAGCAGTTCAAATCCAGGGAGAGCTCCCTTGGTCAGCTCCAGCTCTCCATTCAGGGACATAAGAGAAGCCTCCCACAAGGATGTTAAAACATCAAACATCCAGGCATCCCATTGGCAACATTCTTGCAGACAGCCAAGTTTCTCAAGTCGTTCCTTTGAGAGAATTGGCCATTTGCTCTCCCCGGATATATAATTTTAGTTTTGGATATGGTCTTTGTTTTGCTGTCTGTGCTCCTGTTTCATGTCACTTTCTGTCCCTGTGATAATTGGATTTTGAAAAATTTGGCCTGTTGTGGAAACAAGGATTGATGAGAAAACTTCAGTGGAAACACCTTTTCCCCATGATAGCTCTTTCGGGAGTGAATTTCCTTTCCCAGGGGTAGATTTCTTTCACTTCCTATTGTCTCACCCCTGTTCTTAACTATGAGTCATTTATAAGTTGGATATTTGTAATTTGGGGTCTGCCTGTAGAGTGGAAGCCAGTCTGTATCTGTATTAATGAGGCAGATGAAGGAATAGTCTGATTTGTGGCTCCTTCAAATGAAGCAAATGTTTTGGGAGATTATGGCATTTGTGGCAGTAGTACTCAGGTTTTTGTTTAAGAGATCCAAGTTACATTTTCATTTTTTGGCAATTCCAGCCCCGTGTGCAACGTTTTATTCCCAGCCTTTTGTGGGTTTCTTTTTAATTTTTGTGGTATAGTATAACAACTTTTAAGAATTAAAGAATATTTGCCTGCAAACCACCTCAGCAAACCATGGCCCATTAAAAAGAAAAATGTTTTGGAAAAAAATCGAAGAAATCACAGCCACAAAAAAATAAATAAAATAAATAAAAAATTGGGAAAGTGGACATGGAAGAGAGAACAAGAAAAATCTCAAGTAACTATGCTATGGGAAATCCCACGTCTTTAGGCCAGTCTGGAAGTACTTTCCATGTAATACAACTTCTTACGATCTTAATTCCCTGTTTATAGAAATGTGTGAGTGTTGTCTCACAAACTTCAATTAATGAGATTAAATGTGTCCTTTTTATTTGATGATTAATGGTGGAATGCCTGACATGCACCTTTGTATTCCATTATACATGACTCTATTTATTCCTAAGTGATGTTTGCCGAGGCTTTAAGACCTCAATCAGTGCACAACTAGGCCAATCATCTAATCCAAGGTAAACCTGAGTGGCAGTACTGAAGGTATATTAGGGAAGGTAACCTTTGTAGTTCAAAATAGTACTTAAAAATCATGATGTATAATGAAAAAAAGCATTTAACACTCCTACTCTATGATGGCAGAATGAGTAGACATCTGAAACTAAAATCAATAGAATGGCTTGATTGGTGTGTTCTCCAGGTATGACAGAGAGACTTTTAAATGACTCCTAGATAAATTATTCATCCCTTTTATACGCGTGTTGGCATCTCTTTGTTCTGATACATAAATGTATGAGCAATTAATTTAAAGTGATGTCAGTCCCCCAAGCTCCTGGTCGGCATTGCCTGAGTTCCATCACCTTACATTAAGCAGTTCAATGGCTTCCAATAAGATCGGAAAGCATGGCACTCTCACCATTGCATATGCCAATTAAAAGTAAATTATTTTAGGAAAAAATACCAGCATTCACTTCAAATAACTTATTTATAATTTACAAGGTCCTCAGGGCACTTTTGGACACAGAGTGCAGCCGCAGGAGGATAGAGGCAGGCAAAAGAAGACAACCCCATTAAACAGCATTTAATTCTTGGAGCATGTTTTGTGCATAAATGAATTAGTATGTGTAGATAGGTGTCCTCTAGCTGTTTTTCAAATCTCATTTTGCCTTCATCAAACATTTAGGAATAAAAGTATTCCAAGCATAGATAGGAAGGCAGGGAAGGCAGAACACAGACTCTTGTCAAGAGAGGCAAGCTAACTATTTTACTTTATGCTCTCAGACTTAAAACTTACTTAGGACTATATTGCATGGGGCAGGCAAACTGGCATTGCTGCTGGACTGTCATTATTGGTGATGGACCCTAGTACATAATGCTGTGTGTCCCACTGTTTGTGTGCTCCTTCTGTATGATTCCTTTAATGGGTAAAACTCAATCCCGCAACTTTTCTGCCACCTTATCTTTGTGCAAGGGTCCCTTCTATCTCTATGTCAGCATATTGGCAGTAAAGTGTCGGATTCTCCTCCTCTCCGCCTCTCCCCTCATTATTCCTAAGCTCAGTTTTCCCGTTATATTTTATATCTATATTATATTAGCCATTTATTTTTAAATGCCAGAATTGAACAATTGTACTAAAATTAAAAATTAAGGAATCCTGTAGTGCATGAAAGTAGGATTACAAGAGTATGAGGAAGTACTATCACAGGACCACAAATTGACAAACTGGCAGAATTGCATGAATAAAAAGAAGTGCAAAATTGAGGGCACTTAGCCCTGTATTTGTCTGATATCAATGGCAACATGACTGTAGTGGAATAGTAGGTTAATGTGATAAAGTGCTAAGACTAGGCCTGCACAACTTGGTCCTTGTAAAGGACCAATTTAAAAAACTTCTGCAGGCCACTCTTCCCTCCTTCCCTGCCTGCCTGCCTTGGTCAAGAAGGAAGGCTTGCAAGGGGCTGAGTGGTGAAGGGGAAGTCCCATCTCTTCTCCAGCCTCATGCTGTTCCTCACGCCACTTGACCCTTTTGCTGCCTGCTTTCCTATCACCTTATCAGATTTTCCTTAGGAAGTGTCCTATGAAGCTTCCACTCCAGCTGGAGGACTAATGGGCTCACTGCCCATCAGACAACGCAAGGAAGCTTCCTGTGAAAGCCCCTTCTCCAACTGGAAGGAATTTGTCATATAATGCTTAATAATAATACACTATTTATATTCCGACCTCTTCCCCTAGGGGACTCAGAACGGATTACAGCATTTACATACATAGGCAAACATTCAATGCCTTTACAATGATATATAATGAGATACACAATCACAAACAAAGATAGAAGTTTTTCCTTTCATTTCCGGTTTCCCTCTCAACATGGGATACTTCCTGTGTTGTGCTGGCTTCAGTTGAGCCAGCATGGGGCCTCTCCTGGATTCCCCATGTGATGGTGAAAGAGTCATCGAGAGGGAGCTACATGCAGGGTGACAGAATCGCCCCACTGCTCCCTTTTTCCTCCTAGCTAATAGGATGACATCACTAGTCAGGCAGGCATATGAGGGGCTGGACAGCAAAGGGTAGACCTTGCCCCTTCCCCAGTGTAACACTAGTGTGAGGCTGGTGAAGGGCCTAGGCATCTGGTCCACGGGCCATATGTTGTGCAGGCCTGCCTTAAACTATCAATTGAACCTCCTGCTGTAGCTTTCTCTTTCAAATCTCTTCTATGCAGTGCTTACCTTTAACATAGGTAAAGGTAAAGGTTTTCCCCTGACGTTAAGTCCAGTCATGTCTGACTCTGGGGGTTGGTGCTCATCTCCATTTCTAAGCCGAAGAGCCGGAGTTGTCCGTAAATACCTCCAAGGGCATGTGGCCGGTATGGAGCGCTGTTACCTTCCCGCCGGAGTGGTACCTATGGATCTACTCACATTGGCATGTTTTCGAACTGCTAGGTTGGCAGGAGCTGGAGCTAACAGTGGCCTTTCGGTCTCCAGCTCAGTGCTTTAACGCACTTCGCCACCAGGGCTCCTTAACTTTAACACCTTAATTAGTGGAAAGTATAACCCAAAATAATTTCTTCAGAAAGACTGAAAGAAAGAAGCAGACAGACAGTACAAGATCATTTCATATAGGGTTCTCTCCATCAAGGAATACTCAGAGTTGTTTTTTTCCCAGTTCTGTCTTCTGAAACAGAATCTACAGCACCTGAGATTTTTTTGGGAGTTTCTCATCCAGTTATTAACCAGGTGGCCCCCCTTAGCTTCCAAGACTAGAGGGGATCTGGTACCCTTAGGGTATCTAGGCTCCTTTGTTGGGTTGTGGAAAATACCAAGTTGAAATCCATATTGTCTAAATAAAGATATGAAATTGGATGTTTTCTGACATTCTGAGCATCTCTCAGTGAAATATTTCAGAAAACACAAGGGAAATGCCACTGTAGTCTCTGGCTTCTTGTAGGTCTTTGATGAACACATAATTTTTCTCTTTTAGATGACTGAGCAGGACTTTTACACAAATCAGAGCAGAACCAGAAGGGATGAAGAATACATTGCTGCCTCAGGAATCAGAAGCCCCTCAGGAATCAGCAGCCTGAACCAGACATTGGAACAAATGCATTAACATTCTGTTAAATTACGTTTTCTTGAAAGAAAACCTCACCCCGTTAAATGTAGTGTTGTTTTGATGGCATTTTCCCAAGAATGATATAGGGAGGGAAAGGTTTTCATGTGCCACTTTGCTTCCCTAGCCATCACTTTCACGCCATTATCATTAGAATTTTTCACTTGAGTAGGTGGGTGAGCACCATTGTTTGTGGCAAGTGGCACACATGTTGGGTGGCAAATAACAGGATGGAAGGAGAAGAAGGAAGTAGAAGGCCATGGTGCCTTTGATGCATTCTTGTGAACAGGAAGGAAAAGCTAAACTTTTCAGAAAATGAAAGAGGAAAGTATAGATACATCAGCATGGTGGATGAAATCGGAGACCGAAACCAGGGTGATGTGACAGTGACTGAGGTTTATCATATGGTGTATGTTCAAAAGGAGCATGCCATCATTAATCAATCAATTCTAGTTGATTGACAAAGATATTGATTTTTTAAAAAGACTTTGTATGTTCATTCTTAGGGAAAATATGAAAATAATGTATAAGATAGGAAATGAAATAGTGTCTGGTGTTCTCCTGGGTTGGCCAGTAAAGGTATTATGACATAGTCATAAGAGCAGCCTTGATTTTGGTTTAAAAGTTGATCCACTGTAGAATTTCACAAGGAAACAAAACTGAACAATACCTCTGTGGCACTGAATTCCATTGTAAATTGTAACTGAATAATAATGTTGCAACCAGTGCCAACTCAGCTCCCCTATAAATAAATATGGAAAGCCATGCCTCGATTTGTAAGGGAAAATAAAGGTCAGGAAAGACAAAGATACATAGTGGAAAGTTTGAGTTTTGGTCAGAAGAGGAGAACAATGCTGATGAGTGAGGTAATTTATGGAGCTTAAGGAACTTCATTCTAACAGGCAAACACATTTACAAGCAATTTCCAAGCTGATTGAGATGGAGGCAAGAGCTGAAGAATGCAAAAAAAATTGGAAGCTGTACATACAAGTGGTGGGAGAAGTGAGGAAACAAGAGCATCCATGGTGACAATGTTGGCTGTGGACAAAGGAATCTAGTGGCATCTATTAATGCTACCAACACTGGGTGCTACACTTTTCCAGCTATTGCTACAGCACTGGAGGAGTTGCAACTGAGAGGAGGAGAGAAGAGCCTGGTGTGACTGAGAAATAGGCTTGAAAGGGAGTATAGCTAAGGCAATAGAAAGAGTATGGAAGCATGAAGGAAGAGATGGGACTAGAGTGAAGAGAGATGAAAGATAGACAAACCTGGAAAAAGACAAGAAAAAAGAGGTCAAACAGAATGAGATAAGGGAGGAAAGAACAGATTTGATAATTGGTGGAAAATAGGAAAATGAAGAGGAAGAGCATTGGAGAGGCTTCAAAAAAGGGAGAAGGGAAGGCACCGAGAAAGAAGAGAGAAAAGGAATTCATGGACTCAATGGCTGAATCAACGGACTGCGAGGGAGCCTCAAGTTAAGGGGTACAAGGGTGGGAACTCCCAAAATATGTGGGAGATGTCTCTTATATCTGCCACACATTACATTTCTGCCACAATGTTCTCATCCAAAGATGTGTCCTAGCAACTAGAATATTGCATGACTGACCTAGAAAGGGGAATTAAGGTTGGTGGATATAAGGGACTTCATTGCATTAAGGCAATTAAATGGATGAAAATGTTTGGCTGAGTAGAGCTCCGTTTTCCTATGAAATGTAAGAATTGCTTACCCTCATCACACTTCCATGCAACTCAGTATGTATCAGCATTCTTTGAGTTAATTTCTCATCACATTACAGTTCTGAGTCCCTGCCCACCCCCCACCCCCCCCCCCCCACACACACACATTATTAATCAAGATGGCCAATTGCATTATTCCCACTTGCCTCTGGTAAATGGGGGTTCCATCTACACTGCCATATAATCCAGCTTCTGAATCCCAATTATCTGGATACTCCCATAACTTCCTGTCCCACATTTTAAACTGGGTGCAACAAATGGCATTATAGGAAAGGCCAAAATTCCAGATGATTTCAAAAAATCAATTTCCCCACCATCTCCTAAATGACTGCTGGCCTCCACACTTAAAACTAAACAAAGAATGCTCTCTCCTACACCTGAGGCCAAACTAATGTGATGGGAAGAGGGGCTTCCCAAATTTTAAGTGTAGCACTCAGTGGAATTTAATGTTGAAGTGGAAGAAAAGCATGAGAGGAAATCTACCAGGAAGTCAGGAGGACTACAAATGGTTGGAACTAATGACTTGTTTTGTAATTACATTAGTTAAGAGAGAATGGTCTGATGTCTCTAGAGCAGCAGTTATCAGTGTGCTTCACGGAGCCCTTGGGGCTCTATGAAGCATACTGAGGGGCTCTGCGGTTCCCTCCTCCTCCATCTCCCACTCCAAGCTTTCCCTTCTCTTTCCTGCTCCTCCCCTCCCTCCTTGCTGCCAGAAGCCTTTTTCCCTCACCCCCTTTGACACCCACATCCTTTTCCAATCCTATTTCCCTCCCACTGCTCATTGTTCTTTTTCTGCATGGCAAAAAGGAGTTGTTCTGGATAGCCCCTGGGGTTTCTGCTGCTGCTGCTGCTGTTGTTGTTGTTGTTATTACAAAGACTGGGTGGTCCTCTGTTGGGGGGTCTTTTTCTTGCATGGCAGAAGGGAGTTGGAATGGATGGCCCCTGGGGCCTTCCACTGAAACACTGTTAAGTTTATGTTGGTTAAAATTGTTCTTCAAAAGTTTCCCCATGCCAGAGAGAGAGAGAGAGAGAGAGAGAGAGAGAGAGAGAGAGAGAGAGAGAGAGAGAGAGAGAGAGAGAGAGAGAGAGAGATAGACAGATAATATACAATATATAAACATTTATTGGGGCTCCACAAGAAATGTTTCATTCAAAAAGGGCTCCATGGCTGAAAAAGTTTGAGAACCCCTGTTGTAGAGACTGATTTCTTGTTGCAATTTCTGCTGTTTATAGAAGTAACCATTTTAAAAAATCAGATCTGCAATAGATTATTTTGAAGCAATAATCCTAACAGAATAATAGGCTTGGCAACTCATCTCATTAGGTGGCGTGACTGGACACCTTTTGACACTTCCCTTATAAGCAGATCTATGAACTATACCTACAAATGTGTTAATTTTTCCCTTTATATCTATCTATCTATCTATCTATCTATCTATCTATCTATCTATCTATCTATCTATCTATCTATCTATCTATCTCCTAGTGAGATTACAGGTAAGTTAAAATCCAAAGAATCAAATGAACTAGTTTCTTTGGTCCAGTGGGACTTTGGCCTTATATGTTGGAACAAATTGTTCACATTTAAAAATCCAGCAGTTATCAAAGTTTCCAATGCTAGGATAAGTGCTCAGATATTTGTTTATTTATTTATTCTTTGCCTTACTTTTTGCCTTTCAGCAATATTCAAGATGATTTTTAATGATACCTTTTACACGATCAAAGAGTCCTCCATGGAGCAGCTATATTGCTGGAAAGACAGAAATATCACTTTGAATGCAGTGCTTGATCAGCAGCCTTAAAGTTGTGACTCCACATTGGGGCATTTAAGACAGATATAGAGCTTTCTGTAAGAGTTTCCTGATGATAACCATAATCGTTCTTAAACATTATTGTCCCAAAAGCACATTAAAAGAGACTTTGCCTCCCTGACTGCCTTAAATGATATCTAACATTGCATCAACCCCAATAAAGCAAATATTCCGTGGACATTTCTTCCCATGTTCTTACAGCTAGCGAATAAAAACATGCTAACCTTGCTCAGGCATCTTTTATGACAATCTTTTCTAAATTGCCGCCTTTATCAAATATTTAAAGGTTTCTACCTTTCACTTTGTCTAGATTTAACATGTTCAATTATCAAACGCTTTGTGAAAGATATAATAATAATCTCAATCTTTGTAATAATCTCAAAACTGAATTCATTGCATATCTTGGGGGGAAGGGTGACATTTTTTTATGCTACTGATCATCAACAAACGATTGTGTTTTTATTGCCATGCAGTCAGGAAGATCAGCTCAATTTCACACACATGAATATGAAATATAAAGAATATAACAACAACTATTACTATTTATCTGTCCTCAAATCGATTAGTTGCCTCTCTTGGAAGCCTCTGGTAGTAGTAATTTACTTTCAAATATGCCTCTTTTGCATTGCTTAACATTGAAAAATAGCAATTATTTAAAGCCAGAATTGAACTTTTTATCACTTATATTTTACCATGTTCTTGTTGTTTTTGGCATTTTTGTATGACCCTTGTAGGATCTTGAAGTTAGATAACTGGTCCCTGAACTCATTGTTCTTTCTCATACATGAGATTGAGAACCTATGGCATTATATTTTGCTGAGACATATCATGCCTTGTTTCCTTTTAATTCTAGCTGTAGAAGATGGCTATTTAATGGATGGGTGGGTATTAAAAAGAAATCCCAGCTGATTCGCAGACACCCTTAGATGTAACTGAAACAGTAAACAAGGCATTATGTCTATTGCACAAATGTTCCTTCACAACCGCTTTCTATTCCCACTTCCATATGTGTTTGATTCGTTCAAGAGGAGCTTCACTACTTCAAAGTGATCATCAAACCATAATGCAAAGGACACTTGGAGGACACATTTACCACTGCAAGCCTCCCACGTTTCAGAATTTTTGGGTCATCCACTGGTTTTTAGGAAAATTTTTAAAGTTTGTACAAATAAAATATCCTCAAAAACCAAAAAGGTATCCCCTGGTATTTGTCCACACTCAGAGTATAGGAGCAGCAGCAGGGCATCATTCCTGCCAACTTTTATAAAGATCCACACACACACACACACACACACACACACACATCTTACTTTCCTATATTTATTACAGTATTTGTATAAGAGTGTGTGCATGCACTGCAGTACTTTTGCAAGCACACACAAACCAGAGAAACAGGGGAAAGAGTAACAAAGGGGTTTTTGGGGTGTTTAAAAAAAATGAGGAAAAATAGGCTCAAGATTCTGGCTTTGCACAGCACACACTCAGAAGCAAATAGCAGAGAGTCAAAGAGATGAACTAAAAAAATAGGAGCTTTTTTGGTAATTTTAAAATATGGGGGGGAGGATGGCTGATGGACTCATGCAGAACACGCATACACGCAAGCCAGAAGGTAGGGCTGGGAAGGGCACAGCAATGAGACTGCAAGTCAAAGAGGTGAAAGGGCTTTTTTTTTGGCGGCGGGGGGGGGGGGGGGGGGGGGGGCAACTTAAGTTACTGGTGCAGGACAGAAGCCAGAAGGTAGGGCTAGGGAAAGTCTCCCCATGAGAACTCAAGGGAGTCAAGACAACTCCCTAAAGCTATCCCACGCTCAGTCAACTTAAATAAAAAAGCCCTAAAAATATTTAAACACCAAACACACAAAAAACCCTTCAACCCAGCATCCCCAAAAGCACGCTGCCCACCACTCCTCTATAGCGAAATTACTAGTTAAATAAAAGAACTAAGAAACATATTAAACTAAGAAAATTTATTGATGCAGAAGAAAAATAAAAAGGAATTCTCCAAAAGCGTCCCTATTCCCAAGTAGCTACTAGAGCTAGCACTAGAGCAGTGGAACTGGGAGACACACAGAGTGATCTCTCCCTCTCAAATGTCACAACACAAATGAAAAATGGTAAGGCTCTCCATATATATATATATATATATATAGACCAGTTTTGCCAAAACACATGTGATTCTGTTTCTTTTTCTGATTGGCTCTGGCAATGCAAAGATGGGGGGAGGAAAACTCCACATGCATGTGGCTGCTCTTCTCATGTCGCAGCCGAAAATCAGCCAGCACGTGTCCTGTTATTGCTGGTCCCCGGCTGCCCCACCCATCCACCTCGTATCTGAGGATTTAGTTGCCGATTTGAGCAGAATCATCCAAATATGGAACCCCAAGCTGACATCATGCACAACCCTACTAAAACAGATCTCTCAGGAGATCAAGCCTAGGAAGTATGGGGACATTCCACAATTTGTGTTGCTGTTTTGGAATAGGAGTAGAACATACTGGTGAGGATAATGTGCTCTGCACACACCTAAAATTTGTGAGATTGCTGGGTTCCACTACCATTTTTCAAAAAAGAATTTATTGCTACTTGGTTTGGGTTTTTTTTTAACAAAACCATTTTTTCAGACAACAGATATATTGTTCACAAAGAATAAGCTACATTCCTTATTCCTTTGTCTTGATCAGACAATCAAAGTGAAATTATACATGAGTTTTATTGGAAGATGAATTTTTAAAACCCATCCAACAAACTATACAGACAGAACCACAAAAGCCAGCTAAATTGCTAGGGAACAATTTGTTGGGTCCCATAATAAATTTCACAGCATAAGCTATGTAGATGTAAAATGACAATTTTAAATGCATTTATATTAAAGCAATTTTCTGCCCATCAGAGAGATGAGCAAATTAATATGTAAACCATTAACTTACATCCAGATGCACTGCGCACTACCACTGAAATAGGGATTTTGTTTTAATGTTATCACTTAGGTTTTATTGCTTTCTCAAAGAAAAAAAGCTTGCAAAAATTACAATCACTGCATTTAGAGGAAGCTCATTAAGAGAATATATACTTTGAAGCAAACCAACCATGAATTATGGAGAAGTCATGGTCACAATCATTTGAGTTCTAGGTTTTAAATTCGTTTTGTGTGCTGTTTGTTCATTGCCGGACCATGAATACCACTGTAATACATCTCCAGTACTTTAATATTTAAAATTTAGATTTAGAAGTCCAATATTAGTCAATGTTCTGCATTGCGGAATTGGCAAACACAATGCAAGTGTTATGACATGTTCTAAGGCCACAAAGCATAAAATAGTATTTTATCATTTTACTGTCATTATTGGATAAAAAAGTAATACATCTGCAAACAAAACTGATCCATCCAACCAAGAGGTTTGTCTCAATCTCTTCAAAGAGGAATAGTGGGAGAGTCAGAACTGACAAAAGAGAATTCTTCATGGAACACAATATTTGGCAACATAAGATGTAGCAATTGCCACCAGCGTGGATGGTTTTAAAAGGGGGTGTTATAATAATAGAAAATAAGGCTAACTATAGATACAAATCTTAAGCCATAAATAGACACATACATACCCATATGAAAGGCATTATTTCTTGTATGATAAATATCTAGAGAGCCATACAGTTCCTAAATCTGTCCTATAGAATGTGTTTAAAACGGGAGGGAATGTGTCCCGTTCTCAAGACAAAGGAGTCAACATTTCTTCATTGAAATGAACACATGCATCAAAGTAACCTAGATGGTAAACCACAGATTTGAAGACAGGTAATAGATATCAAGACAGTATTATTTCTGGATTTTTTTATTTAAAAAATTGAAAGTTGCTTAAGATACACTAAATTGTTTAACGAGAAGGTCAAATCTTAATAACAGTATGACTCTGCCGGCCATGTGGAACCTCTGGTGGTTCAATGGGTTAAACCCTAGTGTTGGCATGACTGCTGACCTGAAAGTTGGGTAGCAAACCTGAAGGTTGCTGGTTCGAATCCAGGGAGAGCATGGATGAGCTCCCTCTGACAGCTCCAGCTCCCCATGAGAGAAGCCTCCCACAGGGATGGTAAAACGCCAAAACATCCGGGCATCCCCTGGGCAATGTCCTTGCAGACAGCCAATTTTCTCATACCAGAAGCGACTTGCAGTTTCTCAAGTCGCCTCTCTCTCTCTCTCTCTCTCTCTCTCTCTCTCTCTCTCACACACACACACACACACACACACACACACACACACACAAATTTGGCATGTACCAAAAGGGCATTCATGCAGTTGAAAAATTAGGAACTAAAGAAATAAAGGGGTTTTTGATAGACTAAGGCTAAATAATGTCACAGTGAGGTATTATGCATTTGATGCTTCTGATACATCATGTTGTTTGGTGGACTTTTTCTCAAAGAAAAGTGATGGTAAGTGCTGCATTCCAAAGTGGATAAAGATCCTAGAATGGCATCAATTAAAACTGAATATTAAAATACCAATTTCCTATATTGCAAATGAAAAATCACTTTTGAGGAAATCTTGAAAACAATCATTTTGTGCCAGATAAGTTCATAGTTATATTAGGTGTTCTGTGAATGATAGGTGGGACCAGAGATTTCTCTATATCTATATACTATAGTCTTTTGCTTGTGAAAGGCTTTTTACTTTGTTCTTTAAATCTCTAACTAAGAATCATTTTGTGATAAACTTATCTAAGCTTCATCATCATTAACTCCTTTAAATTATAGCATCTGAAGATGTTTATATGGATTAGCTAAGTAATCTAGTATGAAGCACAAACTGCAAACTAAAGTGAAATTGAGTTCCCAGCTGACTGGGGAAAGTAATTAATGATTTAACTGCACAACTGTTAGCAGATCTATAATGCAACTTAAAAGCTAATTGAGAAGTGAACAGCTTGAGGAGAAAGTAAAGCAAAATGAAGCCACAGTGCTCTTTGAGTAGGATTTGGTCAGCTGGCTTGAGAAAACTGTCTGCCTGGGTGGTCTAGAGGAGGCAAAGGAAAGGGCACAATTGAAAAACCCTGGCTATGTCTAAAGCTCCTTTTGATTGTTTGTGTCCAAAGGATAAAAGGAGCAGCTTCATTCTAGTACAGGTCTGACTCACACAAGTTCTTTTTCAGGCTGGTCCATTTCTCTCCTCTGCTTTGATGCTTCACATTTTCAATGCCTCGTATTTTGTGTAAAAGCCAAAACTGGCAAGCCATCAGCACAAAGCAAGTTAGGAAATCCATTGTCTTCGCCTCTTTAGATCCAGGTTTTCTTAATTGTTCCCAGCAGACAATCTCTGCTTACCCATTTCCTCAATCGGCAGCTGGTTGTCACCTTAGGGAGGGGAAATTCCTTTTCTCTTGCCCCAGAGAAAATACCTAGTGAGTGGCTTTTTTTATTGGGCTGGTGAATGTGATTCATCACAACTCCAAAAAAGGCATCTGCACTTTATGGCCTCTAGCATGTAGTTGGGAACTTTGTGACATTTGTCTTGACATATCTTGTCTTTCTTGAGGCATGGGGGTAGAGAGAGTATGATTCTTGTCATGATATGCCTTTATCTACTGGAAGCCTTAGAAATAATCACTCACAGGAAGTAGAATGGATTCTGGTTTTGATAGTAAACATTATTTGCTTAGTTGCTATGAGTTTTTCAGGCTGTCTGGCCATGTTCCAGAAGCATTCTCTCCTGGCTTTTTGCCCACATCTATGGCAGGCATCCTCAGAGGTTGTGAGGTCTGTTGGAAACTAGGCAAGTGGGATTTATATATCTGTGGAATGTCCAGGGTAGGTGAACGAACTCTTGTCTGTTTGAGGCAAGTGTGAATGCTGTAATTGGCCACCTTGATTAGCATTGAAAAGCCTTGCAGCTTCAAAGCTGCTTCCTGCTTGGGGGAATCCTTTGTTGGGAGGTGTTCGCTGGCCCTGATTGTTTCTTGTCTGAAATTCCACTGTCTTCTGAGTGCTTTTTTAAATTTATTGTCCTGATTGTAGAAGTTTTTTAATACTGGTAACCAGATGTTGTTCATTTTCATGGTTTTGTCCTTTCTGTTGAAATTGTCCACATGGTTGTGGATTTCAATGGCTTCTCTTGTAGTCTGTCATGATTGTCAGAGTGGTCCAGCATTTCTGTCTTTTCAGATAATATGCTGTGCCCAGGTTGCTCCATCAAGTGCTCTGCTATGACTGAATTCTCTGGTTGAATTAGTCTGCAGTGCCTCTCATGTTCCTTGATTCGTGTCTGGGCAATGCTGTGTTTGGTGGTCCCTATGTTGACCTGTCCACAACTGCATGGTATATGATAGACTCCTGCAGAGGTGAGAAGATCCCTCTTGTCCTTTGCTGAGCATAGTATTTGCTGAATTTTCTTAATGGGTCTGTAGATAGTTTGTAGGTTGTGTTTCTTCATCAGCTTCCCTATGCAGTCAATGGTTCCCTTGATGTATGGTAATAACACTTTTCCTCTGGGTGGATCTTTGTCTTTATTCTCATGGCTTGTTCTGGGTCTTGCAGAAATTCTGATGTCTGTAATGGAGTTTCCATTGGCCTGTAGAGCCCAGTCTAGATGGTTTTGTTCACCGTGAAGGAGGTGGGGTTTGTAGATTCCTTTTGCACAGTCTGCCCGGGCTTTAATTGTCCTTCTTTTTTGACCTGGGTGATGGTTGGAGTTTTCCTGTGTGTAGGTTTTCTGTAAATTGTGTGTCGCAATTATTTACTTACGTACTACTGCATGCATCCAAGGAAGTAGGCTAAAGACTTTATCACACTAGACAGGCAAATTGGCACTGAAATAAAAAGAAGAAAAAATAAATGTAATTTTAAGGCCCAATTAATTAGTGATCAAAAAGGAACCAAGTATCTGTCTCCAGTAGTGTCAAGTCATTATAGAGAACATCTTTGTTTTAGTAATCTAATCTGATAGTCTAATAATTCATCCAATGAATTGAGTTTTTGAAGGCAGGGTAGACTCATTCTGAATTTCATCATTTCTGATTATTTCTTAGCAATTTTAAGTTTGAGAGACCCAGACTATATGTCTGTAAAAGTGATACCTTTCTTCCTAAACTCTTCAAAGAAACATTACGGTGGTAAAAAAATATGGGAGGGAAAGCAGTACATGGAGTTTTAGAACTGGCAGTTTTAACTTATAATCACTGTGAATGCTTTTATTTGGGCATCATGGCTTGCCAATACCAATCTTTTATGGAAGCAATATATTTATGACTGATCCATTGCCCTTTCCCCCCTTATATAAATTCTATCTCCCAAGAGCTATGTTAAAATGTTAAAAGAGGAATGTTAAAATTGTTTTCATGGAGGATTTTCTGTAAGACATGGGAGACTATAGTCCTTTATCCCTGCCTGGCAAATGCTTCCTGTTCAAATCCTTCTGCCTCTGCCTTCCTGTGACTTTGGTGTCGACAGCCAAAAAAGAGAAGGAGGAGGAGGAGGAGAAAAGAAAGGGAGGTTTCAAGTGTTTTTAGTCACAAAAATTCTCTCATTCCAGGACCTATCCTTCTAAAAAAATTGTGTGATTCCTATCAAGGATAATGTCCATAACTTTACTGTTTCTAGCCCCAGCTAATGCCTATGACATATATGATTTTCATTCAAATTGTCCCCTTTCAAAACATATAACCTTACAGGAAGTAAGGAATAGTAAATCATTCTCTTCATCCATAAATAACATATTGACATTTTTTTGGGTTTCTTAATTGAGATTTCCTCTGTGCTAGGTATGCCATTTCCATAACCATTCTAATGCCTCCCCGCCTATCCCCAATAATGACATCTCATAGGGACTTTTTTGACTGAATATCATCTTGCATTAAAGCCTTACTTGAGAGCTGCTCATGCTCATCTGAACTGGAGATTGACTTACTCTAGTCTCTGCAAGATATTTGTATGGCATTAAGATTGAAACAAGTCACAGGTGTACAAGGAGGTTACATGGTGCAGCTGATATGTCACGTGTAAAGAATTTCAATGTGGTTCAATCAATATGGAGACATAATCCCATGGCAGCATGTTGTCATTGAAAAGAACTCAACAAATGGAATCTCAAATGGAGTCTGAATGGATGACATGAAGAGGCCCTCCAGATGCCACTCCAAAATTCCCAGAAGATCAAACAGGGACATTATGGAATGAGGTCTTGTCTCATTCATCCACTAGGTATGTATAAGCACCATATGTCCCCCAAATGTGCACCTTTCACATTAAACAGGGATCAGCCATCAGCTGGTTCCCCTATCTCACAATGACACATGCCAGGCAGAACCCATAAGCTCATTGATCCACCTTGTCACCCTTTTGCCTAAATCTCTGGACCCATCAAGACCTTTGAACACCATTCTGAGAACACCGTAGGACCAATATCCTCAGGGGCAAGCCTCTCGAGCACCCAAACACTCCTACGTCCAGAGAGGGTAGACACACAAGACATCAGACAACTTCAAGTTTAACCAATGTCAGATTATTGAAATTCCTAACAGATCTCTTCTTCAATCAGCAGCTGACATTCATGGATCTTTAAACTTTCAACTAATCGGTGGCTAGGAGTGGATCCTGACACCAAAGGGGGTGCAGATCCTGGAATCACACCAGTCATAGCTGTTTTTCACTTAAATGTCTGTAAAATGTTAATAAAATATCCATGCTTGTAATTGTGGGGCATGTCAGATCTGGGATTTCACTGTGTCCCCTGCCATCCAATTTGGCCATCAGAAAAATAAACAATTTCTGTTCCTGCCTTCATCCTTGTGTCTCATTGGAATTCCTCAGACTTCAGGCACACCGTGAGAAACTGAGATTTCAGACACCAATGTGATGGGCCAGGCCTCCAGATAATACATAGGACCAGCAACAAAGCTACACAACTACAGTTGTGCTCTTCTATGTTCCCTCAAGAGGAAAGCCAGAAATTACCAAAACCCAGAAACCCCCGCAAAACAGAACCAATTTTAGGGAATAAGCACCTCTCTTTTGCTCTCCCTCTCTTTGTTCACCCTCCAAAAAAAAAAAAAACCCAAAATCCTACATCTCATCTGAAACATGACCCTTAGAGATGGTAACTCTCCCTGCAAATTTTATTCACTTGTGATAAGGAATAAAAAATATTAGGAGAAATTAAAAGCAGTTCCCTTAAAAAAGCAAAGCCAAACAAAACAAGCATTCAAGGTTTCTAGTCCCCAAACCCTTGCTTTTGTTTTTCTGAAATTTGAATGGGGTTCTACCAGAGAACTACTTTTTCTGCTCCAACTAGCTTTGTGTATTGTTGTATATGTATACATACCACTGAGGACTGCTTTTAACTGATAGGTACAAAAACTTAGATATACAGAAGTCTTACAAATCAAAATGATGCATCCTCTATATCTTAACTTTTTAGTTACTGTTCCCTCATTTAGAAAGTGGTTTTAATTCCATAATACTTTTTAAGCAAGCTGGCTGGTGTCAAACAGTAATCCTGCAGCAATGCTCTGGTTGTGTAATTAAAAATGACTCCAGGAAAAAAAATCCATAGTGCTAACCTTGTGCTCACTTTCCCACCTCCTTCATTGCTAGCTGTAAAACAGTCAATGTTGATCATTCTGTGGGGATTACAAACCACCATCAGTTATCCTCCCCAGCTGTTAATCCCAGAAAATGCCCTGAATTGCAAACATAATTGCTTGAATTACTGTGTAGTTTGACTCACTGCATATTAATTTGAACCCAGTGTGATTATAGTGCAACACTGCTACTACTGAGTGGTGGATAGGAAAAGAGAAACACACTCAAACAAATCTATTTTCAAGTGTTTTAAAAATCATGTTTTTGTCTTTCTGTTTTACCTATTGGGAAATTGTTATAGTGACATACCTAATTTCACAAAGTCTCTAAGAAAGAACTCCTTTTTATACAATCTTTTTCTGTTCACCTAACAAGCCTCTCTTCAATTCCCTTTGTTCTCTTTCTAGAAAAAGTGTTTGTTTTTAATAGCATTGGAATAGGGATAACATAAAATAACTGAAGAAACAAAGTCTCCAATTCCTGAGTTGCAGCAGCACGTCTACAGCAAAATGTGGCCATTATCTACACTGCCATATAATGCCATGTGAAACTGCATTTATTATTATTATTATTATTATTATTATTATTATTATTATTATTATTATTATTACTACTATTATTATCAAACGAAATCCAGCATATCTATCTTGTTATATTATTATTATTTTATTATGACACAGCAAACAAGATAGATATGCTGGATTTCATATTATTATTATTATTATTATTATTATTATTATCATCATCATCATCATCATCATCATCCTGATTTATCTCCCCAAAGGGAACTCAAAGTGGTTTGACATAAGTTTTAGTATACAATTTAAAATATGCAAATATTAAAACAGAAAGAAACTAACCAGCACTAAAAAAATCACAATTAAAACCCATTGAAACATATTCAAAGTTAAAAACTACAACATACCCCCCCCCCCCCGACTAGACCTTCATCTTTAAAAGCCTGTCTGAATAGAAAGGTTTTAGCTCACCACCGAAAGGACAGCAAGGAGGGGGTCACATTCTGGCTTCCCTGGGAAGAAGGGAGTTCCAGAATCGAGGGACAGCCACTGAGAAGGTCTGCTCTCTTGTTCCCACCAACCGAGCTTGAGATGGAGGTGGGACCGAGAGAAGAGCATCTCCTGATGATCTCAGGGCCCTGGCAGGTTCGTATAAGGGGATGCAGTTGCCAAATAGCCTGGACCCGAACCATCTAGGGTTTTAAAGGATGTATCCAGCACTTTGAATGGTGTCTGGAAACAGACTGGCAGCCGATGGAGCTGCTGTAACAGAAGGCTGTTCACTCCCTATAGCCAGCCCCAGTGAGCAACCTGGCTGCAGCTCTTTGGACCAGCTGAAGTTTCTGAGGACTCTTCAGAGAAAGCCCTATGTAGAGCATGTTATAGTACTCCAGATGGGATGTAACTAAGACATGTACTACTGTGGCCAGATCTGGCTTCTCAAGGAATGGGCGCAGTTGGTGCCTAAGTTTTAATTGTGCAAAGGCCTTCCTGGCCACCGCAGATACCTGGGCCTCCAGGTTCAGTGACGAGTCCAGGAGGACCCCCAAACTGTGAAACTGTGTCTGGGGGAGTGTGACCCCATCCAACACAGGCTGAATCCCTATTCACTTATCTGCCTTCTGACTGACCAGGAGTACCTCTGTCTTGTCTGGATTAAGTTTTAATTTGTTTGCCCTCATCCAGTCAATTACTGATAACAGCCACTGGATTAAGATCAGGACAACTTCCTTGGCTTTAGGGGGAAAGGAGTAGTAGAGCTGGGTGTCATCCACATATAGGTGGCATCAAACTCCCAAACTCTGGAAGGCTTCTCCCCACAGTTTCATGTATATGTTAAACAGCATGGGGACAAAATGGAACCCTGAGGAACCCCACAGGTCAATGCCCAGGGGTTCGATCAGGGGTCCCACAGCACCAACTTCTGGATACAGTCCTCCAAGAAGGACTGGAGCTACTGTAAAACAGTGCCTCCCAATCCCATCCCAATGAGTCCCGTGGCCAATGGTATCAAAAGCCACTGAGAAGTCTAGGAAACTCCACACTATCTAGTTCTCTTTATAGGTCATCCACCAAGCTGTCTATGTTCCATAGCCAGGCCTCAAACCAGATTGAAATGGATCTAGAGAACCTGTTTCATCCAAAAATCCCTGGAGTTGGGAGACCACCACACACTTGGACCTTGCTCAGAAAGAGGAGGTTGGACACTGACCAATAACTGTCCATCACAGAGGGGTGAAGTCAGGGTCTGTGTTCTATAAGTTAAGCTGGGGAAAATGAAATATTTCTCAACGGATCCCACTCTAGTTGTGTATGTCTCTCTACAACAGGCAAATTAACAGCAGCAGCCTCTGGAATTCTTTACTGTGCATATATTAACAGCAAAGCAGGAAAAGGGGTAAGCAAACTAACCTGATTCATCAGTTATCCCCAACATGTTAAAAAAGAACATACTCATGTATACGTCTAGAAATTTTACTAGACATACCATAAAAAAACTGGGTTGACATATCCATGGGTAAAAGTGAAGATGGAATGTTAACTCATAAAATGAACCATCCCTTTCTCTGACTAGAGTGGTGAAAAGCAAGAGCTTCAACAATTACCTAAAAGAAGCACAGACTCTCCCAACTCTTTTTGAAAGCCTGGACAGGAAAATGGTGGTAGTGATCAGCCCCACTTCCAACTGCCCCCCTCTGTTATCCATGACATGGTGATCTCTGGCTGAAATATGGGTCCTACCTGTCCACTATCACATGCCATGATCTGAGCCATGGTGATGGGATGCCAATTCCCCACGTCTCTTCATCTCCCTTCCCAGCACACCCCTTTACCATGGCTGACATCACAGTATGCAATGGCAGATAGGTAGGGGCTGTGCTGCCGCCAGATACTACCACAGCACAGAGGGCAGGGGAATGCCATTCTGTGTCCCTAGGTTGCCCAAGCCTGGGAAACATGGGATGGCAATAGGAACAGTTGTGCCAGTTTCACTTTGGACATCCTCCCAACATTGGCTATGATTTCTTTGAATACAGTGCTTCTCAAGTGTCTGATACAAATGACTGGCAACTTTTCCAGAATGTTCCAGGGATCAATTCCACATTTGTGCTCATTGGTCATAACTGTTTATTTCTTTCATGAGCAGCAGATGATAGGTTGCAGACTACCCTATCCATCCACCATCAGTTTGAAAAGCACTATTTTAACAAAACAGTTTGTTTCTTAACAGACAGTAGTGTTGAAGAAATAGAGACTATGGTGAAATGGTTATATGCATGGGGTGTTGATTAAAAATTCAGAAAAAGAGTTGTCTATAAGGTTAGCAGCACGTTTAACCTTCCAAGTTAAACAAAGTGAAATATCTGAAGAATTTTATAGAAAGCAACTCTTTTTAGAAATAAAATACATTAGGTTGCCACCGGCATCAACTATACTTCAATTCTGTTTTAAAATTTCAGGTTTATGCTTGAAGGAAAAAAATCTTTGGAAAATTTTCAGAGAAACACAACCTAGGTGTATGTATATTCAAAATTTGACCTTGAGGATAAAAATGTTTTATGCATATCTATGATGGGGAATAAAAAACATGATATAATACCATATAAAATAATAATGCACTATATACATTTATTAACTTACTGAAGCTTTGATAGGCTTTAGTTAATGTGGGTGCATTGTTCATTTGTTTGAGAAATACAATAGGGCAAAAGTATACTAGAGGGGAGGAGCATTTTTAAAAATTTTGTCTTTGCTTTAAATTAAAGTCTATCAACGTTGAGTCCCCTGAGAAATCTGTCATCTTGACTGAGAACTAGCTAAAGGTACTTAAATGAAGCCAATAGATAATGAATGATGCATCCACGCTGAGATGTGTCCATTGGCATATACCAAGGGGGTTGTTATTTTGACTTAGTTTTATTTCATACAATTATTAATGACCAAGGATAGGAAGTAAACAACATTAATTAAATCTATGGATGACAGTAAAAATAGAAAGAGAAAGAGCTGTTACTGAGGTGGAGAAGGACACTAGCAAATGGCTAGAATGGAATACGTTGTGTATCTTCAAGTAATTTTCCACCTTTGGCAATCCCAAGGTAAACCTATCACAGAGCATTTGGCAAGATTTGTACAGTAGGGACTTGCCTTTGTCTTCTTCTGAGCTGAGAGAATGTGGCTTCCCAAGGTTACCCAACGGGCCTATATGGCTAAACAGGGATCTGAACTTGGTCGCCAAAGTCATAGTCCAATGCTCAAAATGGAATATACACAGAAAAAATATATAGCTGAAATTGTGGATATGATAGTGTTATAATTTCAGAAATACTGAAAGATTATGGTCAGAAATAATGTCTAAAGAAGTTAAGTCATTTTAGCTTCTAATTATGAGCCCACAGTTGTAGTATGAAAGAAGATATGCAAGTCCTGAATCCTGGTGCGCTCTCTATAAAACTCAACCATGCAGTCAACCTACCTTTCTTTCTTTCTTTCTTTCTTTCTTTCTTTCTTTCTTTCTTTCTTTCTTTCTTTCTTTCTTTCTTTCTTGGCACATACTTGATTTTCTCAGCCTGGTGGTGAGAACTGTGATAAAGGCAAAGTCTGGTGGGATTGCCTTCTCAGAAGGGCTGCTAGAATTCTTCCTGTCTACTCCACATGCTCATCCATGTAGCATATTTATGAGAGTGCAATGTTCTGAAATGTATCCCTCACAGGAAACTAAGAAGAATTTGCTAGGAAATGGAGACTGACATTTGGGTATTTAAAAAAGAAGACAACAACAACAACAACAACAATAATAATAACTTTATTTTTATACCCCGCCCCATCTCCCCGAAGGGACTCGGGGCGGCTTACATGGGGCCTGGCCCGATAAAACAATCAAATATCAATGATACAACAATAAAACAATTATACCAATAAAACATCAATTATCAATAAAACAATCAATAAAATCGACATAAAAACATACAATATTAAAACAGGAGACTAATTCATAAAACCCAGTACAGAATCTTACTGTACTGGAATGGGAAAAGTATTTCAAAATGGATTTTGAAATAGACATTATTCAAAATAGGCTATTATACAACAGCCTTATCATTAGTGTAATGATAAGGACATTTTTAAAAAGATACTAGTTCCATATGGTGTGGTGTCAGAAGTCATGGGTGGTAGTTCACGGGTGGAATGAGGAGGTAGTGGGACTGAGGAAATAATACTTTAAAATAATACTGCATTTTGATTATGAATTTTGAAGATTGTATGTTTCTCCCCCCCCCCCCATATATCACAATTAAATTTATTTAAATTGAAATGTATTCCTAACTACCAAATATACTCATGTATAAGTCTATAAATTTTAATAAAACATCAACACCAATAATTAGATTGAGTTTCCCATGAGTCAATGTGAGTCCTGTACCTTAACTATTACCAAAAAAAAAAAAAAGGAACCACCCTTTTATCTAAGTAGCATGGTGAAAAGCAAGAGTTTGAATTATCTTAGGAGAACCTTTTTAAAAAGCCATAATTCTGCTTCTGCCTTCATGAATGCCCGGGTTGGAAATCGCAGTAGTGGCCAAGGAGACTGTCCCCATGAGGCAGAATTGGTCTTTTCCCCTCTCTGTGGAATGACTCTCCATATTCTTGGGTCATATTCAAAATCTTATATACTTTGATTTTTATGTATTTGGATAGTTTAAGATGTCCGTAAGATGCCAAAAGAATTATTTCCTAACAATGAATTATTGAAGTTTGCATACTTCAGTTAGTAACAACGTAATTGTTAAAGGTAACTGTTAACATGCTCTCTAATATATGGTGTAACTGCTATTAACAAAAACATACAACCTACCTTGGCAGAGAAATATAAAGTATAACTCTAAATATACTGAAGTGTGGCAGTTTTAAAACATGCTATCATTTTTCTTTGGCTTATATGATGGACTTATTTTTCTAGATTGACTTTGTTCCTAGTCTTTAAAACACTATCACATGGGTGCACTTTTCAATGCTTGGTGACATAAAATCAATATTACGTGTAATAAGACAGCCAAGCAGGACCAAGGTGAATTACTTGAAGATGTTAAAACACCATGCAAAACCAGAAGATATTCATGTCTGATTTAACAGATAGAGAACTGTAACAGAGAAATCTGAACAGGACAGCATTTGCCAACATTATCTGTAGCTTTGGGTTTACTGCTCTGGCAGGAGATACCTGGAAGAAAACCATCCATTGCATATCATCCCACATCCTACCGACTGGGTTTAATGCTACTTTTATGTCAATGATGCACAAGAAATATAAGCCATCTTCTTATGCATTCTGTTTGATAAAGAAAGTAGTTAGACTCTCTCATTTCCATCCAAAATATTTTGTGTGCATCTTAATCCGTATGATATTTGGTTGTTCTTGAGCCCATTAGGAAATGTGCTACAAGCTGTGTGATATTCTGTATAGACAGAAATAGGTATGTGGGGACAAAAAACGTTTTATGGAATAGGAACACTGAGTAAACTGTAGGATAAATATTAGGATAGTCTCTTGACAAAATACTCTCTCAAATTCTAACACCTGAAACAATAATTGGGTGTTTGTGTATGCCAGTGTGCATGTCTGCAGTTTGAGATTTGGAGTTTGTTTTAGAACAAATGCAACATGATGATGTTCCAGACAGGCCCTATATATCCCAGGATCTTATCCCAGGTTTTCTGCTTTAAATTAGATAATATGAGTCTGCACTGCCAAATAATCTGGGATAAACAGAGAATCTGGGATCAGGTCTTGGAATATAGGGCCTGTCTGGAAGGGCCCTAGGATGGAGGCTTGGAAAGTCCATACTTTCACTGAGTAGCTTTACAGTAGCCCTATGTAAGATTACATATGAACTTCTCTGACTTCTCTGAAGGTGATTGAATAAGAGTAGAGGTTAGACAGGAATTTAAACAAGAAATTATTCAAAATTTACATTTGTTTCACTACTGACTAGTCTGTGAAATTAGCAATAGGAAAAGCATTCTCGTTTTTATCTGTCCTGATTATTACATTTTGCCAAAATTACCACCTCCTCTCATGAAAATTGATTATTTTGGACATTAAAACTCACTCTCTCCCCCTCTCTCCCTCTTTCCCTCCCCCCTCCCCCTTTCTCTTTCTTGCGTCAAAGTCAAAGTCAGATGTACTACAGGGCCATTCCAATTGGTCCTGGGGTCATAAACACTAGGATCAAGCCATATTTAGCATCTCAACGATGAAATTTATTTTAGTGAACCTGTCCAATCTCAATCCAACCCTCCATATAGAGCAAGGTAAGGAACAACTGCAGAAAACACAGTTTTCAATTCTACAAGGGCAATTTGAACTACTACTGTCAGTTAAATGGTAATACCCAAATCTGAAAAAATTGTCATAATTGAATGATTTATTTACCTCATTTATATCGCACCTTTCTCACTTCGAAAGGGACTCAAAACAGCCTTATAAATAGGCAACAATTAAATATATATATATAAAAATGTAATGGACTTTCGGCCTAGAAGTAGGCAACGAAACTACATGACGCAGAACCACGAAACTTTGCAACACAACACAATGACCTTGCCGCTAGGTTCCTACAACAAAACCCAGTATCTGGGATGGAACCAAGACCCCAAAAATCCCAAAAACAGGAAAAACCTATCTGCGCCTGCACCGCCACGGCACGTGGCCATCACGCGCCCCCAATGGTTGCTCGAGCACTTGCCTATTCCCGCCGCCACAGCCATCTTCACAACCCGCACGAGGAAATAGAGAGGGCGAATAAAGTGGCGGGTTACTCTCCAGGCCTCACCGTTTCTTCGGCGCTTTTCGTCGCCATTTCGCCAAAACCACCGGATCCTTTGGAAGGCAGAGGGAAGGATACACTGCCCGGGAAGACAGCAAAATTAATACAATAAAATACTGTAATAAAATAAAATAACTAAAAATAATAAAATATAATAAATGACCTGCTTTTCTTTTCTTTTCTTTTGTTTTTGGGTACTGGGAGGTTTGGGCCTGGTGGGACACATGCTGCATGACTGATTTGCAAGTTGATGAGCTTTGGGCAGCCTTGCCATCTCCAAACAACCACTTTACCTTCTCTGGAGGCATGTGGAGCACTTAGCTTTCAGAGGAGGCTGAGCTATCCAGCAGGGAGTTGCTACAGGCTCAAGGGCAGGGATTAAGCATGGTAACTACTGCCATGCATTCCCCTCCTATTTTTTCTGTCTTCTGAGGCTGTGAGCTTGTTGGGGATAGCTCCTCCTTTCCCTCCTTAGCAGGCCTTCCTAATACAGACACCTTGCCATTTTGAGAGCTCCGGGCCATTTCTATCTTCTGGGGGAGAAAATTGTGAATACCACATGGCTATTGTTATCTAGCCTGTTGACCTCAAGTGTCATGGAGGACACAATTCTATATCGGAATGATGAAAAGAGACTAATCTGTCCTTTGATTCATGCAACAAAATATTTGGACTGGTTCAACTAGAAAAGGATCAGGACCTTATAGCTGATCAGATTATCATATTTCAGTTTGGGCAAAATTTCTGTTCGCTCCTCTGTACAAAAATATTGCAGTATGATAATGGGGTGTGCTGGGAAGGAAGATGGCTTTGGACAATATATTACCTTATGTACTGTGAGATGGATGGATATCTAAACTGGACTCACTTTATTTTGATGTATGAAACATACTCCTGTATGTGATGCACACAGTTCAGTAAAATGCACCATTTTCATTCATATCTTGTAGCACTCTTTGATCTGGATGAACACTGACTATTCTTCTACATCAAAAGGAAATGGCAGAAAATAAAGGCCTTGATATAGAAAGTTAGTTGGTTTTACTTGCTTACAAGGGTAACCCCATAAGATAGATAGATTGAAGGATGGACGGACTGGCAAACAGACACACAGATGAAGCAAAAGGTTAGCATCATATCGGCACCTCAAACTGTAACCAGTCTTAACTATGGCTAGTGGAACACAAGCTTTATAAGCTATGGTTTATTTCAAGTGACCTTGTTAAGATAACCATAACGTGTCCACATTCTGATGATGTCACATGCTGAGGGGAACTGAAAACATTTTATAGAGATGTGATTATTTACTGATTATTTATTGATGTTGTTTTATGTGGCTGTAATGTTTTAATGTTTTAATTTTACTGATCTATGTTTTAAGCTATGTTGTTCAGGCTTGTCCCCATGTGAGCTGCCCCGAGTCCCTTCAGGGAGGTCGAGGTGGGATACCAAAATTTTATTATTATTATTATTATTATTATTATTATTATTATTATTATTATTATTATTATTTACTAACTTTCTTTTTGAAAGTAACAATGCATATTTTCATCAGTTTTCTTTCTCCTGCGAGAAGGTTTATTAAAACTGCATAATTTTTGAAGGCTATTTGCAATTTGAGAGTTATTCTGTGAAAATTATGTACATGGTGGCTTTGCACAGCAAACAGAATATTAATTCCTGCACAAAATAGTTATTTATTTGCTATATTTATTTTAATATTTATACATTATTTTAGTAGTTATACACTATTTCAAGTCTTTATCAACCAATCAATAAATTGCCTCCTTCTCCTCCCATTGCCGCTTGGGCTTCTTTTCTCTCCCTTTGGCTTCTCCTTCCTCCCTTCCTTAGGCAGTAGATTGTAATTTTTTATGATTTATAATAGTCTTTTAGAGTTTATTGAAAAACTGCGAAACAGCGAATCTGCAAAAAGTGAACTGCGAAGTAATAAGGGAACACTGTATATGAAAATATTCAGTCTAATTCAACAGTAATAGGGCAGGGAATTGAAAAGATAAGCCTTTGGTTCAGTTACATGTAGGTTTCAAGGACCAGGAGTTTATCCCCAGGATTATGGACCTCCCCACAAGATTTCTATATTATGTAGACTAGAATGAGAGAGAGATATAGAGAAAAGCTTCTGTTCCATCTCCCCCGCATCATTATAGTGGGAAAGTCCCATGAAACCACACATGTGCCGTAGATGTTCTACATTCATTCTAAGCCCTTGAAAAGAAGTCAAAAGAGATGACTGAAAGCAAGAATTGTTATATGTTCATTCACACAGTTAAACAACAAGTATTAGAAGGCATTCTCATAATTCTAACACACTGCCTGGTACATATCTCATAGGCTGTCTGTGGGAGGCAGGAGAATGAAAACCTACTAGTTTTCAAAAGAAAGCATATGGAGCTAAATAATTCTCACCATTTCTTATTTCTTGCAATGTCATGCCAGGGTGAATAGTTTAATGAGGCCTAGCTGCAGTGTTGCCTATTTTATAAGTGAGGTGACTGTTTCTTGCAAATTCTAGTCTGTGTTGCAAATGGACTGTGAAGTGTTCATGTTTGCCTTTTACATGCCCATTTTCCCCATTGAGAGCCTATTGCTTAGAAGGGAAAAAAGAGTGTTGAAGACGCATTTGAAGGTAGGTACAAAGGTGACTTCTCTCAGAACTTCTTGAAGGCAGATCCAAGATAGCCCAAGGCATTTTTGGACTTAAAGCAAAGAGTAAAAGGATGTTGAAGAAAAAAATCTGGAGTGTGTACAATAAAATACAAAAGAGAAAAAGGAGAATGGTTTCATGATGCTGGAAAAATGATGATGCTTTAACTGAAAACCATACAAGGACTACATGTGCACCATATTACCTAAAATCTTTAATAAATTTGCACTTTTTACTGTAGAATAAAATCATGTGAGTAAAGGCTGAAGGCATATATATCTAAATATCTATATCTATCTATGAAGGTCCGCATAGTAACCTATGGATGCGAGAGCTGGACCATAAGGAAGGCTGAGCGAAGGAAGATAGATGCTTTTGAACTGTGGTGTTGGAGGAAAGTTCTGAGAGTGCCTTGGACTGCAAGAAGATCAAAACAGTCCATACTCCAGGAAATAAAGCTTGACTGCTCACTGGAGGGAAGGATATTAGAGGCAAAGATGAAGTACTTTGGCCACAAAAAAACAGGAACAGAAGGAAAAAGAACGGTAACCCAATGTACATATATTCATTTATTTACTTTTAGTTTTTTGTCAACTCTTGTGATCTATTTTTCCTACTTCCTATATGACTTTTATTCTCACTCTTTCATTGTATATATTATGGAAAACTTTAATAAATATGTAATAAAAAATAAAAAAGACAGGAAAGCTTGGAGAAGATACTGATGCTAGGGAAAATAGAAGGAAAAAGGAAGAGGGGCCGACCAAGGGCAAGATGGATGGATGGTAATCCTTGAAGTGACTGGCTTGACCTTGAAGGAGCTGAGGGTGGCCATGGCCGACAGGGAGCTCTAGCTTGGGCTGGTCCATGAGGTCACAAAAAGTCGGAAGCGAGTGAACGAATAAACAACAAACATTCTGGATTATCCAACGCATTTTTGTAGTCAATGTTTTCAATGCATTGTGATATTTTGGTGCTAAATTCGTAAATACAGTAATTACTACATAGCATTAATGTGTAATGAACTATTTTTTCTGTCAAATTTGTTGTATATCATGATGTTTTGGTGCTTACTTTGTAAAATCATAACCTAATTTGATGTTTAATAGGCTTTTACTTAATATCTCCTTATTATCCAACATATTCACTTATCTAACATTCTGCTGGCCCGTTTATGTTAGATAAGTGAGACTCTACTGTATTTATGTTTCCCATGGAGCTGAAAGAAATGTGATCACACAAATTTCCCTCAGTTTTTTTCCCTTTCATGTCAAACATTTTACCAGACCTTGTATAATCTCCAAATATGTGTTATCTTTACTTGTCATGCAACTGTATTTCATTACATCATCTGATACCTGACAGGTGATCTTTTGCAGAATTTGCTCATTTGACAAATTGTGCTGTTTAGCCTTATTTGATAGCTTATTTGAAAGCTGTTTTGTGTTTTCTACTCTCAGGAAACAGATCTGTTTTCTACATATGCTTCTGTATATCTACTGCAGAATTTCTCTGTGTTTAAGTGTATTATGAAACATTGTCCAAGGGGCATATTTAATTCAAAAGGGGAAAGGTGGGCCTCGCTGTTTAGGTTGGGAAGTGAGAGTGTGCCATAGGACACATCCATAACTCTTCGGTCACTGTACAGAGAATACAGATTTAAAGGTCAATTTGATGTCATCCATTATTCCATTCTCAAAACTCAATCTGGTGGCAGAACAGCACATTCCATTGTACCTGATTTTCATTATATTGCTTAGAAAGTACCTACCTTCAACATTCATTCAGCACCTAGGATATCTGCTTTGGAATTTAAGGCAGTGGTTCCCAAAACCCCGGCGGCACAGCGTGTTAAAGCGCTGACCTGCTGAACTTGCGGACTGAAAGGTTGCAAGTTTGAATCTGGGGAGTGGAGTGAGACCCGCTGTTAGCCCCAGTTTCTGCCAAACTAGCAGTTCGAAAACATGCAAGTGTGAGTAGATCAATAGGTACTGCTCTGGCGGGAAGGTAACATGCTCCATGCAGTCATGCTGGCCACATGACCTTGGAGGTGTCTACGGACAACGCCAGCTCTTCAGCTTAGAAATGGAGATGAGCACCAACCCCCAGAGTTGGACACAACTGGACATAATGTCAGGGGAAAATCTTTATCTTTACCTCCCAAACTTTGACTCTCAAGGTGTTTTGCACTTCAATTCCTGAGTGTTGGCCAAGCTGACTGGGGTTGAAGTCCAAAGCATCTGGAATAGAATCATAGAATCATAGAGTTGGAAGAGATCTTGTGGACCATCCAGTCCAACCCCCAGCCAAGAAGCAGGAAAATTACATTTAAAGCACCCCTGACAGATAGGCATCCAACCTCTTCTTTAAAGCCTCCAAAGAAGGACCCTCCACCACATTCTGGGGCAGAGAATTCCACTGCTGAACAGCTCTCATAGTTAGGAAGTTCTTCCTAATGTTCAGGTGGAGAAGTTAAAACCACTGGTTTAGCCTGAAACCCACAACAGATTCACCCCTCCCATTGATATAGAAGCCACAAGAGACTGTAATACCTTGCCAATCCCCAACAACTGCCACTTGATATAAAAGACAAGCAGTTCAAAATAAAGTGCTGTTATTTTCTTCTCATTGAGAAATTCTCATAAGCCTCCACTGACCTTGGAGACCCTTAGAAAATATTTAGAAAATATGCTAGTATGCTATATTGGTTAGGACTGACTGACTGATGTAATAATATGTTTGCTATATTGTCATGTAAAGGCAATAAGTAGCTGAAAACTTGACAGTCAGTGAACTCTTATATTTGAAGTCAGTCCAAATTAATGCATTGTAGAGATAACATGTTTTCAGCATTTTGTTTTTTTAAATGCAATCTAAGAAAAATCCAACTTTTGTCACAAAATATCTCAGGCCCCTTCTTCACTGACATATAATCTAGATTATCGAAACAGATAGTCTGGATTTTATATGGAAGTGTAGAAGGGGCCTCAGTCCGAAGTCTGAATGGCAAATTGATTGATTGGGAATTTCTCGGTGATTTCACAAAATCTATAAAGCAGGGTCAGACTATATTAGTACAAGGTTAATACTAGACCAGTGCTGTAGGCTATATTTCAGAGGAAGGAAGTGGCACAACCATCTTTAAGTATTATTAACTCTATGGAATTCTTAGGGTGATGTGAAGCCCTCCCCCCACCTAAAAAAAGCACAGCACAACAAGTTCCATTAATCTCAATGGGACAATAATAATGGCACATTTTCTAATGAACTGGATGTGGATTGTGTCTCTATTGGTTCAGCTGTTTCTTCTGTGGTTTTTGGTGCCATCAGCCATGGTATATATCTGGACCACTAGGGCAGTGTTCTACAGTGTATCCAGTCCTTCCTGACATTGAAGGTAATTCCCTGGTCATTTGTGTATTGGCACCTGTTGGTACTTCAGGGATCAATTTTGTCCCACATGCCATTTAACATTTACATAAAACTGCTGGAAAAGGTTACCTGTTGCTTTGGAGTCTGCTGTCACTAATATACAAATTCACCACCCCATTGATATAAATATACACTCTCTTTCTCTCTTTTCCAGGGAAGCTGTCTTGTTCCTAAAACAATTTCTATTTTCAGTTTGAGACAAATCAGTTAAAGCTCAATCCAGACAAAATAAAGTATATCTTCATTTTCACACTGGGGCTTTTAACACATGCAGACCAATTTTTGTGGTGCCTGCAGAATACTGGGAAATGCAGTTTGGAAAGGCAAGGACCTCTCTAGCTGAGTATTCAAAAGGCCCTGCCCTAAACTACATTTCCCAGAATTCTGCAGGTGCCAGAAGAAAGGAGCTGCCCCGTTAAAGCCCCAGTGTGATAACGTGGTCTGTTTAGTCAGAAGACAAATCAGATAATACAAATCCATCATGTGCAGCTCCTTGTTTCTAAATTATTTTAAGCCTCCTTGGATCCTATGCAAAGAGAAAGCCAAGACATAAATTAATTAAATAATACACAACCAATTACATAACTAAATAAATTCATCACCATTATTATGTAGTTACTGCAACAGTTCCTCTTACAATCTGCCATTTATCTATAGAGGAGTAATGAGGAGATACCACATAAAATAAATGATCTGCCCTTTTCCTTAACCTTTCTGCTTTTTTATTTGTACAAACAGATAAATGCTTTGGGAACTCTGCTAGTTATATGCCTTGGAATGCCCAGCTTTAACAGGCAACAGGAGAGAATGTGTGAACAGTGATCTTTTCATCCCAACTGTAAATATTTAAAGGAAGAACTCTCCCTATTAAAAAAAAAATTCAAATGCAGAAGGGTGGGGAGGTGGAGTTGCAGTGATATAGCGGGAAAATATCCACCTAAACAGGAGAAACAAATCTAGACCTATTTTAGTCTCTCTTTGTGTCAGGTATCATTTAACTACACTAGCAGATTACCTCGTCTTGCTAAAATATGGAGTAGTACTCCCTTGTTGACCTTCCGGATCTCTCAGAATATTTTTGATGTAATTGATCAAAGTATAAGTAATAGATCCCATATTGTAGAGATTTTGCTCTTATCTATTTGGTCTGTTCCTAAGAATTGTATTGATGGCTTCCTTAATAACCCCATGGCTATTATGCGCCACAAGATTTCATTATATCACACAGTGTTTTATATCTGTACTGTCAGAAATATTAAATATCAACTGGGTATGTTTGATTACAAATGTGTAGGGCAAAGCCTGTCAGAGTTAGTGGACCAAAGCTAGCATCGCCCTGAGGAGAGTGAGTAAACCGAAGCCTGTTGGTGGTAGTTTTTGCCTCAGTGAGGTAAGGTGAACATCAGTCTGAGGTGAACCTGTTTGAGAGAAGCCTCGTGTTTTAAAGCTCCTATGTTTGAAGGCTGCTGCATCTAAAATGGTTCAGGACCTGCCTTTCTTCGCAATCGCATCTTCCCCTACAAACCTGCACAATCTCTAAGATTCTTCTGAGGAAGCTCTCCTCTCGCTCCCACCTCCATTTTATACTGTATTATTTGTGTGTTGCCTATTTTGTTTTATTATGATGTTGTTTTTATGAATCCTATGCTGTATTTTAACTGTGTTTATCGGGCTTGTCCCCATGTGAGCCATTCTGAGTCCCTTCAGGGAGATGAAGGCAGGATACAAAAATAAAGTTGTTGTTGTTGTTGTTGTTGTTGTTGTTGTTGTTGTTATTATTATTATTATTATTATTATTATTATTATTATTATTATTATTATTATTATTATTACAGCTACTGTGTATTTGGGTAGGCAATGACACGGGGACCAGGAACAATTTGCATTGCATTGGCCTATTAGCAATTTATTATAAGTTACTTCATATCACATCTGGCTTTGGACCTCAATACCTGAAGAAATGCTTCTCCTACACATGTCTGCTTGAGTACAGATTTATCGGAGGGGTACTCCATTGTGTCCAACAATGGGAACAATACCAGCGGAGGAAATACATTGCAAGACGATAGGGAAAAGGACATTTCCTACTGTGGTAACCCAACTATGTTTTGTGCTTAAATGTCTCACTCGTAACAATCCTGTCCTAGTGGTGTGTCAAGTACAAGCATAGCATTTTATTAAAGTTTTGTGTCTAATAATTTTATCCAAATCATGCATGTTCATGATTTTTAATTGTTTTACTTTGCTTAAAATTGTCTTATTGTTCAATAAGTCTTTTGATTTGTTTGCTCTTTTAAAATGTAAAATTGTTTTACATGACTTAATTTATTTTATGTATGCTGTTCCAGTATCTCTTCATATCAGGCAAGATAGGAACATTTTAATATAGAAGTAAAGCAAAACCAGCTAAAGGTGTAAAAAGTGCCTATGTACAAGCAGAACCGGCCCAAGGTAATTCTGAGTAGTAGGCGAACCTAATCCTGGTGCCCCCCCCAAATTTTGGCACCCCCCCCCCACAAACCAGAGGCCGCAGCTGCAGAAGGTGGGCAGCGCAGAAGGTGGGCCCAGGCCAGTGTGTGCCTGCTTGCCCTGCGCACAGGAGCCCGATGGGACTCCTGTGCGCATGCATGCATGCATTGGGCTTCAATTGCTCGCACGGACGAGCGGCTTGTGTGCCTTATGTGCCAGGTGAGCGATAGAAGCCTTGTGCATGCGCACAGGAGTCCCATCGCCCAAAATGGCCGATGGGACTCCTGTGCGCATGCGCAAGGTTTCAGAAGCAGAAAAAAGCACAGGGGATGGCAGCAGGTGACTGCGGCACCGCGGCGGCACCACGGTTACATGGGCGCACCTCGAGTGGGCCCCCTGTTGGTGTGCGCTTAATTTGCCTCGCCGTTGGACTGCCTCTGTGTACAAGTTGTACCCAAACTGGCCTTCTCCATACTGATAGAAATTCTACAAAGCTCGTGCATTTACAGAATTCCTATCAGTATGAAGAATGCCAGTTTGGGCACAACTGTAGCTGAATGCATGAAGGTTGGGAGGAGAGATGATCCCAGTATCCTTCCCTGAAGTGTTAATTAAATGTGTGAAAGAATTTCCAAACATTTTTCATTTGCCAATGTGTGAAGTCATTAGCAGAGGAATGCTGGGAAAGAAATATTGTATAATTGATGTTCTTTTCAGCAGTACGCATATGCTTTTTGGTAATAACTTTATACCTACCAGGGCAATGCCTTTCCCCATTAAGCTCTTTTCTTCCTCAGTATATGTATCCTTAGATAATGGCTGAATGAAAGTATGAGCTGGGGTAACAGGAAAAAATATCCCTCGCTGCACTGAACATGATCATTAAAACAAATCCTTTCCAAACGTACTGAGAATATGCCAAGCTTTGGCACTTGGATATTGTATTCCTTAGGCTAGCACACAGCTGTACACCTCACCAAGAAAGACAAACACTGTGACTGTTTGTGCATTAATGGGCTCATTATTCACAAGGAGATCAGGATCATTATGTATCTGCAAACATGTTTTTGAGACATACATTTTAGTGCTCTCACAATTTGAATTGCCGAGGCAAACTAGGATAAAGCTGGTAAACAGAGAATGTGGCATTGATAGTGTCCCATGGGACGAGTCAGTGTTTGTGCATTCAGCAATATGCCAAGGCAGCAATGAAAGTTGCAGTATTCACAGAATTTTAAAAAATACTGCTAAAAAAGCAAAGAACAAACTAACACCTGTGCTCCCTCCTCCAGAAAAATAACCCCTGAATTTCTAATTTATAAGTAACATCAGTATGTTTCTGTATCTTCTCCAATCAAGCAAGGTGGCATTCAGCTTCCTTGGAGGCATCCAGCTCTTGTAGCATCAAAGTCCAGGTGTATGAAGCAGCACTGGGTGCCTTAAACCAGCCCTCTTTCATCCAGATTATTGCATTACTCCACAGATGTGTTTATATACCTCCCAGGCCATATGGCAATGTTATGCAACCACCTGTTCATCTATTGCTTTTCGCTGTGCTTGGTTCCTGGAAGCATGCAGCAAAGGGGAGCATGTAACTCCCATTTTCTTCCAATTCTTTCTTTCATTGTCATAATTACAGTGTTTTATGTGAGGAGGGGAAAAAGAAGGAGGCTAAACGATCAAATAAATGCTGGGGGAATTCTTAGACAAATGCTGGCTTTGTCTAGAATATATGTGAAAAATTCCCCCCCTCCACACACACACAATTTTATTATAGTTCATTGAAAATAAATAAATCAGCAAGTATTCTCTTCTCTCTGAGACTTCTACTATTTCTCCCATAGCCCTTATTATTATTATTATTATTATTATTATTATTATTATTTGGCTAGCATCCTATTCAGCACTTACAGATGTGTAAATTTAGTTTACACATTTGTAATTGTTCAGTATCCATGTTTACAATCATGGGACTATCATCATCCTACTGTGACCCAATTTTAAGTAACACGGAGCAATAAAGATTTGCTCTGCTAGCAATTGGGGCACAGCAAGATAACATTTCCTGCTCTTTCCTGCCAGTGATCTCTGGTGTAACAATCGGAAGCAGGATCCATGTCACAATTCCTAATTGCATCAGAGATTATGGCAGAAAGGAGCTGAAAATGTCAAACTGCTCTGCCCCGATCACCAGCAGAACAGGGCTTCAACATCTGGAACAACTTCTGACTGTTAACATAGGTGATGATGGGATTGATAGTGGGTCGAGGAACAGTACATAAGAATACATTCATACATTTATAATGTAGGCTCTCGATCATTATTGTTTTTAGATTCTTACAATATGATGATAACAAAAGAAACAAAAAGGGATGGGGGAATACAAAGAATCTGAACACATCTTAAGTATGTACTTGAATATAAACTGATCTTATTCCGAGAAAATCTTCCATAGCCTCTGCAAAGCTTTGCCAACCCATAGCACCACCTTTCTGTGGAGTTTGAGAAAGTCAATTTTTTTGACCACTGGCTTCAGAATTCCCCTAGCCAGCATGCTAAGTGACCAGGCTGACCAGGAAATCTGAGGGATGTCATACTCCAAAAGTAAAATGTCCAAATGCTGCCTTTTTATCTGTTATCTCTGCCACTGTACCTTGCATTCTCTTTCTGCTTCATTCTCTCTCTTTTCATGTCCTTGCTAGCCCCATGGTGTTTGTCTGCTTCTCTCTGTCAACAGCAGCAGCTCAGACAATGTCAGTTTAAAGCACAGATCTACCCATTTTTAGCCAGCTAAAGAAAAAATACTCCCTTCCAAACTGGCTTTCTATCTAGAAGAATACATTTGATTTTCTGTCCTATGCTTAGCCATAATGACTCCTAATGAAAGTATAGTTAGCTCTCCACATTTGCTGGAGTTAAGGATACAGAACTCCCATTAAAGTGAAAAAAGTGTGGATAAACTGCTTTTTTTAAAACAAAACAGAACACCTATTTATGAATGTCTAGGCTTTCCACCATTGCTCTTTTGTCAACTTATGCTGGAAGCTAACCATGGAACCACACTGGAAGACCTAGAGATTCCTAGAGAGAACATTTTTAATCAAATCCATGAATAATGAAATCCACAAAAGTCAAAAACACAAAGGTAGATGGTCGACTGTATATTCATATAACCCTTTAGCTTCCAAAACAGGTTGAAACTGAATGTGCCTTGCAGAAAGGAAGGAAGAAAAGTCAAGACATGGTGTACAATGTTGGACAGCATTTCAAAGTAATTGTTAGAAAAAGCCACAATGATCTCTCACAGCTTAGTGGATCAAGCAAAACCCTAAGTCCTGATGCTCCTGTAAGACCAAGTGCAGACTGGTTTGAGGTTGATTACATATGTGAGGTAAGCAAGGAATGAGAAGGAATGTGAACAAAGTTATTAATTGAGTGCTTGGAAATGCTTGGAAGTATGCCTGCCATGCATTTTATTAATCTGGTAGACATCTACAATCAACTGGGGCCTTCTCTCTATCTCACGACCCACTCAAATGTGTTTGGTGGGAACACAGGAGAGGGACTTTTTGTGGCTGCTCCTAGATTGTGGAACTACCTCCCAAGACAGACCGAAATGGTCCCATCCCTGCTGACCTTCTGCAAACAGGTCAAGACCTTTTTATGTTAACAGGCTTTTGAGGAAGAATTAGGGGCACACTGCTGAGGAAGTTGTGGGTGAGATTGGGGGGGGGGGGGGGGTTATGTGTATTAAAATGTACTTTAATTATATGTATTATGTTTTAGTTGTATTTTAACCAAAAACACAATACTATTTAATTGTTGTTTTAATGTTTGTATTCATTTTGTTTAAAATTGATTAGAGTGTGTGATGGTTAGTAGCCTTTCGTCCCCTCGGGGAGAAAGACAAGGTAGAACTATCATAAAAAATATATTCTGTGAATCATCCAACTATGATGAACCTGGCATAAAATGTATAAACTGGGTGTGTAAAATTTGATTTCATTTGTACATTGCAAATTATAATTACTGGGAAAATTCAATACAGAAATGTATTCTCTCTTTGTGTGTGTACGTGTGTGCGTGTGTGTGTGTGTGTGTTCTAGGATCCTGCTCAGAAAAAAACATATTTGAGTCTGGCCCATAATTCTCAAGCATTATAGAATTCAGCATAATTCTTGACTAAGTTTCTTCTTGGAGGTAGCAAATGAGGTATCAAATTATCGTCCTGCTGTGAGGAAGTCTTTGAAAACCATTAGGTTTTCATAGGCAATTTGTAATTCAGAACTTATTATACAAACAATTGCAAAAATGTATTTTCTATGCAAAACAACCATGTGTAAATTTTGTGCAGATTAAGTCACAGATTGTGAAGATTTTGGTCAATCCAAGATGCTCTTCATCAGTGTTTTTCAACACTCAAGAAGCATGTTTTTCAACCATTTTCAAATATTTCCTTCATCTCTAATTCAATGATTTTTTAAAGTAATGTCTTATCACAGACTCTTTTATGCAAATGGAAGTTCTCCTTGCTTCAGCAAGGCAACTACTACTCCCTTTATCCCCACAGGCAGATCCTCTCTACTACTTCTAGTAGCTAGGAGGGCTAACGGTTCAGTACATATGTGGTGACTCCCACTTCTCCAAAGTTCATGTCCATGTCTTCACACTGCAAAAATGGCAATGTATAGAATAATACATAACAAGTTTGTGCCAAGCTTAGATCCACTGGACTTGTATCAACTAAAGCATCCAAATCAGAATAGGTCTGATACGTTTGTTTGAAAATTGTATTACAAACTCTTTACAGTGCTCCTTACTTGGCACCCGGCTGCAGAGTCTAGAGCAGACCCTGCGAGGCCTGGGAACATAGGCCCAAAGCCTGCACGCATAGGACCAAGGCTCCTGGGCCTATGGGTGCAGGCTTTGGGCCTATGAACCTGGGCCTCACAGCAATTGCCAAGTAAGGAGCGCTTCTTACTCAGCAATCGGCTGCAAACCCTGCAAGGCCCTGGTGCATAGGCCCAAAGCCTCCACCCATAGGCCCAAAGCCCAAAGCCTGCACCTGAGGCTCAGGCGCTTTGGGCCTACAAGTGAAGTTTCACCCCCACCCAATAATGGGCTAAAAGAAAATGAATCTTTCAGCCCAGAAGACAAAACCAAAATGTCTGACCTCCAGATTTTTGCAGGCTCAGACGAAAATGGATCAGGGCCCCCAACGAAAGCTGGGATACAAAATGGATCAAGGTAAGTCTCGACTGCACATCACTAGTAGATAAATGGTGACAGAGAAATATAGTTTCTTTCCTGCCATCACCAGAAAAGAAAGGAATATCAGTTCTAATCTGTTTTCGGTTGGACCTTCCCTGAGTCTTTCATGATCAATATTCTAATCTCCATCCCAATCGTTTTCATTATTGACACCTCCCTACTAAACCAGGAGACTAATTTGGCTCTAATAGATGAAAGCAAACACTCGGGAGTGATTGCGAACACCATCTGGCTATATCCCTAATCCAGTGATAAAACAGGGTTTCAAATATGTCCTGCCAAAGTAGCAGAAAACTTACCACCGGAAATCCATCTAGCTCTTTTCTGTGGCAAAATACAACTAAACATAGCAAAATACGAAATCCAGAAAAGAGGATTACTGTTACGCACCAACAAAACTGCACAAAACATACCATGTAAACTTTTAAAGCTCCACTGGCTTCTTTGTTAGGTAAAAGATATTTTTAAAATCCTAATCTCAGATGGGCTACAATTTACCACTCTGTTTTACTTCTTGCTGGCTTTGTTTATTTGAACTACTGATTTGCTGAATGAGTCCTGGACTGACTGCCAACCACACTCTTGTATCTCCATTACTCCTGCTGGATATCCTATAACTTACCTGGGCTCAAGCAACTATGCAATAGTTCTTGTATTCTAACAATTCCTGGGAGACTTGCTGTCTGGAGTATAGATAGTAATGAGTGCTCCCTGGGCTGCTTTCCCTTCAAAGTTTTCTATGTGCCACATTTCTTCCCCCCCCCCTTTTTTTTTTTTTTGCCCATAGTCTGATTTTCAAAAAAATCTCAATTTCAGCTAAAAAGCTACAAAACCTATGCACAAAGAGATTGGCCCTTGTTCCTCCTCTGAAACAGCTTCTCCAAAGAGGCAACCTTCCTTGGGTTGTCCCCTTTGGCAGTGAGCTCACAGCATGTAGTTATTAGAAAAAACCTCTTTAGATTCATAATTGTTTGACACTAGAACAGACTGTTTTGTTATTGGACACTTCTTCTCTGGATGCTGATCTTTAAACAGATGTTGGGTAGGTTACAGGAGTGTTATAGTTATTAGATGATATGGCCATCATGGCACCTTCCAACTCCAAGAGTCTATTAAGTTTCGCTATCATGAAGCTCTTAAGTAGCTGTAGTGTACATGTATAAAACAGAAAAGAAGAAGAGAACATAGAAGGGCATTGACAAAACATGTGTGTGATGAAGGAGAGTGCAAGAAAAGGGGAGGCAGAAGTATGTCCACAAATTTATGTAGCTCTCCTCTCTCTGCAGTTTAAGCCCTGTCTCCATTTTGTCAGGGGATTTTCTGGCCAATATTGTCATTTTAATAGTTTCAGTTTTTCAAATGTATTTGATACTTCTATTTTCCAAAGTTGGACTGAAGACATAACAGCAATTTTGTTGCTTGTTTCCGCATCATGTTATTACGCTTTAATATCATTTCTACAGTTCTTCTCTCTACAGTAGCTGACATTTATGTGACACTAATGTGCATGAATGAAGAAAAAAGAATAATGTTATTAGAAGAGAGGCTAGTGTACCATGCAAATCTTCATGACAAACACTGTCCTTAAATTATGTGAGATGATAAACTGTATGTGATAGATAAGTGCTTATTTTGTAAGAAGAGGCACAGCCATGTTTGGAACACACAGAGATAAGTAGCTGTGAAGCCATTAATAGAGACAGAAATAAATTAAGAGAAATACACAAGGGATAAAAATAAAATATTTCATGACAGCATTTAAAAGAAATAGCAAGTCAATGAAGTGAAGCAATACTTTCTAAAATATATTTTGCTTAATCTGCTGTATATGACTTAATTGAGTTTATCCCATATTCACATGTAAACAAACACACACAAATGTAAGCTTGTACATGTCTTGCTCAAAATTAAGACCTAATGAGATCAACAGAATAGGGTTTATCAACAATTGAGGGCAGAAATACTGTAAACTGGTCTGTGTCCATCCTGCAGCAATGATGAGATGAAATTCACAATGTTCAGTGTGGCTTCAAGCAGTTTGACCCCATTAGACTGTCATCTTACTTTTGCTGTCCCTTTCCCGCTCCTGGATAGTTATGGAGCTCAAGGAGACCTCCTGGTCATTGCCAGACACAAACAGACGTATTATCTTTAGATTGCGTATAGGGCTATTGCATATTTCTTCAACTGTGGATGTGATTTTGAAGAATTTTTATCACATGGTAGTATCATGAGCTGATAAATCTGTAGATTTTCCATTGCAAAGTGTGTTTGTTTCCATATATGGTCCAAGAGTTGAGTATCAGAGAAATTCATTTAAAAAACAGAATGCCTTTTATCATATATTACCAGAACACTCCATATGTAAATTTGTACACAGGCAGATGAGAAATTGTTGTCATAGGCATACTAATGTTTTTTATTCAGTCATCCCTAGTCACTGGTTGAGATAACCAAACATCGCCCCTTTCCCTGGACAAAATACAGGTCTATAATAGAGAAGATGGCTAGAAGACGGTAAGCCATGGAGAAACCTGGTTAAAGATTACATTAAGACAGTGAAAATGAGCAAAGCATCTTACTCTATTTAGCTGGGAGTAAGGAAAGATCTGAGAGGTAACAAGATACCAGTGCACATAATTAGGTATGGCACGGAAAATATGGATGGAGAATGTTTTCACCCTTTCTTATGATAACCTGTGGTCATCCATCCTGGAACTTTGCACATTTTTATCACTGGACCACTTAAGATGTGGTGATCGTTTGAAAAGGATTGTTGACAAATTCATGGGTGAGATCTATCACTGGTTTATCATAATGGCTGTTTATACCTTAATGTTCAGGAATAGTGTGCCACTGAGTAAAAGTTGTTGGCAGGAGTTCTGTTGGCTTAAAGCCTTGCTTATGAGAGATCTGAGAAAAATATTTGGGTTTAACATTGTGGGAAACCAGAAATTACACTTAATGAACCAGGAAAGCTATTCATCTGTTTTTAAGTACTAGAAATGATATCTTACATCATGATAATATCATTTCTATATTAAACTTGTCCTATTGTTCTGCAACTTATAAATGCTGTGCTAATTAAGTGGATTTGAACATTTTAAAGGTATCCCTCTGCTTTGTATTTTGTAAATGTTATGCTAATTAAACATATTTGATTTTTTTTCTAGTTTCATCATTTTTTTTTTCACTTTTGCTAACTATTTTAAAGTCAGGGTTTGATGGAGAACACTGAAACTTCATTTTTCCCAGCCAGTCAAAAATATATTCAACCCACTGGCTTATCTGGTTTTAGATGGCATCATCCTTTCTAGCATCGTTTTATTAACATATGAATTAGAGACTTTAATTTTTAAAACAAGGAAAATAAATGTTTCTTTAGAAGCTTAGTCAAGCACACAACATTGTCCCCTAAAGATTCCCTACACTTAAACATATGCATCTTCTGAAAGCTTTTCCCCTAAGGATTGAACCCTGGTGCTGACATTATACATTTGGAGTAAGGCTTGGGACCCGAAGATTTGGTTCAATGTACAAACATTGACAAGTCACATGGGAAGCTTTCCAAAAGCATTTTATGTTGGAATCAGGGATTTATCTGCGTTACGCATTTATTCCCACATACCATTTTTAGTGCTCATGTTTGTTGTTACTTATGATTTCCCATACATATTTTAGAAATCTGAGTCATGCATTTGGACTCCAGAGGACTAAAAAGTACAGTAAGTACAACCATGGACATAATGAAGACAGAGTATCCTTCTGAGGATGCTGCACAGCACACATAGCAGGAAATATAGCAGTCATAACATTTTATGTGAAAGCCAACACAAAGAAATACAATGAAGACAATTGATGGACAGTCAGAACAGCCATGAAAAAACATTAATATGTGGGGCATGAAGTCATGCCATTGACTAAAATCACTTTAGCAGGAGCTCTTATTGATACGTATGACTTGTCATTTATATTAGACATTAGAATAGCCAATTTGAACTGTAGGAGAATATAAGCCAAAGAATTAGGTTTATTAGGGTAATACATACTTGGAAACATATTTCTTAGAACATACAAGTCAGGATTTTTAAATATTTTTTGTTTAAAAAGAAATAAAGCAAAAAGAATTTTGCCCTTGTACTAGGAAAATTGGAGAACATGCTGCTAACTGTTAATTATCTGATACATCTCAAGATCATACACAGCAAGCATCCTTCCAACGGAGTCCAAGGATTCCGATTTTGAAAATAACAGTCTCATGCCTTAAAACACACCACAGGGGTATAACAGTTGCAAAGTTGGATATGTGAGGCTCTGTATGGAAATAAAAAGTAGTTGTTGTGGTCAAAGAGGAACATCCAATGTCTTAGGGAAAATCGTGTATTGCCCCTGTATAATTTGGGGTAGTATACAGACCATTGTAATCTGCTCACTTCTGAAATTGGTGCTTTGCTCAATTCAGATACGACCACAGGTATAAAGTTCTGGAAACACCATCAGACTTCATTCATTCTACAGTGTAGATGCATTTTCAAACAAGAACTACAAATACGGAGTTTGTTTCCAAAAGATACCAAATTAAAAACAAATGAAAAATTAATTATAGCTTGGGTAGAAATAGAATATTGTGTACAGATCAAAATTATAAAAAATGTATCAAATCACTTTCGTTCAGGTCTTGGAAAACTGCATTTTGCAGAAAAGGAATGCCTTTTTTCCAGTTTCTATACAATTTGTTAAGATGGATTTGGTACCTTTTGGAAACAAGCTTCACAAATGGAATTTACTTTTTAAAAAAGAAGATAAGAATCAGTTTTCATTACAAATAAAACTGCTATGTCCTGTATTTATAAGGGACTTCTCTGTTTTTGCCAATTTATAAATACAATTAAAAGAAGAAAAAACACAGACGAAACCATCGCCATTAGTAAAACAAAGAAAATAATTTCACCTTTCCTCATCCCCCATAGTATTAAGCAAACATAAAACATGTACAGTAGTCTCTCACTTATCCAACAATCTGTATTATCCAACACAGTCTGCCTTTTAGTAGTCAGTGTTTTTGTAGTCAATGTTTTTAATACATTGTGATGTTTTGGTGCTAAATTCATAAATACAGTAATTACTACATGTTACTGTGTACTGAACTGCTTTTTATGTTGATATGTTGTAAAACATGATGTTTTGGTGATTAATTTATAAAATCATAATGTAATTTGACATTTAATAGGCTTTTCCTTAATCCCTCCTCATTATCCAACATTTTTGCTTATCCAGCGTTCTGCTGGCCCATTTATGTTGGATAAGTGAGACTCTACTGTATTTCTATTTAAAGAATGAAGAAAAGGAAATCAAGGCCAAGAACTGCAAAGATCAGCTACCATACATAGTCTTACATGAAAACATTCATGTTCATTGGATTTAGTAATAATATTGGGAAAGTAAATATATGAATACGATGTCATACACATTTTATCTATCAAAATAGATAAGCTTATTTCATTCTTATTTGCTGTAGGGAAAAAGGTTTGTAAGGAAGAAGAAAAAAATGTTGTTGTTTTTTTGTCCCTCCATCTCACTTTAACATCTTGTTGTTTTAAACGGCATTGCATTATTGCCATGTTGTAAGCCGCCCTGAGTCCCCTCCGGGGTGAGAAGGGCGGGGTAAGAGTATAGTAAATAAATAAATAAAATACATAAGCATCTCCAGGGACCTCAACAGAAAGCCCTGGTGAAGCATTCCGCTTGGTTGGGCTTTTGCAAGGAAAGAGGAAGCAACAGGACTAATCTGTTGCCAGGCGCACAGCTCTCTCTTAGTGACGCTTTCCCCATCACATGGTGAAATCGATACCATTGCAGGTAGGCACAACATGGGAAGCCTCCCATGCTATGGTGGAAGCATCTGGCAACTGGCATCTCACAACATTGTGTGATGTCTGGTGTCGATCCCTGTCCCGCAGACAGGGTGAAAGCATCCTAGGATGGTAAAATCACCCTGTCTGATGAGGCTGTAAGCCTGTAATAGCACAGCTATCATATGAGCAATGCCTTTAGAAATAAATAAAATTGATAAATCTTTCCTTTCCATTTTTGTTACTATGAACTATACATAATGTTGCATCAGTAGGCAATTTGTGAAACCACCCAAGACATTATAAAAACAGGTGTGGTCTATTGCCCATCAAGCAGGACCTCCTGGAAGGAGTCAGTTGTTTTCTTCAAAAGAGCCCTTGCCTGATTTCTTTTGTTTCTGCAAATTCAAGGGCTACTGAATCCTCATTCTCTAAATCTCAGGATTATTGGGAGAGCCATATCATCCTGGTGGGAAACTGTGCATAAGAGAAACCATCAAAGGTTTTCCCTTTTTGGAAAGTGTAAAAAACATTATCTGTATCTCCTTCTTCCTTGGAACACTATGGGATTCCAAAGTGGAGGGTCTTGATAACCAATGACTGTTCAGCACAGTCCTTCAAATATTCCAGAGTTAGGATGTTGGAAATGGGGCGGGAACAAGAGAGGAAGAGAAAGATCAGCTGTGCAAGTTACAAACGCTATCTATAACTCCCTATCTTCAGGAGTGAATTTTATCCCCCAGCAAGGTATCTTTCAAGGAGAAGAATAAATCTTGGAAAGGTGAGATGAGTTAATTTACAGGATCATTTTTCTGGCAGAGACATCAGACTTCCTAAATTTCATGCTGGAACTAACAGCATAAGACTTCTGTAATCATAGGTATTCGCAGAAATGCATGAGTAAGAGAAGAAAGTACAAAAAGACCCATAAAATTAATGTCCCAATATTAAAAATAATTGTGACTAGAGCTGAGTGAGAATTTCTTTCTTTCTTTCCTTCCTTCTTTCTTTTAAGGAAAGAGTGTCCTTAAAATATTTCTTATTTCTTCATATTTACAGTGGAGTGAACTGACCTAAAGCAAAACTGACCCACTGAAGCAAAGAGAGGGGTTTGAATTCTTAGTGCTTAAAAGTCAGGCTTTGAGTTAGTGTGTATTCAACCATATTTATATTGTTAAATTAGGCCACCACCTTTTTCTGACAGACTCCTCAGCTTTAAAAGCTATCTGGCAGACAATGCAACAAATAGATATGGCACAATTTTGTCCGTACTGGGAATAGTTGCATGCACAGATTTTAGCTAGTTAAGCCAGTCATAACATAGGAATACATCAAAAATCACATTTTATCTCTTTAAAAAGTTTAACAGATTAAATATGAAAGAAATCATAATGGACTACTATCACAGAATCATAGAATTGTAGAATCATAGAGTTGGAAGAGACCTCATGGGCCATCCAGTCCAACCCCCTGCAAGAAACAGGAAAATCTCATTCAAAGCACCCCTGACAGATGGTCATCCAGCCTCTGCTTAAAAGCCTCCAAAGAAGGAGCCTCCACCACACTCCAAGGCAGAGAGTTCAGGTGGAATCTCCTTTCCTGTAGTTTAAAGCCATTGTTCCTCATCCTAGTCTCCAGGGCAGCAGCAAACAAGCTAGCTCCCTCCTCTATGATTTCCCCTCATATATTTGTACATGGCTATCATGTCTCCTCCCAGCCTTCTTTTCTGCAGGCTAAACATGCCCAGCTCTTTAAGCCGCTCCTCATAGGGCTTGTTTTCCAGACGCTTGATCATTTTAGTCGCCCTCCTCTGGACGCTTTCCAGCTTGTCAACATCTCCCTTCAACTGCGGTGCCCAGAATTGGACACAGTATTCCAGGTGTGGTCTGACCAAGGCAGAATAGAGGAGTAGTATGACTTCCCTGGATCTAGATGCTATACTCCTATTTATGCAGGCCAAAATCCCATTGGCTTTTTTCGCTGCCGCATCACATTGTAGGCTCATGTTTAACTTGTTGTCCACGAGAACTCCAAGATCATTTTCACACGTATTGCTGTCAAGCCAGGCATCCCCCATTCTGTATCTTTGCATTTCATTTTTTCTCCCTAAGTGAAGTATCTTGCATTTGTCCCTGTTGAACTTCATTTTGTTAGTTTTGGCCCATCTCTCTAATCTGTCAAGATCATTTTGAATTCTGCTCCTGTCTTCTCGAGTGTTGGCTATCTCTCCCAATTTAGTGTTGTCTGCAAACTTGATGATCATGCCTTCTAACCCTTCGTCTAAGTCGTTAATAAAGATGTTGAACATAACTGGGCCCAGGACGGAACCTTGCAGCACTCTGCTCGTGACTTCTTTCCAGGATGTAGAAGACGCATTGGTGAGCATTCTTTGGATTTGTTCGCTTAACCAATTACAGATCCACCTAACCGTAGTTTTGCCTAGCCCACACTTGACTAGTTTGTTTGCCAGAAGGTCATGGGGGACCTTGTTGAAGGGCTTACTGAAATCCAGATAGGCTACATCCACGACATTCACCGCATCTACCCAGCTTGTAACTCTATCAAAAAAAGAGATCAGATTAGTCTGGCATGATTTGTTTTTGATAAATCCGTGTTGACTATTAGCAATGGCCGCATTTGTTTCTAAGTGTTTGCAGACTACTTCCTTAATGATCTTTGCCAGAATCTTGCCTGGCATCGACGTGAGACTGACCGGGTGGTAATTGTTTGGGTCATCCTTTTTTCCCTTCTTGAAGACAGGGACCACATTCGCCCTCCTTCAACCTGCTGGGACTTCTCTCATTTTCCAAGAACTCTCAAAAATGATTGCTAGTGGTTCCGAAATAACTTCCGCTAGTTTCTTCAATACTATTGGGTGTAGTTGATCCAGCTCTGGAGACTTGAATTCATTTAGAGCTGCCAGATATTCCTGGACAACTTGTTTCTCAATTTCGGGTTGGATTTCCCCCAATCTTTCATCCACTCCATGTTGCTGAGGCTGAGGCTGGCTTTCTTTTTGTAAGAAGACTGAGGCAAAGAAGGCATTGAATAGTTCTGTCTTTTCCTTATCCCTAGTCAGAATTACCCCATTTTCTCCTCGCAGAGGTCCTATCATCTCCTTGTTCTTCCTTTTCCTACCAACATAAGCAAAGAATATATTTTTATTGATTTTAATGTCTCTGGCAAGCCTGAGATCATTTTCCGCTTTAGCCTTGCAAAACTTTTCCCTACAGGAGTTGGCTATTTGTTTGAATTCTTCTTTGGTGATTTCTCCCCTTTTCCACTTCTTGTGTGTGTCTTTTTTGAGTCTTAGACCCGTTAGAAGTTCTTTCGACATCCATTCTGGCTTCTTTGCACTTGTCTTATTTTTATTCTTTGTTGGCACTGTTTGCATTTGCGACATGGGTATTTCACTTTTGAAAAACTCCCATCCATCCTTAACTCCCTTGTCTTTTAGTATTGGTGTCCATGGAATGCCGCTCAGTATTTCCTTCATTTTTTGGAAGTCAGCTCTCCTAAAGTCCAGAATGCGGGTTTGACTTGTCTTCGTTTCAGCCTTCCTTTGTATCGCAAACTGCAGGAGCACAAGGTCACTTGCCCCTAAGGATCCGACCACTTCGACTGCATTGATCAGGTCCTCCGCATTTGTTAGGATGAGATCAAGAGTAGCCAATCCCCTTGTTGCCTCTTCTACCTTCTGGACCATAGAATTGTCTGCAAGGCAAGTGAGGAATTTGTTGGACTTCGTACTCTTGGCTGAGTTTGTTTTCCAGCAGTTTGTTTTCAAACTACAGGAAAGGAGATTCCACCTGAACATCAGGAAGAACTTCCTCACTGTGAGGGCTGTTCGGCAGTGGAACTCTCTCCCCCAGACTGTGATGGAGGCTCCTTCTTTGGAAGCTTTTAAACAGAGGCTGGATGGCCATCTGTCGGGGGTGCTTTGAATGCGATTTCCTGCTTCTTGGTAGGGGGTTGGACTGGATGGCTCATGAGGTCTCTTCCAACTCTACTATTCTATGATTCTATGATATCAGGATAGTTGAAATCACCCACGACTATTATATCTCTTCTTTGTGCCTGTTTGGTCAGCTGCTGACAGAAGGCTTCATGAAGTTCTTCATCCTGTCTCGGAGGTCTGTAGTAGACACCCACGATGAGATATTTTTGAGTCCCATTTCCCTTGATTCTTATCCAGATGCTTTCAAGCTGGTTTCCAGGATTGCAGTCTTGCATCTCTTCTGCAACATTAATGTTTTTGACATATATGGCTGCTCTCCCTCCCCTCCCTTTGTTCTGTTTCTGTGAAAGAGGTTATAGCCTTCAATGGCTACATTCCAGTGATGGGAGTCATCCCATCCCACTTTCCTTGCATAGCAGTTGCTGATCAAAAATTCTAAAACACATTTAGCTGCATATCAATAAATACACATAATAAATTTGCACTTTATATGAGGTTACTTTAATATTCTGTCTTATTTTCAGGCAGACAGCTGCTTCTTCAGTCTAGCTGTATAACACTCACTTTGTCATATTATTTTGTCTGATGAAGGCATCAGATCATTTTCATAGAAGGGCTGCCAATTCCCATTTATTGGGCACATGAGTCTTGGCATGGGCTGTGGACAAGGTGGAGTACAGCTGTTGACAGCACGAGGAAATGGGGAGTACTTTGGAGATTGAGGATAATTTTTTCTTTAAAGGGAGCTAAAGATTAATCTGTCAGAAGCATAATCAAAGGGAATACAATGCTGTTTTTATAGATAGGATGACTGTGTGCAGACAATATACAGTCCTGCTTCCCAGCAGTAGTGAATACTTTTTGAACTGAGAAACAAGTGACTAAAATGTTACTGGGGAGTGATGTTGGCAATAAATCCTTAGCTATTTTCCTTTGACAGACGTGTTTAAACTATCCTATTGAATTAAGAAAGCTTCCTGTGGTATTTATATTGTGGGTGGGATTTTGCAAAATAGACACCGAATTATTGCATTGCTGTAATGGTGAGCAAAGAGGATTCAGATTTCAATATATTAATTTTTTTGGGCAATACTACTCTATCAAATTCACTTTGTGCTGTATTGACATTACCAATCAATATTTGATCTCCTGCACTTTGTGTGCATGTGCATATATGGATTCAAGATGCCTGTTGACTTATGGTAAACCAATTAATTTCACATTCAGAGGTAGTTTTGTCACTTCTTCCTATGAAATACAGCTTACAACACCTGGTATTCATTGAAGGTCTTCCATCTAAATTCTAACCAGGGCTAGCCCTGCTGAGCATCTAAGATCAGGCAGTATAGGAGATGAAAATCCATGGAGATACCAAAACCCTACTGTATTATTAATACATGAATTGTTAGTGTTATTGTTTATGTCATTTATTATGTTACTTGTTATTTTGTCACTTCTTTTTGCTACTTTATTACTTAGAATGTTATAAACCTTGAAATTTTACCCAAAGTATTTAAAAGTAATTAGACAACTTTACTCATTACATACGGCTCAAGGTGATGTCATTACCACAAGTTACTATGGGCAAATTAATCAGAATCGTTGTAAATCAGAATAAAATTGTATTTATTCCAATTTGCAAATGGGGTTCTGACACGCATTAGCGCTACGGATTTAAACCGCAATTTTGAAGCGTTGGGGCCCATTCATTCAATGGGCTCGTTATTTTCTTCAGATATATGAGAAAGCATTTTTGGATGCAACCAAACTTGGTTTTCAGGGAGGAGCAGCCTAGCCTGGGATTGCCTCCCTGGCCATTCATTGTGCATGTTCATGCAAGGGGAGAGGTTTGGATGTCCTCCCTCAAAAGCATCTGCTGCAAGCCATGAGGCTCATTCTGGGTTGGGGAATTGGAGGCAGAGGGTGGCTGGGCTTCCTGCCTGTGGCTGCCGGCTGGTCTTTTGCTGCCTGCCTGCCTGGCAGATTTTACTATGGATCTTACAGGATTCCAGAGTTTCAGAAGTGTGGACAACTGGACCTGTCCTAATCTACTGTTCACACCTCTAACGGACTTACTGCTGCATCGCTGGCAACAAACATCTCCTTGCTTGCTGTTGACATTGCTTCTGGTAATATCACACAAGGGCCTACAGGCATGTGACCTGAAATGCAATTTTATCCACAAGACCCTTGCAAGATAGCCTCAGCCCGGCTGGCCATGTAGGTGCCCAAAGCACTTGAGGATGTTCCCAAGTTGCCACCACTTTGACCTGGTTTAATAAATAAAAGTAGACATGGCCACAGTCTGTTTTTTCTAGAATCAATAACTGAAATTCATCCAAAGTAACTCTGGTCTCTTCTGGTGTCTTCCTAAACTGGAGTCCAAGACAAGATGGGGTTTTCTTCCTAAAATCAGAATGGGTTTTATGGTGAAATAATGTCATAATATAATTTGTTTGGACTCTAGTGAGTGTGAAGAGCAAAAGGAGGGCTGAAACAATCTTTACCTCACTCATAAATCTTCACCTAGATGTGATTTTGCAAAACAGATATTTAAAGCAAAATATATGTGACACACACCCCCTCCCCAGTTTTTCCCACCAACCATTTTTGGGTTCTTTTTTTCCATTAAAAGAGCATCACTCCAAGTGAAAGCAATTTCTTCACATTGTTATTACCAAGGCTGAATAAGTGTAACAGAGGTCAATTGTACGAATCAGCCAATGGCTTTAATGGAAATAAGATTGGAGGTTTTGTTCAAAGTGCCAATTCATTTAAAATCGTCACAGCATGATTTGTGTATCTGTGTGCAGCCATTTGAGAAAGGATAACAAAGGAATGCCACTTCTTTTCCATCTCAGTTCCTCTTCAAAACCATCAAAAATGTAATAGTTGGAGAGAAAGTGAACTTGTTTTGATCGTAGCTTTGTGTCTTTCTTTATTTTTCCCCTTGAAACAAGGAAGATACCTAATTCAAACTGTTTAAACTTGAGTGGGGTAGATAATACTTTAGAAGACAGATGTAGGACTCAGGATTAGCTCAGCAGAAAAGACAACTGGGCTGGAAAAAATTAATAGAAAGATATTAAACAAATGCAAATGTCAAGTTCTCCATTGAGATGAAGAAAATCAAGTGTGCAAATACAAGATGCGTAACGTTTATCTTGACACCAGTACATGTGAAAAGTATCTAAAGGTTTTAGGAAAACACAAGTTAAATGCAAATCATCATTGCATGCGGTGGTTTAAAATGTTGCAACAAATGTAATCCAGTATCTTCACTCTCCCTTCTCAACCCAGAGGTATTGTGCATGCAGAGCAAATTCTAAAAAAAAAAAAATTCTAAGAAAATGTTTTTTTTTTTTTTTTTACAAAATTGAAGTTTCAAAAATGGGATGCACTTAACATTTGATGATGTTGGGCAGAATTCAGTCCAACAAAGACACAATAACTTTGCAGAGGTGCAAAAGAGAAAAAAACAGTAAACTTTACTCTTTACAGCAGAGTCTAAACATAAACTTGCATGTTGCATCAAAACATAAATCTTACAGTGTAATAAATTTACACAGTCCTTTTAAGCATTTCAAGATGTAAAGAGCACTGCAAGACACAAAGAGCATGGCTTCTTCTGCCTCTTCTTCCAAAGGAGAGAGAGCCAAAAGCAAAAGCAGGAGTGGAAGCTAAATTGTATCCTAATATATACACACACACAGCCACACCCCACTGAGTATGGTCCAAATTTAATTGCTTAATTGCTGATCTAGATTAGCTCCTGCCTGTTATGATCAGCAGTTTGGGTTTTCCTTTAACACATAAATCCTTAATGTTGGTCTTCATTATACCCTAACAGATGATGCCTTAAATTAGGTGAAAAACAATAACTTGTACAACATACGATACCATCTATAAATGTCTTTATGCATTGATTTAGTAGTACTAGTCAAAATTTCTTTAAGTAAGAATTTTAAAACAATTTTAATTTTATTGTGCCTTACTTAGACTTATAGTGAAATCAATTTCCCAATCATCTTTGGTACCAACAGTCAGCTCATAGGTATGTAACCATGGAAACCTTATATGCTGTTTCACTTATCTGTTGCTGGGGAAAATTGTCTATCTAAAAGTTTACTGTGTTATTCAGGTGATTCTATGATACGTTCTCCCCAGAGGTTACCATAAGGGTGCCCTGGAAGACTTAACAAATTCCTAGAAAAGATGCCTCTCTAGGAATTTGTAGATCCTCCAGAGTGACCCAATGGTATGGTGGGACAGGAAATCAAGGAATGTAATGGTGTTCAGACATATCCATGTTTTCAGGTAGCTGTAGTCTGCCTGAGAATATATCCCCATGGATTTAGGGGTCATATTTTACATTTTTAATTACCCCTATTTAAAAACACAGGGGTCTTCAAAGCTAGTCATTACTCTCAGTGATGAGGAACTGAAAAATATGGATTTTTAGACATATATTGTATGCACATTAGAAGCACTGAAATGTAGAAAATCAGACTCTCTTTGTGTTAGATTCTGTGTAAATGTACAAGCTGGGAGAAGGGGGGCCTGTTATCTATACATTCCAGTACGAATTGGTTCCAAGTACAGCTTAATGGAAGGAGAGCTGACTTCTCCCCCTCCCTTTTGACAAGGGCCCCTGATTAATGTACTATAGTTGAACCGTGGTGTCTGTGACTTGCTACAGGCTTTTAGAGTGCTTAAGATAGGAAAATGCTGATCGTGCATATTTATGCCCATGTATGTAAGCATGTGATGTGATGTACTAATGACGAGATGTATGTAGAAGTATGTTCTTTGTCTGAAAATGTATAAAAGGCAATGTCAATGCCTTGATCGGGGCTCTGGTTTTTCTTTCGGAAGAGATTCTACTTCCAGAGTCTTCAGCTGAATAAAATAAAATCCTTTTCAGCCTCAACAAAAGGATCTCTCTTGGTGTTATCTCTCATGTCATCTATATCATCAGGGCAATCTGAATAAGGCTATGTGCTTTATAAAGCCTAATAAGCATATCCTCCTCCAATTTAGTATTTAGTAGCTCCAAAGATAATAGGACTTCAATCAAAAACATATTTCTAAATACACGAAGTCCCCAGGTTATGAACAAGATAGGTTCCATAGGTTTGTTATTAAGTTGAATTTGCATGTAAGTAGGAAAGGGTACATTTTTAAATGTAACCCTGGCCAAATAAATATACAGGTAAGAGTTTAATCTGTTCCATTACTGATTTTAACTCAAATTGTTCTAATCTCAAATCGAGATTTCCCATTGAAATGCTATTAATCTATTCTGGCCCCTGATTAACCCCCCCCCCCCATTTCTTTGTTATGTATTTTTAAATAAGAAAATGAATTTTATAAATAACAAATAATGTATAACTACACATTCACATGGAACAATTAAAAATAAATATCAACTTTAAAATGGTAGAAACACAAAGTTGTGGCACAATAGTAGAAGTACAAAGTTATGACAAGGAAGCACAAATGAAGAGGCAAAAGCATCATTTTCTTCATACTGTACTCATTCCTCCCTCCCTCCTTCTCTTGCTCTTTCTCCTTCTCTCTCTTAATGAAACCAAATATGCTAGGAATAAAAACCACATAAAATCAACTAACCCAAAGTTCCACAAAGCGAACGAGAGTAAAGCAAACAGCAATCTCCTAAAGCGGATAAGAGCATGGGTCAAGGACGCAAGAGACATGGAGGCTGCTGTCTTGAAGCCCTATAAAGCCCTGTACTCTCACACTAGTACTCCCTCTGGCGCTAGTTTGGCACTAGCTCTTAACTCAAAATGCTGCTCTTATGTCAAAGCAAAATCCGGACCAAGCGATGGCTCTTAACTAAAAATGCTCTTAAGTTGGGAAACTCTTAAGTTGGGCTTCCACTGTATGTATATGTACGTGTGTGTGTATATATATGTATGTGTGAGTGTATATATATAAGCTTTAGATAGCATAGGGAAGTTAACAACCCTGTGGTATTTGTTTTGCTGTCTGTGTCCCTGTTCAGAAGATTTAACTTCACTTTCTATCCCTGTGATAACTGAATTTTGAAAAACTTGGCTTGTTGTGGAAAGAAGGATTGTTGATAAAGCTTCATTTTTCCCCACCTTTTCCTTAGGAGTGTATTTCCCTTCCTAGGGGCAGATTTCTCTCCCTTCACTTGTCTCACCCCCGTTCTTAACTATGAGTAATTTGTAAGACAGATACTTGTAATTTCAGGATTGCCTGTACATCTAAATTTGATTTCTTTTCTGTGACCTAAATTGTTTTAATCTTTCTTTAGATGCCAGGAAAGAAGCAAATTAGGTATTAAATATGTAGCCCATTGTATTCAGACCGAAAACACTGACTTCAAATAGAGGTTCTCCATTTTATTCAAAAATCTAGTCTTTATGAAACATTTCAAAGGAGAATCAGTACAGTAGAGTACCACTTATCCAACCTTTGCTTATTCAACGTTCTGGTTTATCCAACGCAGTCTGCCTTCTGCCTGGATCCACAGCTGTTTCTCTAGGCAGCAAGGACTGAATTTTTTTTTTTACAGATTTAATTTCCAACAATGTTGTTACTGTGATTTCAATTTATGCAATTCTATCTTTATTTGTAGTCAATTTGTTAGTAGCCATTGTTTTTGTAGCCAATGTTTTCAATACATTGTGATGTTTTGCTACTAAATTCATAAATACAGTAATTACTACATAACGTTACTGTGTATTGAATTGCTTTTTCTGTCAATTTGTTGTAAAACATGATATTTTGGTGCTTAATTTGTAAGATCAGAATGTAATTTGACGTTTAATAGGCTTTTCCTTAATCTCTCCTTATTATCCAACATTTTCACTTATCCAACGTTTTGCCAGCTCGTTTGTGTTGGATAAGTATTTGTGTTGTGTTGGATAAGTATGAAATACTACTGTATTTCAAATCCTTTCACCTTCTGCTTCCACCCCTGTTTGGGGGTAAACTTATTGACCCAAACCAATCAGTTTTAGCTGGAAGGCATGGAGATATGTCTGAAGTAGTGGACTTATAATCAATTTTTCTTGCATAACCTAAATTAGATAATATTACAGAACTCCACCCCGCCACCATCCATTATATTATTTTCTAGAGTTTTGTTGGTTTCTTTCAGGTGTATTATCACTTTGCTGGTAACATTTCATAACACTAAAATCAGAGTTGACTAAAACCAAGAGTTGGGTTCTCCCATGCTAGTTAAGTAATGGAAAACTCTTTAGATCTAAAACTGTGTCTGATCCAGCAAACATTGATTTTTCAAGTGGTTTGGCCACCATTACAACTCTTTAAAAAGAAACTGTCAGCTTCAACTAAATGTTGTAGTTGTGATTAAAACAATGTTGTCTTATGATATACGATATGGGCATTTTCTGTAGTTACTTTTTTCTTTTTGCTGCATGTGTTAAAGTGTCTTCATTTTCTTTTGGAAAAATCTTTGGTATTTACACATGCACATGTCCTTTTAAATTATATTCTTGCAATATGAAATTGAGCTAAGGGTCAACATTTTTGATCCTGTGCACTCTCATTGCAGAAAAAAGATAGATACTCCAAGGGTGGAAAAATAAACATTCAGTATTGATTGTTCAAGAGTCAGAAACTCTCACTGCCTTGGCTGTGTCTGAATTTATATTTCATAGATGTCAACTTCAAGATAATGTATTTTTGGAAATGTGGTCAGTTTATATCAATATATGTGCCAAGCTCTTGTTCATATCCTATGAACTTCACCTTCCTAATTTCTTTTCTTTCTTCTCCTCTCCCCTTTCTTTCTTTCTGTCTTTCTTTCTTTCTTTCTTTCTTTCTTTCTTTCTTTCTTTCTTTCTTTCTTTCTTTCTTTCTTTCTTCTGATTTATTTATTTCTGGTTCTTTCCTTTGTAGTCATACTTGAAAAACTATTTAAAAAACTATTGTTCATTTCAAGTAACAAGGGCATAGTTTGGAATAAATATAAAAATGTACTGAATATTTTTGTTTTAACTGTGGCAATTTTGCCTAGCATAGACAGCTTCATAGCAGATCATTTAAAATGGATTTGTTTTTGCATACACTCTACTATTGAGATGTAATTACAGTAAATGTGTTTGTCAAGGATTTTTAGTTAAAATTATTTCAAAATATTTGAGACAAAATTGGCCTTCCAAGAGGCTTAAACTGTAACGTGTTGTGAGTCTGAAGGTCATACTCCTATCCCTTTATCATAGTAAAGAAAAAAATATAGATGTGTCTTGTTTTCAAAAGGTATCAAATCCACTTGAGCAAATTTTACAAGAATTGAAAAAAATGTGCTGAAAAATGCATTATTTTGCTATAAAATTCATTTTTCCAAGCTCTGTAGAAAGTGATTTGATACTTTTTGATAGGCTTGATCTGTACATAATATTCTACTCCTAGTCAACAATGTACTGGCAGCTATAACCCATTTTCTATCTTTTTGGGACTTGGTAACTTTTGGAAACAAATATCACATATAGATTTATCACAATTAATGTTAATGGAAGATGAATTTGGAAAAATAAATCTTGTTTTAGCACAGAAAGAGATGACAAAAATAGTAATTCATTGTCTTCAAATCATTGTCTTCAAATCAATTAAACAAAAAAACCTAAGTAAAACTGCTGAAGTCTACTGATATCTCAGCCAGGCCACAGCGGGAAGGTCCATCCAGGCTGGCTGGGCCTTCCTGCCAAGGCCCATGCGCCCTTGCCCCACCAGGAGGCATGGCCGCGCGATGCGGGATGCGTGGCCGCACGACATGGGAGGCATGGCCAGACCTGGCCCCATGCCGTGCGCCCTGGCCCCGCCTATCACGTCATGTGGCCACACCTCCCTCCTGGCGGGGCAAGGGCACATGGGCCGTGGCAGGAAGGCCCGGCCAGCCTGGATGGACCTTCCTGCTGCGGCCTGGCTGAGCCAGGCTGCGTTGGGAAGACCCATCCAAACTGGCTGGGCCAAGCCTCCCACGCTGCACGGGAGGTGGGGCCAGGGTGCGTGGGCCGGGGCAGGGAGGCCCAGCCAGCCAGGATGGGCCTTCTCTTTTGGGTCTGGATGGGCCTTCCCGCCATGGTGGGAAGTCCCAGGCCTGAAGGAGAAGGAGGCGGGGGGTGGCGCCATCCTCCCAGGGGCTCAACTGCGCCCCCAGGACCATGGCGCCACAGGCAAATGCCTCCCTCCCCGGGCGGTTGGACCACCTCTGTTCTGGCCTCATCAGATATACTGTGTTCAGTTCTGAGCACCTAGGCCCAAAAGTGGGGAACTAAAGATATTGGGAATTGAACAAGAATTTATTTGAATAATTTATATGAGAGAAATTGATTTTGACTGGACTTTTTACCGGTTAAGGGGATAATTAATTTTATGGTGATTCGTTTAGCAATCATTTGGAGGAAAATGTTATTATGTCTTTTGTAAAAAAAAGTATTTTGTTGGAGTGGAAAAGTCTGTGTTCAGAGGACTGATTCAGTAGTTTTGCATTCATTCTCCATTCTCCAGTCAGGTTCCTTATAATCCAGGATCACTAGTCTGATTTATGTAATGTCTATATCAGGACTTCAATTTTTTAATGTATCCATAACACATACTCAGCCTGCAGATCCCATATATATATCCACTGTGTTTAAGTGACATTTAATATGGGATACAAAATTATACAGGGAACCATCGGAAATATTTCCAGAAACATACAATTCACAGTAGTGCAGCAATAATTGTTGATGGACATTATAATACAGTAGATATGCATGATTTGTCCTTGGGACACACAAAGGACTGGTACAAATGCCTGAACTGCATGATAACATACCATTTGATATGCAGTTCCTTTGAGTGTGTTTCTTTTAAGCAGCAACTTGAGATAAAGCAAAGAGAGTTTAAGCTTAAATAGGTTGTGTCATTTTGCATCTCATTGTTACTTAGATTTTTGTAGCTTTCATTATAGCTGACTCTTATCTTCAAGCCAACAATTTAAATACAATATCGTGAGAGAAGAACCTGTAATTTAGCCTGGCTTTTGCTTAGCTTGTGAGAATCACAATATTTTTCAGCTCTGAAAGGCAGCTCCAAGGAGCCGCCACATTCTAATCAACAAAAGTCATCATGGTTATTTTTTAATTGCTCCCTACATCAGCTTATTTTCATAACAAAGCATTTGACTTTATGTGGGAACAGATGTATTTGTGCCGATTTGCACTGAAATATCCACACATTACTGTAAAGCAGCAGTTTACAGTTGGCTGACTGTGCCTCGTCTTTAGCAGACAATTAGTGAACAATGAAGAACTCATTATCTCCTTATTTCATTACAGTCAAGGAAACAAACAATTAAAACCAGAAGGGTTAAAAAAGAAGAAAGAAAACCACATAATCCATCCCCTCGCAAACAAACATCTTCACTTTCCAGAAGCAGTGGTGCATCTGCCATTTCCATAGCAGCAAGCTTAAACAATTATTCAGCCAGATGTCAGAACAGGACTGTGCATCTTCCTTAAAAAGCTTTTCTCTTTGACTTTGATGGAGATGGGAGAAAAGAATGGCAATGCCAACAATGGAATCCTGTTTTATGCCACTAGTTGCTTAAACCAGGGCCAGTCTGGAGTGTTGTGCTCTGGATTAGCCCTAAATTGATCATGATGGCAGCCAGACACACCGGGCAGAATCCTGTGCTAATCTAGCTGGGCCAAGACTGCATTTGGCCCCATTGGGCTGTCCCCTTATCTTCCGTGTCTCTGCCACTTGCCCCCCCCCCCCCCCGGCCACCTGGCCAGCATGGTCATATCCTAAAGAGGCACCTACACAACCAATCTCCATGGCCACCAGGAAGCTTCAGGGAATTATGAAGCAGAGCTCTGAAGCTTTGCACATCCCTAGATGACATGTCCCCTTCCCCTGCCCTAAGATCTATATATTTACATCCCTTCTGTGGATTTTTTTTTGGGGGGGGGGACGGGATACGTTTTTCTGAAACTTTTACAACTGTTGAAAATACTCTTGTGAGGAGTACAACTGTAAACAGGATTCCCATGTTGTCATCTCATGGATCTGCATAACAACACTATTGTATCTGTGTACTTTCAAGTAATTTTCTACTTATGGGGCAATTCTGGCATACATTTTCTTGGCAAGATTTGTTCAGAGCAGGTGTGTCATTCATCTAAAACTAAGAAAGCATGACTTGCCCAAGGTAACCCAGTGGATGATTATGATGATTTTAATTTATATTCTTCTTTGCCCCCCCCCCCCCAAAATAATGGAACTCCAAATGGTTAATAATGTATTTAAAATACTGATTAAAATTGTACACAAACTTTAATATAATATCAGCATATACTGTATATACTCAAGTATAAGCCTAGTTTTTCAGCCCTTTTTTACTCTATTTTTATTATTAATAATAATACATTTATTATTTCACTCCGATCTTATTATTATTATTGCATTTATTATTTTACTCTATTTATTATTACATGCATTATTTTTCTGTATTTATTATTATTATTATTACATGTATTATTTTACTCTATTATTATTATTATTATTATTATTATTATTATTATTATTATTATTATTATTATTATTATAAAAAGGATACATAAGCACATTTACACTGAAGAAGGTTATAATCATGATTTAATCTGAGTTGGACAGTCTTATCTTAAATTTGAGCTTTATGTAAATATTCAAAAACATTTAACCTATGGATACCTCAATTAATGTAATTTTATTGGTATCTATTTTTATTTCTGAAATTTACCACCCTCGGCTTATACTGGAGTCAATGTTTTCCCAGTTTTTTGTGGTAAAATTAGGTGCCTCGGCTTATATTCAGGTCAGTTTATGCTCGAGGATATATGGTACATTATTTACTACACTGTTAATTTTGAATTTGTTTTGATGGTTTTTAAGTGGGAATTTTAATATATTGTGTATATTTAATCCTGTTTTAATGTTTGTATATTTGTATATTTTAAATAAGTATGCTGATACTTTTATGTTAAGAGTCCCCTTCAGGGGAGATAAAGAAGGGTATAAATTATTATTATTATTATTATTATTATTATTATTATTATTATTATTTAAATGGCAAAAATATTAGAATTCCTTAAAAGACCACATACAGCAACAAAATAACACAGCACAACATTAAAAGTCCCATTCCCTTCAAAAAGCTTGCCAAAATAAGAATATTTTGACTTGACAGCAGAAGGAGAGCAAGGTCGGAACAATCCTTGCCTTGCTAGGTATGGAGGTCCAAAGAACAAGCAGACATTCAGGCCCTGATCAGCCCATGTCCTAGCCCCACACCCAAACTTCTATACTATGCTGGTTTGTTGAATGTATGTATGTATAATATATATGACATAATGTGATATCAATATGATGTTGGGATTGTTATTTTCAATTTCTTATCTAAACACACCCAAATTTTTAATAGCAGCCTAATACTATTTATCTCACCTCTAGCATCCCTTTTTAGTTCAGTTTCTGCCAACTCAGATCACACAGTGTATGTGTCTGGAATTTTTCCCGTGGCCCCAATATATTGCATTGGAACTCTCTTTGCATTGAATATCATTGCAATTTGATACCCATTGCTCAATTTGAAGAGATCTTTTGGAGTTCTTCACAATCCATTTTTGTGCTCAGGCCCTAAATATTTTTGTGTCAGCAGCAAACCTGGCCACTGCACTACTCACCCTGAATTCAAGACATTTATAAACAATTTTAAAAGCACCTGGATCCCATATAGATTTCTAAGGGCTCTATTACTAGAGAATAGGGTTGTGACTCCAAATTAACAAATCTGTCAAGTTTAGTCTCATTCAAGTTTTCTTTGCCACCACTATGCTCCATTTTACACCAGATTTAACTGCTGCCTCTAGAAAGTTAATTATATTTTGATTCACGGTTTCTGAAAAATGTAGAATTTGAGGTTTACATTTTTCCAATGCAATTATTTAGCATGTGTTTGGCCATCAAAATTGATTGCTCTATATTTTTCAATGTATTGTATATACTTTTCTGTGCATATCTTTGTCTCCTTCCTTCCTTCCTTCCTTCCTTCCTTCCTTCCTTCCTTCCTTCCTTCCTTCCTTCCTTCCTTCCTTCCTTCCTTCCTTCCTTCCTTTTGGTTTAAGGTTTTCCAGCTTCAGTTTTAATTAATGTAGTTGAATTAATTTCACTGCATCAGAAACAGATCAGAAAGAGGTTGGTTATGTTTTAGATAACTTCACTTGTATGACAGATAAAGCCTGGAGCAAGATTTTTTAAAAAAGTGCTTTCCCTATTATACTATACTTTCAAAATCATATGTACAGGAAATTGTAAGGAACAAGTATTTCAAAAGAATGGTCTGGCCTGAGGAAACTGTTAAATTGCTGGAAAGACTTTCACTGACAAAGTAGGTTTTTACTTACCTTTAAAGAACAAAATGTCAAATAACTTTTTTTGCTTATCATTGTTGGTCTACAATGAAGTTAAGAAAGAGACCAATCTTCAAGAAAATATACTTTTAGAATAGAGGATGTTGCAAAATTGAGGTGAAAGCAAACATAAAATAAAGAAATCAAGATAAAAAATACATGCTTAGAACTTTTACCTACAAGGTTCAAACAAAGAAAAAGGAGGGCATTTATCAAAATACTTCCCTCCACAAATGAATGTCTTGCCAGGGGGCCATCGATAAGCCTTTACAAAAAAAACCAAATCCTAGCAGAAGTAGATAAACAAAAGCAAAGACTTCAAAACAACCAGTCCAATACTTTCAGCACAAAGAATTACACCAAAAGAGGAAAAAATAGATGAGCACACAGTTGTATAAATCAGGTATAAGAAACTGTGAGGGAAAGGACTCGTGCAACACTGAAACATAAACAGCAAAATATTGCCAAATTGTATTGTAAACAGCATACATTTTGACCATCCTTAAAAGCTTCTTGGGGCCCTTCCACACGGCCATATAATCCAGAATATCAAGGCAGATAATCCAAAATATCTACTTTAAACTGGATTATATGATGCCACACTGCCATATTATCCAGTTCAAAGTAGATAATCTGGATTTTATCTGGCCGTGTAGGTGGGGCCTTACGGGCTCCTCCACACAGCCACATAACCCAGAATATCAAGGCAGATAATCCACAATATCTGATTTGATTTAGATTATCTGAGTTCACACTACCATATAATCCAGTTCAATGTGGATTTTACAGCTGTGTGGAAGGGGCCTTACAATAATTAGGTTTTTTTCTCCTTTTCCAAAATGGAAAAGAAAACTTGATTTTTCCAATTGACTACCAGCAAAATCGGGCAAATATGTGTGTTATGACTTTTAAGAGAATGTTTAAACCTTACACACAGCTGTATAAAATCCCACATAATCTGCTTTGAACTGGAATATATGACAATGTGGACTCAGGTAACCCAGTTCAAAGCAAATATTGTGGCATTATCGGCCTTGATATTCTGGGTTATATGGCTATGTGGAAAGGCCCTGAGTTATTTTCCAACAATGTCAGGGAATGTCACAGTTTATCAGGTATGATAATTAAAGTCAAATTAAGTTATGCCCCTAATTACACTATTGGGGCACAATTGGGCAAATCTCTTCTCCTTCTCAGTACTTTCTAACAATTCACGTATATAAATAGTGCCTTGATAGTAACTGGCTTACTTGTTAACTATAACAGATTATCTGGTTAGTTATTAGAACTATTTAATTTCTGAGGATCAACAGCTTTCTATGGGCAGGTATATGACCCAGTTAAAGAATGATAAGAGAATGAGAGTGAGGAAAGACTGGTCAACCTCACTTATTTAGTTCAGTGCCAATTGCTGCTGGCACTGAAGACAGGGACTCCTGGAAAAAGGATTGGGTTGTTGTGTGTTTTTCGGAATGTATGGCCATGTTCCAGAAGTATTATCTCCTGATATTTCACCCACATTTATGGCAGGCATCCTCAGAAGTAACCTTGGATTAGCTAGGGGTCACAAGGGCTGCTACGAAACAAACAATGCAGGGCCTCTCAAAAAAAGAAAGAGAACAAGAATCTTCATTCAACACATATGTAATTGAATATTGGGGAATTTTAAAATACTTTTAAGAATTATTTTTCCTGAGCACTCAAAATATTTAAATCTCAAGGTTTTGTTTTCATTTTCACCGTGAAGAAATTTGTAAATTATTCCTTCCTCTCCAGAAATAGTGCTTTGTGCAGAATTTAACAGATAGTCATGAAGTTAGGTAAACATTTTGAAGCATGTTTATGGACAATGGTAATCCCCAAGAGGTGTTACTTGCATGTGTGTGAGCCATGGGCCAAACATGGATGATCTTCAGGATAAATCTGATTCACCCCAGGGTCCCCAAACATCAGGGACTTGTCTGGAATCTCATGACCATTCTTTTCAGGTTCTTGGGGCAATGGGAAGTAATCCAAAAGTGATAGTGCTGCCTTGAAAACCATGTGTATATCTTTTATCCTTTTTGTTAGACTTAATTTTTGTTTGTTGGTTTGAATGCTATAACTTGTGCAACTGTGGTCATTGATTAACACACCATGCTTCTTGATATCATGCTTATGACATCACCCATATAACCTAACTGGATCCTGTCTTCTGTCACAGAACAAGGAGTTGTTACTAAGGGCCCGTCCAGGCAGTACCTTTATCCCAGGAACTCCTGTATCAAAATGGAGGGTGGCCAAACACCGTCCCCTGAAAACATAGGAGGCAAAAAATGTGAGATTTTCAGGTGCGGGAATATCCCAGTTCTGGCTGGAAAATGCATGTATTCAAATCTCTGTATGTCCCTACACTCAGAAATATGGGATATTTTATGTTGGTTTGTTCCTGGGTTATACATGTTGGTTCCTGATTGGTTGTATCCACAAAACATGGTAACAATTGACTAGAGAGCGAAAACTTTATCTTGGCAAGATAAACCTCATCCTCCACACGTTTCATGAAGTTTGTGACACACAAACAAAGGTTATGCCATGTAATCATCTTTCTATTATACAAACTTTCTATTATACATCATCTTTCTATTATACAAACAATGAGAAACAGACATGTATAGCCCAGGAACAGCACCCCATAGGCGCAAGTACACAGCCAAACTTGTCTGCTCAGATGGCCACACAGCCTCTATAACCCAGGAATGGAAATTATACGACTCGCATATTCACATCTTAAGTTTCTTTTTTAAAAAATGCCAACATTTTCGAAAGATGCCCCACTGTGGCCATCTTGGGAGCTGCAAAATCCCAGGACAAACCAGCAAATGTGGATGACAGAGGCAGAAATCCCGGGACCAACAGGTCTGTATGTGGACCTCTTCTCAAGTCCTGGGATTTTTTTTTTTTGCCCCTGTGATTTGGTGCTGTCTGGAAGTGCCCTAGGTTTCAGGTTTGGCACTGATATGTCAAGGTCTGGAATAATTCTGAAATATTAGCTTAAGAACCTTGTCAGACAGGTGGCAGGTGGGCGGCGGCGGTACTGTTCTTAATGTCGAGGCATGGAGGCAGTTGTTTTGCCTTGCCTCATTTCACCTCACTTTGCTGGCTGGTTGGTGATCACATAGATGGAAGCAAGGTGCACATGCAGTACACATGCCTTTCTTCTGCTGCCCAGGCAACATGGGCCGCTTCCATTATGGGCGGCGGAGAGAAGCCACGCTCCTTCCATGCACACCTCGCTTCTGTCCATTTGATTGCTGGCTGGCCAAGCAGAGTAAAATGAGGCAAGGCAAAATGACTGCCTCCATGCCTCACCCTTAAGAGAAGTGCCAACACTGGTGGCCGCTGATGGCCACCAGCCATCTCATGATGTCCTTATTTAGGGGCCTTGCAATAGAGCAATCCAGTAAGGCCTCCTTACAAATTTGTGTTTTAAAACAAGAGTACCAACTTCAGAGCAAGGGTACACAATATTCTGCCCCTTGGATTAGCTAGGGGTCACAAGGACTGTTATGAAACAAACAAACAAAATACAGAAGTAAGCTCACTTTGAAAAACACTTTGTTAAACAGTGAACTGGAGACTTAATGAGATTATGAGCTGTTACTCCTTGAAGCTTTCAGGAGAATGAGACCTCTCCCACACAGCTGAATAAAATCCCACATTATCTGCTTTGAATTGGAATATGTGGCAGTGTGGACTCAGACAACCCAATTTAAAGCGGATATTGTGGGATTTTCTGCCTTGATATTCTGGGTTACACGGCTGTGTGGAAGGGCCCTGGGTTCACCTTTTTTTTTTGTCAGAAAAAGGATGTTCACAGGAGTTTTTTCCATGAAAGACGGGAGGCTCAAAAGCAGCCTCCGGGGCAACATGTACGTATTTCCAAGACCACATTTTGCAGATCTCTGGCTCAGAAAAAAGTTGGTGGAAAATATCAAAAATCTACCTTGGTATGTCAGGCTAGTTGCCAGCCAGATAAATTTACTGCACACTACCCCCATACAGATGTAAGAAATTTAAGTAAATATGGGCCTAATTCAAGCTATACACTTACGTATTGTCTCATTTTCAGATCAATTTTAAGTAAAAAGTCTGAAGTTGATCACATGTTGTAGCTCCATAACACCTTTTCCCATCTTGCTAGGAAATACATTTATATTAATTGCATATTTTGGTGTCTACCATCAGAAAACTGGTGATGAGTCAATCAAAAAATGTAACCACTGATTTTATTTACAAAACTTCACAAGGACCAGCCGTGAAGTGGAAATAGGAAAATTGCTATCTCTGGACACCTGTGATAATAATTGCCTTGACAGTTGCCACAAAGGCAGTCCCTGTCTTTTGACAAAAATAAATAAATAAAAGGAGGACTTTTTCACCCCAGAAGATAAAACATCCAATTGTAGTTTTGGGAGAGATAGCGCCCACAATGTGAATGTTTAAAATGTATCTCTTATCACCCAGGAAACTAGGAGAAAGGAAGAATTAGGAAATTAAGTCCCAAAGAGGAGTGAATGTTGAAAGCTGATAAAAATATTGACACAAGTTAATCATGTGTGCAAGTTTAGTATATTCTCACTAAGGACTACAGCTAAAACGACTCTGTAAATTAACTGCCCACAATTGTGAAATAACACTTGCTGAACATTCTGTCTCCATTTCTCATGTGGATATTAGCTGTACTCAGCATTCATGAGTTATATTTGTATTATGCTTCTCTTCTCGTAAACATCTCTCTCTCACACTCACTCTCATTGTGAACCCATCCTATCATTTCATCAGGAAGCGGAATAGAGAAAGAGAAAATTTCATTACAAGTGCCGCAGCTTTGGAGATGAACTGTAGATGACTCTCATTTACCCTCCTACCCTGTTTTCAGCTGAGATGAGTTTGGAAATGGAAGCATTTAGAAGGTTTCTCTTAAGAGTAATGGCATGTCGAATAATATAAACTACCAGTTATTGCCAATCTCACTTATAGAAGATTGTATTTTCTATCAGTCCAAACAGTTGTCCCAAGCTCATTTGTTACTAGGCTGTTTCCTGATATCCTATTTCAGTAGTTGCAGTGAGAAGTTCATAAAAGCTTGATGTTTATGTCTCTGGAGGTCTACTTCTAGTAAAGACTTTTGTCCTCAGGCAACTTATAGCACCCTTTCTGAAACAGCAACTGATGCTTACATAAGTTGAGGGGTTATCAGCATCCAGTTTCAGTACACATATTAATTTCATCCAAAAACACACACATTTATTTACTGTATTTTATTTGTTTTTTCATTGTTCTATTACAGGAACAGACTTTTAAGATATCTCCTTGTATTGGGGAAACAGAGCCATCAGAAACAAATAGAAGAGAGCTACTGAATATCAAAGAATGATTTGTGTGTGTGTTTGTATGTCTGTGTATATATGGTTACATTCCAGTGATGGGAGTCATTCCACCAAGTTTCAGTGATGCCTATGATATCGTAAGTGTGATGTTGTGCTAAGAGTTGGAGTTTGTCTTGTTTATTTCCAATGCTCTGTGCATTAGTGTACAGACATGTAAACCCCTGGGACCTTCCCCTGAGCTGTTTATTTAGGAGTAGTGTGCATTCAGTACTTGGTCCTTGCTGTGTTTCTGCAACCCTCAATTTAGCCTTTTGGCGATTCCCTGTGGTTGTGGGTAAAGTACTGTTCGCAAGGCTGTTGTTCCCCTCCCCCGGCTGACCTAGTTTAAAGTGCGCCTGATGAGGTTTGCGATTCTGTGAGCAAAAATGTGTTTTCCTATTTGTGTGAGATGCACCCCAACCCTTTCCGGTAGGCCTTCCTCCTGGAAAAGCAGCTTATGGTTGAGGAAGCCAAAGCGTTCCTCCTGACATCATTTTCTGAGCCAGTTATTGACCTGTACTATTTTGCTTGCTCTTGTAGAGCCATGTCCAACAACGGGGAGGAGGGTTGAAAAGATCACATGTACATTATACATTTTTAGCTTTGTTTAGCTCAAAAATAATTTGTGATTTTTTTTTTTAAGTATGCCTAGCGGTGTCATTGGTTCCTACATGAATCAACATGAGGGGGGAGGGTGATGGGGCTTTAGGAGCCTGGTGAGCCTCTGAGTGATATGGTGTATTTTTGCCCCTGGGAGGCAGCATATTTCTTGAGTCACCTACTATCAAGACCTGTTTCCTTTGAGGATTGACAGGGTCCTTTTTGTGCAAGGTAGTGTGTAGGTCCCCTGAAAAGTGTTCCTGTTAAAGTGGATTGTGTAAAGTGTTGTCCTCCTCCTCAACATCCCAAGTGCATTTGTCAAGGACAATCCATTGAGATGCATCTAAGAGCCCATCACTCTCCCAAGGATGTTCTTGTTGCGCTTGGTTGGAGCATCAGCATGATTGTGTAAGTGTGAATGTGGTGATGTATCGTCCGCATCAGGGCTATCCCCCACGCATTGGTCGAGGGTGGCCCACTGAGTGGTATCTAAGTAACCATGGTCCTCCACAAGATGTGTTTTCTGATCAGATGTTAGTGCTGTAAGAATTTGGAATCTGTTGTGTAACTCAAGCTGAGCAGAACAATTCTGAGGAGGCTGCCTGTTTCTGTGTCTCTTTCTATGGGTGACCTCCTTCCAAGCATGAGGCTTGTCCACTTTTGAGTTTCCCATAAGGTTCCCTATCATGTTTGGGTTGGTGTGATGATGGTTGCATATCTAAAACAGCGTGATTTGCGGTGTCCAAAAAGAGCTCGAGTTCCTGAATGTCCTTAAGGGTCTTAATATGGTCCTCGAGATGTTAGATCCTCTGTTCCATGAGAGTCAACTGTTTACACTTGGTGCAGATGTGGTTGAGTAGTTGTTGTGTGAAGAAGCTGAACATGCCACAGCTTGTGCAAGTGATAGGAAGTTTTTGCTTTTGTTCCATCTCTTGGTGAGTGAATTTACCAAGCAGGATCCTTATAGTGTGTGTTACGTGCAGACTGCTTACCCACCTCCCTTTGTGTGCTTTTTAAATGTTGTTTTGTTTTTTGTATGTACTGTAACAATGTGTGTTAGTGTAAGGGTGGTTTTATGTGCACCGTTAGTCTACGACAAAAATCAAGCACACACTCAGTTTTTTAATGCAATCTAAGAAAGGGCTTACTTAAAGCAAAGGAGCAAAGCTGACTTCTTGTTTTCTCACTTCTGTTGAAACCCAACTGCCACTTGAGCTTAGCCTCTGTCTCACAAGCTTCAACAGGAAACACACAGTCACCCACTTTACTGTTAACTGTCAATCAACTTAAGTACCTAGCCTCGCCTCACCTTCTCAACAACAGCAGAGCAGCTAGCCTTAATTACAGGAGTCAAACACACCCTCAGCTTCCTAATGCAATTTAAGAGTCAAGCACACACTCAGCTTCCAAATGCAGACTAAGACAAGAGTCAAGCACACACTCAGCTTTTTAATGCAATCTAAGACAGGACTTACCTAAAGCAAAGGAGCAAAGCTGACTTCTTGCTTCCTCACTTTTGTTGGAACCCAACTGCCACTTGGGTTCAGCCTCTGGCTCAAAAAAGAGAGTTGCCATTGTCTTTTATGAGCAGGGGGTTCAAATATCTTTCTCTCGGGTCACTATGCAAAGGGCAGTTAGCATGTAGTGCATAATGTCTTCCACTTGACACTGGTTGTAAATGCAAAAGTCTGTTTTCCAATGGCACATTATGGTAACGACCATCTAACACTGCAGTGGGCATGACTTGGAATCGCAGTTCAGTGAAGGCAATTCTTAAGGAGGATGGCTTAAGTTTAGTCTACTTATCTGGCTCTAAAATGTTCAGATTTCAACAAGGGGAACTATAGAGTGAATATTGTGTTCCTGATTGATTGCAGAGCCCTTCTTGAATCACTCCAAAGTAGCCAGTCTCTTAATTGCCTCTTATGCATGTCCAAGGCAGAATTCAGTAATGCACATCTATAAGGAATTTCTGTATCAAGGCGTACAGTTCCTGTTTGGGTTACAAAAGATAGATTCTCCCCAAAATTCAATGCCAGAGAATTTCTTCTGTATCTTTGATGCGTAGTTCAATCTGTTCAAGGTAATCATTTTTTTGTTTGTTTAACAGACCTTTTGATTATAATTCCAACATTATTTCTAAGGCTGTGTCTGGTATCACTGTCATCCCTCATTATGGCTGAGACTGCTTAGTAAACAATTCTGTTTACCTCAAGTTGGAAACAGAAGCAAAAGCAGTCTGCAAAATCCTTCATCCCATGTAACCATCTGGAGATGCATGCACAATAATTCTTTTTGTAGTGTTGAGAGAATATTTATTGTGGGTCAGTACACAAATGTGCAGGGAAAAAATGGAACTTGCAGGTGGATGGGTGTACTGATTAGAGTCATAAGCAAAGAATTTGAGTCATACTGACAGCAGAAATAAAATCTTGGCCACCACAGAATTACATTATAAGTTTGGATTTGATGAAGCAGAAGGGGCGTTTATAAAAATATATTTTTGAGGAAAAACAATGCAAATTTTACCTATTTCAGGTCGAATGACACAGGATCTGAGGCTTTTGAAACTTCTAGTAGACACCTGTTCACTGCATTTTGCCTTCTTGGGGCTCATTCACATTTTACTGATTATGAGTAGTCCACCCACCCACATCATTTACACTACTGCTTTTCCCTACTATATTTATAGAAACATACAAATTATCATTTGGATGATCAGATCTCCATATGCATAGAGATGCTCCTCCTTTCCATCCTCCTGCTCTCCTTTGCCTAAGTCACATGAACACCTTTGCTGGACATGAGCAAAGGCACCTGGTAATAGCCAGGAGCTTTCTGGAGATCCATGGCTATTGTTGTGGTGACAAATGACAATAAATTAAGTGTCATCACTTTTTTCCCCACTCCACTGAACACAGAGAAAATGGAATAATGGTACTGGCCTGTATGAATCAGCCAGCTGTTCATGCCAACCCCGAACTGTGGGGCTGCTTTGGAGTTTCAGGGAAGCTCTGGGGCATTATCTGAATTTTGCTAACATGAGGTAAAACTAAGTTAACTGATTTTATGGCATATTTAGAGCTGAAAGTCTTTGGACATAATCTGGATGCCCAAGAGTAACTTCTTGCCCAATTTAGAGTTTGTGGCTCATATACATAAGCTCTCAGTATCAGTTGGAAAGGATAACTCTTTGTATAAGCAGATGTGATAACTGGACATATAACAACAAAGAACATTCCTGTCAAATGGACTAAATCCACTGAAAATCCACACAGTCTGTGTCTCTGAAAAGGATTATAATCTGACTACTATTCTTGACTTTCTAACACATTAAGTAGGTCTGGAAGGAAAGAGTGGTTTTTCTGGTTAGTTGTATTAAGTGCTTAGGAAAAGTGCATACAGACAAGATTAGGTTTGGACAACAATTTGGAGTTTCTGAAAACAGTCTCAACTCCAATTTGGTTGGAGGCCTCGCAGTTTGAATAAGAACCAAATCCTAATCTAAATCCAGGATCCAGATATGTATTCCTGCCACAAATGTTGATCACTGGAGATCAACAAACAGCTACAACATCCCCTCCTTTTGGAATTGAATACAATTTTCTGGAATAACAGAATCCCTTATAAGTGGATTAGACATTATAAATTTCAGACTATGGGTGAAGATCAATTTGTGTTATGTGTTACATTTTGATGAAAACTCATGTAAAAATGGTGAATGAATATAATTTTATTTCTAGGAGTTTAGTCCCAACTGAGCAAAATGAACATTTTTAATTGTTTTTCATTCATCTTGTTCAACTACCCTCTTCCCTCGCAAAATATGAACATCCCCTTTAGACAAAACAAAATAAACTGTTACTCCATTTATTCTTCTGAAATGTTCAGATTTAATAAGTGGAGCCTTCTAGGTTAAAATCTTTTTATATAGGCTTTTGAATCTTAAATTTTTAATTATGGGTTTGTAATGTGTATGTACGTGTGTGTAAGTGGTTGCTGGTTTTTAAATGTAATGTTTTAATCTTCATCTTTTATTGAAATATGTTTTAAATATATTTTAAGCATATTAAATATTTTATAATGCTTACTTCTTTGTATCTTTTTAAATTGCTGTAAACTGCCTTCAATCCAATTCTGTGAAAAAGGGTAGATTATAAATAACATTAAAAATCAATGTATCTTTTTTGTTCAGTCCTTTCATACATATGTACATAGAAAGATAAACACTCTCCCCTCAAATTGCAAAAGATGCCCCTTGAACAAATTTTCCCCAAATCTTAGCGTGCTTGATACACTCAGATCAAATTTCAGCTACTTCAGTTAAGAAAGTTTCAACATTATAGCTAGGGAAGAGGTAGACAACGGCATGGAGCATGGGGGAAATTTTGGTCCCTACCTCTTTCTCCAGGCCATATCTATTCATCCTGGGCACAACAGGTGGGAGGTCTCATCAAGCTGGCATTTTCCACATTTGGGGAGCAATGTTGATAAATTCAAGGATGTCCTAGGCTTCTTCAGGTGGCTAGGTGAGTCAGTGAAATCTTGGCATTTGTGGGTTTTTTGAAGCAGTTTGAAAATTGGGGTAGGGTGAGAGGGGGCGACCCAGGATAATTTTTCAAATTTTTTTGGATATTGAGGCCTTAAGGACCTCTAGAGATCTTTTGAGGTTGTACATTGGAGCTCAGGGATCACATGTAGGTTCATGATGTTTCAGGAAGCTGGACCAGGTGCAAAACATTCCATATTCCTCTTTCTTTTCCTTATGCATGATCAGAAACATAACAAAGCTACATCTTGCACATATAATGACATTGTACTTCTAATAATATGAAATGATAGTTACTAGGGATGACTAAGAGTTCAATTTAATTTAGCTTTTCCAAAATGCGCACATTGTGTCATATTTCACAATAATAATAATAATAATAAGAAGAAGAAGAAGAAGAAGAAGAAGAAGGAAGAAGAAGGAAGAAAAAGAAGAAGAAGAAGAAGAAGAAGAAGAAGAAGAAGAAGAAGTCGTCATAATCATCTGGAAGTACATATTACTTGATTCAGCCTCAGGGCTTTCAGTACCTGAGTCTCCTTTGTGGAGAGAAAAAGTGGGATACAAATAAACATCATCATCATTATCATCATCATCATCTCTGGAAACCAGGATTGGTCCTTGTATATTGAACTAAGTTCAGTGCTGTCAACTCTTCTTTGTAAGATGCTCATCATTCTGACATCCTCACAGTGAACATCCTCCTCTTCCTCCCCATCATTTTGGAACTAGCTATACCTACTGAATTTGGCCAGTCCAGATAGAGGACAATATCAGCTAGAATCCTGGTGGGTACTTATCCACGCACAACTACTATAGTGATATGGATATGCAGTGATTTCTTCCCTGAACCTCCATCCATCTCCACATACCTGGAAGCAGCCCAAGCAACAGGTCAATATCCTTGATGCTTGGGCTGATGATTTACATTCTCATTTCCTCCATTTGATGATCTCCATTGCAACAGATAAAAGTGATGTCCTTGTCGCAGTTTGCCCTTGCAATGAAGATCACACAGAAAGGGAGTGGTAACATCAGTAAGCTTCTTCTTGAGCAGGAGTTGAGTGGATTCCCATTAATCATAGTTGTTGTTGGCTAGTAAGTGAGGATTCAAGGATAGTCATAGTCCTTATATATTCCCTAAACACAGGCATATGCAGAAATCATGAATACTAAAGAGATATGAATGTGCAAGTCTAGGTTTCCTATTTGTAACTTCCCCAAAGGATGCTGGGCAGCACCTCCATTCATTTTTGCAAGATTCAACCAAAATCATAAATTGCAAATTTGAATGAAAAACACCCAGAGGCTTAACATTTTCCCCCATCTCTAGAATTTAATCCATATTTTGAGATGTAGTACTTTCAAATAATAGAATATACCGTTTTCTTTGAAAGGATAGTCAATGTTCTCTTGCTACAAAGCAAGAGGAATTTCTTTTCCCTCCCTCCCTCCCACCCCCACCCCCCGTTTCCTTTGTGTATTTGTAAAGTTCTGCATCTAAAGACATGTAGAAGAAATTCCTGAAAATATCTTCAAGCTACAAGTAACCTGAATGAAAAATAATTTAAAACCATTGAATTCAAAAACCAATATATGCCTGAATATATTAGGAAAGCAGACTTTAGTTCCCAGCCTATCTTACAGTTAAATCAAACCAGTTTATTCTTGAAGCAAGACACACTGCAATTCAATTTGTGCTGTTTGAAACTGGCAAAGCTCTGGTAAATATTTTATTATCATTTTTATTATTTTTTTTGTAAATGAAGTGCATAAAGGACCTAAAGAGATCATTACAATTTTGATATTTCTGTTCCTTTTTTATGATAGCTTTCCTCCTTCGAACATTAGGTGAAAAATTGTGTAAAGTGTAGCTATAATATGCAATGATACAGCACATAGATTCCAATAGATTGTGTTACCATTTGTGGCTTTCCTTAAATAAAGTTTATGAAAATGAATCTTGCTGTGTACAGGATTGGATGTTTGCACATTGGTAAGGTATCTAAGGAATATTAAAATCCATAATCACAAGACAGTCAACTGCTATACTTTGCTGGCTTCAAAATCTAGTTATCCTAGAACTGGTCTTTCAAGCACCAATAAGTCTACTTCATCGCTGGGTTTCTCATAAATATATGAAAATATATTTTAATTTGAAATCAAGACTCGATGTGGCACACAAATGAAAATCTAACGAACATTTGAACAGCATTCAGAATAGGCAATACTAAATATTATTCCAATGATCCCTGCTAGATTAGAAATGAGCAATAATTGGCCATGTACTGTAGCAAAATAAGTAGTTTTATTGACTGTTGTCATTCTGAACAAGGTAGATCTTAATTTTGTAATAAATTATGGCCTGATGTCGAAGGGCAGCAAACATTGATCTAGCCCCAGCCACCTACGGAGCTGGCCAGCTCCATTCACACAATGTCATGTCAACTCTCTGGGTGCAGAGGGGCAGAACCAGCGTGCCTCTACTGCCCAGGCAATAAATCTAAGGGGGGGAAACTATGCGCGCCATGCACGCTCCATGCTTCACCCCATGTGATCACCCTCCTGGCGGGTGAGGCAAAACGAGGGAAGGCAAGGTGAAGTGATGCGTGGGTTGGTTGATTCCCCATGCCCCATGGAAAAGACTACTGCCTCCGCTTCCAGACATGTGAAGAGATTGTTGAAAGTATCTAAAGTTAGTAAATATGTTAGGTTAAAAGGTTGTCCCCTGACGTTAAGTCCAGTCATGTCTGACTCTGGGGATTGGTGCTCATCTCAATTTCTAAGCCAAAGAACCGGCGTTGTCCATAGACACCTCCAAGGTCATGTGGCCGGCATGACTGCATGGAGCGCCATTACCTATTGATCTACTCACATTAGCATGTTTTCGAACTGCTAGGTTGGAAGGAGCTGGAGCTAACAGCGGCTGCTCACACTGCTCCTGGGGATTGAACCTGGGACCTTTCGGTCTCCAGTTCAGTGCTTTAACGCACTTCGCCACCGGGGCTCCTAGTAAATATGTTAAGCATGCCAAAAAAAAAAAAAATCTTCAACCTATACTTGAAGAGACTTACAAGTAGGAAGTGTTAGTTGCTTCACATACAGTAGAGTCTCACTTATCCAATGTAAACGGGCCGGCAGAACGTTGGATAAGTGAATATGTTAGATAATAAGGAGAGATTAAGGAAAAGCCTATTAAACATCAAATTAGGTTATGATTTTACAAATTAAGCACCAAAACATCATATTATACAACAAATTTGATAGAAAAGATAGTTCAACACGCAGTAAGATTATGTTGTAATTACTGTATTTACGAATTTAGCACCAAAATATCATGATATATTGAAAACATTGACTACAAAAATGCGTTGGATAATCCAGAACGTTGGATAAGCGAGTGTTGGATAAGTGAGACTCTACTGTATATGTAAAGTTTTAAAATGCATACCTTCTCAAGGCATTTCAGATATATCAGGATAAATATTTATCCAACAATACAGAAGGAGAAGACAACAGAGTGAAATATGTTTGCACATGAACTGTCCTAGAAAGGGAAAATCTATACCATTAAAACTTTGGCCTTCTTTAAAACATATATAGCGAAATGAAAAAAAATTATATACTACATTGCAACCTTCGTGAAATATTTTTCCAGAGGTACTGGAAAAATAAACGTGTTGTGTGAAAGGGCCTTCCGCTGCAGCTGTTGTGATTTTTAATGCATTTCAAATACGGCCCTTGGGTGTGAAAAGCTAGGCCACCCTCTTCAAGTGTTTGCAGGCAGAAATTGACCTTGCATGATTTACTCCAGCAAGTCAATAGAAAAGCTAAGTGAAAATCCGAAAAGTATTGTGCCAAGTTCCTCCTCTTCTAAATGCTAGACCACATCCTCTGCTTATCCAAATGGCTATATCTGCCATACACAGATGGATGCAGAGCCCTTGAAAGTGAGAGATAAGGAGGAGGGAAAGGTTCCCTGTGAGCAAAGGGAGAGAGATGCAAATGATTTGTTTAACTACAAGCAGGAGTGACATCCAGAGGAACAGAAATGCAAGGGAAGGGGGAGGGAAGAGGAGTGCTTATAGGTAGACAGTCATCTCTTGAGGGCCCTGTGCTTATTAACTCATACCAGGCACATATTATGAAAATGTACATTATAGAATGACATGAAGCCTGTAGTGCAACAGCCGCACACCTAAGGAATTCAGCTCAAAAATTATATATTTTTCTCATTCTTTTCCATACCTCACAAGAAAATATTTTTCCCTGAAAAGAAAGAAATCTAAGTAAAGGTCAAGAATGAAACTTTTCAACAAAACATGCAAGCTTTATTAAAAACCATATGGAAGTAATAAGGCTTCTTTCACAACAACAAGATACAATGAGTACAACGAGGACCCGGCCTGTGGCACAGGCTGTTGAGCAACCAGCTGCAGCCAGTGCAACAAATCACTCTGACCAAGGGGTCATGAGTTCGAGGCTAGCTCGGAGCCCCGCGTTTGTCTTTGTCTTTGTTCTATGTTAAGGCATTGAATGTTTGCCTTATATGTGTAATGTGATCCGCCCTGAGTCCCCTTCGGGGTGAGAAGGGCAGAATATAAATACTGTAAATAAATAAATAAATAAATACTTTGAAAGATGCCATCTTTGCTAGGAGGAGTTCATTGATTCTGTCTAAAAAGAGAATCACTTCCATTGACTTCTTCCTTGGTTTTCAAATCAGACCTATTTTTTTATTCCCATTTTCCCCTCTCTTTTATTTTTATAGATAGTAAAATAAAGCTAATACAAAGTTGTGGTATGGCTACAAAAGTTGTTGCATTTCCTTTATTTCAATAATGTACCTCTATGGCAGTGGTTCTCAACCTTCCTAATGCCGTGACTCCTTAATACAGTTCCTCATATTGTGGTGCCCCTTAACCATAAAATTATTTTTGTTGATACTTCATAGCTGTAATTTTGCTATTGTTATGAATAGTAATGTAAATATCTAATCTGCAGGATGTATTTTCATTCACTGGACCAAATTTGGCACAAATACCTGATATGCTGAAATTTGAATACTGGTGGGGTTGGGGGGATTGATTTTGTCATTTGGAAGTTGTAGTTACTGGGATTTGTTGTTCACCTACAATCAAAGAGCATTCTGAACTCCACCAAATTGGAATTGGGCCAAACTTCCCACACAGAACTTCCATGACCAACAGAAAATACTGGAAGTGTTTGGTGGGCATTGACCTTGAGTTTTGGAGTTGTAGTTCACTTACATTCAGCTTTCTCTGCCAAAGGGGTTCATAAGACCATCAGTAATATGTGTTTTCTGATGGTTTTTGGTGACCCCTCTGACCTCCCCTTGTGACCGCCCCCCCCCCCCCCAGGGGTCCTGATCCACAGATTGAGAAATGCTTCTCTATGGTGTTTTTGGGAACTTTAATGGTAAATAATCATATTTCATGATCATTGAGTTCATGTTTAAGGGAACAGCATAATCTTATGGATATTAACTGAGACAAAATGCTCACTCAAGTCCCATCTTGACTCATAAAATGTACTACAGTGCAGTTAAATTGTATTATATCAATGTATACTGACTATATAATGCAGTTTCAAACTGCATTATATGGCAGTGTAGATGGGGCCCTAATTCACTTCTAAGTTAATGTTTTTAGTCCTGATCCTCATAATTATGTTTAATTTCCTACTGCTATCAACTTTCATGTATGCTTAGTCTATACTGTTAGGATTATTTTCCTTTCGAAGGCATTGATAATTATTCATAAGACTATAAAAATATTTAGAGAGTTGAAAGTTTAATTTAAATAGGCCTGAGAAATTAAATAAATAAATAAATAAAATTGTTGACTTAAGACATTTGAAATTGTTGATGTAAGATGTTATTACTGGCTATTGTTGATGTAAGATGTTTATTACTGGCTATAAAAGGGTTGGTCCTCGACCCATTCGGGGCGGCAGTCATTTGAATAGAACTCTTCCGAGTTCTCACTGCTTTGCCACTTCACAGCTGTGCAAGGAAAAATAAACGAGATTCTGCTTTACCTCTGGAGACTGGTCTCTCGTCATTTGCTGCCACCTGCCATGGACCCCAAGGAGACCCCAAGCCTGGGGTCCCCAACAATGTGACCTTTGTTCAGCTCCACACATCATGCAGCTGTCACAAAACTGGCTCCTCCCTCCTTGGGGTTAAATGTTCATATAGATGAGCCCTGAGTTTTACATCCAATTTTAAAGGAACTCCATAATATTCTGAATCTGTTTTAAGATTCAGTTACATAACAATGGGGGGGGGGGAGCTCCCTAGTGGAATAGTGTGTTAAAGCGCTGAGCTGCTGAACTTGCCGACTAAAAGGTCCCAGGTTCAAATCCCGGGAGCGGAGTGAGCGCCCGCTGTTAGCCCCAGCTCCTGCCAACCTAGCAGTTCAAAAACATGCAAATGTGAGTAGATCAATAGGTACCGCTCTGGCGGGAAGGTAACGGCGCTCCGTGCAGTCATGCCGGCCACATGACCTTGGAGGTGTCTTTGGACAATGCCGGCTCTTCGGCTTAGAAATGGAGATGAGCACCAACCCCCAGAGTCGGTCACGACTGGACTTAATGTCAGGGGAAACCTTTACTTTTACTTACTTACATAACAATGAAGCCACTGGATGCAACTGATCTTTAGTTACTCCTAGTTACATTGAGCTTATTCCTTGATAAATATGTGATTCCATTTGATTAATCTTTTCAAGAGCAAAGCCCACACAGAATTCATGTTTCCAAGCAAATCTATATTCTTAAAACAGTTATGGTATGCCTCTGCTTTATTTGGATGTTATTTATAATTAGTCCTAAAAGCATGCAGCCATTACAAATGCATATGGATTCTGCTTATTCAAATGAGCTAAATTCAGTAGTTTCTATTGTATGGTATGGCTTCTTCATCTACTGTTTTTCATACCATTTTAAGTATTTTACGAACCTAATTGTGATGTGAAATGATATGCAGTACTTTTGCAAGACAATACAGATACACATTTAGAAGAAAGAATATTGATGTGTTAGTAAAAGAGAGATGTGTTAGCAAAAGACAAAAATTAATTCTGCAGAAAATGTTTAAGAGATAAGCTTTTATCTTGATGTCAGTACATGCCAGCTAGTACTTTCTATTATATGAGGAATGAATGCTGTTAAAATGATATTAGCTGTATTAGTTCAATAGCAGATTTGGAAAACCTTGCGACTGTGAATTTGGAAATCCAGAAATAGGCAGTGATTGCATTGCTAAAAGCAAGGCACACGATTCTTACAAAGAGCTTCTGATGGTCAGAGCATAAATATGGGAAACTCTTCTGGGCAGGGCACAGGTATGTGAGAATCTGCCAGTATCTTTCTTCAGCTTTTTTACTTCCCTCATTTCATCCCATTTCTATATTAAGTCATAAGACATGCTATATGCTTGAATTTGTGAGTACAGAGTGGAGAAAATGGAGAAATAACTGTACAAATTTTGGTATGTATTTTCTAAAATTGAGAAACTTATTTTTGTGCATTTTTAAAAATGCAGGTTTTATTGTTGCCGTTTTTGTGCACATATTTTGAATGTATGGAATTCATTATCTTGGCAGACACGATAGTTGAAAACCCTCCAAAGCTGAGATGTCACTGCTTTCATTTTAGTACCTATGTCTTTTATCACAAATGATGGGGAACCTTGAAAAGGAATTCCTATGAAGATACCAAAGGAAAAAGAGTGCACAAGGAAGCAGGTGATCTTCCAGGTCTTTCACAATATTAATGAACATTGATATTAATATTAATGAAGGAATGTTAATGAACCTTCCATCTTCAAAACATAGCAGAGGTGTAGTTTGACACAAATAAAAAGGAAATAGAGATATACTTCTATACTACTTTTGCTTGCAAATGAAGCAAAGAGGTATTTTTAAAAAATCTTCCTGCTGTAAGAATAATTGAAAACTGCAATTTTCAAAAATTGTTCACAATTTTTGAATTCTCAGAGTTGTTCTGTGGAAGATTCACACATTATTTTTCCACAGAGAAAATTATTTTGTATTACAGTGAATAGAAAATGCATTTTCCAGAGAATAAGTACTGAACTGTAAAAATTCTCACCAGAGCAAGAAGCGTCTTGTCGGAGTTTCCCAATATATAAGGAACATATTTTTCAACTTTTAAAAAGAAAAAATGAATATAATGTACTAAAATTCTGATTTTTGATTTAAAAAGTGGAAAAGATTTGGTACAAAGACTCAACTTCATGTTTGCCAGAACTATGCTAACATTTTACAACAATGAAATTACACAGCATATATGAGAAATCCTTGAATAAAAGCAAATCAGTTACGAAAGGGAAATTACATGCTTTAGTAGAGCACTTTGCAGCTAATATTAAACATTGTTAAATCTGTTACTACCTAATCAATGTAACATATGCTAAAAGTGTGTAACATTGGTAAATCTGCCCCTCTTTTTTCAAAAAGAAAGTGCAAATTTCTTCTATCCATCAATGTTTGCATCTCCTGAGAAAGAAACACTTTTAAATAACTACCATGCCAGAAGGCAGAGCTGAAGATGTTATTGCCAAACCATTGGATTCAGTGAGTAGGCTGATGGAAATGGCAGCACATAGAATTAAAGAAAAAGCCACTTTTCCTTTTCGTCATTGGGAATTTTGATCTAGAGAGATAACAGCATTTTATTTGGTGCAAAGAACAAAGATTAACTCTAATTTTGACAGATGTGAATTTGAAGAAAGGAAGCAGAAATGCAATGGTTTACTTCAAAGCAGCAACAACTTCATGGGCTTTGTAGTGTCTCAGAGACCCCCGAGTCATGACCCCGTCGCTATTACGGAGCAGACCGAAGAAGAGATGGGGTTTCCGCCATTTCCGTTTGATTCCGTCCCTTTCCAGGTGCCCACTGTGGACAGTTCTAGCCCACAGTTTACAAGAAAGGGCCTTGGCTCTCAGCCCGGTTCTCCAGAGAATGTTAGTTTTGACCGCCGATTATTTTGGGAGGCTTCACGCGTGGAAAAACAGATTTTGAGAAGGAGCGCTCGTTTAGCAGAAAAAGCCAGCGTTAATTAGGCTGGTTCCCTTGAGAGTTTTCAGGGAGGACTGCATCTGGTAAAGTTGTTGTCTTTGGTCATTTTCCCTTGGGAAAGAGCTCGGACACCTGGCTGAGGAGAGCAAAGTCCCATAAAAGTTCTGGGCACCAAATAGATCTTGCGGTGTTCAACATGTCAGTTGAAGGATTCATATCGACTCTAGTTCTGCAGCGCGCTACTCTTGAGTAGACCAGCTGCCTCTCGTCTTCCTGTCAAGCCTGGACAGCGATTCAGCTTTACCACAACTAACTTTGCCTTGCTTTGCATCCTAGCCTTCGATTGAGCCCTGAAACTCTGGACAGATCTTGCCTTAATTCCCCACTCAAACAGCCTACAGGTTTGAGTGTGTTTCGGTTAATGGATTTAAAACTTTGAACTCTAATACTGGACATCTGCTTGCATATTACTGGACTATATTTGACCTTTCCTGAAAGGTCTACTGCTGGACTATATACTCTGCTTACTTTTTATTGCCTCCTTTATTTCCTTAATAAATATATTAGATTGTTTATTGGCCTTCGTGTCTGATTCCCAGTGCTCACGCTGCCTGAGGTGTCACAGGATTAGTAATTTCACCAGTGTTCAGTGGTGTATCTTATAAAGTAGTGGTTCCTAACCTGTGCTCCATGGACCACCAGTGGTCCCCAAGAACTAAAATATGGTCCACGGCCTCACCATTACAACACTGTTGCAACAAGAGTGACTGGTCTTGCAAAACCCTCTTATAGTGCTGAGGCAACAGGGATGTTGGGAGGGGAGAAGCTGACTACCTACAAAAGGCACAACAAGCTTCTTGACTGCTGCTTCTCCTCCTCCTCCCTTCCTCTGAGTGAAGCCATTCCATGTGGCGCCTGGAAGCGGGGGTCCCTTGCTGTCTTCATTTTTAGGCCAGTTTCTGGGGTTATTTGGGGTGCTGATTCAGAAAATTGCACTTGATAGACCACATCAGCTTTAGATGATTAAATATGGTTTTCTGTGGGTGAACAGATGGTGACTACTGGATGGCATACTGTATGTTCTGTATCAGAAACTAGAGCTGATGTGGTGTATCCAATGCAATTTTCTGAATCAGCACCACAAATAACCAAACTGAATCTAAAGTTGACCAAAAACTGATTTGTAAGCCTTTTGGTACTAATGTTTCCCTGGTCAAAGTGGTCCCTAGTCAAAAAAAGGTTGGGAACCACTGCCATAAAGTAAGAAAGAGATGGCAAGACCATCTCCCGGCCCTCGGTATTAGAGATAGAGAACGAAAATATTCAGGTGTTTCTTCTCTGGATTTTGCTGGTCAAAATATTGGCTTCATGTTATTTTTATAATAAGCAAATCTTTATATGTGCACCATCTCTTATATCATCATAGGTGATCCCTTGTAGCTATGTATGATTGTCTTCCAGAGTCTTGGTGCTGGGTCTGTAAGTGAGTATAGAGACCTATTCTGGATCAGCAGTAAGAAAACACATTTCCAAATGGAAGGCAGTCCCAACAAGGGTTTGCTTGACGCATCTTCCTCTTGGCACATTTCTCTCTTTTGCCCTCTGCTCATGCCACCTCAAAATCTACAGCTGACCCCCACTTAGAATGCTCTAGTGCAACAGTTTTTATTCCATATTTTTAAGGTTTGCTTTAAGCCCACCTTTAAATCTCTTTTGCTATCTGCCAACATTACATTTTCCATTCTTGAGCTAAGAGTAAAGTAAATGCTTTGGGAGATGGTACTGTAATTGAGCATTTGGTTAAGATGGCTGGTCCAGCTAAGTTGATGGTGGAGGGTCATCGCTTCACTGCTGGGAGTCTTTGCTTCTTCCAGAACACTGACATTTATCTGCCTGTCTTCCTAAGAAACTTGTAGGATTTTTTGGAGGCAACACTGATGGAATTGTTCAAGAAGTTATGTGTGACATCTGTAGATGGTCCACGTTTCTCAGGCATATAACAGGGTTGGGAAGACAATAGCTTTATAAGCAAGCATCTTGGCATCCCTACAAATGTCCCAATCCTCAAACACTCCCTGCTTCATTTGAAAAAGGCTGCACTCGCAGAGCACAGACAGGGTTGCATTTCGGCATCAATGCTGTTTTTATGGAGAGGTGACTGCCTAGGTAGCAGAAATTGTCAACATTTTCTAGCTTTACTCCATTAAACTTTATTTCTGGCATTGCAGAGGGACTGGTTGGGGCCTACTGGTAGATTTTCAGTGACAGGCCAAACTTTCCATATGCTTCTGTTAGGGTGTTTAAAGTGGCTTGTAGGACTTTCTCTGAATGAGTACAGACTACATATTGGAATACTATAATAGAAGTTGTGACCTTCCTTTTGTCTTTCTATCTGCTGAGGTTAAAGACCTTCCCATCTGTTCGACAAGTGGTTTCTACATTGGTGAGAAGCTTCTCATCAACAAGGTGTTGAATCATAGCTATGAAAATGGAAAATAAAGTTGGGGCAATAACGCTTGACACCTGATCCCACCTTAAATGGCTCACTAGCTCTACTGAAGACCAATTCCCACAAGAAATGCAAAATTTTCAATATTTGCTAGCTCCAAAACCCACCTTTTTGTTGACTTGGAGGAACTGCCATTTAGTTATCCTTTTGTGTTGAAGGAGCTACTTCTAGTGTCCTCTTTAATTGTTTAGGGCTGAAGGAATCTCTTCTAGTTATAATTACTCAATGCTTCTACCTCTATTAATCTGGAGTATTCTTATGATTGAGGAATTTAGTAACTAAATACAAATAATGTTGCATTCTAGATCTATCAGCCATACAAGATACAGTCACACATCCTTACTTTGCTAAAGCAGAAACACAAAACAGAGACATAGGCATTCCCCTTCCCATATTTGTTCAACCAAATTCAATGAGAAATAGAATTTTGAACCTGAAGTGGTACACTTTGGCCATATGATTCTGAACCATTCCTTGCTGTTTAGCAGAGCAATTTATGTGCATTTATGGGATAGGAAAGGGTTTTTCGATTTCCCCCCTCATTCTTCATTCTTTTAAATTTATTCTGCTATTATTAACCATCTGTTTTGAGCTGGGAGGACTGGCCTATTTCAGACAATTGTAGTTAGACAGTAAAGGCACATGTGTGTTGTGAGGAGCTTCTTTAAAAATACATTTCTTCAACTTTTTTATCACTACTTCATAGCTTATTTCTTTGGGGTTAGGCAAACCCTTCTAGTTATAATAATTGTTCTCCTCACCAACTAGAACAAAAAATTCTCATTGGACTCCTAAATGACCCATTACTTTAAGTAACTTTACATATACCTTTTAATGTGGTAGAGGTGCTAACAAATCCCTTACTAAACTGCAAAGATGGTACACCACCAGGTTGCCCCATGAGGACCATGTGATACACATTAGATAAATGCACATTAGTGTCATTGTTCATCAGTCCCATTGTACACTGTACCTATGTGCACTGGGTACTTTGCTGGCTCTGTTAATGTAACAGCCCATGACATTTTGAGCATGGCTTTCCAAGAAATTATTGATCTAGCTGAATTGTTATCCAGATCTGGATTCCAGGGCACTTTGGATCAAGGTATAATATAAACTGAATCCCCAATTAACATTGTATGGAATGTGACCATCCTTAATACTGATTACTTATCTTAAGCACTGACCAAGGAAAAATATTAAGATGCTTTCCCTGCTCTCATCTGCATCTGTGGGGACAGATTTGCAAATCACCTTTTGATTTGCTTACGTACTTACTTACTTAGTTACTTACTTACTTAGGCGATCCCTCATAGGTCGAAGATGATGGTCCTCCGTTTCTGGTGTCTTGGGGGTGTGTCTGTAGGTGGCTGAAGAGACCTATTCTTGACCCGCATGTTCTCCAGCAGTAAGGACATTGGTTTCCAGGTGGAAGGCAGTCCCAGTCAGGGTTGGCTTGATGTTCCTTCCTCTTGGCACATTTCTCCCTTAAGCCCTTCATTTGTGCCTCTTCGAACTCCGCAGCACTGCTGGTCACAGCTGACCACCAGTTAGAGTGCTCAAGGGCCAGGGCTTCCCAGTTCTCAGTGTCTATGCCACAGTTTTTAAGGTTGGTTTTAAGCCCATCTTTAAATCTCTTTTCCTGCCCACCAACATTCCGTTTTCCATTCTTAAGTTGGGAGTAGAGTAGCTGCTTTGGGAGATGGTGATCGGGCATTTGGACAACGTGGCCAGTCCAGCGGAGTTGATGGCGTAGGAGCATCGCTACAATGCTGGTGGTCTTTGCTTCTTCCAGCACACTGACATTTGTCCACCTGTCTTCCCAAGAGATTTGCAGGATTTTTCAGAGGCAACACTGATAGAAACACTCCAAGAGTTGAGTGTGATATCTGTAGACCATCCACGTTTTGCAGGCATAGAGCAGGGTTGGGAGGACAATGGCTTTATAAACAAATACCTTGGTATCTCTACGGATATCCCGATCATCAAACACTCTCTGCTTCATTTGGAAATATGTTGCATTCTCAGAGCTCAGGTGGTGTTGTATTTCAGTGTTGATGTTGACTTTACATTAATAGAATACAACCACTAATGCTAGAACAACAATTATTATACTTTTTCTACAAGCCTTAGGGTTCAATATAATCTTCTGTCTTTTGATGAAAAATCCCTTAATGAACCAAATATAGAGACCAATAGTGTTTGAAAAGGCCAATGCTGAAGCATTTGATTGAAGCCCAAATATAAACCTTTGAACATCGTAGCTACTCCTTTTAATTCAATGTCTTTTGATCCTCCGTATAACTACTACTGTGATATGGTTCTGAAATAACTTGGTGATGATGGCCACAGATAAATTAGCAGAACAGAAAGAAGGTAAAAGGTGAGTGTAGCACTAGAGACATCCTTTGATAATTCTGAAACAATCTTACAGAGACATCTGCATGGTGTACCATGAAAGGCAAGGGAATAAATTAGCAAATATATCAGAGTATGAGGTTGCAAACCTGCAAAGTACATTTTGACAATTTTCATCTTTTAGGAAAGAATACATTTTGACAGTTATGCCTTGGTCCAGTACAATGGAGGAGGCACTCCCTCTATGGTCCAGCTACCATTGCTCTGAATCCAAAGGAACAGGTGCTGCAACCAGCTAATGTCATACAGCCCAATATCATAGGGAGACTGTCAGTGATTGCATCCCACCTGCTCATCATCATTTCTCCAATAGAATATTTTACTTGTTAATTTATTTATTTGATTTATATCCCAAGGAGGGGCTCAAAATGACAGCAACCAGTCAGATGAGTCATCCCAACAATCATTTCTACAGAAAAACAGAATGGTGTTGGTCTGCAAAATAGCTTAAATCAACAAAAGCAACAGTGGCATTCCATGCATGGCAAATACTTCCTGTCATTCTGCATGTCATTTCCAGTTTTATTATAAAAGGTCACTAACCAAGGCTGTTAAAAGCTTACTAACAAATGGAAATAATTAGCCTGATACTACTCTGTAAGTTTGCTCTTTTATACAGTAGTTCCCTGGAGCCTTTTAACACAGTTGCATCTGACCCATTCATAATGGATCAAATGGATCTATTTGGATCAAAAGTAAAGAAACATTTTAATGGCTTGGAAATTCACTTAGCTGCTTGATAAAAGTTTGCCTTTTGTCAAACATGCAGACTCCAGCACAAAATTAATGGTAAGTTTAGATTGCCCCTAAAAGTGTGGTCTTGAGAAAGATAATAATAGTAATAAAATTTATTGATTAGCTCTTAGGCCATATCACAATACTAAACCAAACAACAAGGCTTGATAGGGCGTGATTACATTCTATATAGAAAGTTAAAATAAGACACTTAAAACAATACAGTAAATAAATATGATAAAACTGAATATATACATCATATTTCCTTATCACCTCTACAATTTACCCCAATCAGTCCCACATATGTGGTTCATAAATGTATCATTTTTCTTAAATACAGAGCTGTTTTATATGTTATTTTTGGGGTCTTGGCCACACATAAAATATGTTGTTCTGATGTGAGATTCCCAATACATTGTCGTTTGAAATATGAACCAAGGTAGAAGTCTCTCACCTTCTGGTACAATTTACAGTCAAATAATATGTGTGCTATATCCTAAGTTTCAGGTGCTCCCCTGATGCAAATACATTCATTATAGGTGATGCTATTAAATCTCACATATCTGACCATTGTCTCAAGCTGATCAAATCTAGCTTGAGTAAATACCTCCCTAAAATGTTTTGGCATTTGTATTTTTAGATAGTTGGCAATTTGGAAGGTACATTTATATTGACTCAGCCATTTTAGGTTGGCAGCATCACTGAGGGTGGCTGTATCTTTTTGTACTTCAATGTCCAAAATTCTTTGTATAGCACTCTTATTTACTTGATCACTTAAGGTACAGGAGACAGAAAAACCACAACTTCTTATATAATTTGTCAGTTGCAAAATCCAAGAAGTCTGTAGTTGGAATTTTATCTGTTCTAATAGGCACAATTTTGGGAGTCTATCGGGCTCCATTACATTGATTTTACACTAGTAATTATATGCTCTAAGTTTAGACTGTGCATAGATTGTGTAAATTTCCAGTTCAGCTCTCACTGCAGCAGCTGAGGTCCTTTTATCTACACCCTTTTATCAAGTGCTGAGATTGTGCTTGTTTTATGACTGAGATGGAATTTAAACCCAATATTTCTGCTGCATATAAAAGCATAGGTGTAACCTTAGCTTTATATACTTTAATTATTGGGTACCTGGGTGGCTGTGCATTTTTAGTTTAAGTATTAGATTCAGGCACGCCTTTGCTCTGAGTGTGCTCCTTTGATGATGAGAAGTCCAAGAACCAGTCTCAGAGAAAGTTACTCCAAGATAAAGAAAGGTGTTTACTTATTCTATTCCCTCACCACCTAATTGCCATCTGTGTCTCTGCTTTTTCCAGACACCATTATTTTTTACTTTGATTTGTTGATGATTAGAGAGTTATCCTGGCAGTAGGAGCTGAGTCTTCTTAACAACCTACGAAGTCCAGCTTGCGAGTACAGTAATAATATCATATCATCAGCATACAACAAGGTGTTACAGTATGTGTTTTGGACTTTAGGCATATGAGCTACAGGGTCCTTCATTACAACATGCAGGTCATTGATGTAAAGATTAAATAATATTGGTGCTAAAATGCATCCTTGTCTTAGCCCTTTATATATATTAATCCTGCTTGTCATATCTCCATTTACCCTAAAACGTACTCTCAAACAGGTGCTGTGATCAGTGAGAAAGACACACAGCTGAACTTATCCCCTTTTAAGAGGAAAATATATTCCCTATGGCAGCAGCCTTGGTGGATGCCAAGATAGTGGAAATGGTTAACATTTTCTAACATTGCATCATTAAGCTGCATTTATGGCATTACAGAGGAATTGGCTGATGCTTGCTGAAAGAGCACTTTGTTTTTCTTGATGTTCAGTGAGAGACCAAACTTTTCATATGCTTCTGCAAGGTGTTTAGAGTGGCTTGTAGGTCTTCTTCTGAATGAACACAGGCTACATTATCATCAGCATACTGGAGTTCTATAACAGACATTGTTGTGACCTTAGTTTTGACTTTCGGTCTGCTGAGGTTAATAATAATAATAATAATAATAATAATAATAATAATAATAATAATAATTTATTTGTATTCCATCCTATCTCCCTAAGGGGACTCAGGACGGTTCCAGCATACACAAACACAAAGGTAAACATTCAATGCCTAGAAACAGTGAAACACAGATAAAGGTAAAGGCTTCCCCTTCCGGCTCTCAGGGGTGATGCTCATCTCTGGCTCTCGGTGGTGGTGCTCATCTCAATTTCTAAGCCGAAGAGCCTGTGTTGTTTGTAGACACCTCCTAGGTCATGTGGCTGGCATGACTACATGGAGCACCATTTACCTTCTTGCTGATGTGGTACCTATTGATCTACTCACATTTGCATGTTTTTGAATTGCTAGGTTGGTAGAAGCTGGGGCTAACAGTGGGAGCTCACCCCATCTTGCGGATTTGAACTGCCTACCTTCCAGTCAGCAAGTACAACATTTCAGCAGTTTAACCCGTTGTCTCAAATAGATTGCCATCTGATTGATAGATGATTTCCATGCCAGTAGTGAGCTTCCAATCAACAAGGTGCAGTATCATAGCAATGAAAATGGAGAATAAGGTTGGGGAAATAACACACCCCGGTTTGACACCTGACTCCATTTCAAATGGGTCACTTTGGGAGCCACTGCCGTCCAAGACTGTTGTCATCATGTCCTCATGGAGGAGCTGCAGAATGTTCATGAATTTGTCAGGGCATCTGATTTATGGAGGATGGTCCAGAAAGCACTGTGATTCCCTGTATCGAATGCCTTCCTCTGGAGGGGTGGAAGCAGTTCTGGGATTCCGGGAGGATGTCTTCTGAAATTGGTAGAAGGTGGTTTGCAAGGATTCTTGTGAGGATTTTCTCAACTAAGGTTAGAAGACCGATATCTTGATGGTTTTCACAGTCTGTTCTTTCCCTGTTTTTAAAAAGGGAGATGATGGTGGCATCCTTGAAGTGTACTGGGATTTTCTCGGTTGCCCACACTTTTTCAATGAGCTGCTGGAGTTGTGTCGGCTCAGCTCCACCCTCTTTAAAGATTTCAGCAAGAATCCCATCAGGTCCACTGGCTGTGTTATTTTTTAGTTGGCTGTTGGCTTTGCTGACTTCCTCCAAACTAGGCAGAGTTGCAAGCTCATCCCTGGTTTGTTGTTGCGGGATTTGTGAGAAGATCTCTTAGGCCATGTTGGTGCTGTGGTTAAGGAGGTTATGATAGTATTCTTTCCAATGTAGTCCAATTGACTTTTTATCCTTCAGATGTTTGGTTCCATCTGATGAGCATAGAGGGTATATGCCATGGTTTGTTGGGCCATAGATTACCTTTGTGGCATTAAAGAATCCCCGTGCATCATGAACATCTTCAAAGTGTTGGATTTCTTGAGTTTTTTTATCCACCAGATTTTCTTGAGTTTTCTGGTCCTTCTTTGGGTCTCAGCTTTTGAACTAGCATAGATCTTTTTCTTAGCAGCACTGCTGGTGGTACATCAAAGAGCACTACAAAAATAGATATCACCAGTATTGACTTCTTTCCTAGCCTTGATATTTATCTCACATTAACTGCCTTTCATAACAAAAGGGGGGCATCTACATTGTAAAATTAATGCAGTTTGACATTCCTTTTCACTGCCATAGCTCAATGCTATGAAATCGTAGAAGTTGTAGTTTGGTGAAACACCAGTACTATTTAGTAAAAAAAGTCTAAAAGCTTGTAAAACTACAACTCCCATGATTCCATAGCATTGAACCATGGCAGTTAAAGGGAGTGTCAAATTGCATTAATCTACAGTGTAGATGCACCCAGGACCTCCACCGCAGTAACATCAATTTGTAAATCCAGTCCATTACTTTAAAGTATCTCTTTAACAAAATGACTGGGTTTTTTTTTCTTTTTTTCGTGTCAGGAGCAACCGGAGTTGCTTCTGGAGTGAGAGAATTGGCCGTCTGCAAGGACGTTGCCCAGGGGACGGCCGGATGTTTTGATGTTTTACCATCCTTGTGGGAGGCTTCTCTCATGTCCCTGCATGTAGCTGGAGCTGATAGAGGGAGCTCATCCGCAGCCTTCAGGTCAGCAACCTAACCTTCAAGTTACAAAGCTTTTATCCCCTTGGCCACCGAAGGGTCCTGGGGTGAGCATGGGAGTGAGAAAACTGAGAAAGGGAGTGGCCATAACAAAGATATTTCAAGCTCTTTTCCTAGATGGCATTTCTTCTTAAAAGTAAGTTCTTTGTTCTGTCTTTCTAACAGCTTGATCTTAATGGTTTTAAGCATTTTATTGTATACTTACATGCATTTGATGTTTTTTTTTAAGGTTTTGAAATTGCAAAAGCAATTTTAAACTCAGGAAGCAAATTTTGACTGGCATCATGTTAGTTTTATACACCAACATATTACTTGTGTATTTATTTTGCCTTTTTTGTGAAGAATGTCATTGTGAAGGGAGAAAATCAATATCTACTTTAGGCAATGATCCAAATCCTCCCAAATCTTTTCCTTTTTACCCCTCAATATGGTTGGTGGGATGTAGTGGTAGGGCAGGCAACAAAGTTTCCAGCTTCAATATTGTCACAGCCACCCTGTCCTCTCCTCTCTAGTGGTTTTATAAATTGCCATATAGCATATAAAAGGTTTGAAAAAAAAATAGAAAAAAATATTAAATACTCTGTTTCCCCGAAATTAAGACATCCCCTGAAAATAAGACCTAGTGGAGTTTTTGCTAAATTGCTAAATATAAGGCCTCCCCCGAAAGTAAGACCTAGCAAAGTTTTTGTTTGGAAGCATGCCCGCCGAACAGAACACCAGATCATGCAGGTTTGGTAAATGTATGTACCATAGATTGTTGTACATAGAAATAATGGTAGGAACAAAAAAATCTTGATAGGGTTCAGTTTGTCTGGTTATGTTGGTTTGTGATGACAACTACTGTACAGTATATAATAAATGTTCATTTTTTTTGTTCAACAATAAATGTGAATTCTTTTTCATGGAAATATAAGACATCCCCTGAAAATAAGACCTAGCGCATCTTTAGGAGAAAAAATTTATATAAGACACTGTCTTATTTTCGGGGAAACACAGTATTATGTTCACTCTCCTATTTTATACAATGTTACAATGATGGAGCTTCTTAAAATTCTAATTTACTCTCTTGCTACAATGCAGTGATCCAAAATGCTCCCAAATAGATGCTATATACTCAACCTCTCTTCCTATGAAGGGCTTTCTGTAGTGTCAGGGAACCAAGAAGCAAGCAAATAAGTGTCTGGTCTTCTTCCCTCAGTGAGGTACTTCAGGACTGGCACATCTGCTGGTATAAAGCACCTCATTGTTGGGAGAGGACTGGAAGCTTCCTCATTCAATGCCCAACTCCCTACCTCATAGGTCTATTTTACAAATTCATAAATATGGAACAGGATGTCAATCTATGTAGATGTGCATAAGTAACTTATTATTATATAAAACATGGACAAAATATCCCCATAAGGATATTTTGCATAACCAACACATAACTAGTTAGTGACTAGTCCGGTCCCTACTTTCAGGAACACTATGAAGGGTTTATTTTCCATATGCACATGAAACAGCTGACTGAGGTTTTCACCCCCTCCCATAAATGATCTGCACTGCAACCATCCGAAGTAGATTGCCTGTTGCAATTCCACATTACACCAAAGATCAATTGCAGAAGTGGTGGGAATATCAACCAGTTGCTTCACAAGCTACAGGGGAACAGAACCTCACCAACTGAGGGACTTCCATGTTCCCTACTTACCCTAAACTAGGAAATACATAGGGATCATAAATAGAAACTATCACAGATGTGTAATTTATGTAATGCCTTAATAAGTTCCAGTCATAGTATTCTTGACCATTAATCACATAGCAGATAGCTAGCAATGCATACTTATGTGCATACATGGACACACATCATAGGAACAAAGAGGGCCAGCACCTCACTTCTGTTGTCATTGTCCTATAAGCCAACTTGTCAAGAAAAAAAATGGGTGTTTGCTCAAGAGTCATGTGCTGTGTCTTTCTTTTCTTGAACTGACAGGCAGACTCCAGCAGTCAACAGGGAACATCTGGTTATGCATAACTTGAACATATTCTTTGTCTTCATGACAGTCACAACATTCTTCATTTCCTGTTTCAAGCAGATACACATTTGTTTTAATGGCTTTATAAATATTTCACTCGGGATGAATCCCGCCGCAAGCGAGCATGCAGTGATATTGATGGGGATTTCCTTACATTTTTTAAAGAAACACAAGTGAGATCCAAGCACAGAGCTGTCTCTTTTGTCAGACACTGTTGAGAAAACCACCAAGTAAGCTGATAAAATTTGCCCAGTCCTAAACAAATAACTTTGCCTCATACTTTAGCTCTTTGCCTATACTATTCAAGTTTGAAAACATATTTTGAATGGGATTTTTTCCAGATCTCTTGCATGGGAAATCATTTTATGGCATGCTTTGTCTACCTCTGATTAAATGTAGTTAAATAGTCCATCCTGTCCTACACAGATTTCCTAAGATTTCTGTAATGGCGGGGGGGGGGGGGGGGGAGGTTATTATATACAAGAACTTGGATCAAAGCTACATTCCTGCACTCTGTAAAATATTCTATGAGGAAAAGCTTACCACCAGTAGAAGTTGGTGATTTCCTTGTCTGTGGTATGATTAATCTATCTGGGTTGTATTTTAGATTTAAGGGATCCTTCCAAAGCACTGAACATATTCAGAAAACAGAGTCTGATATCCTGCTGAGAATTTATGACACCATGAACCAATTTAAAACAATTGGAGCATGGCCTTTCTGCATTAGTCATGATGCGCAACCCTATGGCACTTTGAAGGACTGCTTTTGTGGAGTGACAGGGCAAGGAGGGCAGAACAGCAACCACAAGGGCAATGAGGCACTGGTTATCCAGAACTGAGGGCATAAAAAATCATGGCTGACATACTTCTGGCTAGAAAAAATATCTCCACCTTGTATGGTGTCCTTTTATGTGGTGGTAGTTCCTGCTATGCCATGGGACATCACAGGGTGCAGTGCCCTGTTATCAACAGAGACCACATTGTTGAATTGGTCATCTTGTATGAGATCCCATTGCACATCATTGCAATTATTTTATTTGGTTGTGCATCATGTCAGTGCTATAGTTCTGTCATCATAAAGCTAACGCTGTAGACTGTGGATGCATGATCTAGAGCAGGGGTCCTCAAACTTTTAAAGCAGAGGGCCGGTTCACAATCCTTCAGACTGTGGAAGGGCCGAATTATCATTTGGAGGAAAAAAAACGAGCAAATTCCTATGCACACTGCACATGTCTTATTTGTAGTGCAAAACAACAACAACAATGAAAACAATTGTAACCAACATAAACCTATCAGGATTTCAATGGGAAGTGTGGGCCTGCTTCTGGCCAATGAGATAGTCAAGTTAATTAGGATTGTTGTTGTTGTGTGCCTTCAAGTCATTTCAGACTTTGGGCGAGCCTAAGTCTAAAATTATTTATTTATTTATTCATTTACTACATTTATTTATTACATTTGGAGGCTTTTAAGCAGAGGCTGGATGGCCATCTGTCGGGGGTGCTTTGAATGCGATTTCCTGCTTCTTGGCAGGGGGTTGGACTGGCTGGCCCATGAGGTCTCTTCCAACTCTACTATTCTATGATTCTATGATTTATATCCCTCCCTTCTCACCCCGAAGGGGACTCAGAGCAGCTGTATGTACATACAATATATTATATTATTAGCACAGCACAATATTAGCACTATATTGAACTATACCACTATACTGTAATATTATATGTAATATATATCATATAATTAATATTATTATATGGTATTATTATTAGTATTATATTGTATAACATTATAATATTATTATCAATATTATATGTATATACAATATATTATATTATTTAAAATGATATAAAATATTATATTATAAAACTGAGGGCAGGGGCCAGGTAAATGACCTTGGAGGGCCGCATCCGGCCCCCGGGCCTTAGTTTGGGGACCCCTGATCAAGAGCAACCTGAATAACTTAAACATCAGAAATCATGAGGGGCAGATTCGTCATATCCCCTATTTCCAGTCTCATCAAAATCTGAATACAGAATAATTTTAACAAAGCTAGTGTAGTTTATGTCCATGCAACTCCCTTTTTGGATGTGGAACAAAGAATTGTTCTCTTGCCAAAAATCTCCCACTGCTTGGCTGCTGTCATGCCTCTGCCGATGTATCTTATAGGGAAGAGGCAGATGATTCAGACCATGACAATCTCAATGCTCTGGAGGAAGAAAAAGGCAGTGGTACACCACTTGATAGTGCACCCTTATTTCTTTCCCTTTTTTTCGTGTCAGGAGCAACCTGAGTCACTTCTGGTGTGAGAGTATTGGCCATCTGCAAGGACATTACCCAGGGGACGCCCGGATGTTTTGATGTTTTTACCATCCTTGTGGGAGGCTTCTCTCATGTCCCCGCATGGAGCTGGAGCTGATAGAGGGTGCTCATCTGCACTCTCCCCGGGTGGGATTCGAACCTGGCAGCCCTTCAGGTCAGCAACCCAACCTTCAGGTTACAAGGCTTTACCCCATTACACCACCGGGGGCTCCTTTTTTTCTTTCGCCTGGCCAAGTAGAGTCAGCTACTTCTCCATGATATGGCTCATCTGCCATCTCCCTCAGCTCCAGTAAATAACAACAAGAATTTTGCAGTGTGAGAATACAGAAATGTGTGCATGTAAGAACTATGTGCAAACTGTAGGAGCTCAGCCATTTCAGGCCTTCTATTAGTGACATCTACTGCAAAAAATGTGGCCTCCACTATTGACTCTTCTCAAATGGGTCTGAGGGCCCTTTCAGGAAGACCCCAAAATGCGGGTTATTTGTTAGTTGAATCAGGAATGCATAGTGGTTACAGTCAGGCATTTAAGCATAGTGGTTTCACAATCAATCAGGCTCTTGGCTTAGAACAGTTTCAAAACTTTAAATGCTGAGGTAACTTAATTATGTTAAATAATTCAACAAACAGGACTCTTCAGATTTCTTAAATCTATTTCTCTTTCTAGAGATAGTTGTCAAAACTATGTTCTCAACTCAAATTACAGTTCTCAGAAGTATGTCCACTCTCCTTTCTCCAACCTCCTAACTCCCACTCTTCTTAGAACTCTCCCTTTTTCAAAACCCCCACTCTACAACTGCCTCTCTGGCTCCCAGCTGTAACTGTCACTTTGGCCCCACCCATATTCTGTTACTGAGCAAACACTTTATTTACATCCACCAATCAGACTGCCCTCCGTGAATTGGTTGTCGGTTCGCCCCTCCCCTCTGACTTCAGCCATGCCTTTGGAATCAAGGCTTATATAAAAGAAAATGGCTGTCCCTACTGGCCATCCCTACAGGTCAGGCTAATCCGTTACACCTGTCTGGAAGCACCCTGAGAGGGCCTGTCTTTATCCTTTTTACACTCCATCTGAAACCTTTTCTCCTGGCAGCAGTGAAACCCTGGGAGAACCCTGCACTGCTTCTGATTTCCTATGGGACAAAGAGGGAGTGGGGATTCAATTACATGAATGAAAGTACAACTAGTCTGGCCTCCTGGAGAAGAAAAAGATGTGGTCCCTCTATCTGTTGATGCATTATCATTTATTCCCTGCTTCAAGCTGAGCCCAAATGCTTCTTCATCATCTGAATTGCTTCTTCCCTCTTTCACAATCCTACTAGTAAGCAGTAGGAAGATCCCAACCTGGGGTTTGATAGCTGCCAGATGGTTGGTGTAAACTGCGTAGATGAAGAATTGCACTACGCCTGCTCAAGGTAGGATTTTGATATACAGTGTAATGCTCCATTTCCTTCCATACATACACTCACAAGCAGATTCACTTTCTTACTTCTAGTCTAGAACAGATCATAAGAAATACCAGCCTGCAATTAATCCAAGGATTTCTCAGGTGCTGGTCTGAATCCATCCCAAACACTACATATGCCAGGATTTTGAAATTATACGTATTTTATTTAGGTTAGAAGAGTGACTTGGCTATAATTATGATTACTCAGCAAACTATAGGTAAGGTAAAGGTAAAGGTTTCCCCTGACGTTAAGTCCAGTCGTGTCCGACTCTGGGGGTTGGTGCTCATCTCCATTTCTAAGCTGAAGAGCTGGGGTTATCCGTAGACACCTCCAAGGTCATGTGGCCGGCATGACTGCATGGAGCGCCGTTACATTCCCACCGGAGCGGTACCTATTGATCTACTCACATTTGCATGTTTTCGAACTGCTAGGTTGGCAGAAATTGGAGCTAACAGTGGGCGCTCACTCCACTCCATGGGTTCAAACCTGCAACCTCTCGGTCTGCAAGTTCAGCAACTCAGCACTTTAACACACTGTGCCACCGAAGGCTCGATCCCAGAATTCTAATAATTAGAATTATTCTAATGAATAATTAAAAATGCTACAACTGGAGATCCTGACAAAAATTGTTGCTTGAAAGAACCACCTTACTTTGTTTTATGGTAAGTCCAGGTAAGTCCAGGTCTGTATATGCATCACAGCAGAAAGTAATCATGGGCTTTGGTATCTTAAGAGATCTCCATGTAGTCCCTGAAATTTTTTAAGTAGAACAGGACACAATAAAAATGTGTAATCAGATAGTTCCACCTTCTCCCCATTTCCATTGGTGAAAAGACAAGATAAAAATAGAGGAAGGTGTGTGGGTGTCGGTATGTGTATGTGCAGAATTGTTTTCCCCCTTCATTTTCACTGTCTGTGTCTTCATAGTATTGGGGATTCACTGTGAACACCAAAGCAAAATGAAGCAATTACAAGCTAGACAGACACAACACTAACAGCTGAGAATCAGAGATGAGGCAATGCTCATAAAAGCAACTAAAGTGCCAGCCGCAATTCAAAAAAGAAAGCCAATTGCTATGCTATGGCTTCCAGGGATTTTTTTTTTACTTCCCTTGCAGAGTTTCAAGTTAAATTATATTTAGCAAAATTACTTGATATAGATCTCAAGTTAAACCACATCAATCTCTATCAGAGCATTGTTGTACTGTTAGAATTGAGGTCATTGTTCACTAAATTACAGACAAGTTAAAATACACATTTCAAATTCACAAAAATGCCACAGGTACCCTCTTATTATAATTAAAGATAATTATCTTTCCTATTGAACCATTATTTTTTAAAGAATCTCTAATATATGGATTTTGTCACATTGTCTCTTTTAAAAAGCATAACCTGTGTCTTTCTGAATGGCTCAAAGCCCACACGGCTCTGGAAGAATAATGCCTATCGTGTTGTGATATAAAACATAGTCTATCCACTGCTGTTACTCATACCTGCTATTTTTATCCCTATGTGACCCTTGAGACCTCCCACCATTGATTCAAACTTACACCCACATAACAGAGAACAGAAGCATTAATAAATGTACTTTCCTATGTTACGATTTTTTTTTCTCCCATTGTTATTTCTCTTTTTTCTCTTTACTCTTTTCACCAATTATCTATGCATCCTTGTTAAGTGGCAGAAACTTAATCTTTAAACTTCAACTTGAAAACAAATGGTTAATTTCTTTACTTGGCATTTTGAACATTTATGTGAGACCATTAAATATTATCAATTCAATCTCTTACCTGTTCAGTATGGATCCAAAAGAAAGAGGGGAAAAAACCAAAATGTAATGTGTTATATGTCAGATAATATGAAACCCAATTCAGGGAGGCTAGGAAGAAAAATCAGTCCTGGGGTTAAGATCTACTCTGAGGTGCTTTGAAAATGGTCAACATATTTAAAAAGCTGTTTTCCTACCATAACTCAAAATGGTCTCCAGAAGAATATATAGTACTAGAGTGGCTAGTGTTAGATTTTTTTTAATGCACAACCACAATATGCAAGCCACATAAGGACATGCTGTTTGCAAAATTCCACTTCTCTTACTCTCAGAATATTTTGAGCAATAATGATTTTTGGGCAAACTCTCCCCCCAAACAACCCTTAATATCTTTAAATACTAATTTAGAATGTCAGTATGTTAGCTGTTCAACAAAAGAATACGGCGACCAGACATAAGATATATGATGAAATAAGGACAACTTTAGTTCTGAACCAGTGCTTGGCAGCTGTGGCGGTCTGGATGAGGGTGAACAAATTGAAATTGAATCCAAACAAGACAGAGTGACTCCTGGTCAGTCGTAAGGCCAAACAGAGTATAGGGTTACAGCCTGTGCTGGATGGGGTTACACTTCCTCTGAAGACATAGGTTTGCAGCTTGGGAGTTCTCCTGGACTCATCACTGAGCCTTCAGCCCCAGGTTTTGGCGGTGGCCAGGGGAGCTTTTGCACAATTAAAACTTGTGCACCAGTTGGGCCTGTACCTTAGCCATGGTGGTCCATGCTCTTGATACATCCCAAATAGATTACTGCAACACACTCTGTGTGGGGCTGCCTTTGATGACTGTTCAGAAACTTCAAGTGGTCTAATGGGCAGCAGCCAGATTCCTTATTGGAGCAGCGTACAGGGAGCATACAACCCCCTATTGCGTCAGCTCGACTGGCTGCCAGCCTGCTACCAAACACAATTCAAAGTGCTATCTTTAGCCTATAAAGCCCTAAATGGTTCTGCCCCAGCTTCCCTGTCCAAATGCATTTCCCTTTATGAACCATCTCAGAGATTAAGATCATCTGGGGAGGCCCTGCTCTTGAACCCTCAGGTGTGGTTGATGGGGACAATAGACAGGGCCTTCTCAGTGGTGGCCCCTCGGCTCTGGAATTCCCTCCCCAGTGAAATTAGATCAGCACCCTCCCTCCTGGCCTTCAGAAAGCACATAAAGACATGGATATTGGACCAAGCCTTCGGGCAGTAAAATATTGCAGTTCAATGAATGAATATGAAATATGTGCAATTGACAATTGGAATGGCTTCAGATTATATTTCCCGATTATGTGTTTTTAATGTTAATTCTAAGATATTTTAATGTCAATATTTAACTGTTCAAGTGTTTGTTTATGTTTTATGTTTAATATTATTATTATGGTTTTAACTTATATGGCATTGTTTTGGATATTATTCTTTGTTTTTTTTAATGTATGTTGGCATTGAATCTTGCCACTACTTGTTTCTGGGTTAAGGACCTCTTCACACTTACCTTTTTTTGGCAGCAGTGACAGAGTTTTTTTAGTTCAGCCATAGAGCCCGATGGCTCCCATCACACCCTGGAGAACTACAGGGTGGCTCTGTGGCTGAATTGCAGCAAAAACCCTGTTGCCACTACCGAAAAATTGCTGGTTGCAACCAACAGGCAGTTCACCATCTTTCCATAGAGAAAGATAAGTTGAGCGGGCTTAAGGAGGCTTCCCCCTATCTGATGAGGCAGGGAGGAAGCCAGGACATTGTGGGGCGGTGATTATCAGGTCCCCACACCCCCTGGATGGGCACTTCCAGGATCACCACAATCTGCTGCAATCCAGGGTGATTCCAGTGGTGCATGTGGCAAGGCTGAAAAAGGGATCTGGAAGAAATAGTTCTTTAATAGCAGATATCATAATTTGGTACTCTTGTCTTGGATCTTGGCTCTGCTGCCCCTGGGTTAGAAGTCTAGATTCTGATCTTGTTCCTGTAGCCCTGTTTTGAACTTTGTTGTGTCCTGAAATCTCGACACTGTATTCTAGACTAACTTCCTGGCTTTGACTTATGGACTTGGACTTCAGTTTGATCCCTGAGAATCTGGCATGAGTTTAGAACTCTGACTTCAGTTTGTACTCTTGAATTCTGGGACATTATTCTAAAAACTCTGATAAGTGAATTCTTGGCATCTGACTTTTGGACTGTAGCTATTGTTTATTCTTACTCCTGAACTTGCTAAGTAGTCTTCAGCTTATCTACATTAACTGGACTCTTGACCTTGATTTGTGGTACTCCAGAAGTTGTTCAGATCTTTTGAAAGGTTCAATGCATTGGGCTTCCTTTGAAGTAAATATGGTATTTGGCTCATCTTTGTTTAATTAACCTCAGCCTTTGATAGCGGGGGAGGTTCGGCGCACAACAGTGGAGAGCCATCTGTAATCTGGTGGTAATCTGGATTTCTCTCAGGGGATGCAGTGTTGTGGGAGTGGCTAGTGTGGTAGGTCTCACCCAGACCACATTGGGTGAAACTGCATCCCCTGAGAGAAATCCCTGAAATTCAAGGTTGCTCCAAGGCCAGCTACAAACTATAAGGGTATAAGGGATTAATTATCCCCGGCCTTTATCCTATGAAGGTCATCAAAGTGATCTTCCCACCACAGCTGCACTACAGTGGATAAATTAAATACTTAAAAACTCATCACATCCAAGAAAAGATTTTTCTGAGACTTCAAACTTTCCAGAACTATTTTAAGCACATAAATTCATTCAGCCTGATCAAAATGTCTAGGGAAATTCTTGTAAACAACTTGTCAAATAAGATCTTTCCCTATAGTATAGCTTGAGGAAAGAATAGGAATGGAAATTACTTGGCAATGGAAAGGGAATCAGAATTTTTGGAACTGGGCAGGTGTACTATGAACACACTGTTACAGATAAAATGTAATGGCACTTACCAAGTATTATTTTTTACTTTTATATCCTGCCAATCAAACAATCCCTCCACAGGCACTCAGTGTTAAAAATAAACAGTAGTGTGTGTGAAAATATTATTTTGATATAGAACAAAAATAAATTATTAAAATATACATTCAATTACCGAATATTTTATATAAAATAAGAAGAATATTAAACATAATAAAGTCAATTGAAACCTTGAAATACCACCTACTGCAATTCAAGCCCCTTCTACACTGTCATATAATCCAGATTACCAAAACAGATAATCCACATTATCTGTTTGAATGGGATTATCTGAATCTACATTGCTATATAATCCTGTTCAAAGCAGATAACCTGGATTTTATATGGTAGTGTAGAAGGGGCCTCAGGAATAAATCCCATTGGATTCAATGAGGATGAATTCTGAATAGGTATTATAGGATTGCATTGTAAAAATTCAATATAAAACCATGATAACAAAGGATTGTGACTTGAAAATCAATAAACAAAGTTTTCCCTTGTGCCAGAAAGCCCTCTATGTGGGACTGCCTTTCAAGATGGTCCAGAAGCTCCAGCTAGTACAGCGGGCAGCAGCCAGATTAATAACTGGGCGACTTACAGGGAGTGTACTAACCCCTTGTTGAGTCCGCTCCACTGGCTGCCGATATGCTACTGTGCCCAATTCAAATTGCTGGTTTTAACCTATAAAGCCCTAAACGGTTCTGGCCTAATCTACTTGTCCGAACGTATCTCCTCCTATGAGCCAGCAAGATCCCTGAGATCATCTGGAGTGGCCCTGCTCTTGGTCCCGCCTGCCTTGGAGGCACGGCTGGTGGGAACAAGGGACAGGGCCTTCTCGGTGGTGGCTCCCCAGAACACCCTCCCCAGAGATATGCAGTAAATTACAACTTTGTTGGGCTTCAGAAAAGCCCTAAAACATGGCTGTGTGCCCAGGCTTTCAATCAATAAATGGCAAAGATGACACGGACTGAACTACGGACAAAGCATGAGGTTTTTCTAGGATGAACGGATCGGATTTTGTGTTTAAAATTTATATATTGTAACTTATATTGTATTTTAATAGTTTTAAATTGTTTATGCATTGTTTTGGTATTGTTTTTGTATGGGCATCAAATTGCTGCCATTTCTGTAAGCCGCCCTGCGTCCCTTCGGGTGAGAAGGGCGGGATATAAATGTGAGAAATAAATAAATAACTAATAAAGTTAATGAAATGCAAAGGTGTCTGGATGGTCTTTTTCTAGGCAGGGTTTGTTGTCGTATGCCTTCAAGCAGTTCTTGACCTATGGTGACACAAAGGCCCCATGTACACTGCCATATAACATCCAGATTATCCGCTTTGAACTGGATTATATGGCAGTGTAGACTCATAATTCAGTTCAAAGCAGATAATCAGGGTTATCTACCTTGACAATCTGAATTATGTGCCATATAATACAGTATATAATCCCATATTATCTGCTTTGAACTGGATTATATGAGTCTACACTGCCATATAATCCAGTAATGATGAGAAACTGGATTATTTGGCAGTATAGATCCATCCTAAGGTGAATTGATCACAGGGTTTCCTTGGCAAGACTAAGGCTTCTTCTACACAGACATATAATCCAGATTATCAAAGCAGATAATCCACATTATTTGCTTTGAACTGAATTATATGAGTCCATACTGCTATACAATCCAGTTCAAAGAAAATATTCTGGATTTTATATGGCAATGTAAAAGGTGTTTTATTCAGAAAAGGTTCCATTCCCTTTCTCTGAGGCCCCTTCTTCCTTCCATATAATCCAGATTATCAAAGCAGATAATCCACATTATGTGCTTTGAACTGGTTTATTTTAGTCTACACTGCTATATAATCCTGTTCAAATCTGGATTTTATACAGCAGTGTAGATGGGGCCTGAGAACATATCAGATTATCTGCTTTGAACTGGATTATAATATAATCCAGTTCAAAGTAGATAATCTGGATTTTATATGGCAGTGAAGAGCATGACTTGTCAAAATCACCAAGTAGATTTCATAGATAAGTGGAGATTTGAATCCTGGTCTTTAGAGTCTTAGGACTTCTTCCTAAGTGCCCGATGCCCTGCACCGTTGTGTCTTCCCCCCTGCCTCATCACACTGGGGGACGCCTTCTTGAGCCGGCTCAATTCATCTTTCTTAATGGGAAGTTGGGGAGCCACACATCGACCGCCACTGACAATTTTGTGGCGGCGGTGGCAGCACAGTGTTTACAGCAGTTCAGCCACAGTTGAGAGCCATCAGACTCCCCCATCCCTGCTGCCGAATTTTGGAGCTTGTGAGGAGGTTCAAAGTCTTTTCTTCTCTTATATTACATATCTTCTCTTTTATTACATATCTTCTCTTATATTACTGCTCTGTTACTTCAGATAGCAGAAGCATTCAGAGGAGATTCTCCAGATTTAAGAAAGCCTTATATCATTCAACCCCAAGACTCGTAAACAAGTCTTCTTCAATCAGTGATGACAAACATTTTCAGTAAATTTACTCCATGCTAAGTCCAACATAGAAAAATGCCCCTTGAATGACATTTCGATATACATCAAACCCCTTCTCTTCAAGCAGGCCATATTCTGACAGAGGATACACAAAGAACAACAACAACAACAAACTTTATTTATATCCCGCCCCATCTCCCCATGGGAACTCAGAAGAGAGCAGACTCTAGATGCCAAATTTTTAGACCTTGCAATTCTACAGGCAAGTTAAAAACTTAGCTTCCTTCAGTTCCTTTAACCAACTTGTGGTTTACTATACGTAGTTCTTTGACATCAAGAAATGATGCCTCTGTTCCTTTTCTAAGGCAGAAAACCAATCTAATAAAACAACAATTACCCTTGGTTTGCAAGCCGCTTCCTTTCTTTTAAAAAAATGATAGCAAATGGTGTGCAATTCAAGTTTGCTGGTGATTCAACTAGAAAGTACTGAGGGCTCCCACTGTGCTATATGGGAAGTGCATTCTTCATGGATCCCTCTAATTATCTACTTACAATTATCTTTATGTTGGTGAGTTTCTATTTGAAGAGGAAAGGAAGATGAAGGAATCTGGTTCAAAATTTACAGTTCCATTAAAGTAAAAATAGCTATAAGACCTAGGGAAATCAATATAATTTTTTGCAAAATTCACAGCATGTTCACTAACCAGGAAGTGAGCTAATGTTTTCTAGTGCCTCAGGAATATGCATTCTGTATTTTTATTATATCTTCATATTTGTAACAGTTTACCTTTTTCCTGCCAAGCTATGTCTTATAGGTTCATGATCTCGCCAAATACTCTCTAATCGTATGCATAGGAATGACAATATGTCAATAGAACTAGAGCCAAGCATGCAACTTAAAGGTGAACAAAATAAACATATGCAGAAACATTTTGATCATTGTTAAAATCAGCATCTAACCATTTTGAGGAAAAGACATTGCAAATAGAATTCAAATTTGTGTATTGTCCTCCCCAGGAAATCACCTATTTGGCATAAATGATTAATCTTTGCATTCTGATTTATGTTCGAAATTCTTGGTTAAATGACAGAACCCAAAGGGTGATCACCAATGGTTCCTCTTCGAACTAGAAAAAGGTGACTAGTGGAGTGCCGCAGGGTTCAGTCCTGGGCCCACCACTGTTCATCATCTTTATTAATAACTTGAATAAAGGTTTAGAAGATGTGCTTATCATATTGAAGATGACACCAAACTGGGAGCTATTAGCTAATACTCCAGAGAACAGGATCAGAATTTTAAATGACCTTAAAAGATTAGAAAGCTGGGTCAAAATTAACAAAATGAATTTTAACAAGGAGAAATGTCAGATACTACACTGAGGCAGAAGAAATTAAATGCAAAGATTGAGGATGGGTGATGCCTGGCTCAACAACAGTACAAGTGAAAAAGATCATAGAGTCTTCATGGACAACAAGCTGAACATGAGCAAACAATGTGATACTGCAACTAAAAAAGCCAATGGGATCAGGGACGGTCCAACATGGAGGCCAATTACACCCCCGCTTGGAGTGCATGGTCCCCGGGGGCGCCGTCAAGGCCCCCCCCCAGCGGGGACCATCGGCTCGCTCATCACCGAACAGGAAGGCCTCGCTCGGCGGCAAGCGAGCTCTCCAGGAAGGCCTAGCTCTTCTCGGGAGACTTCGCGAGGTCTCCCGAGAAGAGCCTGGCCTTCCTCATTCTGCCGTTTGGCGAGCAATGGTCCCCGCCGCCGCTGGGGACCATTGTTCGCCAAAAGGCCGAACGAGGAAAGCCAGGCTCCAGGAAGGCCTAGCTGTTCTAGGGAGACCTTGCGAGGTCTAGGGGGGTCTCACGAGACTTCACGAGACCTCGTGAGGTCTCCCTAGAAGAGCTAGGCCTTCCTAGAGCCTGGCCTTCCTCGTTCGGCCATTCGGGGCACCAAATTCGGGGGGGCAAGATTTCGTTCGCCTACCCCCCAAAATTACCCAGGGCCACCTCTGAATGGGATTTTGGGCTACATCAAAAGGAGCATAGTGTTTAGAAGATCAAGAGAAGCATGGTGCCCCTTTATTCTGCTTTGGTCAGACCTGACCTGGAATACTGTGTCCAGTTCTGGGCACCACAGTTCAAAAGAGGTGGAAGCTGTCCAGAGGAGGACATCTAAAATGATTGGCATTCTGGAGACCATGCCCTATGAGGAGTATCTAAAACAGCTGGATATGTTTAACCCGCAGAAGTGAAAATTGAGATGAGACATGATCGCCATGTTTAAATAAAAAAGATGTCATAAGGAAGAAGGAGCAGGCCTTTTGTCTGCTGCTCTGCGTTCAAATTACAGGAAAGGAGTTTCCACCTGAACATTAGGAAGAACTTCCTGACTGTAAGAGCTGTTAAGCAATGAAACCCACTGCCTCAGAATGTGGTGGAAACTTTTGCAAACTTTTAAACAGAAACTGGATGGCCATCTGTTGAGAGTGTTTTGATTCTGCATTTTTTGCATGGCAGGGGATTGGATTAGATGGCCCATGTGGTCTCTTCCAATTCTATGATTCTATGATTCTCCAAAATTTAATTTTTCTTTCTAGTGTTTTAGCACAGCCAGTACATACATATGTAAGCATTTTTGTACATTTTTAGGCATGTCTTTGTAACCAATATTGCCCAGCTTGTGGGGTTTTGTGAAAACATTAACTTTTGTACATATTTTCACACAATTCAGAAATATTACTGCATTGAAACATACCTATCTTTTGAGATTCATATTGGTTCAGTATGTGAAATTCAGATCAGTTTTCTGTCTCATCTCTACACATTTTCTCTTAGTGTTTACAATCTGAAATTTAAGAAAAACATATTTTGAAAGCAAAAATTCTCTAGAGGCTCCATACACTTCTAGTTATGTTATGGGGATATATGTCAACACAAAGTTATATTTCCCTGTAATTTCCTCATGTCAAACAATTATTATCAAGGCACTCTTTTTGAGAGTATCGGAGTTGTAATAACATTCACAGATTGAAAACTATTGCATTTTGTCATCACCATATTAGGATATATTTAAAAAACAAACATGGAACGATATAGACAAATGTCATGTCAGAGTGACATTTTCTTATGAAGCTCATATACCCCAGCCTCTATAAAATCTAAAGAGCAATGGATTGAGATTTGTATTTATTTATTTCCTTGAGAATGTTTCTCCCAAGAAGAAAATGTTTTTTGGCTTAGGAGCACAGGTATTTCCTAAGTGCTACATTTGCTTGGTAAAAGCTGGAAATATATGAGAAAAGGGGAGAAGAATTAAGTCAAAACCTAGCACATCCTGCCTCATTTCATCCCATTTAAGATATACTTGAACATGTTCTTTTAGCCCAAAATGCTGCATTTTCATGATGACTGGAAATGAAATTGGTACACTAAAATTTCAAAGAAGAGGCCAAGAGACGATCTGAAAGCATAGGCATCTATTCATTTTCCTATCAGGAAGAGTCAGTGTAAGTAACATTTTTCAGAAAGTGGAGGGAAAAGTATCAGCTGCTACACATTAGTGCTATTATCTTCCTGCTATTTCTGAACTATCATTATTGTTAATTTCTTTCTTTCTTTTGCTCTTTTGCTCTCGCTCTTTCACACACACACACAGATGGAAATGGCGATAATGGAGTTATATTTTGCACTCAGATGTTTTTGCTTCTTGGCCACTTACAGGAAAACACCATAGGAAAACAGGAGTGGGAGGGAAGAGGCCAAGAAGACATCAAGCGACACAGAAAGTTAATGAACATAAACACATTTTCCATGAAAAATTAAGCTGTTGACATTTAAAAATAGCCATAAGTCAGAAGTGGTTTGAAATGTACTAATCGCTTTTTAAATACTATTTTGAGGGCAGAGAAGCAAACTCTAAAGTAAGAATAGTGAGACAGAGGGTGTAAGATCATACTTGGATATCATTCCAGAGAGAATAGAAATGTAAATGTTGTTACCAATAACATTCCTTTGTTCCATTGCAACTAATGCATGTGATTCACGTCTTGATCCTATAATCTGGGTTTTCCTCACCAGATGTGCACAAAAAGAGACAAGATGCAAGTTGATCATCCTGATCATAATTTTATTAATTATTTGAAACACAATTTGTCAGTGTCTACAGAAGGCCAGGAGCTCACCATGGATCTCTTCCTTGGCGTTCTCGGTGACTGAACATTGGTCTTTCCATTGGCCACCAATCCTTGAGCAAGAATTTTTGCTGACATCCTTCCCCCCCCCCCCCAAAATAATAATTCTGTGGACTAGAGTCCAGAAGCACTATCACTTGAATGGATCTGTTAAACCATTGAAAGTACCCCTGGATTTTTATTAATTTGGGGTGCAAGTGCAACCTGTCACTGCATATCTAAAGCTACATCATTACAATCAAGAGGTGATTTGATACCCGTTTTTAAATATCTGAAGGGATGTCATGGAGCCAGATGGAGTTAGCATATTGTTTGCTGCTAAAGAGACTAAAACAATTGATTCAAATTACAACTAAAGCGAATGTGCCTAAAGAATAAGAACTTCTGGGGAAAAGATTGTCTTGAAGAATGTGGTTTGAAGTCATTAAGCAGATATGTGATGTCCATCTCTTTAGAGGACTTGATGCGTGCATGGCAGGGAGCTGAGCTAGTAGATGGCTCTTGTGGTCCCTTCAATTCTTGTGATCCAGTTATCTTGTAATTTTTGTCATTTATCATTTCAGGAAATTCTTATCAATTCAGAAAAAGGAACTCACTGATCATGCACTGAACAATAGTAAGAAAGGATGAAAGAAATCAATCTTTAAATGTCTTGCCCCTATACCCAGAATTATTGCCATCATAGTGGTAAGCATCACAATATACCATGCCTGGGCTCTCCCTGGAGGTAAGAGAATGCCTCCCTACATATCTCTCTCTCTCTCTCAGTTACAGAGGGGGGTATTGCTCTAGGAGAGAATTTGTCCTCTAGCAATCCATCCTCTCTTCTTTCAGCCTCTAGGGCCTTGACAGCATTAATTCTTTGTCACCACTACTTGATCTTGATCAGTTATTTTAAAAATAAAAGAAAAACATCAATTGCTATTAAATTAGCAGCTCCTATAGAAGTTCAAATTGCAACCCCGTTCTTTTTTATTACTATGCCTGACTTAAAAGGCAATGTAGATAATCCAGTGTGAACTGTTGTATTAAATTCTAGTAATCAAAGTTTGTTTGCACTTACCTTGTTATAATTAGCTAGAAGAATGGGCTTTGTGTTGTGATCCTTACCATGCTGTTCTGTTAACTTTATTGAATTAAGATGTTAGTAGCAGGGTCAGAAAGACCTGACCCAACAAAAGATCATGAAATTCCCAAGTGCCATGTGGCAGCCTTTTTTAGCAGTTGGGCAAAGAAAGGGAATGGACGGAGCTCAGTGCTGGGTTTTTAGGGATAGCTTTACAGAAAGGCAGGTACTAGGAGAGAGAGAGAGAGAGAGAGAGAGAGAGAGAGAGAAGGGGAGAGCAGGCAGGAAAGCAGGCTCTAGGAGAGAGAGAAAAGGAGTCAACAATAGCTTAAAGCCGAGCCTTTACTGCTGGCTTCTTTTTGGGGTGAGTGCGCGTCTTTTGCTTTTATTTTTTATCTCTTCTAGGGACTGCTAGCCTATTTTGCAAGGCACAATTCTTTTTTAGTTCATTTTGAGGGTATCACTATCTTCTAGGAATACTGCCTGTGCCTATTTTATGTGCGTTGGTTGCCACAACCCACACAACAAGTTGTTTCAGTCAGGCACAACAAGCCTTTTTTGCAACATTTTATAACAATACTGCTGTGCTATCTCAGAACAATTGAGCCAAAAAGCACACAATTTTTTGTCAGGGAGTCTTTTTGCCACATTTTCTAGTGCTATCTGTGTGCATTTTGCTAAAAGGCACACAACCAACCAGCTAAAAAGCACACAACCAAGAAAAGACACATATCAGTTCTGTCTGTTATTGCATCTGATATTTGTGTTGATGGCCTGCAACCATTCCTTGTGTTCAGCTGACCTTGTAGCCTACTTAAAGGACACCAGTTTTCAGAAAATAAATCTCTTCTCAGTACCTGTAATCTATCTGCCTGTGTGTTGTTACCTTTGACAGGGAGGTCTGTAGCCATTGGCCAGTGCCACTTTTTCGAGTGCTAGTGCTAGCTCTGTGTTCATTTTATAAAAAAAGCACACAACCAGTTGTTTCACAAAGGCACAAGTCAAAGCACTGAGTCCAAAATCCTCTGGGACTTTGGGTTTCTTTTAAAGGAGATTTTATTTCTAGAAACAGGGCCGGCCCCACTATTGAGGCACCTGACGCCGCCGCCTCGGGCGCAGGCCCGGGGGGGCGCCGTCAGGCTGGGCGGGAGGCGGGGCACCGCCCTGACGGTGCCCCGCCTCCCGCCCAGTGCGCCCTGGCCCGTCTGGCCTTTTCTAACAGGCCAGACTGCAGCGGAGGTCCCTGCAGGCCGCGATTGCGGCCTGCAGGGACCTCCGCTGCAGTCTGGCCAGCTAGAAAAGGCCAGATGGGCGAGCGGGAGTAGCGTGGGAGGCGGAGCCAGCTCTGGCGCCGCCCCCCCAGCGTGCCCTGGCCCCGCCTCCCACGCTGCGTGGGAGGCAGGGCCAAGGCATGCTGGGCGGGGGGGGGAGCGGCGTCAGAGCTGGCTCCGCCCCCCACGCTATTCCCGCTCGCCCGTCTGGCCTTTTCTAGCAGGCCAGACTGCAGCGAAGACCTCCGCTGCAGTCTGGCCTGTTAGAAAAGGCCAGACGGGCAAGCGGGAGTAGCGTGGGAGGCGGGGCCAACTCTGGCGCCGCCCCCCCGCCCAGCGTGCCCTGGCCCCGCCTCCCACGCTGCGTGGGAGGCGGGGCCAGGGCACGCTGGGCGGGGGGCGGGGCCAACTCTGGCCCCGCCCCCCTCACTATTCGCCCTGGCCCCGCCTCCCACGCAGCGTGGGAGGCGGGGCCAGGGCACGCTGGGCGGGGCCAGGGCGCGGGAGGCGGGGCCGGTGGCGGGGCGCTTTTCAGCACCCCCGCTTCACATCAAAAAATATCTCCGGCCGGCCCTGTCTAGAAACATTAAGAATTTACTAAAAATCTTTGGGTGACCCAAATGTCCTGATGCTTAATTGGCTTGCTCGCAGTGGAAAATGTGTCTTGTCCTCTAAGTGTGGACCACACCCCACTCCACTCCAGTCAGCCATAACAGTTTTAAAAGATTTAATTTTTCTGACAAAAGTTTTTAAATTCCCAAAAAATTAGAAGATGTTCTAATTTTTCTGAAACTTTGGGGGGATGATGTCCTGGTTATGTTATGCAATTGTAGAGAAATTCAAGTACATAGCTCTTGTACTTTTTTTAAAAAAAAGTTTTTTGCAAAAACCTAAAAAAAAACCTCCAGAATTTAATAGATGAATGTAATGTTCTAAATCTTGGGGGGGGGGGGGGTAACAGTAGTAAATATACTCTACCACTGTACCTAGCCGTAACCCTAGCCCTAACTTCTAGCTCTAAAAATGAGTAAGAAAGGAGCCCCGGAAGCCCCCTCCCACATGCAATTACTTAACAAAATAGTAATGAATAATGCGTTACTCTCATTATAGTAATGAAATGGACACTTATATTTTAGGAACACTTTAGAAATAACTCAGTGGTGCCCTCTAATTTTGCAATGACTATTGAAACATTTTTTTCATCAATCACACAGCCCTAATACATACATACATACATACATACATACATACATACATACATGACCTTGGAGGTGTCTACGGACAACGCCGGCTCTTCGGCTTAGAAATGGAGATGAGCACCAACCCCCATGACTAGACTTAACATCAGGGGAAACCTTTACCCTTATATACATATATATTGACCACAAAGACCAAAATAAATAATATATATTTAGGTCTTTTCCCCCCACAATGGATTCACCATGGACCTCATCACATGAGGTGATTTTAGCATCTTAGGATGCTTTCAGGACACTTTTTCCTCAGAGGCATGTGCCAGCCATCACACAATGTTGTGTGACTTCCAGCAGAGGCCTTACGCACAACCAGGGTGAAAGCATTGCTGAATGGTTTCCCTGCAACATGGGAGGCTTCTGCCCTGTTTTGGTGATGCTTCCCCTGTATAATGGGCAAAGAATCACTACAACAGAATTGTGCCTGTTTTTTGGATTTTTAAAATCCTTTTTGAATTCTTTAAAAAGGGTATTTTATTAAAACCTTTTTCGATTTTTTTAAAAGGATATTTTATTTCTAGAAACTTAAATCATTTCCTAAAAATCAGGGAATTACTGAAATATTATGTAACTTGGGGGACAGATAGTGGTACATGTGCCTTCCAAGTGTGGCCATTTTCATTCCACTAGCCCTAAAAATGACAGAAAGGGGAGCCTGGGAAGTCCCCCCATTGCCACCAATGGGCCGGATCTTCCCAGATCAAAAATGGATTTTTCAGGTGCCGGATCAAAACAACCTGTTTTTTTCTTGCTTGAATTCAGGAAGATCCATAAAACAGCAGGGAAGGGGGGGGGGCACTGAATTCAGGACACCGAAAATGGAACGGACTTTAACCAAATTGCACACCCATATCACCATATACCTCAATTGTTCTGATTTCGTAGTCACAGATCTACATAATGTTGATTGCGGTTGCCCCTGGTCTTGTTTCTCCACTTTCTGTTGCCCATCAATGATAGTGTGGGAGGTCATTTCCTTTTTAAAAAACTTTATTAAACAATAAAGGGAAATGATTTTTAGAAACATGTTAAGATACAAGACATAGCTCTAATACAATTACAACTGTGAATATACAAAGAAAGGAGAAAAAAAGAAATCACATATCTTCCATATAATAAATTATTGTTTATAATTGATCCCTTATTCTGCTTTCTCTCATTCCATTACATAAACATAGTTCTTTTTTTGAAATAATTTGCACTAGAAGTTTTCATTAGGACAAAAAGAAAATATGGGTAAAAATTGGGAAGGTTAGAAGGAAAGGGAAGAGAAAAAGGGAAATAAAAATAAAAGAATCCACCAATTTAAGATGATCTTCAACACTCCTTTCCAATTCCTTGCATTCAGAAGCCAAATTGGCTAGATCTTTTTCCTTTTCCTCTTTGCTTGTATCTTCATGTTCCAATTTGTCATCCCTTTGCCACGTCACCTCTGCCAGTTGCCTCGCTGCTTGTTTAATTTGATCATCCTCATGTTTCCAAACTTCCTTCAGGCCCCTCAGACCCAGATTCCGATCCAAAAGTCCATTTCTCAAGTCTTTCATCTCATGAAGCAGCATCTGAAAAGTTTCTTTTAAAAGGCTAACAATCTTCACTATATCCAGCAATTTTAGGCTATAGCCAAAAATGCAAATCTCCAAATTTTTATGACCTCAAGCCATCTCCATAACTCTGACATGACTGCTTGCTCTAGTTGTTCTTTGCCTTATCTTATTTTAAAAATCAACATAGCCTTTTCTCACAGAGTAGTAAACTTTCTCTATTATAGTCTCAAAACCAATTCAAATGGCTAAATACAAAATAATATATCTTTTAAAATTGCATGTTTTAAAGCCAATTATAACTTAGCTGTCTTAATTTTGTTAGACGTTTCACTTTTTCTTTTTCCCCCTTTAGCTTAGATCTCAAAAGTAGCCTCTTTTCTTCTCAGCTTTTGTTTACAGAAATAAGCAGACTCACTGAGGCTTTATTATCACTGCCAGAAGGAAGAACTCTCTTCATGAGTAAAAAAGATTATTAAAGGTGATTAAGAAAGTGGAGAACTCCCAGAGCCAATATCCTTTAGAGGCTCCCACAAGCAGAATGAGCTTTGATGCTAATCCCAAGGCTCCACACTCTTCAAAACTCACTTCCAACCATTGTGAATTGTGAGCAGCAATAATTCTGAACACATCTGAGCAATCTCAGGTTCCCTCCTTGGTCCAGAGACAGGTCTGCCAGCTAATTAGCTACTAATTAGTCAACTATTCTACTACTTAACTTTTTCTGTCTCTTCACGTGTTATCACATGCTAAGAGGTAGAGAAATTTAAATAGGAGAACAGGTATCAGGAAGCTATGATCTCCACCTCCTAGCTCAGAAATTTCTGTCTGCATGCAGAAGTAGAGACTTGATATGTTTCCCCATATTTTGTAGAGGCTAAAGAGGAAAAAAGAAAATGTGAAATGTCTAACAAAATTAACCAGTAGGGCTGTGCAACTGATGAAAAAAAAATTCTAAACTTATTACATAATGAGGGGGCGCTGGCATTTAGTGTTTCTAAAGTGTCGTTATTGAAAATTTTGTTACTATACAGAGAGTAATGAAATGTTACAGTAGAGTCTTGCTAATCCAACCTTTGCTTATCCAACGTTCTGTATTATCCAGTGCAGTCTGCCACCTGCCCGGATCCACACCTGTTTCTCTAGACAGCAACACACAGTGGACCAACATGCCCAACAACAACACAAGTGCAGCCATGCTCCCAAACAAGTGGCAGACTTGTTATAAAACATGATCTTTTGGTGCTTAATTTGTAAAATCATAATGTAATTTCATTTTTAATAGGCTTTTCCTTAATCCATCCTTATTCAACATTTTCGCTTATTCAACATTCTGCTGGCCCATTTATGTTGGAAAGTAAGGCTCTACTGTACTTTTTCGTTATGGTAATTGCGCAACTAGGGAAACTCTAGGGGCTCCTTTCTCCCTCATGTTTATAGCTATTGGGATGAAATTTGCTACAATGGTAGAACACATATTTCAAAGTTTTTATAAACAACATTTTTTAAAAAACGAAACTACAAGAGCTATTCCCTGGAATTTTCTATACAATGACACATGAAAACAGGGGATCATTCCACCCACCTGTCAGAAATATTCATATATCTACTAATTTTTGGGATTTTTTTAAAGTTTTGACAAAGATGTTTTTAAAAAGTCACAACAGCTATCTCATTGAATGTCTCTCATATTAACCAACAGAACTTTCATATAGGGATTTCTTCCCATCCCAGCACATAGATTTACTTACTAGAAGTATCAGTCAGTCCTCTTTGCAGATTCAACAATGTATTGGAACTCTGGCTGGCTGCTGCTACAGAGGGACAAATCTCTTCCCTATCCCGATTGGGGCTTTCTGCTGATGAGAAGAATTCTGGGAAATGTAGTCTAGGGCAGGGCCCTTTGAATTCTCTGGCATAGGGCTCCTCGCCTTCAGAAACTGCATTTCCCAGAATTCTGTGCCTTCTCAGTCTCTTTCCCAGCGAACACTGCTTTCTCCTTGCTGCTTCTCTCTTCTAATGATGAGAAGTCATTAATTTAAAGAGAAAAGGCAGCACATTGGATATCACATCATAAGTATGAATATAATGAATTTGATACGACTTACAATAATTAACACAAAAATTGCACACTCCTATTAACCAGCCTTGGGTTCTGCCATTTTGCCCTGACTTAACAAAAAAGAAAAGAAAAGGAAAAAAAAAAACAACGAGGCTAGCTCTGTTCCCACTAGCACATCCAGTTTTTCTGTGCATAAAGGGATAGAGAAAGAATATTGCCTAAGAAATTAATTTAGGTATATGCAAGACAACCTGCTATAGCAGCTTGCTTTCTCCCTTCTATTCTTCAACATAATCCTCCTCTTATCTCCCTCTCTTTTTTAGAGGTTTGAGGCTCAGGCTTGAAACACCTAGCTGGAACATCTCAAAAAAACTGAAGCCCTGGTAAGGGTTTCTGGGACATTGCCTGATGGTTTGCAATTTGTGTGTTGCATTTACTAAACTCCAGAGCCCTTGCTGACATCATCAGAAACAAAAGGCAGATAAAACACTAAAATCAAATGTTTCCTTCCTCCTTGTTATGGGCAATTTCCTGAGATTAAGATTCAGTCTTGCTGAGTACTTGAATGTGAGATGTCAGTGAATACCAGATGCTGTGGTATAGCTTTCAGAAAAAGTGATTAGCAAAACCATCTCCAAATATGTCTTGCCTAAAAAATCCCTATGAAATTCATGAGGTCACCATAGGTTGACAGGTGATCTGAAAACACACATACACATGCTGTACAGAACCTGACATTGTTGGTCCTTAGCTCCCATTAGGCTGAGACAATAGAGACAGTGATCAGGGATGATAGCAGGTTAATCCAATAAAGTGTGGAGGGAGACCTTCTTGCTCTACAACCCTGTTGCAGTCCCTGTGGCCCATTGATTTTCCCTTGCTTTGGTGCAAGTATTTCTTTCTACATCCCTTGTTTCCTTTTAAAAAAAATTGTAAAGTACCTTTTGGAAATAATCTAGAAAATGAAGCTGAGTTTGCCTATCATATTTCCATTCCAGAATCTGGTTGTTTCTGGTGATGAAAATGGGAGGTGTTATTGCAGAGTCATTTGGCATTAGCAGTGACAGAGGTTTTATTCCTGAGTGTCATGTGAATTTCAGCAGCAGCTGGCTGAGAAGACTCTATTACAGATCCCCAAGCCTTCTGAGGCCGTTTTCCGGTGCTGTGATAGTGTGTTTATTCAAGCTGTGTGCTCCTTTATAGGGTCAGAGCCACAGACAGTTAATAAAGATTTACTGCATTTATATGGTTCTCTTTTATTATCTCCTGAGCTACGAGTGGTATCCCAGAAGAAACTGCTGTTGTACATGCATACCTACAAGCACGAATATCTTTCTGATATTGTATAGCAATGGCCATTTTTCAGATAGTGTCAAGCTACAAAGAAAAAGCCTGCTAAATTAGCGAATTCAAGAGATTCAGGTGTAGCAAAGAAAGAGCTATAGAAATGGGAATGAGGAAAGGGTGAAGGAACCCTTGTGACTCTTTTAAAACTATTCAGATATATGTGTGTGTGTTTAGCGAGTGTTTTACTTCCCAGAATGTAACGTAATACAACCATCCCTCCACATTTGTGGATTTAACTTTTGCAGATTTGATTACTTCAAGGATCTGCTAAATTATCAATGGAAATTTCACCATGATTGGACTTTTCTATATACTGTATTGTAGAGGTGAAAAGAATACTCAAAAATATTCAACAACATTAATAACATTGATTTATACAATATCATCAGGTGAACATGACATTTTGAAATAAAACAAGCAAACCCAATGTATTCTGACAAAGGTATACAATCTAGAGCAGCAATTCTTAAAGTGTGCTTTGTGGAGCCCTTGGGGCTTTGGGAAGCATACTGAGGGGCCATGTACTCCCTTCCTCCACCTCCTTCCTCCCCCTCCTAGCGCTCATGGTAGTGGCTTTCCCTCCACCAGAAAGGGAGCGAGAAAGGGAGGGGATGACTGTGGGTCCAGAAAGGAAGGCATCACACAGAGGGAAGAAAACCCTGCTGAGGCAGAAGGCAAGGCCTCTCTTGGGCTCAGGCTCCATGGCCAGGCCTCATTCCTGCTCCCGGTAGCAGCCGTCGTGGCAGCAGCATTGTCTTCAGTAGCTTACTGTCAATTCAGTGAGCATAAGTCTAGCAATTGGATTTAGGCCATTATTTCCCTGATTTTTTTTTATACCTGATGGCATTCACTGTATTTATGATATAAACGTTCCCATGAACCAAGTAGTAATACTCATCTTCATTTTAGTCTATTAAATCACTTATCTTTTAAATCAGTAATGATATGGCTAGTATATCATGAGAGTCACCAAAAAACAAAAACAAACAGGCATAGTCTATGGTGGATTAGTTCAGTTTTTGAAATATTTGTTGTTGAGTTGTATAGAAAATGTCTTTCTCAAGCTCTTGATTTGTGATTACCAGATCCCTCCAGCTAAGGGTCTGTCAAGACAACCTGCTCTCAAGAGCAGTTCTAGGAGCTTTTTATGGATATACAGTAGAGTCTCACTTATCCAAGCTAAACTTGCCGACAGAAGCTTGAATAAGTGAATATCTTGGATAATAAGGAGGGATTAAAGAAAAGCCTATTAAACATCAAATTAGGTTATGATTTTACAAATTAAGCACCAAAACACCATGTTATACAACAAATTTGACAGAAAAAGTAGTTCAATACGCAGTAAGATTATGTTGTAATTACTGTATTTACGAATTTAGCACCAAAATATCATGATATATTGAAAACATTGACTACAAAAATTGCTTGAATAATCCAGAACCTTGGATAAGCGAGGCTTGGATAAGTGAGACTCTACTGTACTTATAATTAATTGGCTTGTTCATCAATGTCTCTTTTTCCTAATATCCTTTGACTAAAATTAAACAGGAAAGTCTTTAGGTGAGGGGAAGAGCATGACATATGATTTTCATTTTTCAAAATGCTTTTGACAAATTCCATGTGATTATGTTATCTCATTGAGAACTTATCAATTTATCTGAATGTTTGCACTCATCAAATTTCTACTCCTTATTTCCTTAATCTAACTAGATCTTTTTCAAATAATTGCTAGAAAAACATAGTAACCCCTTGCAATTCAGCTGACCAACTATTTAGATTAACAGTATACTCTGAATAAAGTGTATTGGGCTCATAGTATTTGACCCTGGCTTCATATGGTATGCATGTTTCAGAGACATAATAATTTAGAAAACTAATAGAAGTCAGGAAGGCACTCTTTGATTAGAAATAATTTTATACTTCTATTGTTTTTAGAGAGATGAGATCACGTGTGGAGTAGAAAGGGAGAAGCATAGACTCATAGAATAATAGAGCTGGAAGAGACCACATGGGCCATCTAGAACAATACCCTGCCATACAGGAAAATTACAATCAACGTATCCCTGACAGATGGCCACCCAGGCTCTGTTTTAAAGTTTCCAAAAAAGGAGCTTCCACCACACTCCGAGGCATAGAATTGTTGAACAACTCATACGGTCAGGAAGTTCTTCCTAATGTTCAAGTGGAATCTCCTTTTCTGTAATTTGAACCCATTGCTCTGAGTCCTAGTCTCCAGGGCAGCAGAAAACAAATGTGCACCCTCTTCCTTATGACACCCTTTCACATATTTATACATGGCTATATGTCTCCTCTCAACCTTCTCTTCTGCAGGCTAAACATGCTCATTTCTTTGAGTCGCTCCTTATACGGCATGACAATAAATCATTAGATGTAACTTCTCAAAACATACTTGGATAATGTCATATGATTAGATTCTTAATTATCCTGCCAAATCGATTTTAGTGAACTATTTTGCAAGTTATAAGGTTGCAACCCTTGTCTCTCATTTATCTTGAATATGTTGTAGAAATTTTAACATTATATGGCCCAGCAATATGAAGATAGTTAACCTTTCACTGATTAGGATTTTAATGTCTCTCTTACACCCATATTGACTGGACAGGACTCAGCCATTACCATGTATAATCATTCACAAAAATGTGCATATATGTAGGATAGGTTTATGGTTATATTTATACATTTTAATTTCTATATTTATCAACTTCATGAACTAATTGATTTTTGGATCAATGGGGAAACTTCTTAATATTTCATATAACTCAAATCATATGTTCATAATTAATCTTGGAAGAATGGAGTTGAATTCCCAATAACACATATGACCTTATAAAACCTGAACACAAAGCATTACCATCTTTATATTCCCAAAAGCCAGTGTGGTATAATCATTTAGATGTTGAATTATAAAATCACAGTTCAAATCCTGGCTCATACATGGAAATTCACTGGGTGAACTTTTACAAATCATTCACTGTAAGTCTTTAAAGAAGACAATAAATAAAGAAATCTTGCCAAGAAAACCCTATAATAAAGTCACTATAAATTGCAACAAGCATATTGCCCAAACATACTTAGTCTAGTTTAATAATAAACTAATTGAAACTAATATATCATATTTTCATCACCCTTTTCTTAATATCACCAATAAAGTCAATGAAAATTATCAAATGAATAGTTAAGATTTATTGAAATAAGGTTACCAATTTTGGATGTTCAGATATTCAGATGTTGGAGAAATAGCATACAGGCAGTGCCCAAGTTACAAACATCTGAATAACAAACAACTCATCACATTGAGGTCCCTAACATGGGGGATCATGGGGGAATTTGCCAGGCAACATGAGAGACCATTGTTTCATGTCCAGCATCGCCCGCAACACCACCTTCCCCATCACATGCCAGAAAGTGTCACTGCATGGCTTCCCCCCATGCTGGCTGCATTGTAGGCAATGAGAACGGATATAGCCATCTGTGTTCTCAGGGCTACATCCTAGGAAACTTCTTGGACAGAGCTCTGCCAGAAGTAACCCTGCATCATGTGAAGGGTTCCAGAGAGCGCTGTCCTGGCTTCATTTTGGAAGTGTTCTAGGATGGAGCCAGAGGTCAATGTGATGATGTCCATAGTTAAGAACGGGGGTGAGGCAACAGGAAGTGAGTGAAACCTACCCCTAGGAAGGGAAATTTCCTCCTGAAATGCCTTTTTGTTTAAATTCCGTAAAGTTTAGAAGCCTGCCAAAGTCAATTTCATTTTCAGCACAAGCGAAGGAAGCCAAAAAGGCTGCCATTTCTCTTTAAATTAATGGCCTCTCATTATGAGAGGAGGAAAGCAGCAGGGTGGGACAAGCTGAATGAAAGAGATAGAGAGAACACATAATTCTGGGAAATTAGTTTGGGAAGGAGAGGAGCCCAAAGCCAGAGAATTCAAAAGGCCCAGCCCTAAACTACATTTCCCAAGATTCTGCTTAGCATGACAAAGTTCCAGTTAGGCTTGGAGAGAGATTTTTCCCTCCTAGCAGCAGCTAGAGTTCCAAGAAATTGTTGAATCTGCAAAGAAGAGAACTGATTGATACTTCAATACAAGCAAGTAAATCAGTGATGGGCTGGGAAAAAATCCCTGAATTGTTGGTTAATATGGGAGACATTCAATGCAATACCTGTTGTGGCTTTAAAAAATGATTTTGTCAAAACTTTTTAAAAATCCCAAAACTCAGTAGATGTATGAATAGTTCTGACACTTAGGGGCAATGATCCCCTTTTATCTTGTGTCATTGTTTAGAAAATTCAAGAGGATAGCTCTTGTAGTTTTTTTTTAAATCTGTGGATGAGTGAAATGTTCTGGAACTTAAAAAGCTAACAGTGGTAAATGCGTGCTATAACCGTAGCACGTTTCATGCCAATAGCTCTAACAATGTGGGAGAAAGGCACCCCTAGATTTTCACCATTGACAAAATTAATTCCTTAATGAAAAGTAACAAAAAAGTAGTTAAATCGTTATAGTTATGATACAGACGCTGTCCAATTTCGGAAACACTTTAGAAACAATTTTCCCCCACCTGCTAATTTCGTGTGAGTTATGAATTTTTTTTCATTGATCACACAGGCCTAGTGTATGTGTGTGTGTGTGTGTGTGTATGTGTTGTTTGGCTAGAGTTACTTAAAAATGTATCTGTTCTGACTTACAAATACATTCAACTTAAGAACAAACCAAAGAACCTATTTTGTTCATAACTTGGGGACTGTCTGTAATGACAGGACTTTTTTTTGCTCTTTATGCCAAACTATTGACTGATTTGAGGCTATAGGTAATCATTATTGTGCTTTTGTTGAGAATTATGCTGAAAGGAGGTCCATATTAGACATTCTTGTATATTTTATCTCAAACCTATACAACGTTTCCATATGAAACCATATGAAACATATACTCTTGCCCCCTTTTTATCTTCTCTGTGTATTTGAGTGTCTGTGTTTGTGTTCAGTCTTGTTTCCTCTTTTTTGTTCCTTATTAAGTTAATCATGGTAATTTGTGAAAAGTCAATTAATAAAAAATTAATGAGATTTCAAGAAAGCTGTTAACAGCAATTTAGCTAATGAACACATCACGGCTAAAGCTACATTGCCCATAAATGTTACCACGGACTGAATGCTAGCCTATTAACTGTTAAACAAGAGAGCCTGTGTTGTGCTTTGTAAAGAAAAAGGCTTAAATGCTGTTGAGCTGCATTTGAGCTCTGGGTGGAACTGCATAAATATATCACACCTGCTTTCTTATTTCAATTGAGGGATTAAGATTTTTTTTATTATTTTGAACATTTAAAGATAACAAAGATAACAAACAACAAGAAAAATGACAACAAAATGAAATTACAGAGAGTAAAAGGGGCGGAGGGACAACAATTGGGTTTCGGGAGATACATCGTGTGGACCGTAAGTCTGAGGGTGAAGTAAAAAAAAAAAGAAGACAAAAACATTTAAGTATTGTTCCCTAACACTCAAAACTGAACATAAAACATAAAACATGAAGCATAACCAAAGAAGGACAGTATGTAACTATCCACAGAATATACAAAAGAAAAAAAGAAAGAAAAAATAATAATAAAATAAACAAAGTGGAATAAAATGATTTCCGTCTATGTAAGGTGTTGTAATAAATATTCTCTAGTTGCATTTCAATCTCCGATCTTCCTCTTTAATATTGTCTCCATATCTTCTTCCGAGGCAAGTGTTTAGATGTTCCTTCCTAACTTTAATGATTATCATATCATTATTTTACAGTTCTCTTTTTTTTTGATAACTTAGATTTTTTTTCCTGAGTTTACCAGTATCCTAAGCCTTCTTGCAACCTGTGAACCTATGTAACCATCATGACAGTTCTCAGAAGCCACCTAACCCTTTTTGCCATCACTATTCACCCTTGATCACACTGTGAAAGTAAGAACACAAGTGGGAAGAATATGTGGATAGCAAGGCTGATATCCACAAAGATAATCATTCCAAAATGCTGGGATCTTATGGAGTCTTCTCCAGAGACTTTGTGATCCATAGCATTCTCACTGACCATTACATTGCAAGCTGTGAAGCTGAAATTAGGGTAACCATGGGATGATCACCATTGGCTATGTTAGAACACAGACAGTAACGATCCTTCCCCCATGAGCCACTACATATGAATAACATTGCCAGCTATGTGATGAAAGCTGGTGCACAATGATTCAGGAATTCTCTGAGAACTCTTGGTATTGTCATGTGCTGGCTATCAGAACATGATTGCGATTGTACCAACTAAGTTGTACTAATATTAGTTTTAAAAAGACGTTGAATCCATTGTGTGTGTGTGTGTGTGTGTGTATATACACACACACACACATATACATACACAAATACACACATACATGTATTCTAGATATTGAATGACACCAGATCCCTAAAACAATGAGAACTGCATTGGCCAAACACATGGGAGGAAAAGTGAGGTGAGAATCTTGCCTATATAGATTCAAATTGTGCACCTACATACTGAAAGAATATGCTTAATTCTTCTTACAGTCTTGGTTCTCTATCACATGTGTCTTAGACTTTGCAGCTTCCTTATCTCTATAGGATAATGTAATATTTTTCAGAATGTGTATCCTAGTAACAAAAAATATACCTGTGACAAGTGATTCCCCTAGACAGGGTACACAATACTTGAGGTTAGCTTTCAGCCCTGTTTGGTTGTTACTTATTGCAATTATGTGTAATCAGGAAAGTGGCTTACTTAGAATCAGCGGGTTTCACAAGGAGTTTTGGAATCCCATTCAAGAGTCCACTGCTGGCATCAATTTAAAATCTAAGTAGAACAAAACAGAGATGGCGGCACCAATAATAAGATATCAATAAACAAACAATAAACTCTCACCAAAACTCATGAGAGAAATACACTGCTCTTAGGGACCCTTTCATTTTCTCAGGCCTTTTGTTCTTTCACCTGAAATCAGTCTTTCTCCAGTGGGTCTGGAGCATATGCAGGCATCAATGAATGCAGTCTTATATATAATTTGCTAATTCCAAAAGGAAATTATGTGAATGATCGCAGAGCTTCAAATTGTAGTATGCTAATATTAAAGCACAGAAGATATAACCAGTCTTTTATATTTTTAGTATTACTGAAAAACTGTTATATTGCTTAAACAGGAGAATAGATTGGAGTCTTTTAAACTATTAAAGAAAAAAAATGAGAGATGCTAGTAATATTGATTCCCATCTCTAGAGCATTTTCTTACCATTCCATTAAGTTCCCCTTCCCTTGACTACAGCTCTGATTTTACCCATTTCAAAAAGTGTGTGTGGTAACATCTTCTTTGTGTCTTACACATGAGTAACTTCTCTTACACAAGTGGGTGGACATCTTTGAATCTGTCACAGCCATATCAGTGGAAGGTTTTTTTGTTTGTTTTTTTAAACCTAGTTAGGCATGTGATACCATGCACATCATTGCACATTATGTGTTGTCCATTGCACACTATTACACATCCTGCATTGATTGCATGGTTGCACAATATGCAGTGATTGCAATAACATAATGAGGTGTCATATAGCACAGCAATTCTATGTCTCTTTGATACAGGATCATTGTGCGTGTCTTGAATAACCAAGCAGCCTGCATGCATATTGCGGATGTCACATTGTGTTAAAATGCCCAAACTCGGATCCTGTACTACAGGGAATGATAAAATAGTACTTGAAATATCAGTACTAGTTGATGGACTCTTCATCAGCTTTATAATCTCAATTTTTATCAAAATATAAATAGATCCATATGGTAATTTGACTAAAATATTTCAGAATGAAAGGCAAAACAAATTAAGTCGTAATTAGCTTGTTCTCTGCAGCCATTATCTTCCCATTGTTTTTCTTGCTCTGATAGTTTTAATTACACTTATTTCAGCTAGCAGCACGGCAGTACTAAGGGAGTAAAAAATCCAGCCCAATAACTAATTTTCACTCCTGTAGCTAATATTATTTGTTATTTTCCTTGAGGAAACATGGCCTGGACAGAGGGATTTTTCAGTTCTGAAAGGCCAACTTCAATTAGCAAATCTACTAAACTGAAATGATTGGCATCAGAAGATAGCACGCTGTATCAGGTGCGGAACTATGAATGCTGTCTAAAGAATACATGGCAAACAAGATACAGTTACTAAACCTATACCATGTCATGTGATAATTCAGCCTCTTGCCTTTGTGTTATCCATAGCAATTGCAGACAGGGCAAGAGGTTATACATCCTAGCTCTATCCTTTTGTCATCATTTTTTAATTTTACACCATGTTCCCTGGTGATTAGTGAAGGCTTCAGTTGGCCACGTTTATGGAAATTTTACTTTGCTCTTGGCCTTAATGACAAAAAAAAATGTTTTACTAGGATTGCATTCTTTTTTGTGGTAGTATGCAAATGCTTTAGATCAGGGGTCCCCAAACTAAGGCCCGGGGGCCGGATGCAGCCCTCCAAGGTCATTTACCTGGCCCCCGCCCTCAGTTTTATAATATAATATGTTTATATTAGTTTTAATAATATATATTGTATATACATATAATATTGATAATATTATGTTATACAATATAATACTAATAGTAATACCATATCATAATATTAATTATATGTTATATATTACATATTATATAATAGTATAGTGGTATAGTTCAATATAGTAATATATAATGCTAATATTGTGTTATGCTAATAATATAATATATTGTATGTACATACAGCTGCTCTGAGTCCTCTTCGGGGTATAAATGTGGGAAATGTAGGGTAGGATATAAATGTAGTAAATAAATGCAGTAAATAAATAATTAATTTTAGACTTGGGCTCGGCCAAAGTCTGAAATGACTTGAAGGCACACAACAACAACAATCCTAATTAACTTGACTATCTCATTGGCTAGAAGCAGGCCCACACTTTCCATTGAAATCCTGATAGGTTTATGTTGGTTAAAATTGTTTTCATTTTTAAATGTTGTATTGTTTTTTCGTTGTTGTTGTTGTTGCACTACAAATAAGACATGTGCAATATGCATAGGAATTTGTTTTGTTTTTTTCAAATGATAATTCGGCCCCTCAACAGTCTGAAGGATTGTGGACCGGCCCTCTGCTTCAAAAGTTTGGGGACCCCTGCTTTAGATAATGCTTTAAAAGACCAAAATTGCAATAAAAGCATTGAAGACTTGTTATGTGTTGCTTCTTTGACATATTTTATACATGTGAGCAGGTCCAAAATGTTTATATTCTCACATAGATTCATAAAACTTTGATTCAAGATTTAAGCAGCATTGTGCATAGCATCTTTGTAACATTGTGTTCAACAATTTAATGAGGTGGTAGGTCATCATTATTCTGTCTTTGAAGATATGAAGTTGCAATGAAAACCATTCACCAGGTCTAATTCTATCAGACTCTTATGATTTCAAAAATCTTATCAGTATGACCAAAATCTCCAGGACAACTTTCTGAGCCATCAGTATAAACCAAGAATTCAGATTAAGAGTGAGCAAGATCATCAGTTTGTGGCTGATACTGATGTTTTTGAAAAAGTTAATCAAGTCATTCTGAAAACCATAATATAATGATGCTCAATGTAATTAATTACACATAGTTTTAAAAGGATAATCTGAACAAATTCCATCTGCCATCCATTCCACTCCATATTACTTTGCTATTCTTAAATTAAGATTTAAATATTGTATAAATATCAATGTATTTTCTTCAGAAAATAAGCAGTTGTAAATATATTTCTTTGTATTTTGAAATGATCCAACATTGTTGAAAAGTTGTCTAACTTTTTGCCTGCACAGTAATCGAAGGAGGAACACATCTGCTTGTATCTAAATTCACAGACATCTAATATTTTTCAAACTCTCATTTGGGAAGTGTTTTTTTATTAACAGCAATAAATGGAGCCCCCGGTGGCGTAGTGGATTAAAGCATTGTGACTTGAAGGTTGGGTTGCTGACCTGAAGGCTGCCAGGTTCGAATCCCACATGGGGAGAGCGCAGATGAGCACCCTCTATCAGCTCCAGCTCCATGCGGAGACATGAGAGAAGCCTCCCACAAGGATGGTAAAAACATCAAAACATCCGGGCATCCCCTGGGCAATGTCCTTGCAGACAGCCAATTCTCTCACACCACAAGCAACTCAGGTTGCTCCTGACACGGAAAAAAAAGCAATAAATTAAACCAAAGCAATAAACCTGGGACCTGGTACTCTTCAGATATATTTGAGATGTGCCCCATCATCCCAAGACAATATGAATGTGATAATGTGCAATATATTAACGTCCTGTTTATCTATAGAGTACCAAATATAATAAGATATCATTACTAACATTAAGTCTAGTACTACTGTAGTGCATGCTTATTCTCATAATGTAGAGCCAACATATATATTGGTAAGATTCTCACAAATGTTGTGTAATGTGTACATTTTTAAAACACATGCATAGTTTTGCAGCTCTGCATGTGTGAAGCCTACACAGTATGAGGTTTATTGAAAGGCTATATTGCAACACAGCCTACTGACTTTTGAGACAATCCTGTTTCAGTTTTAAAATTATTTTAACAGTTTCCTCATTTGCTCCTCTTTGAATCTATGGTCTGTGACTATCTAAACTATCTTACCAATTGTATAAAGTTATGTAGTGGAAAGGCCAAAAATGAGTTTCTCTCACAATCTTAAAAAGCTCTTATTGCTGTTTCTAACACCGCTTAACCTAGAGGGAGAAAAAAAAATCATCTATTACCTATGGCTGTATATAAATGGCCTGTCAGAAATCACCATCCTATTTGTGGGGAGAGAAATTATGGAAAGCACTTCAATGAATTTATTGAAGGAGAAAACAAATTATTTCCAAATTTCTTGGGAGTGGATTCGCTAGTAGTAGTGGCTGTTCATAAACATTTCTCTTTCTCCAGGTCTTTTTCTTTAAAAAGAATAATAACTATACTTTCAACGTTACCATCATCTTACATCCTCAGTGATACTTTGGATCATCATTCTGAGGCATTATGGGAGGAAAACAGTGGATTAAGCCCATTTAGAGCATGGTCAATATACATATATACAATGATTCTGCAAAGCAAAGTTTTTCTAGATCAGTGGTTCCCAACCTTTCATCCAGTTGTTTTGGACTTCAACTCCTAGAAAGCCCAGCCATCTTACCAGCTATTAGGAATTGTGGGAGCTGAAGTCCAAAGCACCTGGAAGATCAAAGTTGGGGAACCACGCTTCTAGAAGGGGGGGAAAAAAGAGGGGGGGGACTGAAATTTTCTCAGAAAAAATATGAAAAATTTCACAATTTTTCAAATTCAAATTAAGGATTTAGCCATATGTACCTAGTAGGCTTGCTCAAATAATTCGTTTTCCCCGTTTACCGTTATTGATTCGTTATTTTCGATTGTTTTGAAGCAATATCGAACCTTGGTTGTCCACACGTCTGGATATCGCGGTTTCGAATCGCGAGAGGCCGTTTTTTCTAATTTCTTCGTTTTTTTTGTTAAGAAAAAAAAGCTTTTGCAAAGCACCCAAACTCCTTTCCTTTTGCCCCTCAGCCAATGGGAGGCTCAGCCAATGGGAGGGGGCGAGGGGGAAGGAGGCCGAGGAGGAGGAGGAAGACGGAGGGGGGAAATGGCCGCCGCCGCCGCCTCGCCTCAGCTCAGTGCATTAATTAATTGGGCCTTAATGAGCCCCCTTCCAAGCCAAACCCACCAGAGAAACACCCTCAATGCAAACCTTGCAACGTCCTTCTCTCCTTCTTGGACACAAAGGCAAAGGGAGGAGGCACTTCGGGTTCCCAAGCGACCTGAAAAGAGCCATAGAGAAAGGGAGAGCCAGTGCGCATGCTCCACCCTCCAAGGCACACAAGGGGGGAGTTCGCATGGGAGCCGGAAGTGTTGGGGCCTCCGTCCCTCCCTTGCTTTTCCTCTTTGGTCTCCCTATCTTGAACACAGAACACGCATGAAAAAAAACACACCATAATTTCACAATATCTAGTTTAAATAACAAAAGGAAGAGGAAGGAAGAGGCCCGGGATGCGAGGGGGTGTGGGCCAGGCCCGTCCTCGGCTGCTCCCAGGGGCCCAGATTCGCACCCTCCCTCCCCCCAATACAGGTCTCCAGTCCATACCACGCTACATGAACTTGAATGGATACTGTGGTTGTGTTGTCGAAAGCTTTCATGGCCGGGATCACACTGTTGTGGTATGTATTCCGGGCTCTATGGCCATGTGCCAGAAGCATTCTCTCCTGACGTTTCACCCACATCTGTGGCAGACATAGAGGTTTTGACGTCTGTGCGAAGCTAGGCAAGTGGGGTTTATATATCTGTGGAAGGTCCAGGGTGGGAGAAAGAACTCTTGTCTGTGGGAGGCAAGTGTGAATGTTGCAATTGGTCACCTTGATTAGCATTGAATAGCCTTGCAGCTTCAAAGCCTGGCTGCTTCCTACCTGGGGGAATCCTTTGTTGGGAGGTATTAGCTGGCCCTGATTGTTTCCTGTCTGGAATTCCCATTTTCTGGGTGTTTCTGGGAAGGTAATGGCACTCCATGTAGTCATGCCGGCCACATGACCTTGGAGGTGTCTATGGACAACACTGGCTCTTGGGCTTAGAAATGGAGATGAGCACCAACCCCCAGAGTCAGACATGACTGAACTTAACGTCAAGGGATACCTTTACCTTTACCTACACACACACACACACACACACACACACACACACACACAAGCAGGGACTATATATATATATATATATATATATACAATATATATCACACACACACCAATTTAACAAAGTTTCAGCCACAAAAACAAAGTTTCTGAAGTAGAACAATGACTTTCACAGTAAAGACAACCCAATTTAACAGGAAATAAGACTTTCAAACCAGGAACAGATTACTGCAATTATTAAAAAAAGGTTTATTATAAAAGCTATGAAAATTTGCCAAAAATCAGAGGATAAGGGAAACGTTCCACATTTTGGTGAGCTATCAGTGTTAAATGTTCTACCACTGTACCAAGTTTGAAGAAGATCACTCAAAAAATGAGGGCGGGAGAGCCCCCTAAGTCCCCCCCCTTCGGGCTGTTTTTGGGCCACCGCGCATGCGCGTCCGCCATTAACGAATTAATTTCGAAAATAACGAATTTTCGTTAATTTCGAAAAATTTTGGGGGCCAAATTCGTTATTAGCAACAAAAACGAAAAACTGCCCCCTCTAGTTTTGAAACGAGTTTAGAATCAAATTTTTCATGGATCGATCAAGCCTACCTAGCATTTAGACCACAACATTTAAGTGTTTCATCAGCAATTTCAAATTAATGTATTTTGTCAGTGAAGTTTAGTGGAGGTATGACCAAGGCTTTGGCTTAATTATTTGTGAGTTCAGTCAGGCCTGTAGCCGAGGTGGGGTGGGGAGGGTTGATCCCCCCCACCAGAAAAGTTTCATGTTAAAAACAAACCTGGTTCATTCATGAATTGGTTAACCAGTTAAAATTCAAGAGTAAACAAGGATTTTTTTAAACCTGAAACATTTCGGGGGGTGCAGGTTGAACCCGTAAACTCTCCCCCCCCCCCAGCTTCAGGCCTGAGTTCAAGTAGTCCAACTCAGATTATTAAAATTATGGGATGTCATTGCAAAATCCATTGTAAATTGATGCAAAATTAAAAATTAAATTATACTTGGTAATATATTAGCTTTCCACATGAAAAATAAAAATCAATGTTCTTTCTCTGAAGAATTCTGTGAAAACAAGGGAGGATATTATTTGTTGGTGATTTTACTTAGGGCAAATCCTAATTATTAAATAATGGTCAGTTGAATGATAAATACAGTTATGCACAGCTCCAATAAGGGTTTAATTTGTATAAACAATATGCCTGATGTCAAGTCCACTTGCAAACTATAACAACCAACCAGGATGTAGGGTATGGGGATGAATAGTTGTCTTCTCTCTAGGAAGGCATGTCTAAAAATAATTTAAATAATAAAGAAATCTAGATTTGACAAGAGAAAATGCTGCCAGTGTATTCAGACATGGTGACCACCAGCGGTAGGTTTAGTCTAGATCAGTGGTTCTCAACCTGTAGGTCCCCAGTTTACCAGCTGTTAGGATTTCTGGGAGTTGAAGGCCAAAACATCTGGGGACCCACAGGTTGAGAACCACTGGTCTAGATCCTGATGGCATTCACAAATATCATTTATCCTTCATGTGCATAAATGGTTCCTATGTCCCTAATAGGAACAGAGTTGTGTTAAAGGAGAAACTTGCCAACTTCTTATGGCCGTGACAGGGATACATGGAAGCTATGCAACAGGTATTCACAGAAAAAAATTCAAATGCGTAAAATAAAAAAGTGAAATTAATGATGTGATGCTATTTTGTGATATCCCCTTCTGACATGAATATCTACAAAAGGTCATGGCAGTGTTGCTGTTGATATTGGCCTTGTGACTATCTCAAGCGAATTGCTGATATGTTTGCAGCAAAATTAGGCAAATGCATTCTACTCACTGCAGGAGAAATCATTACAGAATATTTGAATAACAATTGGTAATGCACATGCCATAGATGGTTTTCTTCAAACATTTAATTAGCAAGATTGGATTTGAACACCAAAATCAATTGTTTGTCTTTTATTCACAATAATCAGAGAAGGCTATGTAATGTGAATAATGAGAGATCTTTATTATTTTAGTATAACAGCAGTGTGCCTTCTATGCAGATTATCAAGCCACTTTTCATGGTGTAATTAAAGATGCTTTAAAAACACACCAGTATTATCTGGAACATGATTGGAAGAAATATTATGAAAAATAATTTCAAAATGCAAACATGGGCAGTGAGGACCCTTAATGAAATAATACAAGCATTGAGTCTTTCACAGCTGCTTCATGTACATGATCTGTGAAAGTGTGCCCAAATGCCATTCCCCATCTTATTTAATGTCATTATTTTTACCATCATGTTGACTTCAACTTATTGTGACCCTATGAATGAGAGACCTCTTAAATGCTTGGTCATCAACTATCCTCCTCAGGTCTTGTGAACTCAGAGCAAATTTTATATAGAATAACAACCCAGTTACAGTGATTATATGCAGGAATTAATATTCCTGCATGGAAATATTGCTTTCATGCAGAAAATGCCGTTTTCTGTTAAAATGTTTGTTTTCTTCACATAATTACCATGCACAATTTTTGTGTGGAGTAACATCCAAATAGTGAAGATTGTCATTGTTCAGGATTCTTCTTATTAGGGTTTCTCAACACTTAAAAACATGTTTTAGCCATGCATTAAATATTTTTGATTTTTTTATATCCCTACAGTTTAGCCACGGTGACTTCTAGAAAAAGAGAAGTTGCATTGTATTTTATTGTTCATCTGTTCGTTTGTTGAATTCATTATTGAATGTATACCCTGCCTCTGTTCTGGGATGGGATCCAAGACAGTATTCATAGATTTTCTCCAACACTACATTTCAAATGAGTTGGTTTTCTTCCTGACAGCTGTCTTCACTTTCCAGCTTTTACAACCATACATTGAAACCATAAATACTATGGTCTGGAAGATTCTGACGACTCTTGTCAAAATGTTGCCTAACCTATTGCTATCTAGTGGGAAAGTGAGATAGAAAGGTGAACATTTCCCACCCTCCTCTTTTCTTTTCTTACTCCTTCTCCTGTGGGATAGGTAAAGGTAAAGGTCCGACTTTGGGGGTTGGTGCTCATCTCCATTTCTAAGCCGAAGAGCCGGCGTTGTCTGTAGACACCTCCAAGGTCATGTGGCCGGCATGACTACATGGAAAGCCATTACCTTCCTGCCAGAGTGGTACCTATTGATCTATTCACATTTGCATGTTTTCAAACTGTTAGGTTGGCAGATGATGGGGCTTACAGCAGGAACTCACCCTGCTCCCCAGATTCAAACTGCCGACCTTTCATCAGCAAATTCAGCGGCTCAACAGTTTATCCCACTGTGCCACAAAGGGCTCCTGTGGGATAGCACAATGCAATATAATGGTTTTCAGCGGATAAAGATTATTTCATCCATAGGAAGAAGTGTCATAATTTTGAGTTGTTGTTCTTGTGTAGCATCAAATCATTTACAATGTATGGCTATGGAATCATGGGAGTTGTAATTTTCAAAGCCTTTTACCTTCTTTGTCAAATAATTCTAATACCTCAACAAATCAACAAATTCCCTTACATTGAGCCATGGTAGTTAAACTGGGGTCAAACTATATTACTTTTATAGTGTAGATATACCCTGTGCCTTCTTCTGAAGTTGAGAGATTGTGATCTGCCTAAAGTCATTCAAGGATTTTTCAAAACTGAACTTGATGCAAATCCTGGTCCAATTCTGAAACCACTACACCATGTTGTAGTGGCATTTATTTATGAAGTTAAATAAAAATGACATTTCTTATAATTTTGAAATATGAACAAATTTCACAATTCTATTTTTATTTCATTTTCTATGTTTAACTATCAGAAATATATTTAAGGGTGTGAATGTAAAGATATTAAAGGCTTCAATTTCCCCAAATGTCATCCATTCAGAATACCATTAATCTCCTTTCATGTGAATTACTTTTTGACACGACTTGATGATTAAAAGGATGTATAGAAGACAGAGCCGGCTCTACATAATTTTCAAGAGTAGGCGAACAGAATTTTGGCGCCCTCCCCCCCACACACACACCAATTGCTCCCATATAAAATTATCAAAGCAGATAATCCACATTACCCATTTTGAACTGGATTATTTGAGTCCACACTGCCATATAATCCAGTTCAAAGCAGATGATATGGATTTTATATGGCAGTGTAGAAGGGGCCTTCTACACTCCCATATAAGATTATCAAAGCAGATAATCCACATTACCCATTTTGAACTGGATTATCTGAGTCCACACTGCCATATAATCCAGTTCAAAGCAGATGATCTGGATTTTATATGGCAGTGTAGAAGGGAACCTTCTACATTCCCATATAAGATTATTAAAGCAGTTAATCCACATTATCTGCTTTGAACTGGATTATCTGAGTCCACACTGCCATGTAATCCAGTTCAAAGCAGATGATCTGGATTTTATATGGCAGTGTAGAAAGGACCTTCTACATTCCCATATAAGATTATTAAAGCAGATAGTCCACATTATCTGCTTTGAACTGGATTATCTGAGTCCACACTGCCATATAATCCAGTTCAAAGCAGATGATCTGGATTTTATATGGCAGTGTAGAAGGGGCCTTCTACACTCCCATATAAGATTATCAAAGCAGATAATCCACATTACCCATTTTGAACTGGATTTTCTGAGTCCACACTGCCATATAATCCAGTTCAAAGCAGACGATCTGGATTTTATATGGCAGTGTAGAAGGGGCCTTCTACACTCCCATATAAGATTATCAAAGCAGATAATCCACATTACCCATTTTGAACTGGATTATCTGAGTCCACACTGCCATATAATCCAGTTCAAAGCTGATGATCTAGATTTTATATGGCAGTGCAGAAGGGGCCATTATCAAGCCTAAAACAGCAGTGTAGTGGTTTGAGTATTGAACAATGGCTCTTGAGACCTGGGTTCAAATTCTTTGCTGTGCTATGGAAGCCCATTAGGTGACCTTTGGTAAGTCACACTCTCTCAGCCTCTGAGGAAAGCAGCAGCATCCTCTCTTTGAACAAGTCTTGCCAAGCAACCCCTGTTATTGGATTGCCATAAGTTAGGAATGGCTTGAAGGCACAATGACCTAATCTCACCTAAAACTAGGAAATGAAGCACCTAAATATTAGGAATAATGTTTGTATTCTGTGTGATAGTGGAATTGATTGTATGGGACTGTTGTGGACTTTCCATCTTTGGGGAAAGATGGTCATCTTTCAGGAATGCTTTAAGTGTGTATTGCTGTATGGCAGAATGCGGTTGAATGTGATGGCCATTAAGGTCCCTTCTAATTTTAACATTTTATGATTCTACCAGCCAGTTGCTGTGGCATAGTCAATTGGTCACCCTGATAAGCACTTAATGGCCTTGGAGCCTGAAAGCCTGGCTTATTCCTCCCTGGGGGAATACTTTGTTGGGTGGTGTTAGCTGGCCCTGATTGTTGCCTGTCTGCAATTCCTCTGTTTTCTCTGTGTTGCTCTTTATTCACTGCCCTGGTTTTAAAGTGTTTTAATGGTGGTTGCCAGGTTTTGCCAATTTTCAATGGTTTATATAAGTATGGAATAATGTCCAGTGTGGGAGAAAGAACTCTTGTCTGTTGGAGGCATGTGTGAATGTTGCAACTGGCCACCTTGATTAGCATTGAATGGCCTTGCAGCTGCAAAGTCAATCAGGGAGGGTGGGGACAAGTGGAGCGTATATATACCTGTGGAATGATGTCCAGGGTAGAAGAAAGAACTGTTGGAGGCAAGTGGGAATGTTGCCATTGGCCAAATTGATTAGCAATGAATAGCTTTGCAGCCTTGCAGCTTCAAAGGCTGGCTGCTTCATGCCTAGGGGAATCCTTTGTTGGGAGGTATTAGCTGGCTCTTCCTGTCATAAATGTGGGTGAAATGTCAGGAGAGGGATATAAATAAATTAATAAAAAGCAGGAAGCTGCCAGGCTTTGAAGCTGCAATGCTATTCAATGCTATTCAAGCTGGCCAATTCCAACATTCACACTTGCCTCAAGCAGACAAGAGTTCTGTCTCTCACCCTGGACCTTCCATAGGTATATAAACCCCATTTGCCTAGTTTCCAACAGACCTCACAATCCCGGAGGATGCCTGCCCCATGGGCGAAATGCCAGAAAACAATGCCTCCCGACATGGCCACACAGCCTGGAAAACTCACAACAACCCACAAATAAAAAGCAGTTTTAAATCCTGCTCTAAATTTCTAGCCTACCTCGCAGGGCGCGCGTTGCTGGCCTGGCTGCTGCTAATGGAGGAAAGCAACAGGAGGGGGCGTGGCTTCCAGGCACGGGAGAGGGAGGGAGGCCAGTATCGGCTGAAACAGCGCCAAATAGCCAATGGGAGCCCATCCTGAACAGGTAGGAGAGATCCACCCGGCCTTTCCCACTTCGTGTGTCCTTTCCATTTTGTGTGTGCAGGCAGCCCTGGCTCTCCGGCTGTAAAGGCAAAGGGGAGGGAAGCCGAAGCAGGTCCAAGGAGGCCAACCTGGCTCTCATCTGCTGCCAAACGGGGGAAGAGAGGCACTGCTTTGTCCCAAAGGGCGCCTGCCCAGAGCTTCAGCGAGGCTCCTTTGCCCCAGCGCCCTCCAAAGCATCTCCAGGAGGCAAGCCCCAGCAGCCTGGACTTCAGCTCAGCTGGGCAGTCCTTTCCAAACTCAATAGCGCCCCTGGGAAGGTGGCGCCCAACGCGGGGGCATGGCCAGCGTGCCGTGTTGGGCCGGGCCTGATAGAAGATTGCCCCCTGAATCTCCAACTTCATTTCTCTTCAGCAGGCTTACTGAAAAATGATAAATTCAAAATATTTCCTTTTCTATGTATAAGGAAGAAAAAACAGTGCACCTTTTTATGCTTATAAAGAGTAGAAGGGCACTAGTGCTCAAGATATATATATATATATATATAACCTAAAATATTGAGTTGGAGTTCCGCTCCAACTCAATAGAGATAGCATATTATTTGAATATCAGGAGAGTTGGGATGATGCCTTTCTACCCAGAAGAAGGAAGTCAGTCTAGTTGTCCCTTGATTGTGTCGGTACTATGATTTCTGTTCCTGGGTGATAAATGTAATTTCCTAATTGGTTCTGTCATAAAAAATATGGCAAAATTTTATTACACTGCTCTTTACGCAAGGGACATCATCCTATTAGCACATTTTGCTTTATTGAGTCTCTCATCACCAATTTAACAAAATTTCTGCCACAAAACCAAAGTTTCTAGAGTAGGAAAATGACTTTCAAAGTAAGACAATACCAATGAAACAGGAAATAATACTTTTGTTCCAGGAACAGATTTTCTTTATTATTAAAAATTATTCACCAAAAATCTGTGGATAAGTCCAACGTTCTGAAATTTAGTGAGATATCAATGGTAAATGTGTTCTACCGCTGTAGCACGTTTCATCAGGATAGCTCAAAAAATGAAGGGGAGAGAAGCCCCTCAAGTTTCTCAACTGACAGTAATTTTTTCCTTAATGCACATGTGTGACTGCCATTAACGAGGTACTTACGAAGATTCAGAAATTTCATAAAGTTTTGAAGTTTTTACCCCCAAAATTTGGGAAGGACTTTAGAAACAAAGAGCCAGCACCCCCTACTTTTGAACACAGTTTAGAACTAATTTTTGAATCGCACAAGCCTAGTGCACACACTGACCAAAATGACAGAGGAAGAATGGAGAAAGAGAGATTCCTTTATTAAAATGAAAGCTTTTATTCTAAGCAAGTAGTATTTAATAGCCAAGAGTATCTTGTGTATAGAGGAACCTCCTTTCATGTGTTACTTTGATGTAGTTACAAAGTTACAAAAACAGTCTCAAATTATTAAACTAAATTTAGAAAAAAAGCATTAGTTCCAATGTGACTACTCATTCATACCGATGATGTTTTAGGTCTTTGGATGTTCATGGGAAGCTGGGAGTCTAGACTTCCTTGTCTGTCCTATGACCAGGCTTCTCTAGGAATGGTGAAACATACAATGCATTTCCTACAGCAGCATCAGTCCCAAATGTCTCCCTCATACCTTGTGACACAAAGGTTTCTTCCACACAGCTGTATAAAAACCACACTGCACTGTGTTATATAGCAGTGTGGACTCAGATAACCCAGTTCAAAGCAGATATTGTGGATTATCTGACTTGATATTCTGGATTATAAGGCTATGTGGAAGGGTCCAAAGTTTTCCAAGCTCTCAACTTGGAAGCATTTCAAAGCAATTGTGTTTTTCAAAAGCTGATCATCCTCACTGGAAATTTGTCCCTCATAATCACTGTGGATCCCACATGATCTATCATGTCATCAGTTTTGTTCACCAGAAGGAGATCCTGTACCTTTCAGTTCTGTTGCCTGGAGGATGGAAGAACCATTACCACACCTTTGTTCAGCAGACACATTTTTTGGGAGCAGCCCTTCCCTTTGGCCTGTTACCATTTTGCAAGCTGTGAAACTGACAATTTTGCTATTGTATATGGGCAGATGATAGTCCTTAGGCAAGCATTGATGTTGCGTGTTCCCATTCAATTATGGGCTTGAATGTTTTGATCATCTTCATGTGAATGAAAGCCCATTCAATGACGGCAGCTGTCTGGGTTTAATGGTTACAGGAGGATTGCAAGGTATTTAAATCTTAGTCTTATTAGTCTTTTCTAAGAGATAGCACTATAAAGTAGCAAATCTAAAAGATACTCTCCCTTTCCCCATCCACTGCAGTTTGGACATATTTTTCCTTCAGAATCCATGCATTGTTCAAGAAAGTGAACTCATTCTTCAGTAGGAAACAGGGCCCCAGATCTAATTTGCTCTAACCAGCAAGAAGAAGTAGTTCAAAAAGAAGCAAGCCCCCTGTTTCCTTCGGCAGTGTTGCTGTGATTCTTAGAAGAGCACCAGAACATTTGAAGAGTTCTGTCAAATAAAACTAAAACCTTCTTTAATCCAGCATTTTAGTTAACACAGTGACTAACCAGGTGCTATGAGAAGTGCAGCAGATGAACAAATGGTGCCAATACATCCACTTTATATTTTGGATGCTATGAACATCAAAGTCTGGAAGTTAAAACTTTGCTTCACAGATGGTAATATGGATCTTGGCATCTGTATTCAACATAACAGACTTGTATGTTTCCTTAAGGATTAGCAATGAATGGGAAGAAAGCCAAAAAGAAATAAATGTATATTCCTTTTGTCAGGATCAATGAAGATGACCCAGCACCTGCAATATCCTGCTTTAAAAATGTTCATAACAACAGATCAACCATAAAAATTAGGAGTTACAAAATGAATTAAGAAGAGATGACAAAAAGATAATTATAACTTTTGAGCCAACAACCAATCAATATAGAAGCAGTCATTAATTACGGGAAATCCATAACACGACTGCTGAGGGGAAACCAATGGGAAAAGACGTTGGGCCTATAAATATTGGAGGAGAATTCAGCTTTATCTTTGGACTCTTCTTTTTGAGCATGTATTTTTAAAAAGTTTGAAAATAATTACAAACTTTTTTAAATCCTGCTATGTTTCCGCATAAGTATTCCTCTATGTCCTTGATTTTTTTCAGCAATCAATTTTGAACTGAGATAACTTTAAAAAAAACCTCACTAAAATTGTCTCAATTATTTGACTTTTGTAATTGAATTACGTACAAAGTCCTAACAAAATTATAAATCCCAGAATTTCATAGCAATGAGCCATGGCATTTAATATGATGTCACCTTGGTATCATTTTGTAGTGTGGATACAGACTAGGATTCTGAGAGGGGTGAGGGAATAGCCTTACCATTGAAGCACAACATTTGTTAGTACAACCTTACAGAAAGCCACTCCTGCATACCTCTTCTCAGCTTGAATGAAAAAAAGGGGTGGGGGAAATACAACAGCAATAGGAAAAATGAAACTTGAAGAAATACAGCTATATTAATTTTGAACAATGGAAATCATGGGCACGGACAGACATGCCCATGACTGGACAACTCGCAAGTCTTGCCAGCCTTCAAGACAAAAAAGATATGAAAGGAGACAAACATTACTATTTCATTTTAGAGAACAGACTCATGGCCCATTGAAGAAATTCAAGGCCTCTTTGCATCCCACAAACACTCTGTAGAAAGCATGGATGAGGAGTTTGTTTTAAGCACAGGAAACTTACGACTTCCTCACACAGATTTTCAACATCATAGGACACTTCTGCCCAGGCCCCTGCTACACTGCCCTATATCCCAGGATCTGATCCCAGATTATCTGCTTTAAACTGGATTATATGAGTCTGGATATATGATTATATGGATTATATGATAAACTAGGATAAGCAGATAATCTGGGATCAGATCCTGGGATATAGGGGCCGTGTGAAAGGGGCCCCAGTTAAGCTATGGAGCCCCATGTTGCCCATCAGACAATGAAGGCTCACTTCTGGTGGGGCTCTGTGGCTCAACTGGGATGCAAGCATCCTACAATGCTGCTCTGGGAACATGGGAGGCTTCCTTTGTTCCATTTGAAACCACAGGGCCTGCGTGGGGGGAAGCCGCACAGCAATGCTTCCCCACATATGATGGGGAAGTGTCACTGCCAGCGAGGTGCGGGGTGTCAGGATTGCCCCACTGCCCCCTCGATTCACCACAGAGGCTGGCAAATTGATGCAGGAGACCTCATCAATGTGATGAGGTCCTTAGAAGTATTATATATTATAACGAATATAGTCACTCAAATCTCAATTCATTTCTTATTATAAATAATTGTTTTCCATTTGGGTGTGGTAAGGGAATACATCACTCTAACCAGGATTGAACAGGGTGCATTTATTGAAGGAACTGCTTTCCTTAGCGTAATTTGAAGGGTATCATTTCTCTTCACTAGTACAGATCCCTGTTTGAGATGACAACATTAGTAGTTGTTAAAAGGTATGTCTAAGATTTCACTACAGCATACATTCACATCATAGGACGCTCAAATAACTGTATCAGGCTGACTGTGTGGAAGATGGTGGTGATATATGATTGATCATTGTTCACTAATGCTTCTAAATGTGAGATATAGAGTTGGCCCCAACTTTTGCAGGTTTGACTTTTTATTATTTGAGTATTTATTATTATTATGTTTATTTTATTAATAATACTTGATTCCTTATTCCTTTACCACTATTCACCCCAAATTTTTGCTCTGGAAGGTTTAGAAATAGAGATGCAGAGTAGAGAGAAGGGACATTGCTCCTATGCTGGCACTGCAGTACTAAAGCAACACTGCATGTAGGCTAATATTAGCAGTATATCGGATTTTGCACTACAAACCCAAAACACAGTCTTTTTCCTTATTGCCTTAAAATCACTCACCATTTTTACAGAAACATTAGAAGAAGTAACAGTCCCTGTTTATTTGTTTCATTCCTCATTCAATGCAATCTGAAAATTGATATGGGTCAATCAATCTGAAAATAACTCAGTTTACAGTCAGCAATATGATTTCAAACCAATCCATTAATTTTACTCCAAACATCCCCAAAAATAAGACACTGTCTTATATGAATTTTTGCACCCAAAGATGTTCTAGGTCTTATTTTAGGGGGTGTCTTGTTTTTCCATGAAAAAGAATTCACATTTATTGTTGAACAAAAAAAATGAACATTTATTGTATACTGTACCGTAGTTGTCATCACAAATCAGCATAACCAGAAAAACTGTGAATCAAGAATTTCTTGTTCCTACCATTATTTCCAAGTACAACAATCTATGGTATGTACATTTACTAATCTTGCATGCTCTGGTGTTATGTTCAGCAGGAATGCTTCCAAACAAAAACTTTGCTGGATCTTACTTTCAGGGGAGGCCTTATATTTAGCAATTCAGCAAAACCTCTACTAGGTCTTATTTTCAGGGGATTTCTTATTTTCAGGGAAACAGGGTATCTGAATTTCAAGTTTTCATTTGATGAATACTAAGAGGACCAGGATACCCACTGTGCAAAAGAAGGAGATGACTATTTTCACATGCCAAATCTGTCTGATGCAACTCATAAGGAGCATAATTCTTCTATTCTTCTGTCTGTATTGTATATGTCTGTTCTTTTTGAGGTGTGTGAGCACATGTGCAATGAAGAGTCCTGAAAAAGAGGATAGGAAGGGGAAATAGTTTAACAACAAAAATAACCTCTTCCTGCTGCTAAGTGCACATGGAGCCTTTCTAAACCACTTAAGGTCTGTTTGTGTTTGGAGCATTGCAGGGCTTATCAAAAATAATAACTTACAGCTTGACAGTGCTTTCTGGAATGGACCTATCACTATGCAATGTCACAATATGAGAAATCTAGGCTAGGTTGCTTGATTGAAAGCCTGTTTCTGAAAACCTCTGGGCATTTAAGCCAATTTTTTCCCAAAGATTAAAGAGCCTTCAGCCATCTCATATAGTCTAGAGTTTTCAGAGTGGAAACTGGAAAGTGCTCCTGTATGTTTAATGGTTGTGTAGAACAGGGGATTTCTGCAAGAGTTTCTTGCTATTTGGTTGCATGTCAATCAACAATGTCTGAAATTCCCTTTTCTACACAACCATTGAAGACTCTGGAATCAACTCCAGTTTTCAGTCTAGCTGCTGAAGTCAAATAGAAACTCTACTCCAACCTCTTCAAGATGAATGAATTTGGATTTATTATCCATCTTTTGCTACAAGGTTTTACACAGAACTTCAGATCCTTCTCTTTATACTTATTGGAGCAGAAGCACACAGACTGGAACTTTTTAAACAAACACTCTTGCATGTATTCACACAAATATGCATCTCAATTTAGTTGAATTAGATTTTCAGCCAGGTACATCACTATAGTGCAGTAAAACTATGGGAAGAATGGCAGAGAGAACTTGAGGCATAATGACTTTATGTGCTCTACCAAATTCACACTAGAAGAGGAGAAGGGTTTAGGTGTCATAAACAGTCAGAAGCTCAGTCCAAAACAAACAGCAGAAATGAGTAAGCAGGCCAAAGTCAACAGTCCAAAGCTAAAAAGCCAGATACAGGAGCCCTTGAAGGTCAAGCCCACAAGTTAAGTCCAATACAACAAACAAGAAAATGTGAGCCAATACCAAGATCCACAGTCTAAGAAGCTGAAGTCAGAATTCCTTTGAAGTCAAGTAAAAAAAGCAATAGAGACAGGTCCAACGTCAGAAACAAATGAGCATTAGACTCAAGTCAAATAACAATGTTGTCTGCATCATGAGAATGTTGGTGCTGATTAGATGTATACTCTGGGTCAGAATCTCAGCAGCTGCCTGAATAATGGGCGTTTCTTAAATAATGTAAGAGACCTTTGAAGCCCCACCCACGTAACTGACACTGTAAGGGTGTGGGTATGTTTAACCTTTCTGAAGCTTATAGATATATGTTGCTTCAGCTTCACCCACTGGGACTTGCACACATGGCTGTGAAGTACTTCATTTTCAGCAGTGGCTGAGCTAGACATGGAAGGAAGACTGCTAGGAGCTGCTGGCCCATTTCTTTGAGCCACACTTCATCCTTGTTGTCTGAGCTGGCTATGACAATAGGAGGTAGCTATTCTCCTTCTTACTCATCCCATTTTTCATTTTAAAAAAGTGGGAGGAAGGGACCCTTTTCCCTTCCTCCACCGCTAGGGAAACATCCTGGGAATAAGAGCAATTTGGACCCTACAGTTCAACAGTCTCATATAGCATGGGCTTGGCTTGCCATCCTCTCCTGCCCTCTGATGTTAGAATTCTGACAATTAGCTGTGGACTTTTGCACAGTAAAGGCAGGCTTACTAAATCAGATCACCTTTTCTCTGAGAACGGACAATAGGATTGCATTCTCTTAACTATAATTGACAATGTAACAAAGGTCTCCAGCCTGTATGTTTAGCATCATGAATATTTGCATATGATTTGAAACTTTTATGTACTAGGCTACCCATCCTTGTTTCTCTTCAATGCAACATTTCAAACTTTGATAGAGAAGATAATTTACTGTTGCCTCACCATTATGCATAATGTTGGAATTTCCTCCTTATTAGCACGACTCACATAGTTTTTGAAAGGTGTTGCTTTTATTTCAGAGACAATCTATGAAGATATCAATCTTCATAAATTATAAAATAGTGTTTCTCCTGCCATAGTAGTAGCATTAGCTATATTATAGCTAAATGTTATTTTCACACTATTCAGTGCTCTCCAAAGGATCCTCGTTAAATCAAGATTCTTGTAGAGTTTTTGCCTATACTCCAGATCCATGGGGGTTGGAATCTGAGATTTCCCCATGTATGCCCCAAAAATGTTCAGTAGTGTCCCATATTAGTTCATGGTGCCTCAGCACACCCACATTCACATTGCTGCTATTTTATATATAGGACATGATGATCTAAAGTGGGTGAAAACCAAGAAACCAGAACCCATAGATCTAAAGGGTCCACAGTATATACAGTTTTAAAATATGCCATACAATGTATTCTTTCCTTCTTCATGCATCTGTAGGAACATCTGCAAAAGAAGACATGCAGACCAATTTTATCTGCATTAAGCTTCTCTTACACAACATTGACATCAGACAAGCAGCTTGCACATTAGTTAACAATTTGCTGAGTACAGCAGCTGGTTTTTAAAGAGATCAGACCAGGATATTCTTCTAATTTCTATCAGTTTGAGATACTTGTATGAAAGAGTAAAGAAGTGGTTTGCTTGGGGACCAACAGAGGTTCCATTTCTACTTCATCACACTTTGCATGAACCTTTTCTATATCCTACAGGACAAACAATCCTCAGGCAAGTTTCAACATCTGCTCTGTATCTTTATCAGCTTACAAATCACTCCAGGTTCCCTTCAACAGCATTATTTCTACATCTTGTCCTTCAGCAACATGATCACACAACCTGACTCCACAGTTGCTCGGGTTGTGTGAGGCATTTTGGAGGGAAGGCAGGGATTTGACAGCAGAGGGACATGTATTTTGTTTTGGCAATTTTGTTCCATAAAATCAAATATCTTAAAATATTCTCAAGGTGGAAAGCTGTGCTGAGCCATAGAAAGTGCTGATAAAAGAATTTAAATAACTAAATGCCTTGTTCTTTCCTATTCTTTTTTCACTGCTATTGCCACAAAAATCATGCTAAAAAGGAGCAAATGGAGGAATGTTCAAGGATGAATATACAAAGCCGAAGCATCATCAAGAGCATATGAGTGTCAGTGCCATGCTGAGTGGTTGGAAAATGAAGTATAAGTGCCTCTTATATTAGCAAAACTATATAAAAGTGTAAAATTAATCAGAATGATCTCCTATAAATTATATTTAAAGGTCTGAGGTTTCAGCTGAAGTGAAATGAAATAAGACACTTACATAGTTTCATAGTATGACCCCCATATCTGAGGGACTGGTACCCACAATTTTACTTACATACATCTCGAATGATATCACTCATGATTCCAAGATATATTCTTTATACCATACTCACTTGACTTAACCTTGTGCAGAAGGTAGTTACCTTCCATTGGCTACTTTATATTTATTGCAATGCCTGAATGCCATGCTGTGTTATGGCACTATTAAGAAATTTGGTCACGATCGATAGCTTGTGGTCCCAACTGCTCTTTGGAACACTATGACTACTTCCTCTATGAGTTAGCCTATTATTCCAGATGCAAAACTGGTGTCAGATCTTCATGGATATTTGGAATGGCGAGAAAGCATGAGAATCAAGAGGAAGGACACTAGGCACCTCTGAAACCATTTTATACGCGGAGTTCACATTCCTGCCTATGCTAATTCAATACAATTAATCCCATGTGGATCCTGGTAACTGGCCAAAAAACAAATAAGCAAAGAAACAAATAGACAAGCACCTCAACTGTGGATGCTGCCAAATTTATAGAGTGACAGAGATAGGCTGTAAACTGCTTATTAATATTAATTTCACTTTACCACACCCAAATGGAGGGAGTTCTCTGTAAAAGGGTGTATGATGATGCATATGTGTATGGAAATAGGAAACTTCCTAAAGATTAGCTAATCAAAAAGAAAGCCACTTTTAAAAAGATAATTATGCTTTGTATTTCATCTAATACTGATTTGCAAGAAGGATTTCTTTAGGATGATTTTCAGCTGTTAGAGGAGGTCATGTGCAGCTGAGAAATGTCAAATGTATCACACAAGAAGAACTGAAATACCACGTGCCTGCTAGCTATTATGATTATTCATAACAGAATTCATTTTCTTTTGACTCCTCATTTCTATATTATTAAGTAAGAAGTGGCTACATTACTGCAAGATTTGCCTCTGAGCAGGAATTAGGTAATCTCATCTGATCCTCTTTCTCTTTTCAAAACAGCGAGGATCATCTCACTAGGATTCAAAAAGCTCAAACTCGGTAGCATCGCCTTAATCTGCATTCCTCACATTTAAGTAACTCATGGCAATGGAATCTATTTTTGAAAGCTTGACTGAACCCTCATAGAAAGGCAATGACAAATTAAAAACTGAGTAAATGTGAACTTCATTACTCAAACCAAATCACCAGCAAACATTACTAAATGATTCATTTTGTAAAATTCAAAAATGTAAGTTGGGTGCCAAAAAGGGCATTGTCCTTTATAGATTTGCAAGAGGTTCCAATGATGATGTCTTCCATTGGCTTTCCCCTTACTGTTTCTGTGCTTTTTCAACAAGGATATTTGTTTGCTTGTTTATTGCAAAAAAGTGGCAAAAAGATGGTGCAATCTCATCCGTGCAATATCAGTTAATTTCAATTTTAGTAGCTGCAATTTTAAACATCCTAAACAATGTCAGTCTCCAACTAACTTTATTAAATCATCCTTGATTACATAGGAATATCTGACTTTAAAACAAATAGCAAAACTCATTAATGAGGAGAAACACACAAACTGGGAGGGGGCCACAGATGAAGTAATGCATTGCAGGTAACATTATTATTTTTATTCTAATTCCAAGCTGTGTAAGACTGCTGGAATATTTTCCCTGTTTTCCTTTTGAAAAGGTATCTGCAATAGCATGTGTAGGTTTTATTGCAATAACCTTTCGAGCTGCCATTGGTGGGGTCTATGACACTGCTTCTTAAACTGTTGTTACTGGCCCCAAATGGGGTCCCCTTAGCTCAATGCTGAGGTCATGAAAAACTTAGGTTAAGATAAGAATTTTCCCCTGACATTAAGTCTAGTCTTGTCCAACTCTGGGGGTTGGTGCTCATCTCAATTTCTAAGCCAAAGAGCCCGTGTTGTGCGTAAGCACCTCCAAGGTCATGTGGCTGGCATGACTGCATGGAGCACCATTACCTTCCCACCGGAGTGGTACCTATTGATCTACTCACATTTGTATGTTTTCGAATTGCTAGGTTGGAAGAAGCTGGGTCTAATAGCGGGAGCTCATCCCGCTCCCTGGATTCGAACCTCTGACCTTTTTGGTCCGCAAGTTCAGCAGCTTAGCGGTTTAACCTGCTGTGTCACTGGTGCTCCTATGAAAAACTTAACTGTCAAAAGGTTTCTGAACACCACTCATTTATACAAATCTCTTAGCAACAATTGTGATGACTCATGGGCCATGTAGTCCCGTTCCTAGCGCTGTTGTGACAGATGAAGAGGAAAACTTAGGTTTCCCACCGTTTCAGCCAGAGATGGAGCCCCTGCACCTGCAGGAGATTTGCCTCCCAGAAGTTGCCCAAACAAGCCCTGAGCCGAAATCTCCCCCTTTTTTCTCGCCGTGATTATTATCAACAACAGAAGGGAGCTCAACAGGCTAATCGCAGAAGCCTGAGAATCGCCGCCAAACAAATGGTTGATTAAGCCTGCTTCCCATGGGAATCTTTAGGGAGTCATGCATCTGGACTCAGAGAATGGCTTTCGGTTCTGGTTCCCCAGAGAATTGTTCTCTGGCGGGAAAACGAGACCCTACTTAGGTGTTTTGCCCACGTAGGAATCTTGCGGAGTCAATTCGTCAGCTCCGGGAGTAGGTTGTGTGTGGACTACGCTACTCCCGCGTTCAAGTTCTTGTTCCCGTTTCCAGCCTTGCTTTTGCCTTCCAGGACCTTGTTTTGCTTCCTGGATCTCGCCACGAATTCACCACGGATCTTGTTTTTGCTCCTCGTTTCTTGTTGCCTTGAATCAAGCCTTGTGCTCCAAGAATCAAGTTTACTTCCTAGCCTTGCTTAAGTTTCATGGACTAAAGGACCTTGTCATCTCCCCTCACTTTGCTTGGCAAAGTGAGTGTTTCGGTTACTGGATTACAAGTTTGGACCTTAATATTTTATATTGGACATTGTTTTCCTGGACTATAATTGACCTTTCCTGAAAGGTCTCCTTCTGAACTATATTCTACACTTATTTTTATTGACTTTACATATTTCCTTAATAAAGATATTAGATAGATTCTGGCCTCTGTGTATGGTTATTGGTGCTCTGCAGCCTGGGTCTTGACAACAATATACATTGTTGTCAGTGGATTTGGATAAAATGCTTCAGCTGTACTCTGCAAAAAGCAAAATCAGCTTGCTTAGCAAGCCTTGCAAATGCTGATTTATTAACAGTAAGTGTTTTATTTTGATACCTATTTTATATAGCTATATTCCTTGGGTCACGTAAAATTGTATTGGGGTTGTGAGTAGAAAACTTTTAGGAAGCCCTGGTTTATGGGAAGTCTAGAAATTACAGCAACATCCAGCCCTCTTATCCCTGGCATGCTGCATAACATTATACTTTTGCAGTGATTAAGGAGAGAAGAAAGACTTTCTTCCTTCTCTTTTCCAACCATGACTTGTACAGTTGATGCTAAATAAATAATATGAACAGAGGGGCAAGTGCTTGTGGGATTGGGAAGCTGGAGGGTATGGTGTTTGAAAGATGATGTTTGAAAGATTAATGCATTGGAGGGAAATAAGGTTTGGGAAGTTTGGTGATTTAATCAAAAGCAAAGAAGAATTTAAGAATCTTGAGCAGTTTGCCATTCCTTCAAGGGGAACTTTTACAAGCCAGTAACATTTTCTTCTAAGCCTAGCCCAAGAAAATGTTGCTTGAATCACCAACCAGGGCCAACTCTTTATTTTACACTTAGTGCAGTTCTGATGTCACATAAGTTTTACTGCTAAAAACTACCTCAATGTAGTTGAGCCTCATATGTCTTGAGTAACGCTAAATTGATTCTCATATGAATTCGCCAGATTGTGTGGTAATAAATCATATTGGAACTATATCCTGGCTGGCATAGCATCATCAGCATAAGTGCTTATTACCACATATGGGGAGTCAATTCAAGTGCAATTCAATTGTTGCCACCCAGAATCTTTACAGAAGCTGTCAATCCATTTAGGTTAGGTTGGTATGGCTGGAGAACATGTTATCCTCCAGATGTTCTTGATTAGCATTTCCCACTAACTCCAGAAAGCAGATACAGCAATGAGAGCTGATGGGAATTGTAGTTTAATAGTATCTGGAGGGCTACACATCTTCTAGCCTTGCTGTTGTTGCTGCTGTGACTCTAGGTGTGAGTTTGCCGTGCATATTCAATCAATGAAAGGCAACATTTCACTTATAAATGTCCATAATTCATAGATTTCAATTTTCCATAATTTAGCCACTTTTCTATAAATCATACTCAGTATCTTTCGTTTAGTTTGCTCCTGACACGAAAAAAAATAAATTAGATAGCATCTGGCTTCATACTGAAGCCCAGGGATTTGAACAATCGTTATATTGATCCACCAGATTGGACACCAGCCTGGCAAAAACACTCATATGTGCTGCAGGAGCATCAATAATAATGTTCAGAGGCTACTAAGATGGTGGAAGGGGTGGGGAGGAAAGCGAGGAACAGCACAGAATGACTGTGATAAGAAAGCACCATGATGAGGGATCAATAAGGAAAAAATTGTGGTAAAGATACTGAAGGAAAAAGAAGAGTAGCTGAATTGCTTCACAGGAAATGCTAAAGACTGCAGTAAAATGCTGTGGCTGAGACCTTGTGGTTATGGAGGGCAATTAGTACAGGACGTACCTGGCTTAAAAGTGGCTGATGATGCTACAACTTTCCTGCTTTAATGTGCCCAGGCAAGACTGAATGTCCTTTTCTCTCTGAGATGTATTTGTATTTGTTGCCATTCTTTTAGGATTTTGAAACAAAGTCCTGAAACAAAATCTAGAAGTTAAAATACTTCGCTTTTATTCAGCCTGTCATTTTATTTTCTACTCAATTGTTTTCTTCTGAGAGCAAATGTTTAATGTTTGCTCCCAGAAGAACATAGACCCCTCAACCTCTGAGGATGCCTGCCATAGATGTGGGTGAAACGTCAGGAGAGAATGCTTCTAGAACATGGCCATACAGCTCAGAAGACTCACAACAATCCAGTGATTCTGCCCATGAAAGTGTTTGACAACACATCAAATGTTAAACAGATCTAACTTGTTTTAATTTACCATGGTGATATTGTCATTCCCTAATGCCTTATCACAAAGTAGCATTGACAAGGTCTTAAACATTCCTTAATTATTTAAAGTCAAATTTATTTACTGGCTTCCTGCCCTAGCAGTGGCAGAGAGTTTCTTTCTCTTTTCTTTGTTTCAATTCTCATCCGGAACATGCACCAATATTCACGGAAAGAATGGAGATGGAAACAAATGGAGAAAGTGAAATTGACAAAATTTCTCATATTTAGCTGTGTCCTAGTTTTTTCTCATTGGATTTCTATTTGGATTTTACATTAATAAGATGAGTTCTGATCCAGATAGCCTGTCCAATCTATTTACCATGAGAAACCCTTTACTTTACCAGCTGTTTTTAGAAGATTTTCATGACCTTCAATAAGATAAAAATAGCTCTTGGAGACTGTATTCTCCTTTAGGCCTACTGACTAACTCCATACTCTTCTAGGCTTTTCAACTAACTAAATACCATTTACAGAGTTTTAGCAATGAAGTACTGTAAATATCTGCATCGCCCTTTAGTCCATGTAGATGTTTAGCTGCCAAGATTACATTGGCTAATAGACAATGGCATGTAAGTGCAAGCAACCCCCCCCCCCCAAATTTCAACTGTCATTTTATACTACTTGTAGACTAGTCAATACTATATGACAATATAATGGTCCCATTTATTTATATCACTGAAGTTTAGAGTATTGGCATTTCAACCATCATAAATTGAACTTCAGTCAAGCTGGAGAGGTTGTCCTCCAAAAACATTCTCAGTTTAGACGCATTTTGAGAAATGTAAAACCTCTCCGTTTTCAGACATGCCTGACATTTCTGTAGTATGTAGTGTGTGTCATATCTTTAGGCAAGGCAAAGAAGCTATTTTCCTTCTGCCAACATTAGGCTGCCGTGTCATTTCAATTTTATGGGTGAATGTCTTATATCCTTAGGTCTCAGTTTCAAATGATCCTTGAAGCAAGAGGGTGAAGGAATGCATCCATCCAGAAATCCGGCTGGTGCACTGACTGGCCTAGAAGACGCAAGGCTGCAGACTGCCATGTAAGTTTAGATACTTCTTGAGTTGGGACTTTATCACAAGAAGCTGGAGAAAATGAGGGAAAGTGGGGAAAAGGGTGGAGTATTATGGGGCTCTGTTTTTAAAGAAGATGAAGAATTTACTCACTCCCATGACACTACGATTACCACCTCCAGCTTCTAACTCAACCATCTGCTTAATTCCCATCACATGGGCAGGCGATGACTCCTCCCATTTCAAGGATCCCAGCACACTTTTTAAAATAGGCAGCACTGCCTTCAAGACCCTTTTACTGAAGCAGATTTAAGGCATTTTTCTTAAGATGACACTTTCCAGGTGGTCGTTTGCACTCAAGATCCTTCTACTGAAACAGAGTTAAGTACCTTTCTTAAAGTGGCACTTTCCCTAGGGTCCTTTGCTTTCAAGACCCTTCCACTGAAACAGATTTAAGATATCTTTCTTAACGTGACACTTTCCATTGGGTCATTGGAATTCAAGACCCTTCCACTGAAACCAAAGCACCTTTGTTAAGTGCTTCCCTGGGGTCATTTGCACTGAGATTTTCTCCTATTGTCTTTCCAGGATTTTGATCTTCTTTAAAAAAAAAAAATTAGAAGGGGCTTTTGAATTGGTGATCATAGAGAGTGGTTGTAAATTAATCCATATCTTTCCCCAAGCACTCTGCAGTGGCTTTCATGTTCCTTGATTCACGCTCCTTGATTTGATCCAACAAATGCTACATTCAGCAAAGGACAAGAGGGATCCTCTCACCTCTGCAGGAGTCTACCATATACCATGCAGCTGTAGACAAGTCTACATAGGGACCACCAAACGCAGCATTGCCCAAACATAAATCAAGGAACATGAAAGACACTGCAGACTAACTTAACCAGAGAAGTCAGCCATAGTGGAGAACTTGATAAGCCAACCTGGACACAGAATATTATCTGAGAACACAGAAATACTGGACCACTCTAACAACATGTCAAAGAAGCCATTGAAATCCACAAGCATGTGGACAATTTGAACATAAAGGAGGAAAACATGAAAATGAACAAAATCTGGCTACCAGTATTAAAACAAAACTCTCAAATTAAAAAAAAATGTTGTTTGTAAAAACTTTGAAAGTTCTCCAAAAATCAGTGGATGAGTGAAACACTCTAAAACTTAATGGGCTAACAGTAGTACATGTATTCTATAATTGTAGCAAGTTTCATGCCATTAGCTCTATAAATGAGGAAGAAAAGTGCCCCTGAAGTATCCCCATTGGTACAATTACTTAACAAAAAGTAACAAAAGTAGCAACTCATTATAGGTATGATATGGACTCCATCCAATTTTGGAAATACTTCAGACACAATTCCCCACCCCATCCAGCCCCTAATTTTGTAATGAGTATTGAAACTTTTTTTCATTGATCTGGCAGGCCTACTGGCTAATCCATTCTGACCCCATTCTGATGTTACTGTGACATATTTGCAGGGTATGTGGTGAACCTGTATTCTAAGTCAAGGACTCTCACAGATACTCACTCCTCTGAGTATGAGTCTTCCAGAGTCTAAAACTTCATTGCCCTCTATAACAAAGGCCACAAAATGGAAAAGCTTTGGAAATAAGAAATTGCTAAGATGCACAGAAGTACTTATCTACATGTCAGGTGATAGATCTTTTAGGAAAGCAACAGAATTTACTACAGCTCTTACTAAGCCACCTGGACCAAATTATTTATAAAGTCTCAGTGAACTTACAGCTTTTGTTAGAACAATTTGTTCAATTTGACCTGTCTTACTACACAAGGTGATAGCAACTGTATGGATACCAGAATGTAACTGGAAGATTCTTTCCAGCCTTACAAAGTATATGAACATAAATCTACTATTTCGTGGACATATTTTCATTAGGGAGAAAATACATTGTGATCGCCTCTGGCATCTCTAAACCAATACATGTGGGTTGAAAACACAGCCCATATTTTCATGTTTTTTTTAATTGTACAAAGATCTCTCTATTTTCCCAGTGGTGTCCTTACAATTGCTATCACCTAGTCTGGTAACTCACGGTGTCAAAACCTCTATTTTTACAGAGCAGGTGGCATAGAACATCCTATGGTCGGGTAGAAGAGAGTAGAGATGGCTAGTGAGTGCATAGTCATGACAATGGCATCTTGGGGAGGTGAAGGAGAGAAAGAACTTAACACTCCTCCATCCCAATTCTGCTCACCACCATGCTGACCAGACTGTTTTCTGTAGCTGCTGCCATGTTGCCAGCCACCTTCCAAAGTTCCACCTTTCAGGGCCTGGCCCACCAAGCAATGAAGAGAGAGGGACTTTGCAGGAAAGTCCACCCCGTTCAAGCTGATCTATGGTGAGGTTTTATGCATGAGCTCATGACACTCTTTGCCTGGTCCCCACTGAAAGCAAACACATGTCTGTTGGTGTGGCATTGACTTGAAGGTTGGGTTGCTGACCTGAAAGCTGCCAGGTTTGAATCCCACCCGGGGAGAGTGCGGATGAGCTTCCTCTATCAGCTCCAGCTCCATGTGAGGACATGAGAGAAGCCTCCCACAAGGATGGTAAAAACATTAAAACATCCGGGCATCCCCTGGGCAACGTCCTTGCAGACGGCCAATTCTCTCACTCCAGAAGCGACTCAAGTTGCTCCTGACACGAAAAAAAAAATTCCCAACCAAATGGTGGGGAGAGTCATTTCAATGTCACTTTCTTTGATCGTGTTAGCCAGCACAGTCTGCACCCACCCACTCACCCATCCACACACACACACACCCTCACCCTCTAGTGGCAGCATTTCCATTTTACTTTTACAAAAGATCTACATCAGAGACAATACAATAGATTTTGGGGGGAAAGATATGCTAATTTGCATGAGAAGGGATGCTTTCTTATTATTAATCATCACTACATGGATTGCCATCAGCTAGCTTCCTACCATATGGTATAATAAAGGTAAAGAAATTAGGAGCCAGATGTTACATTGGAATACATGCAGACCCTCATACTGTTGATTAAAAACTGATTTTTTTCCCAGTGCCATACACTTTTAAAACGTGAAAGAATTTTAAGGAAAAAAGCAGGGGTAATTTTAACTTTTAAAAACTTTTTGGGGCTGGAATCAGAACATTTAAAGGATTACTTGTAATCAGAGGCTGGAATCTATTATATGAGGTTATTCACCAAATTTCCAAGTGTTCTAGACTTCCTAGATGGTGTAGATATTGTACCTACTGATTAAAGTTTGGATTGCTCTTCCATGGAAACACATCTACTGGTAGTGCCACATAATTACCTTTTAATTTTTCACTCTTTTAATTCCAATTTGATCTGCATTATTACTGCTTGGCAATTTAATGTTACTTTTTAATCTTGTTGTTTATTTGTTTTATATTGTAATCTTATTATTTTACTCCATTTTGTCCAACAGTTGAAATCCTCACTTGACTTGTCCTTGCATTTAGAAGTGCAAAATTATTATACTTTCTGTGCAATGTTTTTGTGAGTCTTTCAACAAGAAAACAATATTGTGTAAATTAAACAATATTGGACAAGTCAAGCAAAATGTTGCAGTTGCACTAAATGATTGTGAAAATTGCTTTCCTGCATGGGTTTCCAAAGTTTAACAGAAGTGAATGAGTTGCCAGAACTATTTTTAATAATCAATCAGATATTCTGTGATCACTTGTTGTTTGTGTCTATATGTGTCTCTTGTATCTAAAAAAAGGTAAGAACATTCAGTATGTGCAGAGACTATGTGCACAACTGTGATAAGAGTTAAATGGAATTCCTTGTATTGCTCTCACTTGGTGACACAGGATCTTGAGAGCCTGAAAATTCATGCTTGATATGTCTTGTTGAGTTAAGACACACTAAATCACAGAAGAAAAGAATTTAATAGAAATCATTTTCATTCCATATCTGGTTATTCAAGCTGCCTGAGAATTTATTAGATGAAATATGTCTGCAATAAACAGGAAGGGAGGAAGAATGGAAGGAAGAACGGAAGGGAAGAGGGGAAACTAGTATAACCTCTTGCATTTATGTTTATAGCTTATCATGTCATAGAAAAATCATAGACCACGGGCCATGAGACTAATTAACAATAGCATAAAGGCTATTTTGCAGAAAATATGATTCTTATGTAGAGATATATGACACTGACTATGAAACTCATTCCTTAAGTTCCTTTCATGGTTAGGTTTATGGTATGTTTGCTTCCTTTAGCCACTATTTTCTTTGTCATTTCTTGCTCCAGAAGGAGGAAGTATTGATGAATGAAAGGAATTACTGCAGATTGTGTGACTAAAGATTTGGAATTGCAACAATTTGCAAGCTTTCAACTGGGTTTTAATTGAAAGGAGGAGGGGATGCAAATAATTCATTCACACTTTAGGGTTACGATTTTTTTTAACATATGTTCATAATTTGTACAGCAAATTCATTGGGATTTATAGAAACACCAAACATCTGGAAATGCTAAGCTTCTCTTTTTTTCTTTTCATATATTTAGAACAGAGCTATGTGGATGTCTAAAAGCTTCATGTTAAACATTAACAATTCTGATTTTGATACATATGTTTTATTAAGACTGCTGCTGCTGTCTAAAACTGATTTCACACAAGGTCTATATCCCAACTCCAGTGAGCATTATTCTGCCCCAGTTTAACCCTGCTCACATCACACTCACCATATTAATCCCCCAACTCAAATTGGTCTTGAAAGCCACTCATTTCAGCACAAAAGGCAATTTCTGGCATGTTCACGTGTTCCTTATCCCATCCCTTTCTCTCCTGCCCATTCAGGTGAGTGAGTATGGGAACTTTAAATATTGTGGCTTAAATTGAATGAGATACAATAGGCACATGCGCAGACATACACACAGGAGATGGAGGGTAAGTGATGCTTGGGTCTCCAGGGTGGAAAGTGAGAGAAGGACAAGGGAGTGAGCAAGAAGAAGGGCACGACTGTAAGAGCAACTACCCATCCACTTCCTATCATCATGGGGCAATTCTCTGTTCCATTTATCAATAAATGTCCTAAAAAGCAAATTGACCCATTTCATACTTTCTTCTTCTCCACATGTAGCCTGCTTGTCCAAACCTGAAATTACCCCCCACACTCTCACACCTCATAGCTGTCGGCACCCTGTTCCTCTTTCCATCTCCACCCTCTATCAAGCATCTGTAGCCACACCTCATGTCAATACATACTAATCTCATTGCTCTACTGTAGCTGAGAGTAGCAATCAAATTTAGACCTCAGATAGGTAAAAGGTTTTCCCCTGACGTTAAGTCCAGTCATGTCTGACTCTGGGGGTTGGTGCTCAACTCCATTTCTAAGCCGGCGTTGTCCGTAGACACCTCCAAGGTCATGTGGCCGGCATGACTGCATGGAGCACCGTTACCTTCCCGCCAGAGCAGTACCTATTGATCTACTCACATTGGCATGTTTTCGAACTGCTAGGTTGGCAGGAGCTGGAGCTAACAGCTCATGCTGCTCCTGGGGTTTGAACCTGGGACCTTTCGGTCTGCAAGTTCAGCAGCTCAGCACTTTAACGCATTTTCCACTGGGGCTCCTTAGACCTCAGATTTTGAGCATATTCAGATAGAAATTCTGATGTCAGGAGCTCTGAGAATTTCGATTTTCATTTTTTGGTCAATTTGTCAGGCAGAATAATCCAAATCTGTGTATTTATCTGTGTACAGGTTGAACATTCCTTATCTAGAATTTCAAAATCCAAAATACCCCCAAATCTGAAAGTGCCCAAATGGGTGACTGAGACAGTAATACATTGTCTTTATGATGGTTCAATGATGGTTTTTCATACAAAAAATTATTGAAAAGATTGTATTGCATTATCTTCATACTATGTGTATAAGAAACACATAGTTTATGTTTAGATTTGGATTCCATCTCTGAGATGTGTGTGTGCAATGCAGATGTGTGTGTGCAATGTGTGTATGCAAATAAAAGTACAGTGTTCCCTCACTTATTACGGGGGTTAGATTCCAGGACCACCCGCAATAAGTGAAAATCCATGAAGTAGGGATGCTATATATTTATACATTATTTTAGTAGTTATACACTATTTTAAGTCAACCAATCAACCAATCTTGTGTTGATAAATTGCCTCCTTCTCCTCCCATTGCTGCTTGGGCTCCTTTTCTCTCCCTTTGGCTTCTCCTCTCTCCCTTCTTTAGGCTGTAAATTGTAATTTTTTTATGATGTATAATATTCTTTTAGAGTTTATTGAAAAGCCACAAAACAGCAAATATGCAAAAAGCGAACCGTGAAGTAGTGTATTTCAAAATCTAGGAGGGTGAGAATGAACATACTTTTGGTCTGAAGCATTTCAGTTAAGGGATACTAAACCTGTGTATACATTTCAATTTCTCCATGTACATCTTAGTAATAGAGGCAGAGTAGAAGAAATTACTTAAAAATAACTCTCATCTGCATCGACTTCCATGGTTTTCTTTCTTGTTTCCATTTGTTGTTGTTTATTCGTTCAGTCGCTTCTAACTCTTTGTGACCTCATGGACCAGCTCATGCCAGAGCTCCCTGTCAACTGTCGCCACCCCCAGCTCCTTCAAGGTCAATCCAGTCACTTCCATACACTTCACCATAACTTAGTAAATCTGGGAAAGAAAGAAATGGGTATCCATTCTCACCGTTTTCGGCTAAAACCTAAGAAGGGTTCATCCCATACAAGCCTCCAGATTTCCCACCCATCTCTGTAATTTTTCCCCTTACTAAGTAGTAGGAGAGTGATAAACCCTTAGCTATGACTTTTTAGACCATTTTTGTGTATGCTAGATCTCCATTTCAAGGCATGTACCTTTTACAACAATCATACCTAGCTATTTGACACCCCCTCCCTTTTTCAGCTTCTGAAATGTTGAAAGCAAACAGTCAGACATCTGTCAGAATGTATCTCAAGGAATAATATGAAGGCTTGAATACAATAGAAACCTATTTTTATTACTTGTCATTCAATTTTACTGCCCCCTTACTTTAACCTGGTTGTCATTGCATCCTTGTTTTATTTTATTTTTTTATTGTGGCTTAATGTGACAGCTTGGAAAGCTCCTGACTCATTTGCACTATGAATCCAAATGGGTCCGTAATGTTTAACTGAAAAGTGCTAAAATGTTAGAGATATTTTTTGAAATGCTTTTCTCCCGTTTTATTCTGCCATGTGTCTGCTGGAAAAAACAACAACACAACTAATGCTGTTTGGCTGAAATATTTAAGTGCCCATTAAAATGTGTCAGACTAGAAGAAAGCAATTATGTGAGCTTCCTGTGGCACCTCACCACATTATGGTTCTTCTCTGAGCAATGCTTTCCCGTACAATGGCTTGATGTATGTTGACTATTGACTGGGCCCTTATTTCACTTTAGCTCACCAGGTGTGCTATCAATGTGGTGCCCATTATTCCTCTTTTGTGGACTCAGCTGGTAAGTAATTGAGCTTTTACCCAGCCTCCTCAAGAGTAATCTGTTTTATTCTATGATATCTATGGAATTCAGCCTGGCAGGGTTTATGTATCTAAACTATTAAATGCTTCACTTTATGTGAAGCATAACTATTTATACATGTGGTACATCCACATTTTAGAAGTATATATACACAAAGTGCTACATAATAATAATAATAGTAATACTAATAATTTTATTCTTGTACCCCGCCTCTATCTCCCCGCAGGGACTCAGGTTGGCTTACAAATGCAAAAGAGTATACATACAAAAACATCAAATACCAAAAACGCACAAATGAAAAATTAAAACATACGATTGAAATCAAACCATTAATAAGACAAAGTTAAAACACATCAATAAAAACATAAGGATGGGCTGATCAAAGTGCACTAAGTGAGACTTATAAACATGGAGGAAGTTAAAAGTGCTATAAGAACATGCAGGAGAACCCAAAAGTAAGTTGAACCCTGAGGCTATATAGAGAAATTACCCATGCGGATGCAACCGATCAAGGATAACCATTTGTGCAAGAATTTAGCATTCAAGAGGGTGGTACTTATTCAAAAGCCTGTATGAACAGCCAGGTTTTCAGGCTTTTCCTAAACCCTTCCAAAGTGGCAGCTAGCCGAATTTCCCTGGGGAGTGCGTTCCAGAGCCGGGGGGCCACCACGGAGAAGGCCCTCTCCCTCGTCCCCACCAACCTCACTTGTGACGGCAGCGGAAACGAGAGGAGGGCCTCCCCCGACGAACAAAGAGATTGTGTGGGTTCATAGGGGGAAATGCAGTCACAAAGGTAGGTAGGTCCCAAACCGTTCAGGGCTTTGTAGGTCATCACCTGCACTTTGAATTGGGTCCAGAAAATAAATGGCAGCCAGTGGAGCTCCTTAAACAGGGGGGTAGACCATTCCCTGTAATTTGCTCCAGTTAGAAGTCTGGCTGCCGAACGCTGGACTAACTGAAGTTTCCGGGCCGTTTTCAAGGGCAGCCCCACGTAGAGTGCGTTATAATAATCCAACCTCGAGGTAACTAAGGCATGGACCACCATAGCCAGATCAGACTTCACAAGGTAAGGTCGCAGCTGGCACACAAGTTTTAATTGTTTTACATTGTCTGTTAGAAGTTTCCGATAGACCCTGAGAAAGTTAGTCATGCAAAGGAATGCATTCTGGATTTGGAAAAACACCAAACTAAATCAAGCTGATTCAAACAGATCTGCAAGATCTGGACCTTGAAGCAAGATTCTTCTGATACAGATTAAATTTGAACGCTCCTAAAGAGTTGCTGGCAAGTTTAATACAAATGGACTCAGAAGGTAAACACTAGGTTTGCAAAACTGATATATTGCTCTTCAATTATTTCAGATAAAGCACACATTGCCAGGAAGGACTATGTGAAAGCTGATATTGATTGATTGATTGATTGATTGATTGATTTCATTTGTTTACTGCTTTTCTCAACCCCTGGAGGAACTCAAAGCAGTTCACAACAAAGTAAGTGGCAAAATTCAATGCCTCACAAAAAATAAAATACAACCCCTAACTAAAATAGCATAACAGTAGATATTGTGTTGGCAACTCCAATATTTCATCACAGTCAGCAGTTTTGCCAGGGTTCTCCAGTCCCTCTGCTATGTCACAGGATTATCAAAAGTCTATTCTGGGACTCACACACTGACATACAATTTTCTGATTCTCTTTCCAAAGAGAAGTTGTATTGAAAGTAATCATTAGAGGTGTGCAAAAATCCAGATGTAATTTCAAATTTTGGATATTTTTGGCATTTCAGGGGATATGAGCTGCTAAAATACCAAGTGGGAAGGGCCCTCTGAAGCATTAACAAATTGAAACACAAGTGACCAAATCTTTCAGATAAATTCAGAAAAGTTTGGTTGATTCTGAGTTTTTTCCCCAGTGTAACATTCTGCCACCCCGGGAGTGGTGACTGGCTGCTGGCATGATTGACAAGAGCAGCTGCACACAGTTTTTTTTCTTGTCAGCCAATCAGAAGAAGAGAACAGATCCCACGGCTTTTTGCGAAGCTGGTCTATATATAGCCACTAGCTGTGCCCAGCCATGCGTTGCTGTGGCGAAGTATGGTGCTATGGGAAATAAAGTATTGAGGAATTGGTGGTAGTTAAGGTAAAGGGTAAAGGTTTTCCCCTGACATTAAGTCCAGTCATGTCTGACTCTGGGCGTTGGTGCTCATCTCCATTTCTAAGCCGAAGAGCTGGCGTTGTCCGTAGACTCCTCCAAGGTCATGTGGGATGACTGCATGGAGCGGTGTTACCTTCCCGCCGGAGCAGTACCTATTGATGCACTCACATTTGCATGTTTTTGAACTTCTGGGTTGGCAGAAGCTGGGGCTAACAGTGGGGGCTCTCTCCGCTCCCCCAATTCAAACCTGTGGCCTTTCGGTCCAGAAGTTAAGCAGCTCAGCGCTTTAACATGCTGCGTCATCAGGGGATATTATTTCCTAAAGGTTGTGAATATACAATATTTCTGAATGGTTGTTTTTTTTCCTGTTGGACGCAAGTATGAATGCTGCAATTAGGAAAATAATTAGGATGTAATGGCCTTGCAGCTTTAAAGCCTGGCTGTTTCCTCCCTGAGTGAATTTTTTGTTGGGAGGTGTTAGCTGGCCCTGATTCTTTCCTGTTTGGAATTCCCTTGTTTTCAGAGTGGTGTTGTTTGCGATATTTTATGTGCTTCTACTGTCTGTGGCCCTGAGAAAACAGAGGATTTGCCAGACTTTGATGATGGGAATACTTTGTTGTGAGGTGTTAGCTGGCCCTGATTGTTTCCTGTGTGGAATTCCCCTATTTATTTACTGTCCTGGTTTTAGAGATTATATTGTTCTGCATTATTCTATCCTAGCAATTATTTCATATTAAAGTAGAATCTCACTTATCCAACATTAGCTTATACAATGTTCTGGATTATCCAACGCAGTCTGCCTTTTCATAATCAATGTTTTTGTAGTCAGTGTTTTAAATTCATTGTGATATTTTAGTGGTAAATTTGTAAATACAGTACAGTAGAGTCTCACTTATCCAACATAAACAGGCCGGCAGAATGTTGGATAAGCAAATATGTTGGATAATAAGGAGGCATTAAGGAAAAGCCTATTAAACATCAAATTAGGTTATGATTTTACAAATGAAGCACCAAAATATCATGTTAGACAACAAATTTGGCAGAAAAAGTAGTTCAATACACAGTAATGCTATGTAGTAATTACTGTATTTATGAATTTAGCACCAAAATATCACGATATATTGAAAACATTGACTACAAAAATGCATTGGATAATCCAGAACATTGGATAAGCGAGTGTTGGATAAGTGAGACTCTACTGTAATTACTACATAGCATTACTGCACATGGAACTACTTTTTCTGTCAAAATTATTGTATAATATGATGTTCTGGTGCTTAATTTGTATAACGATTACCTAATTTGATGTTTAATAGGCTTTTCCTTAATCCCTTCTTATTATCCAACATATTCACTTATCCTGCCGGCCTGTTTATGTTGGATAAGTGAGAGTCTACTGTTTATTGATAATCTTATATTATCTGCTTAGAACTGGATTATATGAGGCCCCTTCTTCACAGCTGTATAAAATGCCCACTGAAGTGGATTATATGGCAGTGTGGAGTCAAGATAATCCAGTGCAAAGCAGATAATATAAGATTATAAATGGGTTATATAGCTGTGTGGAAGGGCCTTGAGTCTACACTGCTATATAATCCAGTGCAAATTAGATAGCCTAAGTCTGCCTGTCCCCTAACTGAACCCTGGCTGTCCCTTGGCTTGCTAGGAGTTGGTTGCTAGGAGACGAAGTGGGCAGAGGTTAGCCCTCTAAACTGGCAGCAATTGGATAAAAAAATTATTGCTCTCCCTCTAATTAGGACTTTGTTTTTCTTTTCTTTTTGTTGTATCAACCTGGAGGCATGGATGATGGGTTGTGTTGTCAAATTTCGAGGTTGTGGGGCCTGTACTTTTGTTGTTTTGTGAGTCACCGTGATGCCATCACTCTATTATATATATATAGATGTGGAGGTCCTCCATTTCTTGTGGATGGCATGGCATTGGAGAGAGAACATGTCCTTAGCTACTCTGTGCAAAAATTTTTTGCCTAAAGTGCCTATTTAGGAGCACTACTGTAGCTAGCTTTTTGTGAATTATTTTTATTTTGACATTTATCTTCTTATCCAACTTTTATTTTCCAAATTCTGCTAGGGAGGTGTCGGTGTGCATGCATTTTGTGGGTGTGGTCTGAGTTTTAAAGGGCATTTTAAGTGTGTTTATTTTATTTTGATCTACTAAAAACACTACCAGGGTTTTATTTTTTAACTTTTGCTTTTTACACTTGACTAAGTGTGAGGTAGGGGTTGTTACTGAATTGCCTTGAGTCCCCATGGGTAGTAAGGCAGGGTATTATTATTATTAATTTTATTTGTAGAGACTTAAAATTTTCTTTAAAATCAGTGGATGAGCGAACCATTCTGAAACTTGGAATGCTTACAGTTGTAAATGTGTTCTACAAGCGTGACAAGTCTCATCATGATAACATAAAACTGATGATGGAAAAACAATCTTCACAAGTTTCCCCATTGGTTGTAATGGACCAAATCTTACCAAAACAGTGACAAAATCTCAGATTTCTAATTACAGATCAAAATGCCCCTGCCTACAAATCTCCTTGAATATTCCCAAAATGAAATTTGGGGGTGGGGATCCAGAATTCAAAACAAAGCCAAAATAATGATAATAATAAAATAATAAAACTTTATAACTCACCTCCATCTTCGCGAGGGGAGTCAGAGCGGTTCAAGAATCAACAGATAAAAACAGAACACAATAACAGCATATATAATTAAACAATAAAATAAGCATTAATAAAATATATCAGTGAGTGTCAGGACAAAGGTGGAACTATTAAAAATTTCAATGGGTTTCTGCCATTTTGCACATCTCTGATAATCATTTGAGTGGAGTTTATTGGACCTGGGAGTGTCCAGTAAACTTAGATGCATTGAAAAATGCAGGATGTTCAAGACTTTATACAAATTACATTCGATTTCCAGTCCCTTGGTCTTTATCACCCATATCCCATTGCACTTTTGGTAACTTTGAAGCCAGTTGAGCAAAAAAAAAAAAAAAAAAAAAAGCTTCAATTATTTTTTGTTCATCATAACTACCTGATCTCTGAATGTATACTTCTGATAACTTGCAGGTACATTGTCTCAAATCCATGTAAAAAGATAAGGGAAAGCAAATCACCCCCAGTATGAATACTAGTTCCAACTCTGATTTTTTCACTTTGAAAAGCAGTTTTCTTCTCTAGAGTCATTTTGTTTCTATATGATTATGTTGAAGAAAAATGCTGAATTTTAAAAAAACCCTCCAAATATAGGAAATCAATCAGACTTTAATTTTGGGCAGTCTGCAGAATGGAAAAAAAACCTCTGGGAAATAGTTTTCTGAAGTTCAGTTTTTTCTAGAGCATGTGAACTTGAATAGGAATTTATAACTTTGTGTATTTAAAAGCTCTGTTGACTGGCTATGAAAAAAACCTATCATTTTAGAACAACCTCATTATGCATATTCATCAGAAAAAATTCCAGATAACAAAGAATTAACATAAAATTTGGTATGAATATTCATATGTAATGAATTCCTTTTACCTATATATCTGTCTTTTTCATACCAGGCAGAGAACAAAAGGAATACAAGTTTGATCAGAAGTTTTTTGTTTTGTTTTGTTGTTGTTTTTTTGCTGGCAGGTAGCAGCAGTGGTTCATACATCCTCTGGCCTTGACAGTATGAAAAAATAGCTTTCCTCTTTCTGTGCTTTCTTAACTACCTCTCCCTATTTTTTCTGAAGTGGGACCCCAAAGGGTTGTCTATTTAAACCCTTTTTTATCAAGTGGAAATTTCAAATCATAGGGCTACCAACATCTTTGTAAGAACTCCCCACAAAAAACCTCCTCTAATTATTGATATGGCTCTTCTTGTTGGAAACAAGTAAGTATCAATACTCGAATAAAGTGATTGCATCTACTCCTTGCTTCATCTTTCTGTAGGTTTCTTTGGTCTATACATTCAAGATATTTTGTTCCTTCTTACCTGTTGAAGTTACTTTCCCCTACTTCAAGAATGTAGTTAGACTCTATTCCCTTTTGTCTTGGAAGAGAATATCCATGAAGTTCCAACATCAATAATGGATGCAAGATTGCCAACACACCTAAGAGACAGTTTTTTGGCACTCCTGTAACTGCTTATAATAAATACAAAATATTCCTTCAGTTCTTTTGTCTTTTTTCCTCCCTTCCCCTCCCCTCCCCCATTTACAAATTTTCAGACGATTATTGACAAATTGCTCTGCAGTATTCTTCTGAAACTGGAATTTATCACACAAATCAATTAAATTGCAACAGCTATTTTGTGTTGAACTTACCACATGACATCATGCCTTTCCGACCTATCTACTAGTAGGAGACCATTGGAAAGCATTTCTTTTACAAAAGGGGGACATTAATGAAATACTTTTGTTTGTAAAAGCAAAACTTTCTGGGCTATTTCCCTCTAGGAGAGTAGCAGGAAAAAAGTAATGTCATATGATGAGTCCAAAGAGGGAAATTATTTCTCTAAAATTAATTTTTCTGACCAACAGATAGAATAACAGCATCACAAAAAACATGTGGATTGAAATAAGACAACTTTATTCATGTTGCCTATTTAATTGTTTCAAAGACATGTGCAAAATCTAATGGGGGATCAATCTGGAGTGGGAGCAGATGGGGCAGTGGTTTTCCATGGACTTCCACCCCAGCTTCCTGGAGAGAGATCACAACAGCCCATGGAAGGAACCCAAATTAAAAATATCATTGCTCCTAGGTGAGTTATTAATCTGGATGGCTGAAGGTGTCAACCTGCAAGCTTGTTGAGGGTGAAGACTAGAGATCAGCCCTAAGGACAATAGTTTTCACAACTCCTGATCATATGATACTCAGGGGCATGCAGATTCCCACCCTTCATCAAAAGGTGCTCCAATGTTGCTTACCAAACTTGATTCTCCCTTCAAAACCTGCCAATAAGGACCTATTAGCCAATTGTCAAGTCATTTATGACACTGTAGTCAGTTTAACTGGCCTCCACCATCTGAAATCAGAAAATTGATCTCCCATGCAAACTAAGGATGTAACAGAATTCTCATTTTTTCAACAAATATTGCCATACCCATCAATCTCTGGGACTTATTCTTCTGGGAGTCTACAGAAAATAGGAAAATATCAATGGAAGTGGAATAGTGTTATTGCTGTTTGTTCATTTCCTATGATAGTGGAAGGTATACAGATTTAGATTTATTTTTAATTCATTTTTATTTAAACAAATTAATACAAAACCAACATACAAATGTACAAACTAACAAAAATAAAATTAAAAATATTTTTCTAGAACAAAGGAAAACATATTACTACATTTAACGCATCAAAAACATTAGCTACATACAAACTACATTGTCTAAAGGCTTTACATTCTCTGCTTGATGGTTATGGTCTCTCAAAATTCTACACTCATTAAATGAAAAAGAACAATTGATAATCCTTTTCCCACATAATAACACTCTTCTAGTCCAAAAAGCAGTGATGGAAGTTTTCCCCATCTTCACTGGAGAAACACAATAAATGGGCCCCAATCTTTCTTAAAGCAGGTTAGAGATCTCTCCTTGACTAACATAGTAAGTTTATGCATTTCTGCAAGTTCACTTATTTGGATTTGGATTTCTGATTTCAAGATTATGATTTGAATTAGAGTCAATTTAGGCAGCATCTAGTCCTTGAGGTCATTCACAATTCCTGATTTTTAATTATTGCTTTTTGTAGAAGCATTCACTATTACCTGGCCCAAAATTCTCAGTCTTCAGTTTTTTTACTGAAGGTTATATATACTATAGGTTGTATAAGTGAAACGTGACTATAGGTTACGTTTCACTTTATATTTTGATCTCAAGCATGCTTTACAAGCCCTATATTTTCTCCATGTCTCTCAAATAATGTAATAGACTATATTTTCAAAAGTATTTGAGAAGGACTTTGAAAAATGCCAACATGCCCTCCACACTTTTTTTAACAGCTATATTTGCTACTCAGTGATTCCATGTCATTTATATTACAGCTGAAAGAGAATCCAATCTCTTCTCTCCACACACTTTTTTTTTTGCTGACGAGCGAAATGAATACATGCATGTAAAAAAAAATTCTCACTGCGTAAAGATGAGAAGAATCACTAAAGTGGAAGATGAAAACTAAAATGAAGATCTTCTATAATCAACTTTATCTATAAATTAAAAATACAGCCTTTACCCATGACCTTTTACTTTTTATAAAATAGTTTTCCCTTTATCATTCAAGCGACCCAAAGACCATGAAGAAAAAGGTAGGAACAAACATTAAGAGGGGAAAGGCAGATTTGCTTTTCATGCTGTAAAGCAGATTTGTATGTAGATTTAGAAATGTGCATTTTTTCGTTAGTCCTTGTAAATCGTATCAAATTCATTAAATTCATACTTATGAGGCACTATCCGACGTGTGGGTGTGGCATGCAGCAAAAATGTAAGAACTGAAAATTACCCAATACTTTTTCATTTGCATTTTGTAAATCTCAGAGGCCTCCCTAAGTCAGCATAAGGAAGCAAAGCAAAGCCAAAAAGGCTGCAATTCCTTGCCATGAGGAGAGGGAAAGCATGGAGAAAACAGAGTTCACTGGGAAAGAAAGCACAGAATTCTGGGAAATGTAGTTTGGGAAGGCAATATATCTTCAATTTCCCAGCAGGGTAGGCCCCTTTTGTGAGGCTGAAGCCACTTGTGCCGCACTGCCAGTGTCAGTGTGGTGCTGACACTGGCATTTTATCAACAGGTTTGATGCCATTCTTGTATTCAATAGCAGCATTCTGCATATCTCTATTTTCACCCTATGTATATCTAGGTTTTATATTTTATACTTGGCTTTTTTTTAGTGCATCAAAGGGCTTTCTGATATCTAAGGAGGAAGCATATGTTTATGAAGCAAATATGGAGTACTCCGTTTGTTAGCAAAAAAGAATAGTAAGTCATACAGAATGAGAGGGGTTTTACTCTTCCCAAACTTCTCAGTTCTTCCATGCATTTCTTTTCTTCAGGCTTCTTCTACACATTCCCCATTCCAACCAGACTTATTGAAAGAAAAATGTTACTGGAAAGAATGCTTTGTAGCCAGAGATAATATACAGCAGACCAGGAAGGAATAAGCATCCTGGTTTCTCTTCCTAGCAAAAACCCTCCCATGCACTCATGTTATTCAGCAGCTACAGCATGAAGAAACACTTACTTACCAGTGCAATGTGATACTGTACTTCTTGAGCCCCAGATCAGTAAGCTGTAGTTTACATAAGGCATTGATACAGCATGCTTCATGGTTCTTCCCTTCTATCCTCTGACCATTTTGACCTATTCACTAAAAATTCAATCCTACTTCAATGTTAGAAATATTTGCCACAATGTCTTATATTCCATTCCCATAATCCATACTGAAAAATTGAGAATGTTCTTCAGACAGACGTTTTATTTCAAATCAGTGATCTAAGTTCCTGCCTTGTGTAAGTTATATGTGTTACCCATGTCACTGGCTAGTTGGCTTTTTATCAGGGGTGAAGTCATCAACACTGTAAGTCTGAGCAAAAGAGCAGGGTTTGGCTACAAGCCATATAACTGATTGCTTCTCTGAAAGTTGGAGAGCCACAAAATTAAAACTGAGTTACTGTATTAATTGATTCAGGATGGTTCTTTCCAAGTAATTATAGCTGAGGGGCTCTGTCAATACAATTTGCTCTCAGTTGTCACTATAGTGTCAAATAGAATGGGTTCAGGTGCATATAAGATAATGAATGGCTTGAATGAATAAACAACTATTTGTCAAAAAAAGAAGAGAGGGGATGTTACTCTTGAAAAAAGTCATCAGTGGGAAATCTATTTGTTTAGTTATAATTTCAGCCCAGATTGAACATTTTCTGAATGTTTCACAAACAAATGCATGTTAATAAATATTGATTGATAGTTTGTAAACAGATTGAAAGTAATACAATATATATTTTTGCTGAAAAAATAACTTGGGAAACACATTACTTATTTATACTAGTGTGTTATATATGGCCACAATTATGTTGCATTTTCAATAAGAAACAAGTGAAACATTAAAAAGCAATTTAAAAATAATAAATTTTAATAAAAGCAACTAAAACATAATTTCCAGTGCTTCACCACAGAATAACTAATTTCACATGTTGTATATATATGTGTGTGAGTGTGTATGCATGCACATGTATTATAGAATCATAGAATTGGAAGACACCACATGGACCGTCTAATCCAACCCCCTGGCATATAGGAAAAGCACATTAAAAGTCCCCCTGACAGATGGCCATCCAGCCTCTGCTTCAAAGCCTCCAAAGAAGGAACCTCAATTACACCTTGAGACAAAGAGTTCCACTGTTGAACAGCTCTCACGGTCAGGAAGTTCTTCCTAATATTCAGGGGAACTCTCCTTTTCTGTAATTTAAACCCATTGCACTGAGTCCTAGTCTCCAGGACAGCACAGAATAAGCTTGCTCTCTCCTCCTTATGACATCCTTTCACATATTTATATATAGTAGGGATGTGCAAATCTTCATTTTTAAATTGTAAGTCATATCTAATTTGTAAGTTTTGTATATATGAACAGATATTAAGAAAAACAACGGAGGGGGGGCATGCACACAAAAAATTAAGAATCAAAAGTCACCCAAAATATTTTCCTTTGAATTCTGTATTGCTTGGAAGCCAGTTTCATTTTCAGTGCAAACAAGGTGAGGCCAAAATGGCTGCCATTCTTCTTTAAATTAAGAAGAGATAGGTTGCCAGCATTCACCATGAGGAGAGAAAAGCAACAGGGCAGGATGAGCTGAGTGAGCTGGGAAAGAGTCTGCGAGAGCACAGAATTCTGGGATATGTAGTTTGGGAAGGCAGGAAGCCATATGGTAGAGAATTCAAAAGGCCCAGCCCTAAACTACATTTTCTGGAATTCTTCTCAGAGAAGAGATTCAATGATATAGCTGTTGTGGCTTTTAAAAAAAGTTTTTGTCAAAACTTTTTTAAAAAATCCCCAAAATCAGTAGATGTATGAATATTTCTGAAATGCATGGATGGGTGGGTGAGGGAATTCCCTGTTATCTTCTGTCATTTTATAGAAAATTCAGAGATTGTTCTTGTAGTTTTTTTTTAAAAAAAAGTTGTTTGTAAAAACTTTGAAAAGTCCCCAAAAATCTGTGGATGAGTGAAATGTTCTGACACTTGATGAATTTACAGTGGTAGCTATGTTCTATAATCATAGCCAATTTCATGCAAATAGCTCTAACAATGAGAGAGAAAGGGGCCTCTGAAGTTTCTCCAATGGCACAATTACTTAACAAAAAGTAACAAAAAAGTAGTTAACTCATTAACAATTTTCCTCCACCCCCTAATTTCATATTGAAAAAATTTTCATTGATCGCACAAGCCTAATACATAGCTATCATGTCTCCTTTCAACTGTCTCTTCTGCAGGCTAAAAATACACAGTTCTTTAAGACACTCTTCATAGGGTATGGTATCCAGAACTTTGACCATTTTAGTTGACTGCATTGGTTCCCAACCTTTTTTTGACCAGGGACCACTCTCCAAAATTAGTACCAAAAGGGCAACAAATCGTTTTTTGGTCAACTTTAGATTTTGTTTGGTTATTTGGGGTGCTGATTCAGAAAATTGCATTCGATAGACCACATCAACTCTAGTTTCTAATACAGAACATATGTCATCCGGTAGTCGCCATCTGCTCACCCACAGAAAACTATATTTAATAATCTAGAGCTGATGTGGACTATCCAACACAATTTTCTGAATCAGCTTCCCAAATAACCCTAGGAACAGTAATAATGTAATAATGACCACTGACTTTTCATAATGGATTCTGGAAATAGTTGAGGTGTTGCTACTGCATCTCCCTTCAGTCTCAGTAAACTCATTATAACTGCTTCTTCCTGCTATAGCTGCTTCATGTAGCACTTGATGCTTGAAGGCATTTCTGGAACTTTTCCATAAGCCTAGAGTAAGTTGATATGGTAGTTTTAACTTAGTCTTGTATTTTTTCAGTTTTAAACCTCTTTGTGTGTAGTTTCATTGACAGTTGTGCAGAAGTGTAGCTCCAGCCAGCACTGAAATGCTTCTTACCTGAAATGCTCTAAATATTGTGATACTAAGCAAGCTTCATTCCCAAGTCACTTTGATAAGGACTTATGCATCCTGTATTTTGAACTCTGTCAAAGAATTGTATAATACTAAACAGTTATAGAGTTACAAAGTAACTGCCATGACACCCTGTGGGTGAGTCATTTAGTGAAGTCCAAGAATTCTCTGGCTGTAAATGTGGAATGGTTGAGATTTGGAATATCTAGTCAGAACATCACAGCAGCTATCATAGTGCCTGAAGAGAAAGTCATGGGAAGACAAAGTCCTTTCCCCCCTTCTGTTATTATTCACCCTTAACGATGAAAGAACAATGGAACAGGGTTGTTGTATGTATTCCGAGCAGTATGGTCATGTTCTAGAAGAAGCCTTCGACAACACATTGAACAATGGGAACTTTTGTGTTCATTGTAATTTATTGTCAAGTAGGTTTGCATAGGATGGATGACATATGATCTTTTTAAAAAAAAACTGGAAAGATTTCCCTACAATAAGTGTCATTCATTCATTCATTCATTCCTATTCTTGATCATTTCAGGGGAGGGGTAGAACCCAACCTTCATACAATAGACTTAGATGGGGGGTATGAGAACTATTGCAGTTCCTTGGGAAATGATTGGCTCCATATGTTCTGGCTCTGGTAATGTTCACCTACCACCAATGAACTTCAATATTCTCTCTCTCTCCCCCCCCCCCAACCAATGGTGAGGGGAATATTTTAGAAACTCTTTTATTGAGGCAATTTTCTGTCCACACCTGAACCTGTTATTTTTCTAATGCAGTATGTGGGAGTCAGGCTGGGGAGGAAATGAGAAAGAAAAACATGTAATGAGTCATTTCAACTATAATAGCCAATTCCATTTTTCAAACTATAATTCTCACACCTACTAATTTGCTGAGGAGGGTCTTTCCAATTTCTATCTTGCCCTTTTCCATTTTCTTAAGCCTTCTTATTTTACTTTTAAACTCTGTGTATGCTACTGGTGGTTGTTTCACTTCACGTTTCACACACACACACACACACACACACACACACACACACACACACAAAACAGTAATCAATAGCATCAACATTATTAGTTTTATGTCAAGATGCAAGATTTTTGTAAAGAAGAAGTTCATTGGATATTACATTGAAAATATGGCTTATTACCTGAGGTATTTTTGTGCACTGATATGTAGAAAACAGAATACACTCAAAGGAATATAGTGGTAGAAACCTTTCATTTAGAAAATCCATTTATTCAATTTGCACATCAAAAGCATGAATGCCAAAAGCTTGGAATGGTGAGATGTCTCTTTGATACTTTTGTCTTGCTATAGAATGGAGTGTGAAAAGCTTCATTTTGGAAACTTCAGCTTTCCTGAAATCTGGAAAATATATCCCCCAATTATACAGCCAGGTACAATATTCAATTTCAGTATGTGCACTATGGCATTTATTTGGTGTTCACTGCATCAACAAATATTGTGCTTTTTAAAGACTGGCAACATATCAAGATATATTAGTACACTCTAAACATATTACAGTATATTAGCAACTTGTTGTGCTATCTTATGTATTGAAAATCTGGCTGTTATGCTCCTTTTGCAGTAGCATTCACGTCTCTCAACCATATTTATTCCCTAGCTGGGGTCCCAAGGATGTGTTTGGAAACACTGGCCTGGAACAATACACATAAAAAGCAATTACTGCAATGCACTCTTCCTAGGGCTGCCTTTGAAGATGGGCCAGAAATTGCAACTAGTACAAAGGTCAGCAGCTAGCTGGAGCTAATTATAGGGAATGTAGGACACCCCTTTTAAAGCAGCTCCACTGACTGCCAATAAGTTTCTGGTCCCAATTCAAGGTTCAGGTTTTGACGTATAAAGCCCTAAACGGTTCAGGCCCTACCTATCTTCAGGTTTGCATCTCCCCCTAGGGTCTGGAAGGGACTTGAAAACCTGGATTTTCCAGCAAATTTTCAAGAATGATTAGTCCCTAGGCCCAATCCATAGGAAACCAGATAGCATTCTGTCCTGCACTTCATCCACTTCTCCGGCCCTATCATACGTTGTTGCACTATCCCTGGCCCAGCCCTTTTATGGTTGGCCGTGTTCTTGTAATCCTGCCCATTGGTTTGTTGAACCTTTTACTGATGGACCCAGGCCCGGTTCGTCATGGATGCCGCTGAAGCTCCCGCCTCGGGCGCAGTGCCTTCCTGGGCACACCCGAGGCGGCTGTGGCAGCAACCACTGGGTCGCTCGCCGCGGAACCAGGATGTATTTTGTATTCTCGCGATATTTTGTGAAATATTGTTAGATTTATGTGAGATCTCATGAGAATACAAGCTACTTCCTGGTTCCGCAGTCGCCGCTGCCTGCTGCCGCCGGTGGTAAGTTTGGGATGAGGGGCACAATTTTGGGCAGGGGGCGCACGGCCCTAGGTTGGCTTACCACCTGGAAAAACCTAGGGCTGCTCCTGGATGGACCAACAATGATTTGGGTTTTTTTTAACAAGGGTTATCCACAAAGTAGGTTATGTTTTGGAATTAAAAATGAACAAAGTATAGGAGAAAACATTTACCATATGCAGTTGAAAACCACACCCAAATCCAAACCCAACTTCTCATCATAGTCGCCATTCAAATCTAGGCACTTATCATAGTGATAAATGAGCTTCCCCACCAAATTCTGCCTCTTGGGTCCTCAACAGTGTGCGACCTGCCACGTGGGGCTGGGCGTCCCCATGAAACAGTAAAATCCCCAGGCTATTGCAATACTGAAACACAGCCAGGCTGAACAATGAATGCACCAGGAAGAGAGGAGCAAAAGCAAGCAAGGAAGAACCCCGCTCTCACTTCTTTTGCAAGGAGATCTCAAGAGAGAATCAAAACATTGCAGCTTCCCTTCCTGCTGGCTCAAGGAAAAGGCGTGGGCTTACCTAAGAAGGCCTGCTCAGCCTGGCTGCTGAGCAAGCTCCGGAAAGCAGCCTGGAGGAGAGCGGCGTAGGCTCCTGAGGAGAAGCAGCCAAGATCAGCCAGGGCTTGCAAGTGCTTGCAAGCCCTGGCTGATTGCAAGCCCTGGCTGATCCTGGCTGCTTCTCCTCGGGAGCCTATGCCGCTCTCCTCCAGGCCACTTTCCGGAGCTTGCTCAGCAGCCAGGCCGAGCAGGCCTTCTTAAGTAAGCCTTTTCCTTGAGCCGGTAGGAAGGGAAGGGAAGCCTTAATGTTTTGATTCTCTCTTGAGTTCTCCTTGCAAAATAAGCAAGAGTGGGGGTCTTGCTTGCTTGCTTTTGCTCCTCTCTTCCTGGTGCATTCATTGTTAAGCCTGGCTGTGTTTCAGAATTGCAATAGCATAGGGATTTTGCTGTTTCATGGGGATGCCCATGCGGCGACCCGCCCATGCAGTGGGTCACACACTGTTGAGGGCGCAATCGGCAGAATTTGGTAGGGAAGGATTTGCAAAGCTCATTTATCGCTATGATAAGTGCCTAGATTTGAATGGCGATTATGTTGAGAAGTGGTATTTGGGTGTGGCTTTCAACTGCATATGGTAAATGTTTTCTCCTATACTTTGATCATTTTTAATTCCAAAACATAACCTACTTTGTGGATAACCCTCGTATATTTTATTTTTACTTTGACTGTGTTTCAACGACGTTTTTGTTATTTCAGGATGATATTTAGGTTGTTAAGGTAATTGTGCTGTGTTATATTGTTGAATGTGTCTATTTTGTTGTATTGTCTGTATCGTTTTCCTTCCGGCAATTGAATGTTTGCCTTACATGTTGGGAACTGCCCTAAGTCCCTTTGGGGAGATAGGGTGGTATACAAATAAAGTTTATTTATTTGGAACAAAGTCTGTGGAAAGGTTACTTGTGAAAAGTAGCAAATATAAGAGTCTGACACAGTGCTCATCAACTATGACATTGCTGCAAATCACCCCCTGCTTACCACCACCTTTAGGAAAACTGCCCAACTTTCAACAATGCTTCTATGTTTTAAAAGTTAGTTTTGGGATCCTTCAGAATAATTTTTATTCTGTAGATTGTTAAAAAGGATTATATCTTGACCAAGAAAGAAGAGTTCATTTCAAAGTGCAGACCCATCTCCTTCAACCACCCCTAGTTTAAGGGATTGTCTACACTGTTCTGCTTGGTAGCTCATTTTCCTTTTCTCATTGATCCTGGAGTGACCCCATTAACAACACACATATCACACACATCATGTTGAGATTGCCCTAACCTTCCTTCAGCAAATTCATCTTTGTGTTAAGGACTTTCTGTTCAGTTTTGTTTTGTTCTATGCATCATCATGTAAATAACGTGTATTTTCTGTTAAGCAGGCATGTGCTAATAGTGATAAAGTGATAATCAAGTAAATTTAAATTTCACCCAGGGAAAACATAGCTTACTGGTGAGAATAATCACTTCCCATGGACCAGTTCCACCCACTGCAAAGTCCTCCCCACAACTCCACAGTGAAGCATTGCCACCTAGGGCATTATCCCATAGGTGGAAGGGAAGCAGGGAAAAACAGGGAAAAACATTAGGAAGAGTGGGGATATTTCTTACTCTGGCAAGGTCCATCTATATCCATCCATCTATCTATCTATCTATCTATCTATCTATCTATTTTTATACGATAGATAGATAGATAGATAGATAGATAGATAGATAGATAGATAGATAGATAGATAGATCAGATTCTGAGGAAAATGCTTTTGATCAAGAAAAATTATTCCACCTAAACCTTAGGAAAAACATCCTGATGGCAAGAGCTGTTCAACAGACCTTAGCATCTGTAGAATATTCTTAAATTTTCTCTCACACCCTTTTTTCAGGACACAAAAGAGGGCAATTTTTCTTCTCTCCAATCTGCCATACTACTATTCAATTTTAACTTAACATTTAAATTCATTGAACCACAAAGGAACAGAGTAGTACAATCTGAGTTTTCACTAATTCGGTTTTCAATAATAGAAAGTAAAGCATTGTAATTACGCCTCTTTGAACTTACATTTTGAAATGGTTCAAAAGATCTAATAAACTCCCCACCACCACCACCCCACCCCACCACCACCCCAAAAACCCTACAGGAGTCCTTATAAATGTACTTTTGTTGCCAATGCAAACTCCCATGGGCATCACAGATGATGAAAAAAAGATCAAGGAATATTAACCTATTTAGCAGTTGGACATGGGCATTGAATATAGAGCAGATTTTTCAATATTAATCTGTATTCTTCTCATTATCTTTTGAAACTATTTGAAGACAATTTTATCCTTTTGATGCTTGCCGAGAATCTACACTTGGTATATAATTCAGATTACAATGATGATTTTCTTTGTTCTGCTTGATATTGTAGAACTCATTCAGGCAGGGCTTTGAAATCCCAAGCTTTGTTCTATAAAAGCTGTCAGTGATAATTGTTTAGGAATTTCCCTGTGAATGACAGGGTTATTGCATCATATAGTGGAATGTGAGCCATTTGGGTTACTGCATATGGGTCTTGCATATGTGTCTCTCCTTTAAAATGGTTTGTAAGTAAGTAAAACTTTATTCCTGCCCTGCCCTATCTCCAATGCTGTAAAATACAACAATAAACTAAATAATTCAAATAGACAGTACAGAACATTAAACAAAAAAATCAATAAAAACGACAAGTTACATGATATTAATAAAAACAAGGTTAAAAACAGCTTAAAAGCCATGTCCAAATTTCATTCCTTATTTCATAAAATCAGATCTTTAAGCATTCATATAATTTGGAAACTATTGCAGAAAGCATAGCCCCTGCCATTAGGAAGATAGGCTTCTGGTTGGCTTAATACTATCATGCCCAAAGAATAACAACTGTCCAGTGGGCTAATTTGAATAAAGAGTTGATCTGAATTCAGTAAGTCCTCCTGGATAGGTTTGGTTTGCTCTGGCAGATCAACAACAACAACAACAACAACAACAACAACAACAACAACAACAACTTTATTCTTGTACCCTGCCTCCATCTCCCCGAAGGGACTCAGAATCATAGAATCATAGAATAGTAGAGTTGGAAGAGACCTCATGGGCCATCCAGTCCAACCCCCTGCCAAGAAGCAGGAAATCGCATTCAAAGCACCCCCGACAGATGGCCATCCAACCTCTGCTTAAAAGCCTCCAAGGAAGGAGCCTCCACCACAGCCCGGGGGAGAGAGTTCCACTGCCGAACAGCCCTCACAGTGAGGAAGTTCTTCCTGATGTTCAGGTGGAATCTCCTTTCCTGTAGTTTGAAGCCATTGTTCCGTGTCCTAGTCTGCAGGGCAGCAGAAAACAAGCTTGCTCCCTCTTCCCTATGACTTCCCTTCACATATTTGTACATGGCTATCATGTCTCCTCTCAGCCTTCTCTTCTGCAGGCTAAACATGCCCAGCTCTTTAAGCCGCTCCTCATAGGGCTTGTTCTCCAGACCCTTAATCATTTTAGTCGCCCTCCTCTGGACGCTTTCCAGCTTGTCAACATCTCCCTTCAACTGCGGTGCCCAGAATTGGACACAGTATTCCAGGTGTGGTCTGACCAAGGCAGAATAGAGGGGGAGCATGACTTCCCTGGATCTAGACGCTATACCCCAATTGATGCAGGCCAGAATCCCGTTGGTTTTTTTAGCTGCTGCATCACATTGTTGGCTCATGTTTAACTTGTTGTCCACGAGGACTCCAAGGTCTTTTTCGCACACACTGCTGTCAAGCCAGGCGTCCCCCATTCTGTATCTTTGATTTCCATTTTTTTCTGCCGAAATGAAGTATCTTGCATTTGTCCCTGTTGAACTTCATTTTGTTAGTTTCGGCCCATCTCTCTAGTCTGTCAAGATCGTTTTGAATTCTGCTCCTATCTTCTGGAGTGTTAGCTATCCCTCCCAGTTTGGTGTCGTCTGCAAACTTGATGATCGTGCCTTCTAACCCTTCGTCTAAGTCGTTAATAAAGTTGTTGAACAGAACCGGGCCCAGGACGGAGCCCTGCGGCACTCCACTTGTCACTTCTTTCCATGATGAAGACGACGCATTGGTGAGCACCCTTTGGGTTCGTTCGCTTAGCCAATTGCAGATCCACCTAACCGTAGTTTTGTCTAGCCCACATTTTACTAGTTTATTTGCCAGAAGGTCGTGGGGGACTTTGTCGAAGGCCTTACTGAAATCCAGGTAGGCTACATCCACGGCATTCCCTGTATCGACCCAACTCGTAACTCTATCGAAAAAAGAGATCAGATTAGTCTGGCATGACTTGTTTTTGGTAAATCCGTGTTGACTATTAGCAATGACCACATTTGTTTCTAAGTGTTCGCAGACCACTTCCTTGATGATCTTTTCCAGAATCTTTCCTGGTATCGATGTGAGGCTGACCGGACGGTAATTGTTTGGGTCGTTCTTTTTTCCCTTCTTGAAGATAGGGACCACATTCGCCCTCCTCCAATCTGCTGGGACTTCTCCCGTTCTCCAAGAACTCTCGAAGATAATTGCCAGTGGTTCTGAAATAACTTCCGCTAGTTCCTTCAATACTCTTGGATGTAGCTGATCTGGCCCTGGGGACTTGAATTCGTTTAGAGAGGCCAGGTGTTCCTGGACAGTTTGTTTCCCTATTTGGGGTTGGATTTCCCCCAATCCTTCGTCCATTCCATGTTGCTGAGGTTGAAGATGGCTTTCTTTTTGTGAGAAGACCGAGGCAAAGAAGGCATTGAGCAGTTCTGCCTTTTCCCTGTCCCCTGTCGCCATCACCCCATCTTCTCCTTGCAGAGGCCCTATCGCCTCCTTTTTCTTCCTTTTTCTACCAACGTAAGCAAAAAAGCCTTTTTTGTTGTTTTTTATGTCCCTGGCAAGCCTGAGCTCATTTTGCGCTTTAGCCTTGCGAACCTTTTCCCTACAGGTGTTGGCTATACGTTTGAATTCTTCTTTGGTGATTTCTCCCCTTTTCCACTTCTTGTGCATGTCACTTTTGAGCTTTAGCTCAGTTAGAAGTTCTTTGGACATCCATTCTGACTTCTTTGCACTTGTCTTATTTTTCTTCTTTGTTGGCAGTGTTTGCATTTGCGCCTTGAGTATTTCACTTTTGAAAACTCCCATCCATCCTTAACTCCCTTGTTTTTTAATATTGGCGTCCATGGAATGCCGCTCAGTAATTCCTTCATTTTTTGGAAGTCAGCTCTCTTAAAGTCCAGAATGTGTGTTTGACTTGTCTTAGTTTCAGCATTCCTTTGTATTGCAAACTCCAGGAGCACATGGTCACTTGCCCCTAAGGATCCAACCACTTCAACTGTATTGATCAGGTCTTCCACATTTGTAAAGATTAGATCAAGAGTTGCTGATCCTCTTGTTGCCTCTTCTACCTTCTGGACCATAAAATTGTCTGCAAGGCAAGTGAGGAATTTGTTGGACTTTGTACTCTTGGCTGAGTTTGTTTTCCAGCAGATATCGGAATAATTGAAATCGCCCATGACTACTATATCTCTTCTTTGTGCCTGTTTGGTCAGCTGTTGACAGAAGGCTCCATCAAGTCCTTCATCCTGACTCGGAGGTCTGTAGTAGACACCCACGATAAGATCTTTTTGAGTCCCAGTTCCCTTGATTCTTATCCAGATGCTTTCAAGCTGGTTTCCCGGATTACAGTCTTCCATTTCTTCTGCAACTTAACTCTTTTTGACATATAAAGCTACTCCCCCTCCTCTCCCTTTTGTTCTATTTCTGTGAAAGAGGTTATAGCCCTCAATGGCTACATTCCAGTGATGGGAGTCATCCCACCAGGTTTCAGCTTACATAAGAAAACCAGTCCATAAATTTAAAACACAATATAATAACATAGTGTCCTGTTTTGTCTTTCAAGAACAGCCTTAAAACACTGTGGTAAGTAAATGAAAACTGCTTTACTTCAGCAAAACATTAAGTACAGCACACTCAGCGGAATAAAGCAAAAGGAAGCAAGGAAGTCTTAGGGTAAACACAGTTCTTAGTCTCTGATCAATTCCCAAATTAAATAGCAGACTTACTTCAGACAAAGAAACAGCAATAAATCCTTAGGAGCAGTTTCCCAGATGCTAACTTGAAGCAGGCACAAGGGGAGCGAAGAGTCACTTTGTTACCAGCAAGAGCTGGCTGCACCTGCTTCTGCTTTATAGCCCTGAGTCCACTCACAGCTGCTAGGGCAGTTCCTAATTACTCAGCTGCATTTATGGCAGCTATTCTAGCTGAACGACGTCTCTGCTCTGTTTCCTTTCACCTCTCCTGACATGTGGGTACTTGCAAAATCTCTTAGATTCCAGCTCACCCTCAGATTCATGAACACTTTCCTGCTCCCCTTCCTCTTTTGATGAAGAGGAATCCCTAACACATAGTTATAAAACAACATAACATGACAATTATTAAAACCAGGCTGGGAAGAGATTGAAAACTAATGACCATATACTGCAATTTGAAGCTGACTCAAGGCTAAAGTGGAACACAATGCACATCAGTAATGTGTACTGCAGCATGCATCTAAGGGTATACAACACATTTTAAGAAGCCTCAGGAACGTCCAGGTTCAGCCTAAAAACTTGCTGCAGCAGATGTCAATGTATCCCAGGTGAAATCAGCTTTGCTAAGCTCACCTGCCCCTATTGAAGCTCAGTAAAATAATCTCTAATTTGGGGAGGGGCTGCCAAAAACACACCAAGGGTACAGCTGGGCAGAGTGGGGCTAATTGACCCTCTTGGGGAGGGTTGATCGACTATCTCTGCTGCTGTCACTTAATGGGGCTTTTTCACCCCATATGCCTCCAGTGTGCTAATGCACATCTCTGCAGAAAATGGAGGGGGTAGGGGGAGAGAGGGGGGGGGGGAGAGAAAAGATCCTGCAAAGTGGTTTGAGGGCAGGTTCCATATTCAGTGTAATTATGTTCCTAGCTTCAAGCAAGTTCCAGGTATAACAGTATGACTAACTGCATAACAAAACTGGTTCCTCTCAAACTTGTTCCAAGCTGTATTATGTCAGTGTACACATGCCCTAAGAAGAAACTGGAGAAATAACCTTTCCCCTGTTATCAGTCTGCTTGTATAGTTCTCATAGCTATTGAGAAGGGAGAGAGTCTTTCCCGAACATTTCCGTTCCCTTGGTTCGCTTCAGCACTACAGACAACTTGATAATTCATCTTTTATTGCCCTCAGCTGAACCCACAATTTTGGGTACCTGGCCATGAGACTGTCTGGTATAGTTATTTTTTAGAGGCCAAATTCTACCACTTGCTGAAATGGAACGCTAAAGGATTTGAATGTTTTGCTGCTATGGACCACCTACCGCATCATTTACACCAAAAAACATTATATCAGTGACGTCTGACAATTTCTGGTAGCAAATCAAGTCTGGAGGATGCCTGGAATGACAGACAGTGTCACGACCCAGGCTACAGAGCACCAATAACCATACGCAGAGGCCAAATTCTATCTAATATCTTTATTAAGGAAATATATAAAGTTAATAAAAGCGAATGTAAAGGTTAGTCCAGAAGCAGACCTTTCAGGAAAGGTCAAAATTAGTCCAAAGAAACAATGTCCAATATGAAATATTAAGGTCCAAAGTTGTAATCCAATAACCGAAACACTCACTTTGCCAGGCAAAGTGAGGGGAGATGACAAGGTCCTTTAGTCCATGAACTTGAGCAAGGCTAGGAAATAACTTGATACTTGAAACAAGGCTTGAATCGTGGAACAAGGTAACGAGGAACAAGAACAAGGTCCGTGGAATAACTTGGTAAAATCCGTGAAACAAGGCAAGGTTTAGTCCTGGGAAACAAGGCAAGGTCCGTAGGTAAACAAAGGCTGGGAAACAGGAGTGAAGGCTGGAAACAAGGACAAGGCTTGAGCAGGAACGAGGCTTGAAGCGGAGCGCGCTGTTCAGACACAACTCGCTCCGGAGGCTGACGAATTGACTCCGCGAAGTTACTTCGCGGGTAAAACACCTATATAGAGTCTAACTTTCCCGCCGAAGCAGTTCTCTGGGAACCAGAAACGAAAGCTAAACTCTGAGACCAGATGTTTGACTCCTTAAAGATTCTCACGAAAAGCAGGCTTAATTGGCTACATTCTTAGCTGCTATTCTAGCACTCCTGCGCGAAGCTGCTTCCAAACCCCTCTGTTGTTTACAAAACTCATGGCGAGAGAACACGGGAGATGTAGGCTCAGGGTTTGTTTGACATACTTCTGGGACACAACTTTCTTGCAGGTGCAAGGTTCCCAGATCTGCCTGGGAAAGATCTGGCTGAGAAGATTCCAGTTCTGACTGGGAAGGTAAAAAACCCAAGTTTTCTTCTTCATCAGGCATTACAATGTCATGAGCAGGACTACAAGGCCCATGAGTCATCACACTATCCCCCTCCTCAAGGCCCCTCCCAAACTGGGACTCTCTCCCCGAGGCGCGAGGTCGTGGCTTGGCGGGATAGGTCTGATGAAAGCGACGGGTTAGATCAGGAGCATGGACTGTGGAGGCGTCTTCCCAAGAGCGTTCCTCAGGGCCAAAACCCACCCAGTCAATGAGATATTGCAGGCGGCGGCGGTGAAAGCGAGAATCCAAAATGTCCTGAACCTCGAACTCGTCCTCCCCATCCACCAAAATAGGGACGGGGGCCGGCCGGTCTACATCTGACCGCACACCATCCGCCGGAAGGAGCAGGGAGCGGTGAAACACTGGGTGAATGCGCATTGAACGCGGAAGTTGGAGTTTGAAAGTCACGGGGTTTAATTGCGCCACCACTGGATAGGGACCAATGAAACGGGCATCTAACTTCCGGCAAGGGCGATGGGAGGGCAAAAAGCGAGTGGACAGAAAAACCCGATCTCCTACCTTGATTTCGGGGCCCGGCTGGCGATGTTTGTCCGCGTGACGTTTATAGTCCTCCTTGGCTTGTTCCAGTTGCTGGAGCAAAAGTTGTTGCACCGCTGTGAGTTCCTGCAGCCAATCTTCTGCTGCGGGAACTTCTGAAGTTTCAATGACAGGGGGAAAGAAACGTGGATGGAAGCCGTAGTTTGCAAAGAACGGCGTTTCTTTTGTAGAAGCCTGGACTCCATTGTTGTAGGCAAACTCCGACAGTGGTAACAGAGAAGCCCAATTGTCCTGTTGGTAGTTTACATAACAGCGAAGGTACTGTTCCAAAGTGGCATTGGTGCGCTCCGTTTGCCCATCCGTTTGGGGATGATGAGCTGAAGATAAGCGAGAGTCTATGCCCAATAGTTTTTGTAGTGCCTTCCAGAAACGAGAGGTGAATTGGGATCCACGGTCTGTGACCAGACTCTTGGGCAATCCATGTAGTCTGAAAACATGTTGGAGGAATAAATCTGCAGTCTCTTGGGCCGTGGGAAGGCCTTCACAGGGAATGAAATGGGCTAACTTGGTGAAAAGGTCCACCACCACTAGGATCGTGGTGAATCCACAGGAAGGTGGTAAGTCAGTGATAAAATCCGCAGAAATTATTTCCCATGGGCGAGATGGGGTAGGAAGGGGGTGTAGAAGCCCTGAGGGCTTCTCCCTTCTTATCTTGGAGCGCTGGCATACTGGGCAGGTGTTGACATATTTTTCCACATCTTTGCGGATCTTGGGCCACCAGAAATCTCTTAGGATCAAATGCATGGTTTTAAATAGTCCGAAATGCCCTGCTGGTTTGCAGTCATGACACAGATGAAGTGCTTTTTCCCTGCCCGGTCCGGGTGGGATATAAACATGATTTCTATAGCAAAGCAGTCCATCTTTAAGCGAAAAGGGAAAATGCAGACCTTGACGAAGTTGGTCCTGCGCCCAGGCATCTGCTTGCTGACTAGCCCTGATTTCTTGAGCACAGATGGGTCCTGGAGTAGAAGGAGTTGAATCAATGGGAGTGGATTTGGTGTTCCCCACTGTGAGCGTGGCAAAGTTCTCGGGTTGTAGTAGTTGGGATTCAAAGGTCTCCTTGCGTCCTGCAGCGTATTCCGGTTTACGTGACAGGGCGTCTGCTTGCTTGGTTTGGGCTGGGGTCACATAATGAATCTGGAAGTTGAAACGTTCAAAGAATAAAGCCCAACGTTGCTGCCTCTGATTTAGCTTGCGGGCAGTTCTTAGATGTTCTAGATTCCGATGATCAGTGTGGACTTCAATGGGAAATTTGGCCCCTTCTAGCCAATGTCTCCAAGTTTCAAAAGCTGCCTTTATGGCTAATAGTTCTTTTTCCCAAATGGTATAGTTCCTCTCTGGTGCGGTAAGTTGACGAGAATAATAGGCACAAGGATGAAGGTGATCTCCCACCGGTTGTAGGAGCACAGCCCCAATTGCCACATCAGAGGCGTCCGCTTGCACCACAAAAAGGGTTTCAGGATCTGGATGCTGAAGGATTGGCTGGGATGTGAATAATTTCTTTAGTTGCTGGAACCCTTTCTCTGCTTGATCAGTCCAGCGGAAGGGCTGTTTCCCACGGATGCAGCTGGTGATTGGGTCAGACCAGCGGGCAAAATCTGGAATGAACTTGCGGTAATAGTTCGCGAACCCCAAGAATCGCTGCACCTCTTTCTTGTTGGTTGGCGCCCGCCATTCCAATACTGCTGAAACTTTTGCCGGGTCCATGGAGAGCCCTAGAGGCGAGATGCGGTACCCCAGGAAATCTACCTCTTGTAGATCAAAAGCGCATTTTTCTAGCTTGGCATAAAGTCCATGATCCCGCAATCGTTGTAACACCATTTTAACGTGGTTCTCATGTTCTGATTGTGATCTAGAAAACACCAAAAAATCGTCCAGGTAGATGATCAAGAACCGATCTAGATAGTCCTGAAAAATGTCATTGACAAAATGCTGGAACGTTGCGGGAGCTCCGCATAATCCATAATTCATAACTCGGGACTCGAATAATCCGAATTTAGTCTGGAAGGCGGTCTTCCACTCGTCCCCTTCTCTGATGCGAACTAGATTATAAGCCCCCCGTAGGTCCAGCTTGGTGTAGACCTTGGCTCCTCGAAGTCGGTCTAGTAGATCCGAGATTAAGGGCAGAGGATAGCTGTTCCGCTTAGTGATATTGTTCAATGCTCTGTAGTCCACCACCAAGCGTAATTCCCCTGACTTCTTCTTCACAAACATCACTGGGGAGGCGGCTGGGGATTGAGAGGGTCTGATGAATCCCTTGCGAAGGTTTGTCTCTATGAATTCCCTGAGAGCTTCTTGCTCTGGTTCAGTCAGGGAGTAGAGATGCCCTCGCGGGATCGGGGCCCCCTCCACCAAGTCAATGGCACAGTCATAAGGCCTATGTGGGGGTAATTTTTCGGCTTCTTTTTCATTGAATACATCCCGATACTCGGAGTACTTCTTTGGCAAGGTGATAATGGGCTCGGTGTCTGTGGCATGGCAGACCTTGGCTACGAGGCAATGGTTTTGGCAGTACTTTGAAGCAAACTGCAGTTCTCTGTTGGACCAGGAGATGCTTGGGTCGTGAAGTGTCAGCCATGGAATCCCCAAAATCACAGGGAAATGGGGAACCTCAGTAACAAAGAAGGAAATCTCTTCCACATGTTCCCTTATCCACATCCTGGTGGGTTCCGACCACTGGCTTACGGGGCCCGTCTTGAGAGGACGGCCATCGATGCTTTGCACCACACGGGCATTCTTGAAGTCATGATATTGTAATCCCAGAGAGTCGGCATACTCTCTATCAATGAAATTGTTGGTAGCTCCTGAGTCTATCATGGCGTGGATCATGACGGGTCCCTTTTTTGCTGACCATAAGGTGACCACTAGAAGGAACAGGACCCCGGTTGGCGGCTCTTGAATGGGTTTCTTGACCGGGTTGGCGAGCCTCTCTACGCCCGGTCGTTGGCTTCCCCCGCCGGCTGTGTGCCAGCCGCCTCAGACGCCTTCGTCTCCGTGGAGGACGCCGCCGCAAGACGGGCGGCGGGCTTCCCTTTGGCTGGGCACTCTCTGGCGAAGTGGCCCCCATTTCCGCAATACCAACAGAGATTTAGGCGTTGGCGGCGGGCCTTCTCGGTGGCATCTAATCTGGGACGCACATTGCCCAACTGCATCGGCACCTCCTCGCTCCCTCTGGGGTATGGGAATGGTGGTGGGGGTCTCCACACTGGACGCGGCTGAACGCTGGCGGGAGCGGGGGGTTTTGCCCCAGCTCTACCGCTCTGGCCTCGTACCCACTGTTTCCTGTTGGCAATCATGACTTCAGCCCGTAAACATTGATCGATGAGTGCTTCAAGCGTTTGGGGAGGATCCACCTTGGAGATTTCCTCCAGCATTTCAATGTTGAGACCCTCCCGAAATTGTCCTCTGAGGGCAACATCGTTCCAGCCGGTGTTGTGGGCCAGCACTCGGAACTCGGCTATGTACTGAGACATGGGTCTGTCTCCTTGGAAGAGGCGGCGGAGTTTGTGACCGGCTGCCTCCAAATTGTCCTCGATTCCCCAAGTCTCCTTAAGGTGGTCCAAGAAGCGTTGCGCTGATCTTAGGTGTGGAGAGGCTTGGTCGAACAGTGCCGTCGCCCAGTTGGCCGCTGGCCCGTCTAGGAGACTGTAAACCCACGCCACCTTGATGTCTTCTTGGGGAAACTCGGCAGCACGGGCCTCTAGATAAGCTTGGCATTGGCGACGGAAAACATGAACCTTAGAAGCTTCTCCAGTGAACTTGGTTGGCAACGCCATGGCCGGAAGACGGATTCCGCGTTCCTTCAAACCCTTTATTTCCCCATCCTGTGCATTGAGCTTATCACGGATTCGGTCCACCTCATCCTTGTCGATGGTGTAGGTAAGCGGCTGCCCACCCGGCACGGTTCCGGTAGACATTCTGGCCTTGGTTAATTGGTGCTTATGGGTGGCGGAGTCAAACTGTCACGACCCAGGCTACAGAGCACCAATAACCATACGCAGAGGCCAAATTCTATCTAATATCTTTATTAAGGAAATATATAAAGTTAATAAAAGCGAATGTAAAGGTTAGTCCAGAAGCAGACCTTTCAGGAAAGGTCAAAATTAGTCCAAAGAAACAATGTCCAATATGAAATATTAAGGTCCAAAGTTGTAATCCAATAACCGAAACACTCACTTTGCCAGGCAAAGTGAGGGGAGATGACAAGGTCCTTTAGTCCATGAACTTGAGCAAGGCTAGGAAATAACTTGATACTTGAAACAAGGCTTGAATCGTGGAACAAGGTAACGAGGAACAAGAACAAGGTCCGTGGAATAACTTGGTAAAATCCGTGAAACAAGGCAAGGTTTAGTCCTGGGAAACAAGGCAAGGTCCGTAGGTAAACAAAGGCTGGGAAACAGGAGTGAAGGCTGGAAACAAGGACAAGGCTTGAGCAGGAACGAGGCTTGAAGCGGAGCGCGCTGTTCAGACACAACTCGCTCCGGAGGCTGACGAATTGACTCCGCGAAGTTACTTCGCGGGTAAAACACCTATATAGAGTCTAACTTTCCCGCCGAAGCAGTTCTCTGGGAACCAGAAACGAAAGCTAAACTCTGAGACCAGATGTTTGACTCCTTAAAGATTCTCACGAAAAGCAGGCTTAATTGGCTACATTCTTAGCTGCTATTCTAGCACTCCTGCGCGAAGCTGCTTCCAAACCCCTCTGTTGTTTACAAAACTCATGGCGAGAGAACACGGGAGATGTAGGCTCAGGGTTTGTTTGACATACTTCTGGGACACAACTTTCTTGCAGGTGCAAGGTTCCCAGATCTGCCTGGGAAAGATCTGGCTGAGAAGATTCCAGTTCTGACTGGGAAGGTAAAAAACCCAAGTTTTCTTCTTCATCAGGCATTACAATGTCATGAGCAGGACTACAAGGCCCATGAGTCATCACAGACAGGCATCTCAGAAAAACTAACATTGTTTTTTTTTTTTTTAAATGACAATTGAAATGGTAATTGAGATCAGAAGAATGAATAGTATTAAAACCATTCCACTTACACTAGAGATGTAAATCCTTGGCTGTTTTACATATGTGCGCGCGTGCACACGCACACACACACGTAATATTTCCTATCTAGAAAACTCTGTGGGTGAAAATTGTTTTTCTCAGCAGAAACTTCACATAGACTTAATATGAATTGTTAGCCCAAGCTAGTTATTGAATGGTGAGCCAACGTGCAGGGAATTCCAATTGATTAAGTGGTTTTCTTTTAGATGAGACTAACCAACAGGATTCCAGTCATAATATTTCTTTAAAATTGGTTCTTATCTTACTCAGAGCTCTCTTTCCTGCTGATCAGATTAGCTATATTTTCTTATATAGATCTTGAATGTTTCACAGGTCCTCTGCATGTATATAATTGTTTTCTTATATATCTAAAAGCCATATTTTGGACTGTCACATATGTAGAGAATACTACCATGTTTTATTTACAGCACATCTTCATTTCCAGACATATTTGAGCACCTGGATCTATTATAGGAAGGAATGAAATGTTAATATTTTGACCAACGTTGAAAGAAATAGATCAAAACAAATTCCTTCAAATTAATTTATTCTGCTTAATTTTGATAATGGAATAAATCACAGTTGATACTGTAGGTTCTTTTCTACTTTTATGTTTCTATCCTGCATGGTAGTTCTCATATTACAGTATTTAAAGGACATTCTATCTATTGTAACACTAGTAAAATGAATGTAAAGCTACAGGGGCTTCCTCCACGGTATTTGTGTGCAGAAAAACTATCAAGTATAGACAGGACATTAGTGTTTACTGCATATTGGTGTTGTGAAGGATATCAACTATTATTTTTAATTATGTGGAAAGGTGCACATTTTTCAAGGTGAAATGACATTTTTATATGTCCACTGAAAATTTTGTTGCTGTTATGAGGCTGTTGAACCTGGCTGATGATTCAACAAATAATTTTATATTGTTATGTATGTGCCTTCAAATTGCCTGTCTACTTATGGTGACCTCATTAGTTTTATAGAGTTTTCTTCGACAAGGAATACTCAGAGGTAGTTTTGCCAGTTACTTCCACTGAAATATAAATAGCCGCTAGTATTCATTGGTAGTCTCATTTCGGAGTATTAACTTAGAAGCTTAGCTTCCAAGAAAGATGGAATCATGTGCCTGTATATTTAAACTGTTATAATTCTAGGTGTTTCTCAGCCTTTTATAGCTGACTAGAAACTTTTAGAAGATTTAATAGTGGCTCACAAATTAAATAAATCTGCATTGAGAGTGGGGAGCGTCCTTGACAAAATTTTATTTTAATTTGAATATTATCATTTTTCAGTTTCTCCGATTTCATATTAATTTTTGCTTTTGCAGTATCATAATAGAGTTCAGTTTGCATTCCGTCAATACTTGAAACAGCCAGAAGTAAAGAATGGCATGACACGTGACACGCAAAATAAGTACTTAAGGACACAAATATTGCGGCAAAAGGCACATTATTGATCCAAAGGAGAAGAAATCCAATCTATTGAATCAATGGGATTTATATAAATGTTAACTTACCTTTTAACTACTATCTCTTCCAGCTGGATCTAGTAATTCAATTTAGATGATAATCAGAAAGCCCACAAAGTTGTTATTTTTACTTTTTAATGACAGATAGGGGGCAATTTCCCTTGGGACTACAGGATCTAGGGAAAAGAGTTTTGATCTTTCTCTCCCCTGGAGTTATCCCTTCCATTACATTTCTAGTCCTGAGAGGAACAAGTTCCTACTGGCACCATCAAGGATCACATCTAGTTTGTCGCTTAGAATTAAGCTTAAAGAGAAAAGAGCTTATCTACATCACCGGAATTCTTGTAACAACTGTCTTTACACAGCTACTGAGGAAAATGTTGAGTCTTACATCTGTCTAGTAGAAAGGAATTGACTCAATAAATGTATTATCAGATTTCACTGTCTCCCCACTTCTTTTGTTTTTCAAGCTTCAAACGGTGTGTAATATTGATCTCTGTACTTATGGCATCTAAAAATACTAATGAGTAGACCATTTCCTTTGGCACCATGGCTGCCCACAACTCCTACATGAGCATCCTATTGCTGAAATGACCATTTATTTTTAGTTTTCATTTTGTTTCAATTTTCAGAGTTGTTGGAAGCCAATTTTCTTTTTTGATGCAGTTTCGTTATCTCCCTTTCACACATATCCCAACCTGTTTTTTTCTCCTTTCTGCCACCTGCTATTCATTGGGATGCCTGTTATTTCTCAAAATTTGAAATACAATGACCCACTGACTTTTTCATGTACAATTGTATCAATATTGCTTCAGGTTATGAGTGGTCTCTGATTCACTGTTGATACTTCTAAGAAGTTAACTTTTATGTAGACCTATTGAATCAGCTGTTGAATGTGAGTGAAAATCTTTGTAAACCTCTTTAATTCTATGGATTTATTCTAGAACAGGCTAAACAAAAACAGTGGGACATGCTGCATACAACCATGTATTCCTATACAAGGTTTAATGCAGTGTGTTCTATTGTTTCTGGTTAGTTTTAAGTCCTATTTTTGCAAGTATTATAATGAGAATTACATTTCTCCACCTTATTCAGATGGCTAATAATAATAATAATAATAATAATAATAATAATAATAATAATTTATTTATATTTTTCCCTATCTCCTCTGAGGGACTCAGGGTGGATTCCAAACATAAAAGACAAACATTCAATGCCTGAACACAACAACAATACACCCACAACAATGAAAATTGACAACCCAACATATTAAAACAAATTATGACTTAACAACTTAAATTAAATTAAAAACACAACGTGTTATATTGTACAAAAAGCAAAACATCAAACAGAAGCCTTCCCAGTTCACTGAGGGTAAATAGATTGATCATTGCTTAAGATGTCTATACGACAGGTATAGCATTGCACCAAATCCCTGGATGGAAAAGTGACACATAAACAGCAGACATCTATATATATATATAAATGTTTTGGACTTTTGGCCTAGAAGTAGGCAACAAAACTAAACGACTCAGAACCACGAAACTTGGCAACACAACCCAACGACCTTGCCGCTAGGTTCCTACAACAAAACCCAACATCTGGGACAGAACCAGGACCCAAAGGACCCCAAAAACAGGAAAAAGCCATCTGCGCCTGTGCCGACGAGGACGCGGTGCACGGCCATCACACGCCCCACCCCCACCCCCTCAACGGTTGCTCGCACGCTCGTCTATTCCTGCTGCCATCATCTTTACCAGCATCCCCAAAGCACCGCGCATGAGGAAAAAGACAACGGGGCTCACCGTTTCTTCACCGCTTTTTTCCACCGTATCTTCCAAAGCACCGCGGTCTTTGAACGGCAGAGGAAAGTACAGACAAAGCACCACTTCAACCTCTGAGGAGGTGACAACACACTTAAAGAACAAAGTGCAATGCAAATAGCGGGCCTCGGAATCCTCAGAATGGGAGAGGGAACAGGCCGAGAGAGGTAGGTTGCCTCACAAACTCTGGGGCTTGTGACCCTCAAGACTCTGTGCGGGGAGGGGAGGGAGGAAAGGGGGCAGCCAGGTGCCTGTCAGGCGGCAAAAGCCCACACCCACGCGACGGATTCAAAAAGCTGCCGACGGACGCACCATCTTCGAAACTGTGGCCCTCACAACCCTATCTGCTGCAAACTGCCATACATGTCTATGCCAGCCATCCTCAGAGATTATGAGATCTGTTTGAAAATAGACAAGTGGGATATTTATTTCTATCTATCTCAGCAATTATATCCAGGATGAGACAACTCTTATCTGTTTGAGGCGACTGTGAATGTTCCACTTGGCCACCTTGATTACCATTGAATGGCCTTGCACATTCAAGGCCTGGCTACTTCCTGCTTGGAATGGGGAATCCTTTGTTGGAAGATGTTAGCTGGCCCTCATTACATAAAGTCTGGAATTCCCTGATCCCTCAGTGCTGTTCTTTATTTAGCTGTCCTGATTTCACAAAATTTTTAATACTGGGAGCCACATTTTGTTCATTCCAGGCAGGCAGGAAGCATCCAGGCTTTGAAGCTACAAGGCTATTCAGTGCCAATGCCAACATTCACACTTCCCTAAAGCAGACAACACTTCCTTATTCCACTCTGGTCATTCCACAGATATATAAGCCCCACTTGCTTACGTTACAACACATTTCACAACCTCTGAGGATGCCTGCCATACATGCAGGTGAAACGTCAGGAGAGAATACATTTGGAACATGACCAGGCAGACTAGAGAACTCAGAGCAACCCAATACAAAGAGAAACAAAAATAATAAAATACAAATAAATGAAATAAAATAATAAAATAAAGAAAAAAATAAATAAAAATAATAAAATAAAAATACAATAAAATAAATGCAAATAATACAAGAAATAATAAAAAACTAAAAAATACAATAAAATACTGTAATAAAATAAAATAACTAAAATAATAAAATAAAATAATAAAATATAATTAATAAAAATAATAAAATAAAATAAAAATAATTTAAAAAACAAAGTAAAATAAAAATTCCACAACACTTTTTAATCAATACCACCAGACTATGCCACAGCAATACATGGCCGGGCACAGCTAGTATGTTATATGTCTAGATAGTTATGTTTTAAATAAACAACTGTTTGAGGCAATGCAAATTCAGCCAATCGTCTTTTGTTATTGATTCAATGTGTGCCTCTCCCCCCCCCCCACTCCAAATGGAAGGCAGTATAGATTGGCAAGTTGCATGGGGCATTGCTGACTAGGGCCATTTTGTCTGTTGATAAGATTGGCCACCACAGTTCTTCTCCATCCCTGGCATGTACTATGCCCTGGTTCCCATGGAGAGAGATTCGGAAATCATGGTTGATGTCGCTTATATCAATAGATTAGCTAAACAGTATCAATTGCGATTTTATGCTCAAAAGTAGCAGTTAGCATTAATCAGGAAGTACCACAAGGTTTGCTACTCTGCATTTTGGGAGCTGGAGTCATATGATTCATATTCCTAATGTTATGCAGCTCAGGGGGAGAAGAGACTCAGGAGGGGTTTTATCAATACTTGAAATGTTTTAGCCAGGAGAGATGGCTTCATGCTGACACTTTCATTATGATGGATCTTCCACTGTTACAACAATTCAGTTTAGATTTTTTTGTTTTGCTGAAATTAAAAAAAAATCTGTCCCTTCTTTATCTCAAGAGAAATATCTTGTATCCCTTTTAAAAGAAATACTGAATTTTAAAATATTACTACAAAGGAAGGTTAGGAAATGAGGAGGAAAAGGAGAGAGAAGTACATTGGAACTAGGCATAAACATTAATATAAGATCCATTGCAGAGGACTGGTGTGACCGAGGGCAAGGGGCAGGACAGGGAAATCCCAAAACCACCAAGATATTATATATAATGTGTTATGTGTTTCTTATATTTCTTCTTTGCTGCCAACAAATTACTATTCAGGTTTCTTTAGCTGCCACCGTTTAACATCTCATACGCCACCTCTCTGTTAGGATGTTCAGAAAGTCACAAAAATTCTTTAGATGAAGTAAAACAATAAGATGTTTGTTTGTATTTGGACAGTAAATGTTAATGTTAATAAAATGTTAGCCTTTACTCTTACAAAAATAGTTCTATAACGTACATTCTGTGGAAATATGTTCCTTCACACAGGAATAGAGAACAGGTCTATTAAACCCTTTAAAATCTTTTCTCCTGAGACTTGAAACACCAGCACTCTAAACTATAGAGGCTAACTATTGGTTTTAGCCCTTCTTCCTTGAAGGCGTTTAACTATATTCCTCAAAGAAGTGTCACAGTTAACAGTTCCCTTCCTTCCAATCCAAATCTCCAAACCTTCTCCTCAAACAACAAACTCCGAACTTCAAAACTGCAGACTTCTAACTAAATAAACTCTGACTGAATAATAGCTCTTACACTCTCCCTGGCTCCAGCCATCTCCAGTTACTAAGCAACTCCCTCCATTTTCATCAGCCAATCAAACTGCACTTCCAGTTATGAAGCTGCCTGATCACTCCTCCCCCTTGCTCTGCTAAGCTTTTACAAGGCCTGAAATTACCTACACACCAGTCCTGTAAGATAGGCTAATCCGTTACAACCATATTACCAAAAACACATTTTCTTGGAGTTGACATCTACAAAATGCACATAATTATAAGCTAAAGCCATGTGGTTTGCTTACCACTGGAAAGTCAGTGGTGAATGTTTATGCTTCCAATCGTGGAGTCTTTTAACAAGAATAAAAGCATGCAGGACCCAATAACATCAACTAATTAAATTCCTTGTCACCAAGGATATAACATAAAAGAGCATATTTACCTCAAAATATCATTTTCCCAATGCAAAACATACATTGTGAAACATATTGTTAGAATAAAAGAAATAGCTTTATTTTTGTTTGTTTGTGTTTTGGTTGAAGAAGTGCAAATAATCTTCATTGAAATGAGAAGGAATTTCTGACTGTTATCTTTCTTATGACCCTTTTAAACATTTTATTGATCATTTCAAATAACAATGAACATATTTTCATGTTGTTAAGTATTAATAATAGTTTCCCCTTTTTTCACTCCCCACAATAATGATTTCATTGAGGTTTATGACTTTTTTAAAAAACTATTTGACCTAATAATGAGACCAACAGACTCCAAAAGCTGAAACTTGTTGCTCTACCTTTGATTGTGTATTAATAGCAAAGGTGCTTCAGGTTTTGATTCACATTCACTTTTATTGTTACTCAGCAGCCCTCCTTAACAGGGGAGCCATTTTGTCTGTTGTGGTTAGCAATGTAAGACTGCTCTTCTTACTAAGTGGACTGGAAGTCTTTTTATTGACACTGGCAAAGGTATCATATGCCAGTGAGGATGCATTACTAGACATAGTCCAAGATCACTAAGAGTAGCAAGTTGCATGAAAAAAGGAGGCTGAGAGAGAGTTAGAGGAAAGATGGTGTGGGCTTACTACTTATTTTACACAAAGAAAAAATAGGAACAAATAATAATGTGGTCCTATATCTAACCTCAATCAAACAAAACTAAACATTTTGATTTGAGTCAGTGAGTCAATTCACAGTGATCAGTAAATGCCACAGGAAAATTGCCACACATAATGGTATCAACAGATACACTCTACTGAATGAAGGAGAACCAACAATTCTTCCTAAATGTTATGCCATGATCAATTTTAAAAGGTCTTCTTATCATGTAATGTCCTGCATCCAGGGCCGGCCCCACTATTGAGGCACCTGATGCTGCCGCCTCGGGCGCAGGCCCGGGGGGGCGCCGTCAGGCTGGGCGGGAGGCGGGGCACCGCCCTGACGGTGCCCCGCCTCCCGCCCAGTGCGCCCTGGCCCGTCTGGTCTTTTCTAGCAGGCCAGACTTCAGCGGAGGTCCCTGCAGGCCGCAATCGTGGCCTGCAGGGACCTCCGCTGCAGTCTGGCCTGCTAGAAAAGGCCAGACGGGCGAGCGGGAGTAGAGTGGGAGGCGGGGCCAGCTCTGGCCCCGCCCCCCGCCCAGCGTGCCCTGGCCCCGCCTCCCACGTTGCGTGGGAGGCAGGGCCAAGGCACGCTGGGCGGGGGGGGAGCGGCGTCAGAGCTGGCTCCGCCTCCCACGCTACTCCCGCTCGCCCGTCTGGCCTTTTCTAGCAGGCCAGACTTCAGCGGAGGTCCCTCCAGGCCGCGATTGCGGCCTGGAGGGACCTCCGCTGAAGTCTGGCCTGCTAGAAAAGGCCAGACGGGCGAGCGGGAGTAGCGTGGGAGGCGGGGCCAGCTCTGGCCCCGCCCCCCGCCCAGCGTGCCCTGGCCCCGCCTCCCACGCTGCGTGGGAGGCGGGGCCAGGGCACGCTGGGCGGGGGGCGGGGCCAACTCTGGCCCCGCCTCCCTCACTATTCGCCCTGGCCCCGCCTCCCACGCAGCGTGGAGGGACCTCCGCTGAAGTCTGGCCTGCTAGAAAAGGCCAGACGGGCGAGCGGGAGTAGCGTGGGAGGCGGGGCCAGCTCTGGCCCCCCCCCCCCGCCCAGCGTGCCCTGGCCCCGCCTCCCACGCTGCGTGGGAGGCGGGGCCAGGGCACGCTGGGCGGGGCCAGGGCGCGGGAGGCGGGGCCGGTGGCGGGGGCGCTTTTCAGCACCCCCGCTTCACATCAAAAAATATCTCCGGCCGGCCCTGCCTGCACCATGGAACTACAGAAAGTCTTCTCCAGTGTTTTAGTTGGCTATATAATGGTCCAAACAACTATAACCTTGTTTCTAATCAACTCCATTCCAAAAAGATAAATAAAAGTCCAATCTCTCCTTAGGCATTTTGTTAATCAAGCTGAAAAACAGTTATCCATCTGTATTTTATTAAATTCCCACAATTCTGCAAATTATTTATTATTTAATATTTTTGAGTTTATTTCCCACAAAATAAATCTATTAAAAAGATATTTTAAATGCAGTTAGCAGCACCCATTGCGTCTACACTATGAAATTATTTTTGGTGTTGTTATTGTGAATGAGGTTAGGTGATCACTGCAGAGCAATTAATTTGCTCAGCAATAATAATTAAAGTATTTTATATTTGTGTTGCAGTAGCCATATGCAAGTGCATCTGTAAGAAAAGAAAGAACAGGTGTTTAATTTTATGGCTTCCTTCTGTTTATTTTTGACAAGTCCATTTGTTATTGTATAAGAGAATGAGCATTCTCAGTGCACATTTGATTGGAATTTATTTATTTATTTATTTATTTCCAACATTTATATCCCGCCCTTCTCACCCGGAGGGACTCAGGGCGGCGTACAAAATTGGCAACAATTCGATGCCTATACATAATTAAAACAGCAATAAAAATCCAATAAAACAATTAAAACAATATAAAAAATATAAAAACATATGATTAAAATCCATTCCTCCAAAATCCTCGTGCTGTAGCCGTAAATCAGTCCGGGTCGTCATTATCCTTTAATCTTCAAAAGCCTGGGCACATAGCCATGTTTTCAGGGCTTTTCTAAAACTCAAAAGGGTTGGGGCTTGCCGTATTTCTCTGGGGAGGGTGTTCCACAGCCGGGGAGCCACCACCGAGAAGGCCCTGTCCCTCGTCCCCACCAGCCGTGCCTGTGAGGCAGGCGGGACCGAGAGCAGGGCCTCTCCAGATGACCGTAGGGATCTTCCTGGCTCATAGGAGGAATTGAGTACCTTGTTCATTTCATATTGTTAGTATTCTCTCTGCACTTGTGGAAGTTGCATTGAAAGAAACACTCTCATCAGCTGAGAAGAAAAAAATTGCTGTATTTTCAAAATCAAAAATATTAGCTACCTTTCTCTACAGATTACAATGTGACATGGAATTTTTTAACATAAAAATATGCAATTGTTTTATAGCATGAGTTATTCATTATTTGGAACTGCTGTTTCTCCCACATGTACATTAAACCCTTTGCAATTTAATATTTTTGGCTTTATATGATACTGAGCCTGGCTTCAGAAAAACAAATGTAGCAGCTTCTTAAAAAGTCCACTGCCTGTGGGATGAAACACTTTATTTTATATTATTTTACAGTATTTACAAGATTTTATCCAAAAGACTCCAGACTGGGAAATTATAAATATAAATGTTAATTATTTATATTATTGAACACTAACAGATACGATTAGTAGATATTACATTTTGGACAGCTGCACCTTAGAGTAAGTAGATGTCAAGTGAAAAATTCTGCTAGTCTTTAAATCAAAACTGGGAAAATTCCTTTAGGCGATCCCTCGTAGGCCGAGGATGATGGTCTTCAGTTGTGGGGTCTTGGGGGTGGGTCCGTAGGTGGCTGAAGAGACCTATTCTTGACTCGCATGTTCTCCTGCAGTGAGGACATTGGTTTCCAGGTGGAAGGTGGTCCCTGTCAGGGTTGGCTTGACGCTCCTTCCTCTTGGAACGTTTCTGAGAAGGAGAATAAATTTTTAAGGTTGGCTTTAAGCCCATCTTTAAATCTCTTTTCCTGCCCACCAACATTATATTTCCCGTTCTTGAGTTCGGAGTAGAGTAACTGCTTTGGGAGACGGTGATCGGTCATTCAGACAACGTGGCCAGTCCAGCGGAGTTTATGGCGTAGGAGCATCACTTCAATGCTGGTGGTCTTTGCTTCTTCAAGCGTGCTGACATTTGCCCATCTGTCTTCCCAAGAGATTTGCAGGATTTTCCTGAGGCAACGCTGATGGAAACACTCCAGGAGTTGAGTGTGACATCTGTAGACTGTCCACGTTTTGCAGGCGTAGAGCGGGGTTGGGAGGACAATGACTTTTAAACGAGCACCTTGGTATCTCTACGGATGTCCCGGTCATCAAACACTCTCTGCTTCATTTGGAAAAATGCACTTGCAGAGCTCAGGCGGTGTCGTATTTCAGTGTCAATGTTGACTTTTGTGGAGAGGTGGCTGCCAAGGTAGCGGAAATGGTCAACGTTTTCTAATGTTACACCATTAAGCTATATTCCTGGCATTGCAGAGGGATTGGCTAGTGCCTGTTGGAAGAGCACTTTGGATTTCTCAATATTCAATGAGAGGCCGAGCTTCTCGAATGCTTCTGCGAAGATGTTTAAAGTGGCTTGTAGGTCTTCTTCTGAATGCGCACAGACTATGTTGTCATTGGCATATTGGAGTTCTATAATAGATGTCGTGGTGACCTTGGTTTTGGCTTTCAGTCTGCTGAGGTTAAATAGCTTGCCATCTGTCCGATGCAATTCCAATGTTAAAACATGATTTAATAGGCTGGAATTTATGCAAGCAAGTTGCAATTTTGCAGTTTATTCAATAATTCTACTACCAATTGAATTTAAAGTAGGAAATAAAAAGGAAATGTAAACACCCAGTTAAAAATGTATCTCGCCACCCCATTTCTTTCACTTTTTGCAGTGCCATTTTCTCAAAGCCTACTTGACTAAAAAGGGCTACACTTTCTCTACATGAAAATATCATTCAGCTTCATTGATACATTACTTTAAATGGAGATCAGATCCCAAAGATAGCAAATACATACTGCTTTTTAGTAGTCTGCACTACTTTAATCCATTACTTTGAAAACATCCAGCTATATGAATTCAGCAATTGTAGTCCCACATCAATTTAACTCTTTTGTAAATATGAATATAAAATATGCTTTTAAGATATCCAGTTGCTTTTGTCTTTCAGATAAATGTGGCTGCTCTGTAGCTGATAATTTAAAGAATAGATTTGCAAGGATGGCTACACATAGCTTTTAAGATAGATAGATAAATATATTTATTTTAACTTTGGTGAAATAAAATGTTACTTGAACTTTGTTTTACATTTTATTTGTTTCTGTGTTAAGACAAAGTATAAATTAAATAAATAAATATAAAGGAGGAGAAGGCTGAACCTGCTAAAATAAACCCTTTAATGCAGTGGTTCTCCACCTGTGGGTCCCCAGATGTTTTAACCTTCAACTCCCAGAAATCCTAACAGCTGGTAAACTGGCTGGGATTTCTGAGAGTTGTAGGCCAAAATAGCTGGAGACCCACAGATTGAGAACCACTGCTTTAATGTAAATCACTTTATTTCCTTCAAAGTAAATTGCAATGAATTCAGTGGTACTTACTTCGTGAACTCTCTTTCCCACAGAGCCAGTGAGGCCAAAAGTTTTGAGACTTTTCTCAACTTATTTGAGAAGTCCTCTAGAAATAATGCAGCCTCTACATTGAAGGATTCAAAGATAGAATTTTATAGTGAAAAGAGAAAATCCTCAGACTATTTTTATTCTTTCATGGTTATAAAATAGGTTAAGGACATAATGCAGAACTGGGTGACAGCTGACAGCCAGTTACTTGGACCATCCCAGTACTCTCATTAGGAGTACAGGATGCTGGAAGGCAACAACGAATAGCTACGACCACATAACTTATTTTTATCTTCTCAGCATTACTTCCCTGTCTATTACTTCTACTCCAACTATAATCACTGGTACTCATTTAGAATGGGTAAGGAAACACTTCGCAAGAACCAAAATGATTTTTGTCCCAGTGGAATAGCAGCTATGTGTTTGCTAGAAGAATAACAGAAGTTTGGCTCAACGTAAAGTAATCAGCTTCCTGCACAATGCCAGGCAGCCAGGAGGCAGGAATCTGATCAGTCATTTGTAGTCACTGCTTCATCAAAGAAAAATATCTGAAGATGGATTATTACTTTTTGTGCTATTAAATATATTTGCTAAGGGCACGAGTGGAGAAATCTTGCAGAGTAAGTTTGAAACAGCTCCATTTGGAGCAAGGGAAACCCAAGAACCTGCATCTCCTTCTTTCTAATTTTACCTCACAACACACACACTTTGACGGATAAATTCCATTCTGGGCATTCATTAGGAACTGGAAGATATCAGAAGAGTTCTTTATTTCTTGACTGTTCATCCTTTTCTTCAGATCTGAACAGTGGTTCCACCCATTTATTGACTTTTCAATTCTTACCCATCTTTTTGCATTGTCAAACACTAATTCTAATAACTTTGTAGGTTGGAGGCTTCCCGTTCTTCATTTCTTTGCAAGGAGTAAAATGACAAATTGGATAGTCTGCTTTTATTGGTTCCTACCAGCCAGGTTTTTATTGAGGTGTCCCATTTTTATTATTTTATTTAGCATATTGAATGGTAACGCCTGGAAGAAGAATAAAATTTTTGGAAGAATCATCATCTTAACTATTTTGATCCTATTTGTTAGGTCCCAGTTCAATTTATTCCAATTTTGAATTAGCTTAGTAATTTGTTTCCAAAATTTATTACAGTTTATTGTATTATATTATTAAGATCTTTTGGGATATAAACCCCCGAATGGGCAAAATACACTTTTCAATTTGCATGTAGCCCATAAAATATGTGGCCTGGGCCCTTTATGTCCCCCCTCCCCCAAAAGGTAGGGAGACCTCCAAACCATGTCTTTTCTTCTGGCCTTCCATTTAGCTACACTTTGTTCTTTCTCTACCTTCCAGAGTTGACAGTCATCCTTTTCTGCAAACTTTGAGTTGCCTTGGAAATAGAAATGTTTCAATTCCCTAAAAAGTAGTTATATTTTCATAGTTTAACTTGGAAATAGCAACAATCAATTTTAGTATTTTTCCATCTGCTGTTCACTATTTGAGAAGTATTCTGTACAAAATTTGCACATTGCAGTTTTGCACATTTTCTGTGTGCAGATGGCACCAAATAGGGAGGGGACGGCACATATCCCAGAAGACAGGATCAGGATTCAAAACAGATTGGACAGCTGGGCAAGAACTGCTTTGGTCAGACCTCACCCGGAATACTGCATTTTATGCTCAGGAATGGATATTTCTGCATTGAAATATTATTTTCAAAACAAAACAAAGGTTGTTTCCTGTACAGGAAATGCTGTTTTCTGTGCAAAATAGCCAAATGCAAATATTGTGCAGAATATATTTTGAACTGTTAAGATTCTTGTGAGTCCAAGCTTCTTCCAATTAGGGTTTCCTTAAACACAAAAAACATTGCGTTTTTTAAAAATAGATTCTCTAATTTCTGTTGTAAACACTCCCACCACCTCCTCCCAACCTCTCTATCTCAAGCTTCTATTGTTACCATTTGTCCTTCTTAAACCCCAATGTATCATTGCCCTCCATAGCCCAAATGCCAACACGACTCCTTCTCCAATATTCTGCTTTCTAGTGCTTCACCCATTCCAAGTAAAGGTAAAGCTTTCCCCTGACGTTAAGTCCAGTCATGACCGACTCTGGGGGTTGGTGCTCATCTCCATTTCTAAGCCGAAGAGCCTCCAAGGTCATGTGGCTGGCATGACTGCATGGAGCGCTGTTACCTTCCTGCCAGAGCGGTACCTATTGATCTACTCACATTTGCATGTTTTCGAACTGCTAGGTTGGCAGGAGCTGGGGCTAACAGCGGGCGCTCATTCCGCTCCTGGGATTTGCACCTGGGACCTAACCCTAACCCCATTCCTATCAAATAGGAAAAACACAAAAATTCCACTATGAAAATACAGTTATCCATGTCTCACAGATTCTGTATTAATGATTTCAACCATTCATAGCTGGAAAATATTACCACAATACACAAACAAACAGATCTCCCTGGAACTGCCAGTGAGTATATCATTTCCAATAATAAACACAGCTTTCTAATTGATTTTCATAAGTGAAAAACTCTAATCTATGGTACTGATAGAAAATATTTAAACATTTTAAACATTTTAAAATATGAAAATGATTAAACAACAATAAGGTACAGCCCCTAGGTATTTCCCAAATCTGAATGCAGTTCCCAGTCCCATCACAATTTTGCACCCCTGAATTAGGGATGGATTTTATTTCCTTTATTTTTCGTGTCTGTGTATGTGTTCATACATGCCGGGATATCTTTTTATACACTCATTCATTTCCAAGGGTGATTGGGAGAGAAATAGGGCTTTCCAGAATTCATTCAGCTATTTCCCTATATTTCTGGTTCAAAACAGAGACAAGGAAAGAATATAGACACATTCAATTCATTTTTTACAATCAGTCCAGTAAGCTTTTTAATGCTATAACATGATGTAAACTTAAAGGTCAAACCAGAATTCTACCAATTCAAGACAATCAAATCTTTCTTTATTACAGTCACAGACCAGCATAAGGAGAGTGGAGTACAGTCTGCTAAAAACATAATACATTAAAATCTAGGCTAAAAAACTAAAATGGTTGGATACCTCTAGATTTGTTAAGTATGCCATAGGGGAGGGGAGGTTCCTACTGACTTCATTGACAGTAAAGGTTGGGGTGCTGGCTAGATCCAATTGGTGCTCTGAGTCTAATATATGTTGTTTAATTAGTGCCTTGGCTTGTTCGTATCTCATGTGGAGCAACCCTGGAGAGAAGCCCAGGGATGAGATTTTAGTTTCTACTCTCTGTTTTCATGTGGACTAGAAGTCATCCTGCATAGTTAGTGGGGCAAAACCAAGGGGAGTGTGGTATACTCTGAGCCACCCACACCCTAACCTCCACTTTCATGAAGCCTGTCTCTAGTCTCAGGATAGCATTGGAGACACATTTTGGTACTTGCATGGCCAATCTAAGACATTTTGATTGCACAAGCTCTAGTAGGGAGGGGGCCTAGCTGGGCTCAATGCAGGGCTTGTGCTACTGGTTTGGCTTCAAATGGCTTGAGTGCTGCAGGTATGAAGTAGCTTGACTTGAGAATGGCAGTTGAGCTTCTTTGCTCAGCCACATGGCCCCCATGGGTTTTACTCCAGGTATATGAAACATGGGACTTGCTCAATTTTATGTCCCTCTATGCTCCAGGAATGCATCTTGGGTTTTGTTTGTTTTTTTGGCAAATGCCATGATTTTGTTTTTCTGGTAGTTAAGTTGCAGCTGATCTGTGTTGCAGTATTTTGTCAGTATTCTCAGTGTTTTTTTTAGCGAAGCCAAGTTAGAAATAACTTAAGTGTAAGAAAAGAGCTCTTGTTAATATAAAAGTAATTAATTTAAATAATTTAGCTTTGAAATACAATTATCATTTTTCTTTTTCATCAGTTCTCCTATGTTTGGGAAATGGTGGAGGTGACAGGTGTCAGTGGACAGGGGATCAGGCAGATATTTCTGCAGTTTTGGCAGTTCACTTGATCCATAATTAAAGCACTGTGTAGAAAGATGAACGAGAAATAGGAGCTGCAAAATTACAGAGTTCACTCAACTTACTATATGCAACTCTTTACTGTCTCTCCTTCAGGTTAAGAGCTTGGATAAAAATTTTACGTGTTCCCACTTCCTTGTTTTTCCAGTGCATTTAACACCAACGGAATGATTTTCTGTTTGGCTGACAAAGAACAACAGTGAGGCAATTGACCAGTTCACTCTCTAAATAGCATATATATATATATATATATATATAGTATTAACAGTTGACTTGCTGCAATTCAACTGGCAACAAATAGGCCATGATTCTTGATAAGAACTGTTACTTTGTTCTCATCAATAACACTTTAAGAAATGTTGCCCTTTGTACATTAAACTGGAGCATGGACACACGCTATGAAAATTACCCAAGTTCAACCATGAGAAAAGTGCTGCCCAAGCCTGTGTGCTAAAAACCCCAGTGGTATTACCAACTGTGGCGCTAAATAAATTCAGATGAAAATGGAAATAGAGTAGACTGTCAGTTAACTGGCACCCGTGGGTCTTGACAGATGCTGGATAATTTAGTTTCTGGTTGCTTGAGAGTTACTATTAAAATAGTTCTAACTAACATCATACCCCATACTTTATTATACTATACCATAAACTATATATTGGCTTGATATTTATATTGAAATACAATAATTAAAAGGAACTTGAGACAAATAAAAACAAATACATGTGTTAGTTAACTTATTATGGGCAAACTTAAGGAGTACCTGTTTTGAAGCATGCTAGAAATACCCAAGAGGCACCAGATCGCATCTTAACATGGTTCCTTTAGAATATTTCTAATATGATCTGAAACAGTGGTTCTCAACCTGTGAGTCCCCAGATGTTTTTGGGTCCTACAACTCCCAGAAATCCCAGCCAGTTTACCAGCTGTTAGAATTTCTGGGAGTTGAAGACCAAAACATTGTTCTAAAAGCAGGTAATCCTTGGATTTGTATACAATAAGGTTCCCCATCCGGTTAGTACTTGGATGGGGGACTACCAGTGAAAACTAAGTATTATGCTGTATTCTAGAAGAAAGAATGATAAAATCACCTCTGAGTTTTCTTTTCCCAAGAAATCCCTATAAAATGCACCGAGTCTCCATAAATCAACTTGGTGGCACACACAGAAAGTAATGCTATGTATTGGGGATGGCGGATTAAAACATAATTCTTTTAAAAAAACCTTGTCAAGATGATTTCAAAATTACCAGGTGGCTTTTCTATCTGCATTCAATATTAGCTACAAATGAGAACAACTGACAGGCCAGTACTGGAAGGGGCAATTAGATTCCAGGTTCTCTGTGAGAAAAATATAGGTGTAAACTCTTCAGTAGTCTAGCAAGTTATTAGTTTAGTCCCAGAGGAAGCTAGCTCAGTCAGCCTGAAGGGAAAATGCAATTTCTTTCCATTTATAAAGTAAACCTAGGAAATTGCCAGCTGTTTCGAAAGGCAGGTGAACACACACACACTCTTACATATTTTTCTTGCTTTCTTACCACCAGACTTGGCATCAGGTATCTTGCAGGTCACACTTTTTGTGTTGTTTCTACCCCTCATGAATCTTCTGAAATAGTCCTCTTTTTAAGATGCACAAGCAAGAGTGATGCCTACTGCAGTTATATATTTAACCAACTCAACTTGATATCCTGACCTGGCCAGTTCCCATCAGGTTGGTGAGTTTTTCAGAAAAGCTCTGCTTCTCTGGATAATGTTTTGATCTGACCCCCAGGGAAGAAAGCAAAAAACAAAACAAAACTGCAATTAACACTTCACCCAGTCTAGATTTCTTACAGGGGGCATCAGTTGAATGGAATGGCACTACTTGTCACTTTATTCAATGGTAGTTAGCCTTGAGTCCCCTTGGGGGTAGAGAAAGGTGGGGTAGAAATGTCATGAAAAAATAAATAAATATTCTGTTTTTACACAGCCACAGAGACATAGTGGAAGTACTGGTTTTCAACCTACTCTTCTTTGCCCTATTTTAGAGACACATTGGGACTGAAAGAATAACACGTGTTGTTTCAAAATGACAGACCCCATTTCAAAGCAGTATATTTCATGATGGCAAGATGTTACGATTACACATAAAGTGACAAACCAACCCAGACACAACATATTATTTGAGAACACAGAAATGCTAGACCACTCTAACAACCACCATGACAAACTACACAGAGAAGCCACAAACATGTGGACAATTTCAACAGAAAGGAGGAAACCATGAAAATTAACATCTGGCTCTTAGTATTAAAATCAGGACAGTAAATAAAGAACAACACTCAAAAACGAGAATCCCACCAAGAAACAATCAGGGCCAGCTAATCACCTCCAAACAAAGAATTCCCTCAGGCAGGAAGCAGCCAAGCTATGAAGCTGCAAGGCTATTCAGTGCTAATCAAGGTGGCCAATTGCAACATTCACACTTGTACTGGTTTTTTGTCTGCTGTGCTTTGAGGAGTTTCTGATTTTTGACTTCAATCAGAGCAGGTTCTTCACTTTGCTTTACTTATTCTGCCAGGGCATGTTCTTCTTCTTTGACTGTTTGTTTGACTTGTAAGAGTTCTCTGCCACCTGATCTTCTAGGCAGATATAGCCGGTCAACATCACTATGAGGGTGCAGTGAATGATGAATGGTCATGAGTTTTCTTGTTTTTCTGTCAAAATTGTCCAGTTCCATCTGTGTCCAGTTTATGATGCCAGCAGTATATCTTATGACAGGTATGGCCCAGGTGTTTATGGCTTTGATGGTGTTGCCTCCATTGAGCTTGCTTTTGAGATTTTTTCTGACCCTTTGTGTGTATTCTTTACTGACCACAGTCTTCACATGTTCATGTTTGATGTTGTCCAGCTGTAATATGCCTAGATATTTATAGGCCTCTGGCTGGTGACACTTTATCATTTGGCCATTAGGCATATTTATGCCCTCACTTTCAATGATTTTTTCCCATCTTCAATGCCACTGTTGAACATTTGTCCAAGCCAAACTCCATGCTGATATCAGTGCTAAAAATTCGGACAGTGTTAGTCAGAGACTGGATTTCAGTTTCCGTTTTCCCATACAGCTTCAGGTCATCCATGTACATCAGATACGAAATTTTGTGAGATTTCTTAGATGTTTGATAGCCGAGATTTGTTTTTTGTAAGATTGTTGACAGAGGGATCATGGCAATAATGAAAAGCAGAGGGGGCATTGAGTCTCCCTGGAAAATTCCTCTCCTGATGTTGACAAGTCCATAGCTTTCATTTTCAACAAACAGTTCAGTTTTCCAGTGCTCCATCATGTTTTCAATAAAGGTGTCATAATAATAATAATGTGGTAATTGTCTTATACAAATGAATCAGACTGCAAACAGACACGTCACACCACTTCATTTCACCTAAAATATTAATCCAATGGAGACAGTTCCCATCTTTTGTTGTGTGACTCATAAACCAAAGTGAAATAAAGCTATGAATATGTGTTCATGAACTTAGAGCTAACAGTTATACAGCCAAACCAGATTTATGAAAAAATGTGAACACATTAAATACGGCCTTGGCAAAAAAAAAAATCACTCTTAAGGGCACTATGCTCTTAAATATGTCACTAAATGCTAGGGGGGGAAGCAGGTTATGTACTCTCTCTGTAAGTGATTTCAAAACCTTTTTATTATTCTTATTATTATTTCTAAGTAAAATGTCTTCCATCGTGTCAAAGGCACAGTTAGAAATAATCACTAAGTTGAAAAAAGAGAGCGAAGAAAAGTGACTTTGACTTACCTGAGCAAAAATAAAGCATGTGAAATGTTTCTTCACCAGCACAGAACACTTGTTTTTATTTCCCAGCCTTCATTCTCTCATAAAATGCCCAAATGGGATTTTATGAAGCTTTCCAAAAAATTTCTCACCCTTGGGTTGAAAACAAGCATGAGAAATTTGAGTCCAGAGGACAATTATTTTACAAAGAGTTCAAACCAGGGAAATGTAATGGGGGTGCTTCATCAGCCATAACTATAGCTGTATTGCTGTAATGCACGGCACGCAACAGCAAGAGTGGAGAATCACTACCGTTTGTCATGGAGATAGTTTTTACCAAAGAACTGAAGAGAAGGTATCTCGATTATGCGAGTGGGGTGGGGTGAGATAGAGAGGCAACAAGCATAAATAAGATACCACTGGCTACTGCCTCAAAACCCATGCAAATCCCCATGTTCTTGACTTATATTAGTCGAGTTGAAAAGGGAGTGGTTGGTGGCAGGAGAGGAAAGAACACCTTCCTATTTGTGTTCCTACTTGAGTAACACTATTGTCTGTCAGGTTGGTTGTAGCCAGTGGGAAGAAGACCAGGCTTTCAGAGTTTGCTTGATAATATGATAGGCTCATGGTCCCATGTGACCCACATGGCCTCTCCCCACTGCCACTAAAACAGTAACATCTAAGAAAATGAGATTATTTAGAGTTGTTTTGAACTTCTTCAGGTTCTTTTGTGACACAGAGTTCATGCGGGCACAAACATAGTACTGTAGTATATTGTTGTCCTGTCCAGGCATTTCATAGACAAGAGAACAATGTAAGTACAAAGAGCTTGTAATGCCTCATAAGAAGTCCTGTCCCATGTTTGTTTTTTTCTTCCAGGCTCCTCCTGGTTCTTCCTGTCTTCTGAAGAGTGTCTTTTCCATCCAGTAAGGTTTTCTGAACGATTTAGTATTACACCTCCTCCATTTTGCAGGGGCACATCTAATTAACCTTATATAATTTTTTACGGCTCTTTTTAAAATATCTTTCTCTGAATTTCCCTCTTTCTCTACAGCTGACTTCAACTGCTACAAAATGACTTCAGACTGCAAAAGTAGTCTTAGGTCAATTAACTCAGGAAAGGTAGACATAAGAGGATGGGGCAGAACCTTGGATTTTCCTGTAAAAAGATAAATGTTTTCCCCTGACATTAAGTCTAGTTGTGTCCGACTCTGGGGGTTGGTGCTCATCTCCATTTCTAAGCCAAAGAGCTGGCGTTGTCCATAGACACCTCCAAGGTCATGTGGCTGGCATGACTGCATGGAGTGCCGTTATCTTCCCACCAGAGCGGCACCTATTCATCTACTCACATTTGCAAGTTTTCAAACAGTTAAATTGGTAGAAGCTGGGGCTAACACCAGGAGCTCACCCTGCTCCCTAGATTCGAACCGCTGACCTGTAACTACAAACAAAAAACAAACTATTGCAGCTGCTCTCAGCTTGTGTGTATTTGGGTACATGTGTTCCAGTTTTCATCAATGAAATGTTGAAGCACATGGAATTCGAATTCTTGATTTCAAATTTAGAGATGACTCTTTGGCTGTTCTCTTCAGACATTAGTCTGTAATAAGATGCTCTTTAAACCATGAGAAATCTTGTTTTGCATAACTGAACTTTGTTTTGAAACTGGGGCAGTAGCCTCAATGAAAATGAGCCTTTGAACATTTTGCATGAAACTGAAATGTGGCCTGCAACCCAGGAAATAATAACATGGAACTGAGCTCTGGATTACAGCCCAGAAAGTGGTCCAATGTACTAAGTCTCAGTTTACCATCCAGGAAACTGTTGCACCATACCTTACTTCCAAGGAGGCATAGATATAGTGTGGTAGATCTTTATGTCATGGTCAACTCAGATCCTGAGAATGAGGGGTCATTTGAAGGGTGGAGATGGAGGTCAGCAGCTCTTAGCAGTCTGCCCAGCCCAGCTCAGTCACTGCTGCAGACTAGCATTCAGCAGAAGCAAACACTCCTCAGCAGCCTGAAGCAAGCACATCCTAGCAAGACACAGAAGGGTTGAACCATATCCACACCTCTAGAGCATAGGAACGATTGGATAGGGTATCACAATCTCAAAAATTAACAGGGAAATTATCAGTAATCAATCACCAGCTGAGATTTTAAGATAAAAAGCCCTCAGAGTTGTGATTCTTCACAACTGACAACATTGATTCCTGGTTTGAGTCCAGTGTCTGTTTGCTCTTGTCCTGGGACCTTTCAGTGGGTCACACAATGTCTGGCTTTGATTCCTGGTAATCTGACTTTCGGCTCTGGTATCTTTATATGTTTGAACTTCGTGCTTCTGACCAGACTTTCAGTTATTCTGGTAATCGGCATTTCTGACCCTGTACTGTTGACCTTGACTATTTTAATGAATTTGTTTGGACTTTGCTTTCACACAGTGACCCTATTTATGACACTTTCATTGGGACTAATTCTGAACCAAAATGCATAGAATTGGACTGAGATGTTCATACATGGTGGGGAAATGTACAAATCAGTTAGCATTTTATGATTCTGTACCTACTTTTCCTTGGATGCTTTATACTGTCCACACAATGTGGACCCTCACCCTGTTGCAGGAATGTGACCTGCAAATTGAAATGTATGGTGGAAAAATATTCCTTATTCTTAGAATTTAGATTCAGCATTAAGTTGAAAATGAAATGCCACTGAAATCAATAAAAAGATATGTTGTAGTGTAACTCCTACTTGTTCCAACTAACATACGATATTTAGAACTAGTCCTATTCTAGAAGCAGAGTTTGAGAATATTCGTTTTAGGATTAAATCTCCCAGAATCTCCAGACCATCATAGATGCTGTTGATCATTCACGTTGCTGACACAGAGCTTCAGAACAAAAAATAACAGTTCCAGGCTTTGCTAAGAACTCCTCTAAATAGAAGGTTTCTTCCAGAAAGATAACACCATTTTAAGTTAATGTGTTGTCGAAGGCTTTCATCATGGCCAGAATCACAGGGTTGTTGTGTGTTTTCCGGGCTGTATGGCCATGTTCCAGAAGTATTCTCTCCTGACGTTTCACCCACATCTATGGAAGGCATCCTCAGAGGTTGTGAGGTATATGGGAAAAACTAAGAAAGGAAGGTTTATATATCTGTGGAAGGCCCAGGGTGAGAGAAGAACTCTTATCAGCTGTAGGCCAGTGTGAATGTTGTAATTAATCACCTTAATTAGCATTGAATAGCTTCATCTCCTGGTTTCTTCCTGCCTGGGGGAATCCTTTGTTCAGAGCCATTAGCTGCCCCTGATTGATTCATGTCAGCTTTGCTTTTTTTGAAATAGAATCCATGACTGGTTGATCCTTTCTTAAAATGCAGTAAAGCTCCACTGAATTGTTAAACTTTTTGCATTCTCCAGAAATTAGACATAATGATATGAAAACCCAGGAAATAAAGGCAGATATGGAAAAGCCCCCAAATCAGACCAGACATTGTGTTTGTGAGGTTGGCAATTAAAATCTCATTTCTAAGATATTTTTGAAAGGGAAGATGAATTCAAAACCTGTCTCTAGATAGCCGCTGAGTACAATATGGTACCAAAGCATAAGGGACACTGATTTTCTCTCCTGTGGATTGCCATTATATTGTGCTGTCTAATGCGGCACCATCTGATATTGATGAAACAAATCAAAATGTTTTGCATCCTTTCTAATCTGTTATTTCTCCCCTTTTGTCTACAAGCAGAAATAATTCATGGGAAATAGATGCTTTAGATGTAGTCCAACATAGATGATAGTTATGGTGATCAAACACAATTCTCCCAGTAAGTGTATATTTCTGATTCAATTTGCCACTGCACATTAAATTGCTTCTGCTGATAAGTGCTTGCCTACGTTTAATGAGATATTATAGGTCTGCCACAAACTTTGTTCTCTGCATTTATTTGAGATGTCATTTGAAATACTATGCAGATTTGCTGGTATGTAAACAACTCAGATGCCTATAAAGAGTCAAGCACAACATCTTCCAGAATGTAGCTCAGCGGGAAGTAACACTGATAAATATGAAAGCAAAAACCAAAAGTCAAAATTAAAATTGAGCATTTCTTTCACTTTAAAAAATAAAATATTTATTTATTCAGTTTTTAAACTATTACATTAAACAGAAACAACAATAAACTACCCCCATTATCTTTTCACCAATTAGTACAACAAAAAAGGAGAGGGAAGGAATGCTATACTTCGTTCCAGATATTTTGCACTTCACTGTAATGGAGATTTCAAATCTTAGATAATATTTTTATATCAAACTGCAAAGTCAAAATCACACACACCACCATTTGCATCCATCTTTATACTGAGTCACCATTACTTTATTTCCCACATCGTTGAACCTGACCCTGAACCTGAGGCCAGGACCCTCTTCTCAGATCCTCGGAATGAGAAAAGGGAAAAATCTCGAGGTAAGACCCTCTCCTTGAAAATTATATACTTCCTTATATACCCACACACATGGCTGTAGACAGTTTAGGAACCACTTTTATCCAAAATCTAAGGGTCCATTTCCCAACATGCCATCTCCAATCAGTTCCAGTAGAGACAAGTAGATATCAAGGGCAGGATCAGAGATCATTTATTGCTTCGTTGGTGAAAGAAAGATGCCAGGAGAATTTCCCCATAAATCACAGTTACAAGCATGGACATTTGCTGTGATTGATGTAACTTACAATCAACAACATTATTGGTTCACAGTACATTCATTGTTAAAATAATAGGCATCACTCCGATTGGTACAAATTATGATGCACAATCTTATTGGTATAAAGTGTGTGGTAGGAAATTTTGAAAAGCCCTTCATTGGAGTAATTCTTGTGTTTGCCTTCTGTATCCACCCATAGGAGCTCATTAACATAGAAAGTGATTGTTTCAGGGGAAACAATATTTGTTAATAGGTATCAGGGCTGTGAAGAGGAAGATTTCTTGATTCCTCAATTAAATAATAGTCTAATCTCACTTCTGTATACAAGTGTGTTTTCCTGTTTAGTGCAGCCCTTGAAAAACTTCATTTCCAAGCAGAGAAATATGTTTTCTGTACTTGTTGATTCCTATTTGGACAGCATGCTTTGGGAAAATGTGGTTGATGCTTCATCACAAGGGTACTTTTTGGTGGCATGTGCCGGCTCCGCCTACTTCACCCATGGAGCCTGCCAGTTCACATCAAACAATGCTGGTGGGACTCCATGGATTAAGTAGGGTGGAGCCGGCACATACCACCACAGCAACAGAGGAGGCTTCCCATGTTGCCATAGAATCAATGGTGAGAAATTGCATATTCCACATGAGATCTACACTTCCCTCCATGGGATTGCCCTCAGTTGGAGCTGGGTGGTGTGGGGCACTGGGTTCCTCATGCTCCCAATGATGCGTAACATTCTCAGCAGCTGTGTGACAAGGTCATAAATCGTGCTTGCTGACATCAGTTAGGGACAGCCACAGCATTCTACTTTTGGCCTTAAAATATTAGTCTAAGACCTGTCAACTCTAACCGTGGCACTATGCACTGAAATAATTTCCACATCAGACAGAATCAGTAGCCTTTTCTAAATTCAACTACTGTATGATTTGATAAAACGATGCTATCAGTTTGTAATCAATACACCCTTCCTCCATCCTTCATTTCTGGCTATGTATATGAATGGCCAAGGATCTATAAATCCCTATTTACATTTCTATGCCTATTCAAAGTAGACTCAGCCTCATAGAAATCTTGGGAGACCAGAAGTTATCTAAGATTATTGATAAGTTACTTTGAATTTTCTTCACAATAAAATGCCAGTTTTCCCCAGCCCATAACCTGTGATGAGTCATGGGCCATGTAGTCCCGTTCCTGGCACTGTTGTGCTAGATGAGGAGGAAAACTGGGGTTTCTCACCGTTTCAGTCAGAATTGGAACCTTCCCAGCCAGATTTGGAAACCTTGCACCTGCAAGAGATTTGTCTTCCAGAAGTCTGTCAAACAAGCCCTGAGCCTAAATCTCCTACGTTTTCTCGCCAAGAGTTTTGTAAACAACAGAGGGGAGTTCAAGCGGCCTCTCGCAGGAGTGCTAGGATAGCTGCTAAGCATTCAGCTGATTAAGTCTGCTTTCCATGAGAAACTTTAAGGAGTCACACATCTGGACTCAGAGAATAGCTTTCGTTTCTGGTTCTCCAGAGAACTGCTCTTTGGCGGGAAAACGAGACCCTATTTAGGTGTTTTACCCACAAAGGGATCTTGCGGAGTCAATTCGTCAGCTACCGGAGTAGCGTGTGTGGACAGCTACTCCGTTTCCAAGCCTCGTTCCTGTTTCAAGCCTTGTTCCCGATTTCAAGCCTTCGTTTCCAGCCTTGTTTTACTCTCCGGATCTTGCCTTGTTTCCCGGACCTCGCCAAGTAATTCCACGGATCCTATTCTTGCTCCTCGTTTCCTTGCTGCCTCGAATCAAGCCTTGTGTTTCAAGAATCAAGTTAATTCCTAGCCTTGCTCAAGTTCATGGACTAAGGACCTTGTCATCTCCCCTCACTTGCTTGGCAAGTGAGTGTTTCGGTTATTGGATTACAACTTTGGACCTTAATATTTCATATTGGACATTGCTTCTTTGGACTAATTTTGACCTTTCCTGAAAGGTCTACTCCTGGACTAATTCATACGCTTGCTTTTATTAACTTTACATATTTCCTTAATAAAGATATTAGATGGATTCTGGCCTCTGTGTATGGTTATTGGTGCTCTGCTGCCTGGGTCGTGACATAACCATAATTTAGCACCAAAGTATCATGAAATATTGAAAACACTGACTAGAAAAATGCCTTGGATAATCCAGAACCTTGGATAAGCGAGTCTTGGATAAGTGAGACTCTACTGTAGTAATATTACATTTAATATATAATTAATATTATTATATTATACAATATTATTACATTGTATTATTATTATTAGCCACCCTGAGTCCCCTACTGGGTGAGAAGGGCGGGGTAGAAATACTGTAATAAATAAATATTATATTGTATTACATTATAATATTATCAATATTATATGTATACACAACATATTATATTATTACCATAGCACATTATTAGTAAATGAATGAACAATGCAATATTTAAAAATAAAAACAATTTTAACCAACATAAACCTATCAGGATTTCAATGGGAAGTGTGGGCCTGCTTCTGCCCAATGAGATAGTCAAATTAAGTAGGATTGTTGTTGTTGTTGTGTGCCTTCAAGTCATTTCAGACTTTGGGCAAGCCTAAGTCTAAAACTGAGGGTGGGGGCCAGGTAAATGACCTTAAGGGCCGCACCCGGCCCCCGGGCCTTAGTTTGGTGACCCCTGTTCTTACTGGTGCTACTATTGGGCCATCACATGCTCAACTCTCAGGATTTTAGTGACTGAGATGAGGCAATGAATCATACCATCTCCTTCCACCTCTGTCAAGGTGCATAGTTCTCAAAACCAGTCATTTTATTTTGTTAGGTGAAGTAGAAAAGTCCTCAAGTTTTTCCCCCCAAACCTAGCAAATTTGTCCCCCCCCCCCCCATGGAAACTTATACTGTTTATTAAAAACAAAATACATAAAATGATATGTAATACAATTTTTAAAAAGATCAATCCAGTTAAACATATTTAGAACAACCGAAAACCACATTAAACCATATTACATAGAAAGAAACAGCACAAACATTGTACTACCCCAACTGGATAAAAGCTGAAGGCCTGTTTAAATAAAGTTTTTCTATGTTGAAGAATTGAGATCAGAGTGAGTGTCAACTGAGTCTGTCTTGAAAAAGAGAAAACACATCTAATAAATCTAATAAATAGCTGTCTGCAGCCCTTTTGTGACACAGAACCTGCTGCCTGAGGTAGCTGGAACATTCAACCTAACGGGGCGACCAACTCTAACAAAATTTTATTTTTGTTTTCTTCCTATAGTGAAAGAAAATACCAACCTGCATAACATCAGAGCAGATGTTGTTTGTTCTCACATCCAACACAAATAATGACAATAAAACTGGAATGTGTTGCATGTGGAACACCCTCCCTCCAGAAATTCCTTAACATTTTTATTACTGTTGTGGTAGTTGTTTTATAAAAGGCTTTCCAGTTTCCTAAGACAGCATTTAGCCCATATCAATAGTATGTGCAGCCCAATTATAAGCTGCCTTGCAGGGGGATAAAAACAAAAGTTAATATTTTAATTTAGAATTGGTTTTACAGCTACCACTGATGTAGATAAAAATTTATGGTTTCACAGCTGTGGAGTTCTTAGATTTAATTAGAGGAACTGTTTCCCCATCATGTACAACTTCTGCATTAGCAGAGACTTTGCTGATTGGAAGTCATGTGTTGTAGGTAATTTCTGCTGGGTTTCCTGTGGTGAACTACTGCTAAATGGCTGTGTAAGGTATGGCTAACAGATGAAATCTTTCCCCTTGACTTGACTTTCTATTTGGCTAGCAGCAGAGTATTTATGTATCCATCCATCCAGATATTTCCCTCCTTAAATTCACTACACACTGGTTTCCTATCTGATGGATCCAACACACCTTGTCCTTATCTTTAGAGCCCACCATCACCTTGCCTTCCTTATCTCTCTCCTTTTTCCTGTTTCGTCCCTGCTCATAACCTTCACTCCTGCAACTCCCCCACCCTCAGAGATTCAAAGGTCTCTTGCACTCTTAAATGAACTTGTCATTTTTGCCTTTTCCTCCTGGATCTGCCTCCCAGAACATTTTCAAACTTCTGCGTTTTCCTTCAAATCCTTCAACAATTTCATGAAATGTTTAATACCATCCTCAGCTCCAATGGCATTTTGTAACTAAGCAGTTATTCCCTGTTCCTATGCACATCCAGGCCGCCGGTGGCACAGCGGGTTAAACCGCTGAGCTGCTGAAGTTGCTGACCAAAAGGTCGGAGGTTCAAATCTGGGGAGTGGAATGAGCTCCCGCTGTTATCCCCAGCTTCTGCCAACCTAGCAGTTCAGAAACATGCAAATGTGAGCAGATTAATAGGTACCATGCCAGTGGGAAGGTAACAATGCTCCATCGAGTCATGCTGGCCACATGACTTTGGAGGGGTCTACAGACAACGTCGGCTCTTCGGCTTAGAAATGGAGATGAGCACCAACCCTCAGAGTCGGACATGACTGGACTGTCATGGGAAAACTTTTACCTTTACCTTTTCTATGCATATCAAACCTACCCCACAGTTTCTGTTTATAACCTCTGTGGGAATATCCCATCTGGTGTAACACTTCCTATTGATGATTTGATTTCCCCCATTCTAGAGTAATGAAGGGGGGAGAGGTCATTACTATTGAGAGTAGCAATAAATAATTGAGGAGAAGGAGCTGGACTTGGTCTGGCTTTATTAGGTGACTCTGCTTATTTGTCATCATCAAACTTTATTACAGTCCAAAGACCTAACTTGCTCAGTGGAAAAAATGCATAGGTGACTCTGCTTATTTTCTCCCCTCTTTGTATTCTTCAATCCATCATCCCATTTCCTTCCACAGTGGTATTATATTCTTTCATGGAGAACTGGACTATTGACTAAGGGTGGTGTCTTATTTAGGTCTTTTTGTCAAGTGTTGCGGGAAGATATAAGATGGTGATGCATCTTCTAGCTCATTTTGTATAGGTTGGAAATGTAGTACTACTCCTATGTATCATGTAATCTTGGGGAAAATTTCCTGACCTTGAGGTTGTCCCTGTGTCTATGCGCTCACCAGGGGCCATGTGGCTTAAGGCCTTCCAGTTTACTAGCTGGCCTGGGAGCTTAAGGGATTCCTCTTGAGGACTATGGTGTTTTGCCCCAGGGAGCCTGGAGGGTATGGTCTAGGTCAGACCTACCACTCAAATTGCTCCCAAACCAGGTTGCTCCCTCTTGCTGGTCACCAAAAATCCTTCAAATAGGTAACAATTAATAAAGTTGCCCTTATGTTATCCCATTTATTGTGGTCACATTATTTCTTGGGCTGGACAGCAAACATTTCTGTACTTGAGTAGGCTCATACCTAGGTGACAGTCTGCTGGCAAGACCACATTCTACATCTTAGCAGCATAGTAGAACATGCCCAAGGTTGTTCTAGGAGCCCAATTCCATGACCCCATCTACACTGCCATATAGTGCAGTTTTAAATTGCATTATATGATCAGTAGACTCATATAATGCTGTTCAATGCCATGAAACTGCATTATATGAGTCTAGTCTACACTGACCATATAATGCGATGTCTAATTGCATTATATGACAGTGTGGCTAGGGCCCATGTTACAATGACATAAAAGAACAGGACGTTGAAAATGCCGACTGTAGCTACTTCTTCCAGGACTAAATGAATACAGGAAATACAGATTAGGCCAGTTCCATTAAAAGGTGGAACAAATTAATTTTTTGTTCCCTGCTTACATGCTTTCTTTTGACTGGACCATGCCTTGTAATTGCCATCTCTTTATTCAGTATATCATTTAAATAATTCTTAATGTATTTACATGTATATCCTGCTGTTGGAAGTTTATTGCTAATTAAAAATATTTATATTGCATGCTGAGAGGGAGATAATCTGCCACACTTTTTACTTAAGAATTATGTTGTTCAGTATTATAGCAGATAATGTAAATTCCATTTAGATTTGCTCAATACAGGACTTGAGCACTGTGGTGCAATCATGTGTGCCCAGACAGGACTATCTCAGATACTCACCAAATTCATTTGGAGGTGTGGAAAATCCTGTGCTGGGATTTTGATGACTTCCCTAATAATTAGTGCTGTACCTGATTTACAAACGAAACATTTCTCTGAGGCTTAATCTCGTTCTTACAGCTCTCTCTTCTGTATCACAAGATCCTTTATTAACTCAGACATGGCAACAAATTGGCCCAAGAAGGATTATTTCAATACTTATTAATTACAAAGGATTTGCATCTCAATTCAAAGCTCTTCAGAAATCTGAACTGGCAATCCTGATCTTCCTCGAGTCTGGAAAAAAGCTACCCAGCTCAATACAAACTGAAAATGGGCATTGATCTTCAATTGAGGAGACTCAGGACTGCTGCTGAGCTGAGAAAGCAAGGTAGAAATAAATAAAAATGATGAAACAGGATTCAAAATTGACTTCACAAACTTCTCTGTCATGGGTCCTGAAAAAGGGGAAGGGAACATAGTCTTTCTTATGACTAGGTAAAGAAGACTGAGTCATGCCCCCCCTCCCAAAAAATGAACGGGCAAATTGGACCAGTCTCTTTAGGTATGATAAATCAGAAATGTAATAAACAGTCCAGTGAACAGACATACACAGACACAATTTAGGACAGATGTTCCTCGCAATAATAACAAAAGCTGCATGGTATCTATTCTATGCACGTTAATTTGGGAGTAAGTTGCACTGAAAACATGGGAAATGAAATTTCTAAGTACACATGGTGCTTGATGAATAATGTGAAAAGTAATTTGATCTTCGTCTCAGTTTGTCCTGCAACCTCAACAGGTAGAGGCAAATTCAGCAGCATACTCCACCTTGCCCTCATTTTAAGCACGAAGCCACCGGCTCCCATTACACAACACACAACTACTTCTGATGGGATTCCTTGCTTAAAAGAAAGGCAAAGTGGAGAATGTCCACCACCGTGGCAACATGGGAGGCTTCCTATGTTCTACCATGAACAATGGGGAGAAGTCAGATAGTCAACACTTCACTTGAGATGGTGAATTGGGTGAGTCGGGCAATGGGGGACATGGGGTGATGGGTTTCCCATGCCCCCTGACATGCACTGCAGGAATTGCCACAATGTGTGGTGATCCAAGAAGCCTTTGTGATGGGGTCGTTGGTCCTGATTTTCTACATCAAGCATAAATACACATGTTAGCACTATTTTGAGATGTCTCTTTCTAACAATTGTGATAGATTTTGCTATTGAAAAGGTAGAGTGGAGGGAAGAGTATGATATGAAACATAATAAGCGCCTTTACAGTTATTTAATAAGGACAAACATGATTTTCTCTTTGCTTGATATAGTAAATGTAGCCAAGATCCTGCATTAGTGACATCATTATGAATGCATCATGATACATCCTCTTCTGATCTGACTCCTCAAACTTACCTTAACAGCCAGAAGCCATACCATTTTGTAACACCTCAACTGGCAGCAAATCAGACCTCTATCACTCAGTGCATTTATTGGCTCTTAAGATAGGTTGAAAGAGCATCTGTGAATATTTAACAGTTACAAAGCTTACACATTCAAAACTACTCAACATGATGCCACATTTCTTTCATTATTTCTTCATAGTCAGATTTTTTCCTGTTTCATTTGGTGGTGATGGCTATTCTAATGAATGCACTTTGTATTTTAATTGTATTGTTTACAAAACATCTAAAATTAGGCAAAAATAATGACAGCCTGCTTGCGAGTATTGCGCCCCTCCAACTTAAAAACAGATCTGTATTCCCTGGTTTCAGGGTGCTTCTACACTGCCAAATGTAATCTATACTGCCAAAAATGCAGTGTAGATTGCATTAGCCTGTGTGTATCTATACAATGCATGAAATTTAACCTTAATGTTTTAAATGGTTTAAAAAACATGGAGGGAGGTCCAAATCCTGCACCAGGATTTGGATCTTTCTGTGTGTTGAGAGAGTGGGGACATCCATCCTGGAATCCCTGTGTGAGATCCTGGATCATGTCCCCACATTATGTGCTCCCTGGGCGCAGATTTGAGCATGGGCTTTTCTGGGGGGAGAGTCTACATGCCATTCCAATAACAATCGGGATGGCATGCAGCCACCCCAAAGCCCCCCCCCCAAAATAACCCCTTAAAACATTACTTACCTGGCCACTGATATGTCTGGATGGACCCTCAGGTTATCTCCCAAATTACATTAACTTGGGGGAGGGGTTATGCTAAGATGCTTCCCCAAGGCATTTAGCCACTCTGGGGCTGATCTCAAGTCACACTCACCTAAGTGGTCAGTGTAGATGTTCCCATAGATCTAGCTGTGTGTAAGAGGAAGAGAGAAGGAGAAAACTGTTGAAAGAATACTAAAACAGTTACAGAGATATAATAAAACATGTGGGAATTGGTATTTATTTATTTTTAATCAAATGTCTTTGGTTCTACCTGCCTCCATCATGTCTGCATGTGGAGGCGCCTTAGACATGGTGTGGGTACTCATTAAATAATTGACTTTCTAGCTGTGGCAACAAACAAGGTATAGACAGCTTCCCAAGTTGAGGTGCTGCATTGGACCTACAGAACCATGTAGGGGCTGTATCTGCAATTAATATTAAAACAACACAACAATGGCAATTTGATAAAGCTACAATAACATCCTCCCACATGTATAAGAGTAGGGATAGAATGAAAACAAAGAAATCATATGGGGTGGAGACAAGCCAGCAGCAGATGACTTTCTGGAAGGACAACAGGCTGCCTTATTTGGTGGCATCTGTAAAAATTGTACAAATTATGGCAGGGTAATAGCGAGGGCAGTGGCGTGGCATAGCACAGACTGCAAAGCATGACCTTGGGAGGAGCTGTATATGTGTCCCATGGTGAGTCTTGCGAAGCAGAGCTGACTGTGTGTGTGTCTGGTGAGATGATAATGCTGTGAGTCTTGGGTTTCTTTAATCATGGTAAGTCCTTTCATGTGTAACAAAGAGTATTTTTACATTAAATAATTATGGGACCACGATTCTGCTTTTTTCATACTACGGGATCCTGAGACTTGCAGTTGTGACAGGGGGTTTAGAATTCTCAGATGGAGAGCTCTTGTATACAAAATAAAAAACATAACCTGGAGAGTTGCCATACAGTTTAAATAGAATTATAATGTAAGTGTACTGTGCTGCAAGTGTACTGTGAAAGTTCTCAAGAAGAGTAGGAATAGGAAGCACTAATATATTGTGCTTTCAAACCTTTTGGGCTTTCTGTGTAACATTTGCAAAATGGACTTGTGTGCCTCTTCCTGTAAGGACTATAATGCTCATTTCTGCTCCATTCCATGATCCAGATTAATATTTTTAGAACAGTCTGGACGTACCTACAGACTAGTTCATCCCAGAGCTAGACTGAAAGGAACAACAAGAGTCTGCATGTATCTGTCTGCAAGGACATATGCAGGAGGTGAAACTCAAAATCTATTGATTTTACTTAGCATCCAGACTCTTATTGGAGTCCTAGATTTTAGGTGGTTGTTTTCAAACCTTAATTCCACTATTTTAGACCAAAGGTTCAAGTTAGGTAGGAGAAGCACAATACAATGTACAATGCAAAACATAAAATCTCATTAATAACTATGTATGATAGAGACCACTTTTATTCAAATAGCGATGAATTTACAACAGAGTCAACAACAACAACAAAATCTCAGGCATTGTTGGAATGCACAGACTCTGTGAGTTAACATAAACCCACAGAATGAGGCTATCTTTCTTGATGTCTGAGTAATGCAGCCCTGAGTGCACCATTAAAGGTGACAGAAAACAGTAGGCAAGCATTAAGAGAAAAAACAGTAGGCATAAAAGCACAAAGCCAAACACATTTTTACAACTATTAAGGTAACAATCACAGGAGACATCAGCTCATCTTTTCTAATTATAATCCAAAAGCATCGAAGGAGAAACATCTAAGGTTTTATGTCCTAGGTTTTCTTTAATATAATTAAAAAGTCAAGATAGTTTCACAGTAAAGCATTATAAAGATTGGGAGCTTGGTCTATAATCTTCAAAAATCCCCCTCAAAACAAACCCAGGCTTCCAAAGCACTGAATGTAACTTTATGGGATAATAGGATTCTGCAAGGCAGTACTGTCCTTCCAGTCCACTGAACTGTAAAATCCACTTTAGAGTTTTATGTGACTTCATTCCAGTGAACAAAATAATCCACTCCAGCATTTATATCACTCCAGACCAATATCCAACATAGGACTTTGATTATAAATTCTGGGTAGGTGACAAGTAGACTGTGGGTAAATAGTAGTGAAGGTATATTTTCATCAACTCAGAGGGGAAAAATCTTATTGGCAGACCACAGTTGAAAGGAGCTTCTTTGCTCCTTGCAACAAAGTAATATCTGTGCCCACAATATTTGAACAATAGATTGTGAAGCTTCTTGCATTTATTTACCATTGCTAGTAACTCTCCGGGAACCACTATGCAGTAGGGATGAGTTGCCTGTATGCCATCTTCTAGGGTTTACCAGCATTTGGGCATTGCAGGAAACAGGATGCCAAATTATAGGAGCCCACTGGGAAAGCAGAAGAGAGTTGGCCAATAATACATGTGTGCAGCTGCTCTTTTTGAACAGAATCTCCCCAAATTAACCATTGCTTGACTTTCCTGATAATTCTTGGCAAAGGTAATTTAATGAGAACTGATGGCATTCAGTTGATGCTGCCTGCTTATTTGGGCATTTTTCAGTGACTCTGTGATGTGCTGGTGAAAAACTACTAGGGAAGGGAGACAAGGTGGTGTAGTGATTTGAGTCTTGTACTAGAACTCTCAAAGGCCAGGATTCAAATACACATTGAATGACTTTGGGTGAGTCATTCTCTTTCAGTCTCAGAGAAAAGTGATGGCACACCTTCTCTGAATAAATGTTGCTGAGAAACCCTATGGTTCAACCTCCAAGACACCAAAAAACCAAACTTCAAGACTTCATACTTCCTTCTGTTTGTCTTATTCTGTTCTGTCCTGTCTCCAAACAGCATTGAATGTTTGTTGTGTATGTTTACTGTGATCCACCCTGAGTCCCCTTGGGGAGATAGGGCAGAATATAAATGAAGTGTTGTCATTGTTGTTGTATTATGGTTGCCATATGTCAAGGATCTGTTGAAGTCACACAATAGCCATAACAAACTAGCAAGACATCTAGTCAGCTTGCAAGGGTCACTTCAAAAAGGCACAAGAGAGACTTCTCAAACAGGCGGGGGGAAATCTCTCTTTCAAGATCCCAACCACTGCCACCATTAAATGTGGGACACCCTGCCCAAAGCCCTTTACATTTAGGCTAAGGGGATCTTTTTCTTAATATCCCACACCTTTGCCACACCTTTTTAATATGGGATCTCTCAAATCCCACTATGGCAGGGGGCAAACCTTCTTTCAGGATCCAGCCACTGCCAACTATAAATACGTGAGTCTGTGCGTGTGCCTGTATGAGATGATGTGACACTGAGGGGAAGTATGTGAGACAAATCTTCCGCTGACTCTAGGTAGAGCAATTCACTACTCAGGAACACCGTCTTTATTAAAAACAAAGAATTCTTTATTTATGGTTTCTGTAGTCCAAAAAGTGTAACTTGTTTCAAAAGTTTACTTCTTCAGTTTCATTTGTACATAATACAGATAATATCTTTCATTCTTTAACATCAACCACTTGACTGAAACTTTGTCTCAGCAGTATTCCTTTTCCTCAGCCCTATCTCACTGGAAATCTAAACCTGACTTCAGACAACTTATTTCTAGTTCTCTTGCTAGAACCTGGACATAACTGAACTCCAGACATCTTCTTCCTAGCTCACCGGCTAGAGAACTTCAATAACTGACTTCTTTTTAAAACATTCCCTATTTTTTTCATCCATATAGCTCTGCCCCTTTCTTGCTAGCTTCGAAATAGTTACATTTCTACAGAAGCAGCTACGTTACCATGGCGACACATAGCCAATCAGCAGTAGCTAACTCCTGCCCACCTTTACCACTGAATCATCATTAAATAACACAGACAAAAATCCCCAAAATCACTCCATGTAACAGCCAATCCTGGCATTGCTGTCCTGATTTTTTCCCTTTCATCAGAAAAAAATGGTTTGTCACTGCCATATGTACATTTTGCCAATGGTAGAGCTTGGAAAATGAACTTTTTGATATCTGTAGCTTGCTCTATATTGGAGAATTAATGCAATTTGACAAGACTAATTTCCTTGGCTCAATGTTACAGAATCCTGGAATTAGTAGTTTGGTGAAGCACCAGCACACAGGCAAAGAAGCCCGGGGCTGTGGCACAGACGGGAGAGCAATGAGTCACTGACCAGGAGGTCATAAGTTCGAGGCCCGCTCGGAGCTATGTTTGTTTGTCTTTGTCCTGTGTTAAAAAGGCATTGAATGTTTCCCTAATATGTGTAATGTGATCCGCCCTGAGTCCCCTTCGGGGTGAGAAGGGCGGAATATAAATGATGTAAATAAATAAATAATAAATAAATAAATAAATAAAAGCCTTATAAAATTACAGCTTCCAAAATTCCATAGCATCGAGCCATGGCAGTTAAAATGGTGCCAAAACTATATTAATTCTATAGTGCAGATGTACCTTGTAACTACTATCCATGGCATTCTGAATTATTTGGGTAGCTGTAGTCCAAAGCATTATTGTGTTATGGTAGGATGCATACTGCATCTTAGAAACATTGTATCTTGAGTTTCAGCTGAGTGATAAAGTTAATTCTAAAAAATAATAAGGCAATACCTTTAGATTCTTTCCCATCACTGATCAAGATGGTGACTGACAATTCTCATATAGTTTACAGCTATTCTGTAACAACCTGAGAGTATTCCAAAAATGTGAACCACGATCAAGATCAGTCATGCAGAATTCAGAGGGTACCCATTTCTCATTTTATTTCCTGTATCTCCTTGAAATTTTAAAACAGTGTAAAAATATCTCCCTGAGTTTATTGATCTTTTTCAGGGTAATAATAACTTAATAAAGTGGGATATTATTACATTGAAATGGATCAATAAACTGAGTGAAGATGCATTTGTTTCACTATATGTTTTTTTTTTTTTTGGCAGCAGCAGGTATGCAATTCTGAAAAGAATTACAGAGCATAATCTAAAAATGCTGCACTTTTCAACCCTAAAGATCTCAAGAGAGTAGGGTATGTGTGGAAGACTTCCACAAAAGTTTGCTATTGGCCAGAGACTCACTGTCCACAGAGCTGCCTTTGTAGAGACAAAAGGTCAATTTGTTAGCACTTCAAAATCATGTATTATGTAGCACTTTGGGAAGGCAAATTGAGGGCCGTCCTGCAATCCTGTAGGTTGGAGGTTATCTAAAAGCCCACTAGGCAAACATTTTATGTATTTTATTTATTTTTAAAAAAATAACAACCATACTTGTAGTTTTGTCTTCCTAGGCCTTTGGTTTGATTTAACACAGTTATTATGTTCTGAAGAAGAAGATATGTAACTATTTTCCCAGATCTGATTCCTCCTTCATAATCTAATACCTTCCACAGGATGTCCCTATTCCTCAACCAGGTTTACTTTTATGAAGACAAAGGAAAGAGACGGACAGAAGGATTTATCCTTGGTCTGCCTTGTCTACAGATTTTGCATCCATGGATTAAGCCATCCAAACCCACATGGCTTTACCCTGCTGGAATTGCATGCTGCCCTCACTCTTCTCTGTTGATCCATGGGACAGCCATTCAATAGAAATAGCAGCACATGTCTTGGGTCAATACAGATTTCAGTTAATTCAGAATGTAATTAGATGTTTAGATTTAGGATAAAGGATAACACTTGCCAGAAAAAATCAGGCTGACATCCAATTTATTGATGCTAAATTTATCCAAACTAAGAGCCTATAAATTAAATCTTTTCATGGTTTGTTAAGAGGAAAAAGCATAATTCTATACAGTAACGAGTGAGAGTAAGGAGGGGTGTGTGAAAGGTTAAGAGGGAACACAGGTCTCATTTAATTGGAATGGAATTTTCAGAATAGGTGAAATGAATAATGATCTGCTTCATTTAAACAACTTGTTAATATTTACTGTGCAAATACCCAAGGGACAACTTGGCAGAGCTAAAATAGCCCTTCATTTGCATTCCATCGAGCATTCAATCATCTCCAGCTAGGAGCTGCATTCTCGCTTTTTCTTTTCTTAGCACACATGTCTGCTGCATTTTACCAGATTAAGTAGCTATAAAAGTCTTGAGTTCTGTGCTACACTTTTCTTTATGAGGATCTAACTGGATTGCCAATCAAAATGCCAGAAAGACAGCACATAAATGAGGCTAAAGATTTGCAACAATATTTTCAGCTTACTTTTATTCCTTGTGATAATACAATAGTATGAAGGTTTTAGAGCAACCTGGCATATAGAGAGATGTTAATCCTTGTCATCAACATCATCAGTGTTGTTGCCACTGTCATAATCCCAAAGCATTTCCCCCCACATTTGGACCCCTGAAAATCAGATAAAGAGAATAAAAGTCTTATTCTCAAGGTGTCTAGAAGATCCTACAGTTGCTTCATTCAAAAATGTTTTTCATTTCTACATTTATGAGTATCTTAGCAGTACACACATACACACAGAGGGGGTATCTATTTAGCAGACCCTTTCAGACCTTCTCTCTATATCTAGTGAAAGTTTGAGGGAGAGAAAAAGACAAGGACTGAGCTACTGATGTGGGTCCCAGAGTTGCACATTGTATTAGTCCCCTGATCTCCATCTATAAGGGATGGAAAGAAATTTTGTTGGACTCAATGGGCTGGAAGGAAGTAGCATTTCTGCACCTCCCAAGACTCCCATTAAATTTGCATACTTGTCCTGTTTTGTCTTTCCAGAGCAGCCTTAAGACACTGTGGTAAATAAATGAAAACTGCTTTACTTCAGCAAAACATAAAGTACAGTACACTCAGTGAAATAATGCAAAAGAAAGCCAGGAAGTCTTACTTCAGACAAAGAAACAGGCATAAATCCAGATGCAGACTTGGAGCAGGCACACACAGAGTGAAGGCATTAGAGTCAGTTTGTTACCAGCAAGAGCTGGCTGCACCTGCTTTGGCTTTTATAGCCCTGGGTCACCACACAGCTCCTAATTACTCAGGTGCATTTCTGGCAGCTAATCTAGCTGAACAACATCTCTGCTGTTTCCTTTCGCCTCTCCTGGAATGAGGGTACTAGCAAATTCTCCTCCTCAGACTCCAACTCACCCTCAGATTCATGAACAATTTCCTGCTTCCCTTCCTCTTCTGAAGAAGAGGAATCCCTCACAATACTGCACATTTGAAGGCCTTACAGGAAATATAAATAATTTGTGCAAAAACCCACAAACCAGTGTTCTGCTAGTGACATAGGAAGATATAAGTTATGGTACCTACTAGGCTTGCTCAAATAATTCGATTTCCCCGTTACCCGTTATTAATTCGTTATTTTCGTTTGTTTTGAAGCAATATACGGCCTTGATTGTCCACACGTCTGGATATCGCGGTTTCGAATCGCGAGAGGCCGTTTTTTCTTATTTCGTCGTTTTTTTCGTTAGGAAAAAAAAGCTTTTGCAAATCACCCAAACTCCCACCATTCAGGCCCTTTCCTTTTGCCCCTCAGCAAAAGGGGCGTCACGGGCTCAGCCAATGGGAGGGGGCGAGGGGGAAGGAGGCCGAGAAGGAGGAGGAAGACGGAGGGGGGAAATGGCCGCCGCCGCCGCCGCCTCGCCTCAGCTCAGGCCTGGTGTCTCTCTGTGAGGCGGGAAGGCGGCGGATGGAGCCGGGAATGGAGAGACCGAGAGAGACAGAGAGGGGCCCGGCGGTGAGGAGGAAGAGGCCCGGGATGCGAGGGGGTGTGGGCCAGGCCCTTCCTCGGCTGCTCCCGGGGAGGGAGGGAGGGAGGGAGGACTACGACTCCCAGGGGCCCGGATTCGCACCCTCCCTCCCCCCAATACAGGTCTCCATACCACGAGACCGAGAGAGACAGAGAGGGGCCCGGCGGTGAGGTTTTGACGTCTGTGCGAAGGTAGGCAAGTGGGGTTTATATGTCTGTGGAAGGTCCAGGGTGGGAGAAAGAACTCTTGTCTGTGGGAGGCAAGTGTGAATGTTGCAATTGGTCACCTTGATTAGCATTGAATAGCCTTGCAGCTTCAAAGCCTGGCTGCTTCCTACCTGGGGGAATCCTTTGTTGGGAGGTATTAGCTGGCCCTGATTGTTTCCTGTCTGGAATTCCCATTTTCTGGGTGTTGTTCTTTTACTGTCCTGATTTTAGCTTTTCTGTAGCTAAAAATGCATATAAAATTGATTCTATAGGGAGGATAAATGATTGGATTTCAACTCCTACAGCTTGGCTTTCTCTGCCAATAATGGTACCCATCTTGGATATTGTAAGGGATTTATTATTATTATTATTATTATTATTATTATTATTATTATTATTAGACCTTGCTCCCAGGAAGGTGCCTTCGCTGTGGCTCCCAACTTATCTATCTATCTACCTTTCCACATATTCTCCACATTGTGTGTATGTGTATGTATATTATATATACATGAGCCCCGATGGCGAAGTGTGTTAAAGCACTGAGCTGCTGAACTTGCAGACCGAAAGGTCCCAGGTTCAAATCCCAGGAGCAGAGTGAGTGCCCGCTGTTAGCTCCAGCTTCTGCCAACCTAGCAGCTTGAAAACATGCCAATGTGAGTAGATCAATAGGTACCGCTCTGGCGGGAAGGTAATGGCACTCCATGTAGTCATGCCGGCCACATGACCTTGGAGGTGTCTATGGACAACACTGGCTCTTGGGCTTAGAAATGGAGATGAGCACCAACCCCCAGAGTCAGACATGACTGAACTTAACGTCAAGGGATACCTTTACCTTTACCTATACACACACACACACACATATGCAGGGACTATATATATATACACAGTATATATCACACACACACCAATTTAACAAACTTTCAGCCACAAAAACAAAGTTTCTGAAGTAGAACAATGACTTTCACAGTAAAGACAACCCAATTTAACAGGAAATAAGACTTTCAAACCAGGAACAGATTTCTGCAATTATTAAAAAATGGTTTATTATAAAAGCTATGAAAATTCGCCAAAAATCAGAGGATAAGGGAAACGTTCCAAATTTTGGTGAGCTATCAGTGTTAAATGTGTTCTACCACTGTACCAAGTTTGAAGAAGATCACTCAAAAAATGAGGGTGGGAGAGTCCTGTAAAGTCCTCTCCCTCTGTGCTGTTTTTGGGAATTGCGCATGCGCGTCCGCCATTAACGAATTAATTTAGAAAATAACGAATTTTCGTTAACGCTGCCCCCCTCTACTTTTGCAACGAGTTTAGAATCAAATTTTTCGTGGATCGATCAAGCCTAGTACCTACATGGATCATTTTTGGACAGTCTTTTTGGACAATTCCCAATTTGTCTGAGTGGTGCACAGCAAAACAGTAGAAGCATTAAAACAGTTGTTAAACTGCTTAGGGGGATAATATTGTATTCACAGGGATACAGGCATCAGGAAAGGGAGAAAATATCACTGCAAAAAATATTACTGAGTAGAAATATGTTTAACCTCTCTTGAGGTGCTGTATGTGACTTTTTGGTTCACTGGTAGCCAAAACATGATGTTAAGGTGAAGCCGAAGGTCACTCCCCCAATAAAAGATAGTAACTTATAATTTTGCTAAGGACAAGGACATCAAGCTGGATAATAAGGGTTAAGTCTTGGACAATTTGCCTCAGAGGGCAAAGCCAGGACACCTAAAAATGGAGCAACCTTTGGACATTCCAATCACTCCACATAAATGGCATCTCTCCTCTGCGAGGAGGTAAGATATGCCACAATTGTCAAGACAATGCCATTTCCCTTCTTTGGACTCTGAATTATTTAATCCCATCAAGACTGCCAATGCTGCTGTCTTTTGGACAATGGAACTGACATCTAGGTGTCAGACCCCTATTCAAGGGACTTGTTATTTCAATCACTGTATCAATAGAACAGGTCCAGCTTGTAGGGCCCAAGGCTCTTGCTGGGCCGTCTGACAATGGCCCCAGGAAGGGCAATAATAATCCAGCCATCAGACAAATATTTTCTGTTGGACTTACCTGGGAGTTTTTAGTGTTTGGGACACTGGCCTTCATCATGCAAAAGGACAATAAGAGTTTCAACAAGGTTATTGTCCCCACACAGCAGGATACTTAATCCCATCATCAGCCATTGCTTCCTCCATTGTTCAGAAACCTGCCAGCCCCTCTTTCATCATTAGACAGAGTGAGAATTTGCATCAAAGGCAGGCGGTGCTCTCTCATTGACCAAAGCATGTCAAGCTCCCACCTCTCCAGGGAGCCCCTGCCAATCACAGCAAGGATGGGTCCAGCCAGGGGCGATGGGAATTTTGAACCTGAAAATTGTATAAACGTGCATGCTTTGCTATGTTATGTATCTCAGTCTGTTTTTGGTGAACTATCGTAGGCTGGCATCACTTTCAGCTGAAATTAAATAAAATACCTTGGTGGCTTTCTGCTTCAACATGGTGAGATATCCCATCATGGAAATTATTGGCTTCTTTTTCTCACCAGGCTTAACCCACAGTTTGGATCTCACTATCCAATGCTGCTCTAAATTGCTCGATAACAAAGGGAATATTTTTAATTATAGCCACTGAACCAGTGGTTCTCAACCTGTAGGTCCCCAGGTGTTTTGGCCTAAAACTCCCAGAAACCCCACTAATTTACCAGATGTTAGGATTTCTGGGAGTTGAAGGTCAAAACATCTGGGGACCCAAAGGTTGAGAACCACTGCCCTAAACTATAGAAGAAACGCCAGGAAGGAGGTTCTCTCCTTTTTAAAGTTATTTTGAAAATCCATACTGGGTTTTTAGGCTGTCCCTTATGTTGCTTTAAATTTGCATGTGCTGGTATGGCACTACCTTTCTGTGGTGGCGGTATTATATGTTCTTAGGCTGACATCAGCAATTCTGCTGGTAGCGTCTCTCATGTCAGACAGGCTTTTGTGGAGGAAAAGTAGAGCAAGTAGACAGCATCAAGTGTGCGTATGTGTGTGCGCGCACATGTGCATGTGACACTAGCAGAGAATCTCTCAGAGACCAAAGGAGTGACACATCTTTAAAGTACACAGAAGAAGGCAAGACTAAACCTGGTCTTTTACCTTGAAAATCCTCGAGTGAGACAGTACAAAATGAAACAAGAGATAGTGCCAGAAGATAAGACTCTCAGGTCAGAAGTCATTCAAAGAGCTTCAAAGGAAGATAAAGGACAAATATGAGGATTGCTGTGGCTAATGACCCAACTGGACTGAAGCCAAAAAGGACGATGGGCTGTTGACTTTCTCAAAGGTGAAAGGCAAGTCCAAAGCTACACGATGCATGTTATAGGATGATTGAATAGGAGAAGCATGAATCTAAGAAGCTAGAGACAGTAAAAAAAGAAATAAAATATGTACACATTTCAGTATTCAGGCTGAGTGAGCTAAAGTAGGCAAGAAAAAAAATCTCTATTATGGTCTCAGTCAAGGGAGCCATGGTTCTGAGTCTGCAGGATCTTAGCAGTGCTGATAGGATGACATAGGGTGCATCTATATTACAGAGTTAATGCAGTCTGACACTGCTTTAAATGCCATGGTTCAATGCTATGGAAATATGGGAGTTGTAATCATACTGGATCTTTAGCCTTCTCTGCCAAAGACTGCTGCAAATTACAACTCCCATGATTCTATAGCATTAAGCCATGACATGTAAATGGTGTCAAACTGCATGACTTCTACAGCCTAGATGCATCCTTAGAAATCTCTCATTTATCTCAGAAAACAAAAACAAAAAATTCACTAATTGGTGAAGGCACATCTATCAAAAATAGTTTTTTAAAAATAAAAAAGGTAGGACATATCAGGTCCCATGCAGATCCTCCCCGCCCCCCAGAAAAAAAAAACTCCCACCACAATGGCCATGAGCTGATGGGGAGAAAGACAGTAAATAAATTTTATGATTTCATCTGGAACATTCAGTGTGGTATGATGCATCCCTCACAGATCACACTCTCACATCCCTATATTACCTAAACTGTTGGACATGCAGAAGTGGTAAGTGATAAATCAACTGTTAGAGCCTAAAGAGCTTCAGACAATGATTTGTCTCATGGGACGTGTGCTTTAACATCTGCCTTATTTAGCACATCAGCCCTGATTTCCTAACACTACACATTTTTCAAGTGTTATGGGGTGATGGTGGATTTTTTCAAATCTTGGTTATTCATCATGTAAATATATAAAATATAAAAAGTTGGGAAACTCAGGAACCTTATCTAGCCTTAGATGACTTTACTACCTTATTGCCAAAGGAGCAGCAAAAGGAGATTTCCTTGTTACAGATTTCCTCCCTCCTGGTTTCTCTCTTTTCATTCCTCTGTCTCCACTACTGGCTGGATTTCTAATTATCTATTATGGCTTACAGTGATGACAAGACAGAGGTTCCCAGAAGGTGTGCTTCTATTCCAACTATTGATAGCATGTCACAGGAATATAGGGATCTCTTATATTACTGGGATCACTGATACATGTGGTCCAGCACTCACCAAAATTCAAGAGGGATATTGACAAGCTGGAATGTGTCCAGTGAAGGGTGACCAAAATGATCTAAGGTCTGTAAACCATGCCCCATGAATATATTTATCCTGGAGAAGAGAAAATTTAAATGTGACATGATAGCCACATTAAAATTTTTGAAAGGATGTCACATTGAGGAGGGAGAGCAGGGTGGTGAATCCGTGGGGTAGCAGGGGAAACCATTGTACTGCACCCTGCATTGCCCACATCCCTGCCTTCCCCATCACATGACTTCCCCACACACTGGCCCCATTGTAAGCTATGAAAACACAGGTAGCCACCCATGTTCTCAGGGCTCTGTGCTAGGACACTTCCAGGATGGAGCCCCGCCAGAACTAGCCCTCCACCATGTCAAGGGCTTTGTCGGGCTCCATCCTGGCTCCATCCTTGAAGCGTTCTAGGACAGAGACCAAAGATCATGTGATGAGGTCATAGGACATGGAGAAATTGATTCAAATTGCAGGAAGAGAAACTCACCTAAACTTTTAGAAGAATGTCCTGATGGTAAGAGCTGTTCAGCAGTGCATTATGCTGCCTCAGAGTCTGGTGGAGCCTCCCTCTCTTTCAAGCAGAAACTAGATAGCTATCTGTCAGGTGTGCTTTGATTGTGCGTTTCTGCATGGCAGGGGGTTGGAATGGATGGTGCTTCTGGTTTTTTCTAACTCTAGCATTCTATGATCTCAAAATGATTTTTTAAAATGGGAAACTCCATATGAAAATGAACACAGATCTTCTAGAATCCTTGCTCGCATGGTCCTTCCCACAGGATAGAACTAACAACATGTTGGGCTAAAAGGAGATACTCCTTTTTTCTCCCTTTTTGCATGTTGAAACCATGCAAGTAACATCTCAGAAAGGCTTGGGCTGCATCTACACTGTAGAAAGACTATAGAAAGGCACCACTTTAACTGCCATGGCTCAATGCTATGAAATCCTGTAATTTGTAGTTTGGTAAGGCACTAGCCATCTTTAGCAGAGAAGGCTAAAGACTATGTAAAACTACAACTGACATAATTCCACAGCATAGAGCCATGGCAGTTAGAGTGGTGTCAAATTGCATTAATTCTATTGCATTAATTCTACAGTATAAATGTGTCAGACATTGGTGTCAGAACGGCTGTGTACAACAGCAGACACTGTGATTGACAGACAGTATAATATGGTTGGATTGGCTAATATAAATGCATAATAATCTGATTTTCCTCTTTTTCTCACACAGCCTGGTGTACCTTCAATTCACTGTACTTAAAGCTTCTACAGACTAATAACTTGACCTGGAGAACTCATCCTCAAGGTCTAGATTTAGATGAGGCTCCCTCCCTATCTGGCCCTGACAGATTGTGATTTATGAAAATATAGTTTTTTCTCTCTCTAATGCTGAGGCTTGAAGGAGCCCTATTGTTCACCGGCACTTCTGTCACTCTGGAGCTTGTTCAGCAATCTGCTATTGTAACTGAACAGCAGTAGTAATTTCACCCAAAGCCATTCATTCTCCATAAAGTGGAGGAATAGCATCTCCTCTGTGAATGCATTTGTCATAATCCTTCCTGCCACCATAGTCAGTTCCATCTTCGGAGTTATAAAATAGAGGAGAAGGAGTGCAATCTGTAAGGTTTCTAGCTTCATATTTCAAAAGCAACGAAGGAGTTGACTGTGGCTAGATAAGACAGAGCTCTTTCCCTGGGACGTTGTGAGCATTTACTGCTGGATTTTGCTATGATGAAAAACAAGAAATCTTGTCTCCCACGAAAGAACTGCATAATGGCGCAACATAGAGAGAAAGAGGGAAGGGAGAGGGGGGGGAGAAGAAGGGAGGGAGGAAGAGATCACATAGTTACTACTACTTTATTTTGGATGAAACATGATTTTCTGGAGGAAACCCTGTGTGTCTTGTTGGTTAACCTACATATAGAACTGAACTATATTTATACCTTTGGACTCCTGCCTTAGTGTGGAAATTAACATTGCCTCGTGACAAGTTCTATGTTCCCTGCAACAGGCTTGCTTTTTTTAAAAAAATTTTTTTTACAGAAATATAAAATTTTGTGAGTGCATCAGTACAATCCTATATATTATCTGTACAGGAGTAAGTGTTTTTGAGTTCAGTGGGAAGTGAAGAAGCCTAGGGAGGGCATACAGAGACCAGGTGGGAGGCAGGTAATAATCTCCTCAGAGATCTGTTGGCAGGTGTCTTCCAGCAAAAGGGAATGGGTTGGATCCTTGTCTGTATGTTAAGCAAATATGAAAGCAACCAATCTGATTTACAGTAACCGTCTGAGGGCACAATTTACTGAGATACTTTTTCCATTCATTAATGTATCATGTCTTTCACCCAGCAAGAGACCCGAGATGACAACACAGTACAAATAAGATAGAGCTAAAAATAAACACTCCTCATAATAAAAAAAATTAAAATGCAATTAAAGAAGCTGTCATAATTAAAACATTTATAAAAATATAAACTCTTTAAAAATATGAAGTGTAAAATTCAGCCTACTCTTCCTATAAAAAGACTCTTCTGCACAACTAATGAATCATTAAATCCCTGTTTAATTTAGGTGCTAATGAAAGGGGAGCAAAGAGGGGGCCAACCTAGTCTGCAATGAAAATGAGTTCCACAGTGAGAAGATCCTCTTCCATATCCTCACCAAGTGGGTCTATGATGGTAGTGGGACTGAAAGAAAGCTTTCTTCTTGAGGATCTGAAACCTCAAGCCAATTTATATGGGAAGATGTTATTACAGATAGTCTGGGCCTAAACTCTATAAGGGCTTAGGTTTAGGTCATAACAAACAGTTTGAATAGTGCCTAGAAACAAACCAACAGTGAATTAAGCTGTTTCATTAAAGGATGTCTCCTGTAACTAGCCTCAGTCAACACTGTTGCAGCATTTAATTTATTTAAACAGTCCTTTTACAAGAGACATCACTCTGTGTATAGATGAAGAAGGGTTACCAGTATTTGGAAAAGGAAATGTACATGCCCTTTTATACTGAATATAAGATTAAGGAAAAGGAAGTACATTCTTTTGAAACCAAAATTCAACCAGTTTTAAAATTTAGAAATTGCCTTTCAACCCTATATTAAAGGACATATTGTGGACAAGAGTAACATATCATCATCTTAGTGCTGGACATTTGAAATGGTGCAGATGTATATAAAGAACAACATTTTGTGAAGACTGATCCACAGCTTTCCAGTGGTAATGCCTTAAACTTTGATGAGATGCTTCACATGTTTCTCCCTTGTCTTTGAACTTTGGATCTCATATTGGAAGAGAGCACAAAAGTTATTACAGCACCATGCAGCTGTGTTTTCCTTGAACCCTCCAGATGCCTCAGGTTCCTGTCTAAAGTGGTGAATGCACTTTGTGATAGATTCCTCCAATATATCAAGAATGGTGAACTGCAACCTCCGTGACCCCGGTGCATGACTACAGTGGAAAGCCCAAAGGAAAGAACACAGTGACTGACATGATAAGAGATACGAAAGGACTCAGATGCGTGGGATGTGGCAAAATTGCTTATGTCTCATGATAGAAGAAATAAACTAGCTGAAGTTGAAGATATAGGAAAAGATGTTATTTGAGTCAAGCAAAAACGCAATGGCTGGTTGAGTACTATTTCAGAAAACGTTTGTTCTAACATAGGGATGAGCAAATGAAAAGAACAGAATTTGGAACACAAATTTTAATCAATGGTTTTTCAACTCACATGCCATTGAAATACATGTCTTTATGTTTGCATAAAGGTATCTACCTACAATTTCTGTTCCTGAGTACCCTGTAATTGTAATTTTCTATTAGGGCCACAAAACTGAAAACAGGAGATGAGTTCTGTACCTTTTGTAAAAAAAAAAAAAAAAGGGAAGTTCAGAGGTACTGCTTGTCATAAAACTTGGTAACAAGAAATATTTGCTGAAAATCATTTCCTTTGTTGTTTTCTACTTGTTCAGTTGCTTCCAACTCTTTGCGACCTCATGGACCAGCCCATGCCAGAGCTCCCTGTCAACTGTGGCCACCCCCAGCTCCTTTAAGTTCAAGCCAGTCACTTCAAGGATTCCACCCATGCATCTTGCCCTGGATCGGCCTCTCTTCCTTTTTCCTTCCATTTTTCCCAGCATCATTCTCTTCTCTAAGCTTTCCTATCATGATGTGGCCAAAGTACTTCATCTTTGCCTCTAATATCCTTTTCTCCAATGAGCATGGACTGGAGTATGGACTGGTTGGATCTTCTTGCAGTCCAAGGCACTCTCAGAATTTTCCTCCAACATCGCAGTTCAAAAGCATCTATCTTCCTTTGCTCAGCCTTCCTTATGGTCTAGATCAGGGGTCCCTAAACTAAGGCCCAGGGGCCGGATGCGGCCCTCCGAGGTCATTTACCTGGCCCCTGCCCTCAGTTTTATAACATAATATTTTTATATCATTTTTAATAATATGATATATTGTATATACATATAATATTGATAATAATATTATAACGTTATACAATATAATACTAATAATAATACCATATAATAATATTAATTATACATTATATATTACATATAATATTACAGAATAGTGGTATAGTTCAATATAGTAATATATAATGCTAATATTGTGCTTTGCTAATAATATAATATATTGTATGTACATACAGCTGCTCTGAGTCCCCTTCGGGGTGAGAAGGGCAGGATATAAATGTAATAAATAAATGTAGTAAATGAATAAATAAATAATTTTAGACTTAGGCTCGCCCAAAGTCTGAAATGACTTGAAGGCACAACAACAACAATCCTAATTAACTTGACTATCTCTTTGGCCAGAAGCAGGCCCACACTTCCTATTGAAATCCTGATAGGTTTATGTTCATTACAATTGTTTTCATTTTTAAATATTGTATTGCTCTTTCATTGTTGTTGTTGTTTTGCACTACAAATAAGACATGTGCAGTGTGCACAGGAATTTGTTCGGGTTTTTTTTTCAAATGATAATTCGGCCCCTCCATAGTCTGAAGGATTGTGGACCAGCCCTCTGCTTTAAAAGTTTGAGGACCCCTGGTCTAGATCTTGCATCCATAACCTGTTTCCACGAAAATAAGACATCTTCTGAAAATAAGACCTAGTAGAGGTTTTGCTGAATTGCTAAATATAAGGGCTCCCCCGAAAGTAAGACCTAGCAAAGTTTTTGTTTGGAAGCATGCCCGCTAAACACAACACCAGAGCATGCAAGATCAGTAAATGTACGTACCATAGATTGTTGTACATGGAAATAATAGTAGTGACAAGAAATTCTTGATAGGATTCACAGTTTGTCTGGTTATGGTGGTTTGCAATGACTGCTACTGTACAGTATATAATAAATGTTCATTTTTTTGTTCCACGATCAATGTGAATTCTTCTACATGGAAAAATAAGACATCCTCTGAAAATAAGACCTAGTGCATCTTTGGGAGCAAAAATTAATATAAGACAGTCTTATTTTCAGAGAAACACAATAGGTTACTACGGGGAATACCATTGCTTTAACTATGCGGACCTTTTTTGCCAGTGTGATGTCTCTACACGATTTTATCGAGGTTGTTCACTGCTCTCCTCTCAAGAAGTAAACGTCTTGTAATTTCCTGACTGCAATCTGCGTCTGTAGTAATCTTTGCACCTAGAAATACAAAGTCTGTCACTGCCTCCACATTTTCTTCCTCTATTTTCCAGTTATCAGTCAGTCTGCTTGCCATAATCTTGGTTTTCTAGATATTTAACTGTAACTCAGCTTTTGCAATTTCTTCTTTCACCTTGGTTATAAGGCTCCTCAGCTCCTCCTTGTTTTCAGCCATCAGAGTAGTATCATCTGCATATCCAAGGTTATTCCAGCAATTTTAACTCCAGACTTGCATTCATCAAGCCCTGCATGTGGCATGATGTGTTGAATAGGTAAGGTGAGAGTATACAGCCCTGCATACTCCTTTCCCAATCTTGAGACAGTCTATTGTTCCGTAGTCTGTTCTGACTGTTGGTTGTTATACAGATTCCTCGGGAGACATATAAGGTGACTTGATATCCCCATACCACCAAAAACTTTCCACAATTTATTATGATCCACACAGCCAAAGGCTTTAGAATAGTCAATAAAACAGAAATAGATATTTTTTCTGAAACTCCCTGCCATCCTCTATTATCCAACAGATATTGGTAATTTGGTCTCTTATTCCTCTGCCTTTTCAAAACTCAGTTTGTACATCTGGCTACTCTCGCTCCATGTATTGCTGGAGTCTACCTTGCAGGACCTTGAGCATTACCTTACTAGCATGTGAAATAAGTGCCATTTTCCTTTTCCTATTCAGCTATTAAAGCTAGTACTGGTACAGGAACTATCTCCAGTATGTATTCTAGCACTTTGTTTTCTACTGCTGTTTACTGATGTTGCAATGATGAGCTCTATGAAAACAAAATTCTAAGGTCTGGACAGAATGAGGTTGGGCCTGAGAAGACAATGACTTGTCCAAGTGCCCCCTATAAAATTCACCCAGTAACTTCCAGGTTGACATGTCAGCAATTTAAACACTACAGCAATATCACCTGGTGAACTCACAATAGGCATAAGTAGCCTTATTTTAGATTGATTTTGTCAGCTATTTGTACGTAACCCCTTTTTATTTGAGGGACTTGGTTTAGAGGCATAACAGAGCAAATAAAAGCAAGTCTCTTCTAAGTAAAAAGAAAGGAAGATATTGTCAGATCACCTTCCATCATCCCAGTCACTGGCCATGTAGACTGATGGAAACAGCTTTCAATGGTATCAGAAAGATAACACTGTATTCTTAATTTGTTAGATTTGGAGGTCCAAATGTGCTTTAACACAGTAGTTTGTTTTCCCTGCTTAGATTTATTAGTAACCTTTTTTCTAAGATATGAGCCTGTGGATAAGACAGGAACAAGATCAAATATGTCCTTTGGAAATTGTTTCCATATCAGCATTCATGACCATTATTCATTTGCTATTTATTTAGGATGGTTTTGCACCAGAAGAGTTGACAGCTTCTTGACATGCCTAAAATTATTTTAAAAAAAAAATCAAAACAGCGACAGTGTCACTTAGGAATCTACTACATCTTTAATCTGAATGAAGTTACAGATGATCTACTGTAAGTAATAAAATAATGGAAAAGCAAATGACTTAGTGCAGAGAGTTGAAATTAGATTGTACTATAGTACCAGCCTATATAGAATACAAAAATGGTGCAAATTGTACTAAATCCTGGGGCATTTGTCTTATATCTAACGGTTATGATGACGAGACCAACCACTCACTCATATTTACTAAATTCCATCGAGTCTTACACTTAAAATTCAGTAAACCACCGTGTTAATCACATTAGATTGGGTTCAAGTGTAGGGCAGAGCATTCTTTCCATATTTTAAGTGTGGGGGTCAGCATTCTTTTCAAATGATTTAGGAAGTGGTGGGGAAGCGAATTTTTGGGGAATGATCCAGATGAATGGCCAATTCAGTAATGTGATGGCATTTGTTGCTTTCAGGATTAAAATCAGACATTTCCCCAATTTGTAGGAGGGAAATTGTACGAGGAGCCATGATCCCCTTGTTAGGGAAAGTTTATTATGCCATGTCTCCATGCTGTGCAGTCCTGGGAGTTATCGTTTCCCAAGGCCCATACCCTTCTCTGGATGCATTTACACTATGGAATGAATGCTTTTGGATTCTACTTTAAATAATATGAGTTCCTGGGAGTTATAGTTTCCCAAAGTCCATACCCTTCTCTCGGTGTATCTGCCCTGGAGAGTAAATGCAGTAAGGACCCATTTTAAATGCAATTATTGTTGTTATTATTATTGTTATTATTATTATGATGATTATTATTATGTCATGTCTCCATGCTGTGCAGTCCTGGAAGTAATGTGATATTGGCTCCAAACCTGCCTTTCAGATTGATCAGCTATAGGCCCTGTAGTGCCTGGGTATGTAGGCCCAAAGCCTACACCCATAGACCAAAGCTTCTGAGCCTACGGGTGTAGGCTTTGGGCCTACGCACCCAGACCTTGCAGGGCCTGCAGCCAATTTCTGAGTAAGGAGCGATCCTTAACTCGGCAATCATCTGTAGGCCCTGTGAGGCCTGACTAGGCACAGCCCGAGCCTATGGGTGACGGCTTTGAGCCTATGCACAGGCCGGGGGGGGGCATTTAAGTGGCACTGGCTGCTACTGTGGTCTTGGTGGCACTTTCCCCCTTCCAAAAACCTAAAAAAACACGAAACAAAAAAAAAAACACAAAACAAATTTTGGGAGGTCAGACGAAAACAGATCAGGGCCTCGACGAAAGCCGGGACACAAAACAGAACAAGGTAAGTCCCGAAAGCCCATCTCTACTTTTTATATCACTTATATCAGTTTGGGTAATGTAACTATTTGGATTTATAAGCTATGTTACAATGTAAAAATTCTTATAAAATGTATTGCAGACAATTAAAAATACATAACACATAATGGAATCACAAAAACAACATTCATCACTCAAATAATTAAACCACAAACAAGATATAACAATTACAACACGGGTGGAAGAAAAATTAATTAAAAGCATAATGCATTAAAATGAATCATGGATGAGAGGGAATAACAAAATACTGGCAGTCCTCAAGTTATGAACAAGATAGGTCCTGTAAGTTTGTTCTTAAGTGGGTAGCCTAGGGAAAGGTTAACACCCCTGTGGTGTTTATTTTGTTGTCTGTGCCCCTGTTCAGAAAATTTCACCTCACTTTCTGTATCTGTGATAATTGGATTTTGAAAAAAATGGCTTCTTGTGGAAACAAGGGTTGGTGATAAAGCTTCAGTTGAGACATCTTTTCCCCATGATAACTCTTTCAGGAGTGAATTTCCCTTCTGAGGGGTAGATTTCTCTCACTTCCTATTGTCTCACCCCCATTCTTAACCACAAGCCATTTCTAAGTTGGATGTTTGTAACTCAGGGACTGCCTGTATGTAGAATGGTCTTGAACCTTGCTCACCTACCCAAGAGTACTGTGCATTGTTATTTCACATCTAGTTAAATAAGTATTATGACACTGAGAGCAACTGTGTAATAAACTGGTACAAGTTGTTCATCCCTTATCCAAAATCTGAAATACTCAAAAATCCAGAATTTTTCATATGGGTGGCTGAGATAGTGACAACTTTGCTTGACTTTATTTCATACACACAAATATTAAAATATTACATGAAAAATTACTTTCAGGCTATGCATATAAGAAGTATGTGAAACAAAAATGAAATTTCTGTTTAGATCTGGGTCCTATCTGCAAGATAGTTATTTGCTTCATTTACCACACCTTTCTCAACCCTGGAAGGGACTCAAGGCGGCTTACAAATCCAGCAAAAATTCAATGTCACACAGGTAAACAATAAAACACATCTCATCAAAATATAAACCATCTAAACATATAAGCAATTAAAACACATATAAATCAGTTAACAGATTAAAACCATATAAAATGCCAAGCTTATTAGTGTAATGCTATTGTCCTCCCAACCCTATTGTACGCCTGCGTGATGTGGATCTTCTACAGACGTCACACTCAACTTCTGGAACAATCAGTGTTGCCCCTGAAAATCCTGCAAATCTCTTGGGAAGACAGGCTGACAAATGTCAGTGTTCTGGAAGAACTGAAGATATTATCCTCTGCCATCAACTTTGCTGAACTGGCCACGTTGTCTGAATGTCCGATCACTGTCTCCCAAAGCAGTTACGATTCTCTCAACTCAAGAATGGAAAATGCAGTGTTTGTGGAAAGGAAAAGAGATATAAAGATGAGCTTAAAGCTAACCTTAAAAACTGTGGCATTGACACCAGGAATTGGTAAGCCCTGGCCCTTGAGCATTCTAACTGGAGATCAGCTGTTGTGGAAGAGGCATGAATGGAGGGCAAAAGGGAGAAACGTGTCAAGAGGATGTCTGCTTCAAACCAAGCCTTCTGGAAACCAATGTTCTCATTGCAAAAGAACATGTGGATCAAGAATAGGTCTCTACCATTACCTACAGACCCGTCGCCAAGACCCTACACTTGGAAGGCAATTATACCCACCCACAAGTGATAGCCTATGATGATGATGCTTTACAAAACATCACATTTATACATTCAAGCACCAATTTTGGTGCATAGGATTAGCAAATGATTCATAAAATGGTATACATATTGCCTGTAAGTATGACTGAATGTGTTTCTGGATTGGAGGCCTGGCAGATCAGATTATTATAGTCCCAAGAATTAATACCAAAGGATTTGGGTACAGTACAAGTTCAGTTCCTTATCCCCTAAAAGTAATGCCTAAAGCCCTGTTTGATTTCCTGGACTTCCATCAGATAAAGCTTAAAACTCACATGCACACACCTCTTACATTAAGAAATCTGATCAAACTGAGTTGAGGATTTAGAGAAAGGAAGGCAAGGAGCATTCACTTTTCACTGGCCAAGCGCTGATTACCTGGTAGTTACCAGTCCCTCGCCCTTAACAAAGCTTGATTTTCTTCTCTTTATAGGAAGGTCAGTAAAAATAGAGGACTAGAGAAGCCTGAGTAAACACCCCTGACCCAATGAGAGTCTTTGAAATCCCTTTGGTTCTAGCAGTAATATTGTTTTAGCAAAGGGAAAGAGAAGGGGGGAAGCAGGTCAGCACTTCAATTATGAATACAGCACATCTGACCTTGCCTGTCAATTTTCCGACCTCCTGATCTGCAGACAAAGAGAGAAGACAAGAACTCTGTAGGGAGGGGAAAAACCTCCAGAGGCTCAGTTTGTCTTGTGGGATTCAGAGTGTAGTACTTTTGATTCCCTGTACTTTTGAGGGTATCTAAAAGCCAAAATGAGAGAGGTTGTAGTAAATCTCCCAAAGGGGAAAATAAAAACCTTTCAAAACAGGGAGATGCAAATCTCTCAATCTCATTGAGTTTCTCTGAGTTTCACTTGCATTTTTTTTCCTCATCCTTAGGAGACTTTGTGTTTCCTTCTCGAAACTCACTGAAGTTTACACATATTTTAATGTTTTACTATTTATTTGCTCACTTTTCCTAATGAATACACCCTTTCTGCACTGAGTAAAGCCTCTCCTATGTATTTTTCTTGCAGTTATAAATATTTTAGACATTCACATTTTCAAATATACATAGTGGCTGGTATTACATGTGCTAATACATAACTGCCTTCACCTGCATAGATAAGGATCATCTCCCAGCCTGACTTCCCTAATTTTTTCAGAGCAGGAACTACTGCAAATGACAGAGGTCTGGTTTCCCATTAATCAGGGCATAGCAGATTGACATTTCTTCTACTACCCCTAGGGGAAATCTCAGTTGGAAGCAGAATCCCTGTTGCAATTCCTCCTGACACCAGAGGGAATAGGTGGAAACATCACCTTGCTGCAACCCAGGCCCCCGCTACACTGATAATCCAAATTATCTGCTTTGAACTTGATTATATGAGTCTACACTACCATATAATCCAGTTCAAAACAATAATCTGGATTTTATATGGCAGTGACAAAGGGGCCCCAGTCAACAGGAGAAAAGATCTCCATCACTCAGAGTGGCTGCTGCCCAGTAAGTCAGATGTGAGGGACTTTTGTGATCCTTACATGTTCCCTATGCTTTTGAATACATAGAGATCATGAATACAAATAAAATATATGACCCTGGGCACTCCTTAAATCTCCTTATTTACACTGAGTTTTTTCTTCATTTCCAAGCTTTTTTCCTGCTGTCATAAACAAGGATCTACTGCTGGAGGCAAAAGAAAAACCTAGATGAGGGTGGATGAACTTATTAAGTTACACATGTAACTTTGGATTACTGTATACATTTGTAATTGCAATTGCGAATCCCAGCCACTGTTTTTTTTGTTTGTTTTTTTTACTATTTCTCTTGTTATTCCCAGGGTGGGGGTGTAAAATGACACCAAGCATCATTAGGTGACAGGCTACTTCACTTAATTATTAACATTAACATAAAAGTTCCAGAACTATTCCAGAAGGATGAAGGACTCTATGGAAGGGTGTGCCATGGAGTAAATACAGAAGAAAGATAATTCACTTTCTTCTTTCTTCCATTCAGGGAAACATCATTGGAGTAGAGTCTCCAGTGGAGCAGAGACTACAACTGGATGCAGGCCATTTTAATTAGCAGGGCTATTAGCAAGAATGAATTAAAAACATGGGACCAGCTTGGCCTAAGCATGGCTCAAATGGGCAGCAGCAGTGAAGATGGTGTTGTTGGCCAATCCAGATTTTTATTTTTTTAACTCTGTTATAATCACCAGAGCTACTGATTTGCTTTTAAATATGGAACATTTTTGTTCAGCATTATTTTAAACAGGATTTTATTAAAGAAAAAATGGATTGTATGAGCACAATGAAAAGAAACCATTGGTTATGTCATATTCTTCTTCAGATCAGAAGCTCCATTGTATCATCATAATAAAGGTGGGTGATCAAACATAATTCAAGTACTCTTTTTGAGAATAATCTCCTTTCCTCTTAATATTTGAAGAAACAAACCTAAACCCTGATGTGTTGAGCAAACTTTCTTTTGGCCCATCTACCTGGAGAATACTTTCCAGGATGTCACATAAATACATGAAACTGAGGGTAAAAGGAAACACTATTGAATGAATGACTTTCATCAAAAGCATACCATAGAGTCATGCTTGAGGATCTAGAAAATGTCTAGACATAACATCTCTGTAGTCATTGCTAGATCCTTCAGCTTGACTTTATGGTCACCTTCTGATGTACTGTGACCAAAAGTTCCTAAACAATTTATGTGGAAGACTACCCTGTCTGCACTCTTTCTATCCTATAATGAGTGTGACAATGAAATTCCTGTCTTTATCAGGTGAAAATGGTTTTATGGGATATACATTTTTTTGCTTACCATCCAGGCCCATAGCCAGGATTTTGATTTTTTTTTGGGGGGGGGGGGGCTGAGTCTGGGTGGGAGAGGATCTACCCTAGCAAACCTTTTGTATCATTATCCGAATACTCCCATGCATATGGGATATATTGAGCATGGTGATCAGATCATGATATGAATAAGCATAACAGATTAAATAATAAATGTAAGGCCATCTTGCGGACCACCCTGAGAATTTGAGGGGGAGGGGGCTGAAGTCCCCCCCCCCCCGCTACATGCCTGCTTACCATCAAGGTATGCAGATCCTCATTAATTTTGTTCTTCAAGAAAGCTGTTTTCTTCCCATTGTGAAGAAGTTTCAGAAAAGTGGGCAGTTTTCAAAGGCTATTCACAATTCAGGATGTATTCTGCATACAATTCTCATGTTGATTTTTGCAAAGAAAAATCAATTTCTTCAGAGAAACTACTGTTTCCTATATAAGAAAAACTGCTTTTGTGCTATATATATATATATATATATATATATATATATATATATATATAGTCATGAACTGTGAAAAAAACCTGTCAGTCCAGGATTCTCCTCTCAATTTTTGCCTATTCTTAAATATTCTTTCCATCTCAGCTGCTTGCTAGCTATTTCTTTTTGTTGTTGTGTGCCTTCCAAGTTGTTTCCAACTTGCTGAATGGTGAGTTTATCACAAGTTTTTCTGAGTGTCACCCATTGAGTTTTCATGCCTGAGCAAAGATTGGAACCAAAGCCATAGTACAATTCTCAAACGACAACACTGGTTCTCTTTCCTATAAACCCCTTGTTTTAAGAACAAGATTTTTCAAAGACTCCTTCTTGTTTTAAAATAAAGAAATGTAAAAAGGAAAGAAAGTGTGTGAGAATAGCTGTCTTTTGTTCCCTCTTCCCTTTCACCCAATTCAGCTGGAAAAACTAGCATAAATAGAGAACCATTCAGCCTTTTCCCCAGCAGGCTCAGACTCCAGTTAGATTGCTAAATAGCTGTTTGGCAGGTTGATGGGGTTCCTATTATTATATAAGTGTTGATGTAGCTTGCTGGGAAACCAGAAGAAGCTCCTTGTTAAATTTACAAATATAGCTGTAACTGAAGGAGTAATAGAGGGTGTACATCTAACAGGCTAAACAAAAAATCAAACTCTTCTGGTTTCAAAACTTATTTAAACTGGAAAACCAAAGGAGAAAGGGGGTGCAATACATTTTTATTTCGGTAGTTACTTATTTATAGTTTATACATGTATTGAAATATTGAAATATTTCTATCTCACCTTATATCGGATCTCAAGACAATGTATAAGCAAGAAATGCAAATGAAAAAATTTAAATCAATAAAAATAATTTAAATGGACTCAATATATAATAGATTAGACACTATTTTGACAGACTGACTGGTTGGTTGATTGGTTGATTGATTGCCTTTCTTCTGAATGGCACCCAAGATGGCTCATGAATGAAGTAAAACAAAGTGGGCGTTTGAATTAAAAATTAGTAGTAAGACGTTTTGAAAACAATTAAATAAGAACAAATCAATAGTATTCACAATCCATTACAGTTCTCCATGAACCCAATCCCTAAAGGCTTCTCACTACTTTGGTGGAAGGATGAAGATACCATTCTAGTAGTAGTCATCATTGTCATCATCATTATCATAATTTTATTTCTTATCTGCTTCTCCTCGAAGCGGGTTATAACATAGTTAAAAACACATAATCATTATATAAAATACACATATCAAAATGTATCTCTAAAATAAAATCAGTGGAGTGACTTTAGAATAGGTGTATTATGCTCACTCCTGGATACTCCTGTAACCAATCTGGCTGCTGTATTTTGAACCGACATAGTATAGTATGATTTATCTTACTCTTAAAATGTAAGCCATACAAGAAGCTAGAAATCTAAGCCAGATGACAATGGGAAAAGGATGTTCAGAACATCAGAAAAACCCAACCAACTAGATAATATAGCAACCATAGAGTGGTCTTGTTTAGATCCAAATCTGAAATCTGACCTCAGCACTTAAAGTCCCACCCCCTTTAAAAATAGCTTTTTTATCAACCCCACCATGTATTTCATGAAAAATGTATACATAATTGTAAATACACTAGCTGTGCCCGGCCACGTGTTGCTGTGGCGAAGTCTGGTGGTATGGGAAATAACGTATTGAGGAATTGGTGGTAGTTAAGGTAAAGGGTAAACGTTTTCCCCTGATGTTAAGCCCAGTCATGTATGATTCTGGGGGTTGGTGCTCATCTCCATTTCTAAGCCGAAGAGCCGGCGTTGTGCGTAGACTCCTCCAAGGTCATGTGGGATGACTGCATGGAGCGGCGTTACCTTCCCGCCGGGGCTATACCTATTGATGCACTCACATTTGCATGTTTTTGAACTTCTGGGTTGGCAGAAGCTGGGGCTAACAGTGGGGGCTCTCTCCGCTCCCCCAATTCAAACCTGCGGCCTTTCGGTCCAGAAGTTCAGCAGCTCAGCGCTTTAACACGCTGTGCCATCAGGGGATATTATTTCCTAAAGGTTGTGAATATGCAATATTTCTGATTGGTTTTTTTTTTGTCTGTTGGAGGCAAGTATGAATGCTGCAATTAGGAAAAATGATTAGGATATAATGGCCTTGCAGCTTTAAAGCCTGGCTGTTTCCTCTCTGAGTGAATTTTTTGTTGGGAGGTGTTAGCTGGCCCTGATTGTTTCCTGTCTGGAATTGCCTTGTTTTCAGAGTGGTGTTGTTTGCGATATTTTATGTGCTTCTACTGTCTGTGGCCCTGAGAAAACAGAGGATTTGCCAGACTTTGATGATGGGAATACTTTGTTGGGAGGTGTTAGCTGGCCCTGATTGTACCTGTGTGGAATTCCCCTGTTTATTTACTGTCCTGGTTTTAGAGATTATATTATTCTGCATTATTCTATCCCAGTAATTATTTCATATTAAAGTAGAATCTCACTTATCCAACATTCACTTATACAATGTTCTGGATTATCCAACGCAGTCTGCCTTTTCATAATCAATGTTTTTGTAGTCAGTGTTTTAAATTCATTGTGATATTTTAGTGGTAAATTTGTAAATACAGTACAGTAGAGTCTTACTTATCCAACATAAATGGGCCGGTAGAACGTTGGATAAGCGAATATGTTGGATAATAAGGAGGGATTAAGGATAACCCTATTAAACATCAAATTAAGTTATCATTTTACAAATTAAGCACCAAAACATCATGTTAGACAACAAATTTGGCAGAAAAAGTAGTTCAATACACAGTAATGCTATGTACTAATTACTGTATTTATGAATTTAGCACCAAAATATCACGATATATTGAAAGCATTGACTACAAAAATGCGTTGGATAATCCAGAACATTGGATAAGTGAGTGTTGGATAAGTGAGACTCTACTGTAATTACTACATAGAATTACTGTGCATGGAACTACTTTTTCTGTCAAATTTGTTGTATAATATGATGTTTTGGTGCTTAATTTGTATAATGATTACCTAATTTGATGTTTAATCGGCTTTTCCTGAATACCTTCTAATTATCCAACATATTCACTTATCCTGCCGGCCTGTTTATGTTGGATAAGTGAGAGTCTACTGTATATTGATAATCTCATATTATCTGCTTATAACTGGATTATATGAGGCCCCTTCTTCACAGCTGTATAAAATGCACACTGAAGTGGATTATATGGTAGTGTGGAGTGAAGATAATCCAGTGCAAAGCAGATAATGTAAGATTATAAATGGGTTATATAGCTGTGTAGAAGGGCCTTGAGTCTACACTGCCATATAATCCAGTGCAAATTAGATAATCTGTGGAAGAAGCCTAAGTGAGGCCTAAGTCTGCCTGTCCCCTAACTGAACCCTGGCTGTGCCTTGGCTGACAGGCTGGTTGCTAGGAGACGAAGTGGGCAGAGATTAGCCCTCTAAACTGGCAGCAATTGGATAAAAAAATTATTGCTCTCCCTCTAATTAGGACTTTATTTTTCTTTTCTTTTTGTTGTATCAACCTAGAGGCGTGGATGATGGGTTGTATTGTCAAATTTCGAGGTTGGGGGGCCTGTACTTTTGTTGTTTTGTGAGTCGCCGTGATGCCATCACTCTTATATATATATATATATAGATTTATATTGTGGTAGCATCCCACCACACCTACAATGTTCCATTAGGAAGGAAAGGCTACAGTTATATCGAGAGTAAAGGAAAATGTGTAAAGGTACTTTTGCATAAAACCTACAGTCATCCTGAAAGAAAATGTATTTATATCCAAGAAGTGAAGACCATGGATGTGTCACTTTGCTACACCCAGACCGTTTTCTGCATTTTATTATCGACACTTACTTCTATTGCCAGTGGCAGTAGAAATCTAAAGGATAAGGCAGAGAGGTAATTACGGAGTTGAAGTGTTGTCCAATAATTTAATGTCTGTCTTTGCAAACATCAACATTAATGAGATAGAGACACTTGGGATCACACATACAAGTGTGAATGTTGAATAAAACTTTCTACCTATTTTACTTCCATATTTTGAAGACACAGCATGAGGTTGATCTTGGTCAACAGTTCAATTATTTGTTGAGGGCAGGGCTGTCAAGAAGAGCAAATAATATATTTCCTTCAATATTAGATGCTAAAGGTCTCTGGATACCCTTAGATGGGGAATAACAATTAGTGAGAGCTGTTATCATTATGTCCTGCTGCCTTTAGGAGGTATATGGTTGAACTCACCCAAATGGATGATGACTTTTATATGTGTGCTTTAAGGTTTCCTATTATATTATTATACTACAGGCAAAGCAAAAATGTGTATTCACCAAGGCTCTTTTCGTAACCTGTGTGTCCCCCACCTAGCCTTTATGTCCTCGAAGATGCCAAAATATTTTATGAAAAATGATGCCCTCCCCCTTCTGAAGGTACAGTTGATTTGGATTAAAACAGAGTACCTACACACAGACATGCACACAAAACACTCAATTTCCCTTAAAATGGTTATGGAAGTGGGTCTTTGGTCACTGCTGGTTTAATTTTTTCAAAGCCTCCATATTTCTGGACCTTAGTGCAACCTGGAGGTCAATTCTGGAAACTAAAATTTGACTCCTAGAGGAACATTAAAAAGAATGAAAATGAAACCTCATTTTTCTGAGGCTTAGATCCAAGGTAGGGCTTACCTGAATAAGATTAATAGACTTAAAAATTAGCTACAGTCGGGGAAGAATCAAGGCTGTACTATTGAGAAACTTTTGCTTCAAAAAGGGCTCCATAGCTGAAAAAGTTTTAGAATCTCTGCCATAGATAATATTGTTCCTTTAACGATGTTGAAATAACTTTCAACTGCCAGTCTAGTTAGCTTGGATAGGAGTGATGGAGTGTCACCTTATTACTTAATCCATGCAGAAAAATCTATTAAGAGGAAGCATTTCTAATTAGATATTAATGTCTACAGTATGTCATCCTTCTGCAAGAGGACATGGGAAAAACTCCCATTATGGGAGAAGGGGGCATAGGACTGTAGCTTTAGGAAAGAAATGAACTTTTGTATGTGCACATGTGCCTTCAAGTCATCTGTCCACTTACGGTGACTCCATGAATTTCATAGGATTTTACTAGGCAAGGAATCCTCAGGGGTAGTTTTTGCCAGTTCCTTGCTCTGAGAAATAGCCTACCACACCTAGTATTAATTGGCACTCTCCCATCAAATTACTAATCAAAGACTCCAAGGTCATACAAGATCTGATCTCTTTATGGTATTAGGACCAGTTGAATGACATGTCTTTGCTAGTGGTGACTGGTGGTTATCAAGGGGTAGTGAATCTGTTCTTGACTTTTGTTTCAAACTTTAAATTCAGGTACCAAATCCCAATTCCCAAATTAGGTTCAGAACTCTGAATAGCTATTTTATAATTCAGAATCAAGCCATAAGTGTGCATTCACACCACCAGTGAGCAATCAGATGTCACAGTTTGAGTCTACATCTTGGGATTTGTAGGCAAGTGTCCATAAACTGTTGCTAAGCCACATTTTTCTTAAAGAAAAAAAATGTGACACTTTCTTCCAGCTACCAACTATAGTCAAATGCACTAAGGGTCCCTTTCCGACTCTAACAATATTCTCGGAATAGATATTCTAGGATCTAATGCTAAGTGTGTAACTGCATATTGTATATAACAACATGGATGTTGTTTCTTATCTCACATGTTGAATGTGGAGATTTTTGAAATATAAGATCCTGCAAAGTGCCTGATGGATGTCTTTCTCCTCTTATTTTTTGAGGGGGGGGATAACAAGCGACAAAACATTATTTCCTAAGTTATTAAAGTATATATTTTGAAATAAGACTATCACACTGGTCCCTACACACTATAGTAATAGGTAGGACATTCATCTATGAGTCATTAAAAAGATCATTTTTGTTTTATGTCATATTTTATTAAAATGAACAGACCAGATTAAGCCACACTTCTTGACCTTATGCTCAGATAATGCGTTGGAAAGTCTATATATGAGCAGTTTGGATTGCAGCACTTGAACTTCATCCAATATCAGCCAAATTGAACTGTGCTAGTACATGACAGAGATTAAGTGAGCGGTCAATCAAATGCTCCCAGTCTCCTCTAGATCAGATGTGTGAACAGCTTCAGATACATCCATTGCCTGTGGAAATTACACTGCTTCAAGTGTCTTAAGCTCCAAAGTGGCTCCATAGAGAGATCTGAGATGTTTCTTGGGATATGATCAGTGTTATTTGGAGGCTTCCATGTCAGCAGGGTAGTGAATTTGCTATGGGTTTTAATTCAGACTTTGACGCACTTATAAAAGTTGCTGAACTTCTCTTGGGAATAGAGTTCAGCACCCTAGATTATTCCTTTAATGTTCAGACTAAAAACTGGAGTCAATCCACCACTCTTGTCACAAAAAATATCTCCTACCTCTGGTAATGCCTCAATATCTTCACTGTTTATCATTCCAAGATAAGAATGCTAGACATTGTAGTCTAAAGATCATCAAAAATATATACTATCAAGGAAGGCTGCTGTATTATAGAGAAATGAGGAAGAACTGTTCCACATTTGAATCTTGGCATATAAAGTGTCATGGTGAGGGGGGTCTGTTATGATTGAGCCTCATGGCTCTGTTACTGACAGACGTGGGCGTAAGACTCCTCGAGAGTCAGATACTCTCGAGGAGCGAGAGAGAAAAAGACTGCGAGACATATTTGCAGCACCATCTGACAAAGAGTCTTTCGAGGGGTTTACGGAGAGAATGGAGGAGGGGCTGGTTAGCTCAGAGGAGGATGAGATGGATTGGACTCGGGTAAGGGAGGAATTGGGTGCCACTGGCCATGATGGGACAGAAGATGAATGGGGACCTTCAGGATTAGACCCATGGCTTAGCTGGAGGGATGGGACGGGATCCACAGCTGGAGATGCTGTTGGGCGTAGTCAGAGGTGTTCCAGCTCTGACGAGGAAAGTGATGAGGAAACGCCCGGGTTAAGGAGGACAGCTGACAGTGATGAGGATTTGTAACTGGCATAAAATGGGGCTTGGGAGCAATTGCAAATTGCGTTGGGCAAGGTAATCTGGACAAACGCTTGGGATCTGTGTGTGTGGGACGCTTTCCTGAAGACTGGTGTGTTTTCCTGTGCTGAGACGTAAGTTGTTTTGGAATTCAGGGTCAGACGGCGGGAGGAATTGTGTGGGCATTTGTTTGTGCAAACCTGTGCTTACTCTTATTAGCTTGACCTTCCGTCGTCTTCTTGACGGACGCCATCTCCTGCTTTGAAAACTCGGACTGAACTGACCACGGCTTGTCTTCCCCCCTTCTTGGACTTGGAAAACTACAAACGTCTGCTTCTGGCTTTGATCTACGGAACGGAACTGGTCTACTCTACTGCTACAATCCTTGGCTGATCTGCTCGTGTTGGAAATCCTGTCTGCTGTGTGTGTGTGGGAGCGACGCAAGTTACTCTAAGCACAGTGTTGGCAGCAGAGAGGAATCTGCTGCCAATTAGTTGCATTCTTTGTATCTTTTGTTCCTTGGCTTTCGTTTTGTTTATCTTCAGGCTGAAGCAAGCAGTTTGTTTTTACCCGGATTAAACTCCGGTTTAATCCGGTTTATCTTTTGAACATTTACTTTTGTCCCTTTTTGCTCCTAAAGGCAAATACTGCCTGGCCCTTGTGTTTTACGGGCATTTTTTTGAGTTCTGTAATCTAATAAACTCTGTTACTTTGAATCTTGTGGCGTTCTGTCCTTGACAGATTGCCCAACGCCCATAAAAAGTTTATTGCAGCAATAAACCCGTCAGGAAGACGATGGATGAGTTAAGGGCCAAATTTGACCAATTGCAGACGGCTTTTATCGTTAGCCAAACAGCTCATGCTGTGAAAGGACATGTTTTGACTCCTGAACGCTTTGACGGAACCAGGTGCAAGTTGCCAACCTTTTTGGCACAAGTGGAGCTTTATTTTTCTCAGCTCAGTGCTCATGCTTTTCCTACAGACACTAGCAAGGTGGCCTTTATTTTGAGTTTGTTGACCGGTCCCGCAGGACAATGGGCCACTAATTTAATTTTGGGAAATGACCCAGTCAAGGACAATTTGAATAATTTCAAAAAGTTGTTAACTGATACTTTTGGGGATCCTCTCCGCACGGAGAACGCTGGGTGGGCTCTGTATCGGTTGAAACAGGGAAAGGGGACTGTTTTGGATTACTTAAATAAGTTTAACCTGTATCGCCACCAGCTGGATTGGGGGGAAAATGCATTCATGCTTTTATTTACTGCCGGGTTAAGTGATATGCTCCAGGATGAATTAGCACGCTTGGAGCCGGCTGAAAGTTGGGACGCCTTAGTAGCTAAGGTGCTGCGTTTAGACGCAAGGTTCGAGGCTCGTAAACACTCAAAAGCAATGTGTGCGCCACCCAAGCATGTAACCAGGGCACCTGTGGTGATGGGGGAAGAGCCTATGGAGCTTGGGGTCTTTAAAAAGCTGTCTACAGAGGAAAAGAGCCGTAGGAGGCAGCTGGGCTTGTGTTTATACTGTGGGAATGCTGGGCATTTTGCCAAAGATTGTAATGTGAAACCTTCCCAGCTTTCGGGAAAAGGCCAGCCCTAGTGCGACGTGAGTCCAACGCACTAGGGCTCCTCAAGCAGTCAACCGAGGGGAGGAAGCATGTTTTCGTACCCATTACATTATCTGTTGGGGGAAGGGAACTTGTTTCTACTTTGGCACTGCTGGACTCAGGGGCTACGGTCTCTTATGTAGATATTGAGTTTGCTAAGAAGCATGGCATTCCTAGAGTGCGCAAGGCATGCGACGTGTGGGTGGAAGGAGCAGATGGGAGACTGCTGGAGACTGGGGTGGTTAACCATGAAACCTCAGCAGTAATGTGGGAGGTGCAGGGAGTAACGGGAACGTTTGTGTGGGATATTACGAGCTTGCCTAGATATGATGTGATCCTGGGGATGGATTGGCTAGCTGTAGTAAACCCACAAGTAGATTGGGCGACACGTAAAGTGATCTTAAAGAGGCAGGATTGTTGCACTCTAAATGTTACTCATTCTGATATGGAGGGAGTGCCTGCTGAGTATGGGGAGTTCTCTGATGTATTTTGTAAAAGAGAAGCGGACAAATTACCACCGCACAGGCCATATGATTGCGCCATCAAGTTGGCAGAAGGTGCGAAATTGCCAGCAGGGAGGCTGTATGCCTTGACTGTACCGGAAAGGCAAGCTTTGCGGGAGTTTCTAGATGAAAATTTAGCCAAGGGGTTTATTCGCCCATCTAGTTCTCCAACTGCGGCACCAGTATTCTTTGTAGCCAAAAAGACTGGGGAACTTAGGCTGGTCTGCGACTATCGGATCCTAAACAAATACACCATTCGGGATAGGTACCCGCTCCCTTTAATCTCGGAACTGTTATCAAGGGTGCAAGGGGCTAAGGTCTTTACCAAGCTTGACCTGCGGGGGGCCTATAACTTAATCCGTATACGGGAAGGGGATGAATGGAAGACGGCATTTAACACGTGTTTCGGATGCCACGAGTTCCGAGTCATGCCTTTTGGGCTTTGTAATGCTCCTGCGGTCTTCCAGAGGTTCATGAACGATGTGTTCAGGGACCTAATTGACCAATTTTTAGTGATTTATTTGGATGATATCTTGATTTTTTCTAAGGACGAGAAAGAACATCGTCAACATGTCAAGCAGGTTCTGCACCGACTGCGGGCTAATGGGCTTTTCGCCAAGGCTTCCAAGTGCGTCTTTCATGTGCCTGAAGTGGAGTTCCTAGGTCATGTAGTGTCAGGTAGGGAACTTAAAATGGACCCACATAAGGTTGACGCCGTCAACTCATGGCAGGAGCTGAAGACTAAGAAGGATGTACAAAGGTTCTTAGGTTTTGCTAATTACTACCGGGAATTTATTCCGAATTTTGCAAAGCTCACGGTACCTTTGACGCAGCTTCTGCGCAAGAAACAGCCATTTGTGTGGGGGCGGGAAGCTCACGAGGCGTTTCTACAACTTAAGTCTAGTTTTCAATCGGACAACATACTAACCCATCCTGATGTTGACAAACCGTTCGTGGTAGAAGCGGACGCTTCTAGCTACGCGTTGGGGGCTGTATTGTCTCAGAAGGATTCCTCAGGGACCTTGCGTCCCTGTGGATTTTACTCGCGGCAACTAACACCCTTCGAGCAGAACTATACCATATGGGAGAAGGAGTTGTTGGCGATTAAGGTGGCGTTTGAGGTGTGGCGGCACTGGCTTGAAGGGGCACGGCACCAGATCGTGGTCAGATCTGATCACAAGAACTTAGAGCACTTGCAAACAGCAAAGAAGTTAAACCAGCGTCAAATCCGATGGGCTTTGTTTTTCTCCAGGTTTAACTTCAAGGTGCAGTTCGTGGAGGGGAAGGCAAACTTGCGGGCCGATGCTTTATCCCGCAAGCCGGAGTTTAAGACCAATGAGCAGGTAGTATGTCAGACCATCTTGCCTACTGCCTCTCTGTGTGTTGTAGATAATGAGCTTGGGTTACATGACCAGATCCTTGAGGCTCAGAGGGATGATGTGTGGACTCAGGAGCAACTGATGCTGCTCTCAGCAGGTAACCGTACCATACTGCCGCATCTACAAGATCAAGACGGAGTATTGGTACGCAGGGGGCAGGTCTACGTACCAGTGGGGGCCCTCAGGTTGGAGGTGATTAGAGCCCACCATGACGAACCCATGGCTGGGCACTTTGGCAGGTTCAAGACCGTACAGCTTATCACCAGGAGCTACTGGTGGCCAAAGATGCGGCAAGACATTCTGCGCTTTTGTGACAGCTGCGCCGTTTGCCAGCAGAGTAAGACGCCTGTTGGGCGCCCTAGAGGGTTGTTGTCGTCTCTACCTGTTCCGGAGAGGCCATGGCAAATCATTTCCATGGATTTTATTTCAGATTTGCCTAAGTCTGGGGGTTATACTTGTATTTGGGTGGTGGTGGATTTATTTAGTAAACTGGCTCATTTTATTCCTTGTTCAACCATTCCGGCGGCCCCTACGTTGGCCTTACTATTTACTAAGCACATCTATCGTTTGCACGGAGCACCCGAGGTGATTATTTCAGATAGGGCTCCGCAATTTGTGTCACGCTTTTGGAAACACTTCCATGAGTGCTTGGGGACTAAGTTAAACGTTTCTTCAGCCTTTCATCCGCAAACGGATGGACAGTCGGAACGGGTTAATGGGCTCTTAGAGCAGTATTTGCGTTGTTTTTGTTTAGATCAACCCACGGCTTGGGTGAAGTGGTTACCGGTGGCGGAATTTGCTTACAACAATGCGGTGCACACGTCTAGTCAGCATACGCCATTTGAGCTAACTTATGGTTTTCACCCACGGGGAGGTGTGGCGCCGTCGACCAATGTGGTCTCTTCGGACCCTGTGTACCGCTCTACGGAAATGGCTGCATTGCATGATGTTGCCCGTCGCTTACTGTTGGAAGCTAAGGCAACGCAGAAGACTCAGGCTGACCGCCACAGGCAGGCAGGGGAGGAGTTGGAAGAAGGGGATTTGGTGTGGTTATCTTCCAAACATATTAAACAGGCTGGGGGAAAGTTTGCGCCTCGGTATTTGGGTCCCTTTCCTATCGTTAAAAAGATATCTTCCGTTGCGTTTCGTTTGCGTTTGCCGTCTAGTTTAAAGGTCCATCCAGTCTTTCATCGTTCGCTGTTGAAACTTGATACCTCTAGTCGTCGTGGTGCTATAGCGGAGGGTATCACTGCCACTTCTCCGCCATCGGGGGAGGAGGCCTTTGTGAGAGGGGATAGTGTTATGATTGAGCCTCATGGCTCTGTTACTGACAGACGTGGGCGTAAGACTCCTCGAGAGTCAGATACTCTCGAGGAGCGAGAGAGAAAAAGACTGCGAGACATATTTGCAGCACCATCTGACGAAGAGTCTTTCGAGGGGTTTACGGAGAGAATGGAGGAGGGGCTGGTTAGCTCAGAGGAGGATGAGATGGATTGGACTCGGGTAAGGGAGGAATTGGGTGCCACTGGACATGATGGGACAGAAGATGAATGGGGACCTTCAGGATTAGACCCATGGCTTAGCTGGAGGGATGGGACGGGATCCACAGCTGGAGATGCTGTTGGGCGTAGTCAGAGGTGTTCCAGCTCTGACGAGGAAAGTGATGAGGAAACGCCCGGGTTAAGGAGGACAGCTGACAGTGATGAGGATTTGTAACTGGCATAAAATGGGGCTTGGGAGCAATTGCAAATTGCGTTGGGCAAGGTAATCTGGACAAACGCTTGGGATCTGTGTGTGTGGGACGCTTTCCTGAAGACTGGTGTGTTTTCCTGTGCTGAGACGTAAGTTGTTTTGGAATTCAGGGTCAGACGGCGGGAGGAATTGTGTGGGCATTTGTTTGTGCAAACCTGTGCTTACTCTTATTAGCTTGACCTTCCGTCGTCTTCTTGACGGACGCCATCTCCTGCTTTGAAAACTCGGACTGAACTGACCACGGCTTGTCTTCCCCCCTTCTTGGACTTGGAAAACTACAAACGTCTGCTTCTGGCTTTGATCTACGGAACGGAACTGGTCTACTCTACTGCTACAATCCTTGGCTGATCTGCTCGTGTTGGAAATCCTGTCTGCTGTGTGTGTGTGGGAGCGACGCAAGTTACTCTAAGCACAGTGTTGGCAGCAGAGAGGAATCTGCTGCCAATTAGTTGCATTCTTTGTATCTTTTGTTCCTTGGCTTTCGTTTTGTTTATCTTCAGGCTGAAGCAAGCAGTTTGTTTTTACCCGGATTAAACTCCGGTTTAATCCGGTTTATCTTTTGAACATTTACTTTTGTCCCTTTTTGCTCCTAAAGGCAAATACTGCCTGGCCCTTGTGTTTTACGGGCATTTTTTTGAGTTCTGTAATCTAATAAACTCTGTTACTTTGAATCTTGTGGCGTTCTGTCCTTGACAGGGTCACAAAAGTTTTGTGGGTTAACAAGAGAGGAAATGTGAATGTATACGCAACATGAAGCTGGGCTGCATTTTTATATGCAAACAGAGCAGAACTGGCATGAGGCATTCAAAGCAACAATCACATTTATTGAATTTAATGAATTCTCCCTGGGTACAGTTTTATTCTCCCAGGGCAAAGTCGAATGTGATTGCTCATTACAGTTCCAAGCACTGCACATGAATTTTGCAAAGAGGTTACTTTTGGTTTTTGTGCTTTTATTCTTTGTAATTTTGTATTTTAATATTTCAGTGAATAATGTTTCATTTAAGCAGCATACACTATCATAAACCAGTAAAACTTTTTCACATTTATGCTATTTGCTGCAGAAACAGTGTGATGTAAGGGTTTAATGATGGGACAACTCATTAAACATCCTGAAATGTAAAGCAACTTGGTTCAAGTTTGCCAGTGTCATCTGATTTGGCTTAGAGTGTGGCTTTCTTCAGTATGGATCTATAAATAACTTACACAAACTAAATAACAATATGGCTTACATACATAAAATCAAATGAGTTCAGTACAGTGTTGTCAATTAAGGATCTTTCCAGGACCTTAGGTTTCCAGGTCAAAAGACCTCTGAACATTTATTTATTTATTTATTTAATACAATATTTATATCCCGCCCTTCTCACCCAACAGGGGACTCAGGGCGGCTTACAATAAAACACATATATAAAAATTGTACAATACACTATAAATCAGTTAAAAAATTATTAACTTACATCGGCCATTCATAAAACACATTATAAATTACAGATGGGCCTGCTCAAGTTTAAAAGACTAGGTCTGTCAATTGAGTTCCAGCGTACATAATAATAATTAGCACTGCTAAATTGTTATTCGAAACATCCCCTTGTGATGTTGTTAAGCATTATATATTTAGCACCAACTACATTTTCTCACAGATTGCCATTCAAACGTACACACATAGCCGGCCATACACAATATTTCCATGTTTAATTTAAAAGTCTCTTCTCAATTCAAGGTGAAGTAACTTGTCTATCCATTTTCACATACTCAGACAGGTTAAGGAAATTTAATCTTACGTACTGTTTCTAACCAGAAGATGGATACAGAGAATAGTGGAGGGTGAGCTTTGACAGCACAAAGAAGTAAGCTACATAACTAGTAGTCAATGTTTTCAATACATTGCAATGTTTTGTTGCAAAATTTGTAAATGCAGTAATTACTACATAATGTTACCATTTATTGAACGGCTTTTTCTGTCGATTTGTTGTAAAAAAAAATGTTTTGGTGCTTAATTTGTAAAATCATAATGTAATTTGACATTTAATAGACTTTTCCTTAATCCCTCCTTATTATCCAACATTTTTGCTTATCCAACATTCTGCTAGCCCATTTATATTAGATAAGTGAGACTCTACTGTATGTGTGTCTTTAGAATGGAGGGAAAGCATGCAAGTAATGTGTATGACTTTAAAATGCACAAAAATGTGTATATTTGCAAAGAAGAAAGCAAAAGGGAATAGATTTTGTCCATCTTCTTTTTTTTAAAAAAGCAAACCACATTGAAGCAGGGACAGATCAGACATTAAAGCAAGAAAACTGAGACATCTGTGAAGACAGACTTGGCAGATGTGCTCATGTACACTTAAGAACAATGAGAACAGTCTTTCAGTGGGATTTACGGACATGAACTTTTAGAAGTTGGTTCATTTGATTGTGTCTTTATGTGGCCTCCCTAGAGCTACATACATTTATAAAGCTATATGAATATCAGTGATAAGAGAGGAAGAAAAGAGTTTGGGTACATTGGAATTCTGTAAACAGAGTTAAAAGATCAAAGCAAAGAGATGTTTTATTTGGGGGCTTTTATTCCTTAACTTACAGGATTTATCAGAAGAATGTGAAGCAATGATAGCTGTAAGAAGTTCTTTACAAAAAATCAGATGGAATTGTATGTCACTCTCTGAGCCACAAGAAAGGACATGTATCAAAGATTAGAACTTTCTTTTACACCAGAGGAAATATGCTTGTTTGGACTATCATGAGGCCACCTGCCTGAAGTAAAAAAAAAGATCTATATTCTCAGATGACAAAAATAGACATCTAAAATCAAACACCACAAAGCAGTCTTCAAATGCTAGATTAGGAACCCTTTTCCAGTTTTTTTTTTCTTTAATCAAGTTCTGAAAACTAATATCAGGATGTTGGCTGGAAATTTCTGCATATGTAGATCTGTGTTAGCATGCAAATGCAATTACTGAGGTCACTTGGTTCTTTGCCAAAAAAAATAATGCTTCTGATCATTCACGTATCTGGAGCCATTTTAAGAGCTGCCTATATGAACATATTAGAAGTGTTTTTGCTGCTCTCACTTTGGCAACTTGAAAAGAATGGATGGAAATAAATAAAGAATGTAAGTGTTAAATGCAACCATGAGTATTGTTTTAAGTTTTATTATCTTGACAATATGAATTTTCAAATATTTCCCCATAGTAAGACAAGAAACTGTCATAGTCTGATAATATTACCCCCTTCTCCAAATCAAATGGGAAGATATAGGGCAAAGAAGTACAAACCCGCTATACAGAAAAAAACCTATAGATAAAGTTTAGAAACATGTTAAATTAATCAAGCAAGCATGGGCAGATTGTCTTTGCCAAAGAAAATAATGCTTCTGATTAGGTTTATTTCTGTGTTGTTTCTCTGGAATCTGAGAAACAAATTTATATTAAAATGGTTAAATGAACTTCATGGGAATCATGTGACAATTTATTTATTTATTTATTTATTTATTTTATTTCCAACATTTATATCCTGCCCTTCTCACCCAGAGAAGTAAAATTTATTTGTGAATTTTCTCATTCTTGGGAAATTAAGACACCCCACTGAAAAAAAGTAAATTTCTACAAATTATTTCACCCCTGTGGAAAAGCAAAATTGTCAATACCATTTTCAGCAGCAGCAGCAGCTGTAGAAAAGAAGTTAACTTTTGATGTGTTGTCCAGCCTGGACACTAGCCTCATCACTCGCTTTCTGCACTAAACAGCACAGGGAAAGGAGTGGATCATGCCATTAGCATGCCTAGACAGTCATAGAGCTACCAGTGATCTCCTAGCCATTGCAGATACTTTTGCTAATATCAGGACAGAGCCAACTAGGATCAGTAGTAGTGCAACACAGAGGAGGAGAGATGTGGGCTGCCTAGCAGAACACATGTACTCCCAGGCCATCTTAATGATGACCCATATTTTGGCATGAATGTGCTGAAACTGGGACTGTTCCAGAACCGATTTACCTTAAGCAAAACTATCTGGTATAAATGAGCCCATAGTCCAACACTCAAATTATTATACCACACCGACTACTAGAAAATAATACACAGTTTTAAAGCCAAGGCTGCCAGCTGGAATGAACAGAGTTAATAAAAGTTCTTCTCCAACTTGTCATTTATGAGTTAAACAAAACTCTCTCTGGTTTTCTTTGTTTGGGAATAATGAACAAAGTACTGATCTTGAGGATATGAACCCATCTTTCTATCTGCATCATATCAAAATAGTGCAACATGAGGGACTTCCTATAACATGGTGTAATCCCTCTCTTGGCCAGCTGTCTGCTCTAACCAAGCATGCTCTGAGATGAATAAGTAGGAAAAAACAGCATACTTTGACAAAAACCAAATGCCTGAATGTCAGGTCTGCCTTTTGAACTGTAAATACACTATAATTTATGCATGAGATTGAAGTTCAGCATACTGAATGCACACAAACACACTCAATAATAGGGACAAAAAGAGATATCTAGTTAAAAGTGGAGATGACTTTTTAAAACTGATTTTGAGCGAAATGCATCTTTTTGTGGAGTTTTGTAAATAATTTTGGTTCTTCTAATAGAAAAATCCCTGATAATCTTACAATGAACAGTTTGAGAACTCTGATGAGTTTCTGTTCTAGGTATGTAATTCTTCATACATTTCATTCCCTAGGCAAAAACAATTAATTTTGCCATTTTTCTACTCACTGTGAGAAAAGCATCAAAAACTGTATTTTTTTTTAAAAAAAATTATGTACAGATCAGGACAAAATATAAGTTTCCTACACAATTACTAGTTTTATGTATCCTGAAAAAAACCTATTTAGAAAATTCTGAAAGAGGCGCAGTGATTCTACATGAAGTGTATTTTCTGCACAGAAATGCCATTTTATGCACAAAACATACAATTTTTGCACAGAATAAGTTTCAAATAGTGAAGATTGTCATCTCTCTAGGGTTCTGCTTGTCAGAATTTCCAGATAGTTAAGAAACTTGTTTTAGAGAATTAGAAAAGAGTCAGTCTCACAAGGTCAAAATGCAGGAACATTTTAATAATAATAATAATAATCATCATCATCATCATCATCATCCAGCATATCTATCTTTTTTGTGTCATACAACGTCGTTGTGTCAATAATAATAATAATTGTATTACTCGCCTTTCCCTTTGGCTCAAGGTGGGGCCAACACAATTAAAATAAAATCACATATTAAAACATAGTTAAGATGCAACCATAAAAGCATATATTAAAACATACACATATTAAAATACATGAGACAAAAGTTAAAACACATTATACATAGAATGCGATTGGTGGCAATGGAGGGGTTCCCCAAGCTCCCCTTCCTGTCATTTGTAGAGCTATCAGGATGAAAATGGCCACACATGGAGGCCACATCTACCACTGTTAGCTCCCAAGTTTCATAACATTTGGGTCATCTCCTGATTTTTAGGAAATTCTTAACCTTCTAAAAATAAAATCCCCCTTAAAAAATTCTCAAAAGGTTATCCCCACTGGCTCCACCCTGTAACTTCTCCAGCAGCAGAAGCAGGGGCAACATTCCTTCCAGCCATATGCCAAATTGTTAAAGATGCAGAGTTCCAAATCACACACCCCACTATTACTTTCTTTACTAATAAAAAAAGCAACTTCTTCCAAAGCTTTTGCATTTTTTGTTCTCATAATACACTGGAAAAGGCCAGCCACTATCCACAAGCAAGCAAGCAAGCAGCATGTCCCCTAATTAGAAAAATACTCCAGTATGATCCACTGGGGGAAAAAACATTTTAAACTGTATTGTGGAAAATCTAGCCATTTTTGAAAAAAAAAACCCAATGTATTAGGAGCAGTATTATTATTTTAAGTCTTGTTGCAGTTCAGAGCAGGTCATCAGGTTCACTGATTCAGAAAGACAAGGTGGCAGCAACTGGAGAAGATGGGAACTGGAGCTGCTGGCTGTGTCCAGTTGCAACTGGATGCTTGCTTGCTTGCATCTCTTGGCCTGGAGAGCTAGACGGATGGCCACCCACACCTTAAGTTAACCAACTCTCCAAACAAGGGAAAGGTAGCAGGTGGTGGGACACTGTGGGACAGATGCCAGAGGTTACAACATCTGAGAATAAACACCATAAGGGAAACTTGAAATGGGTTTCTTCTACCAGGCCAGGAGTGGATGGAGGGAAGGACTTGCGCCAGCAGTGAGGCACCTTAATGGAAGCAAATCAGAAAATGCAATATTGGCAGTAGCTGTTGCACCCCATGCTGAAAACCCCTATGACCACGGCACCACACAAGAGTCCAGAGCAGGGGTCCCCAAACTAAGGCCCGTGGGCCAGATATGACCCTCCAAAGTAATTTACCAGGCCCCTGTCCTAAACAGACTTAGGATTGACCTAAGTCTGAAATGACTTGAAGGCACACAACAACCACAATCCTAATTTTGGACTATTTTATCATTGTCTGCCCCCACAGCAGTCTGAGGGACCATGAACTGGTCCTCCACTTAAAAAGTTTAAAGACACCTGGTTCAGAGTATAAGCAAACAGATTATTGTAAAAATACATAAAAATATAGAAAAATTAAGAAATAAGGATAGAAGATGTATAACCCAGGAAACAGTCAGCAATAGGTGATAACCAAACAGTAATAAAAATGTCTCATGCAAATTCCAAGATAATATAGTCCAGGAATAGCCAGAAGGTCACAAGAATAGCATAAGTCCAGAAACAATGAGATATGTAGTAAAACTTGAGCAAGAATACAAAACAAGTGCATAGAAAGCTTCCAGGATATTTGAATGCAAAACCAAGGCTTGACTTGAAACAAGAACCAGAAACCTCAGGCCTAGCTTCTCCCTTGAATGCCATGTTGCCTGAACTAACTCTTTGGTAAACAACTTGCCACTTAATAAACATGCATGAAGTCTTTTCGTTTCCCATGAATTCTCTCCTCAACTTTTCTATGCAGGCGCTCAGACTGGAGCTGCCGATTTTCTTCTCTAATATGTAAACAAAGACTTTTGTTGACCTCCATAACTCCTGATGTTTTCCCCAGGGAGCCTTTCATATCACCTGGCTCCTCACCCGACTTTCTATCTAATGGTGAAGTTTCTGGCTTCTCTAACTGACCTTGAAGTCTTGCACTTTCTAAGTCAAGTTCTTCCCAGAAAGAGCCATCATTTCTCTGACTTGAATTTTCCTCACTTTGTGCCCCAAGAAATCTCACAGAAAATCCCATAATTCTCCATCAGCGAACCCATCAGCCTCAGGATGTACTACAACAGCAGCTGCCAAGCTTTATCCTTGTTTGGAAAACTACTTCTTAAACTACTTCTTTCCACCTCAGATAGAAGCCTTTTCGCCATGCGTTACAGCCAGCAAGCTGACATGTTGGACCAGGAAGCAAAACCAAGTGATACTATGATGATGATGAAGATGAAGAAAACAAACAGGAAATTAAGGGGCCCTCTTCAGAATGGCACTGGCCTGAGATGGATTCACCCCCAATAAAACTACTTCTTTCAAATTTCTAAGCAGCCTCCAGCTCCAAGGCAGTCGTGGCAAATCACCTAATCCAAGTGAAAGGCAACAAGAAGCAGGCTGCCAGCAAGCAACAATACCTTATTTGGAAAACTGCCCAACAAACTACTTCTCTCTGCCTCAGACAGACAGTAGACTTTTTTGCTGTGCATTAAGAGGACAATAATGTCGGACAAGGAAGCGAAACTAAGGTGTTTCTGAGGATGAATTAAAAAAAAAATCAGGATGGAATCATCCCCAATCAAACAAATTTGTTCCTGAATGGCATACACTACACATCTGAGATATTTTCACTTAATTTCAGTGGAAGGCAACAACAAGCAAACCTTGTTTGGAAAACTGTCTAACTTAACTCCATTTCTCTGCCAAAGAAAATGAAAAAAAAAACTCATTTTCACTGTGTGTTGTAGTGTAGCCTGTAATGGTGTCTGATGTCAGTGGGGATGCTGGGCTTCCTGTTCTGGCTGAAAGGCCTGGCTCTAAGAGGCCTGAGGTTTCTCTTGAACAGGGTGTGGATGCTCAAGGTAAAATTTCTGAAAGAGGCCCACAACAGTCTTTCTCTGAGAATCTTTCTTCTGAAGATGATTTGTCAGGTGCAGAATTTAATGAGCTTGAAGATAGAAAACAAGACTTTTGTAAAGAATGGGAGAGTTTCCAAGTTTGTCGACGATCAGCCCATCTATGGGAAAAAAAGGAACAACAAATCCTTATCTGGCTGTAAAGTGGAATGGAATGTGTTCTTTGTTTTGCATGAGACAGGAAAGGCTTTATAAGAGAAAAGGGAATGATCATAGCTCAGTTTGGTCAACATTGAATACTCATGACAGTCTTGTTTCCAAGTCTTGTTTCCAAGTGGATTTCTAGTTTCATGAATCCAGGATTGCCAAGTTCTTGTTCTGGGTTTTGGATCTCAAGGCTGCCTTGTACTTTGGGATGTTGCAACCTTGTTTTTTGTGTTTTTATCTTTGTACCTTGAAGTTCATGGACTATTTATTACCTATCGAAGATATCATTTGTAGACTGTACTGTTTGCATCCTTTTTATTCCTTGGCTCTCATATATTCTTCAATAAACTGCTTTCTGATTATACTCAACTGGTGTGGTGTTTAAGGTCAGAGGTGTTCCTGCTCTGGGATACAACACTGTGTGTGCATGTGTTATGCATATGCATTCACTTGGTGAAGTCAGCCAGCGGTGGTGTGGCAAAGACCAAACGAGGGCGTTGGTCCCAAGTGCAAGGATTCCGGAGATGAGGAGCACAATGAGAAGCACAATGGGGGAAATGAGAAAAAATAAATATATGAATTATAGAGATTGTATTTTGTAATGAAATGGAGATAAGAGCTTATAAAGCTTAGCAGTATTGTTCTCAAGTAGGTTCTACTGTTATTTCCCTATAGTATCTTCTTCAGCTACTGGGAGGAAAACCCATTCTGCATACTCCTCCTATACCTCCTGACCCATAGTCCTTACAACCATTCAATTTGTAGTAGTCGTTGTCGTCATCATCATCATTATAAAATTTTTATTTCTTGCCTGCCTCTCTTCGTGACTTAAGGCAGGTTACAATATAGCTAAAAACACATAACCATTATATAAAATATACATATTAATATGTATTTCTACAAAATACATATATTAAAATACACAGAACAAATATTAAAATATAGCGAGTTTAAAATTAAGGTTTAAAACTGACCGTGCAGGCCTGCCGGAAGAAGTAGGCCTTCAGATGTGTTTTAAATTCCGACAGATCGTTTAACTATCAATACTCTTCTAGCAAGTCATTCCACTATCTTGGGCAGCGAATGAAAAGATCCTCTGGGTGATGGTTGTCAGTCATGTTCTGGCAGGATGGAGTAGCTGCCCTATATGGAGTTGATTGTAGGGGAAAAGGCGATCCTGTAGACAATCTGGATCCAAACCATGTAGGGCTTTAAAGGTCAAAACCAACACTTTTTATTTTGTCCAGAAACTAATTGGCAACTAGTTTAGATGAGACTGTGGCTGTGTGTACACTTGCCTGATTAATCTGAATTAAAGAGCCTTAGATTGCCCAAGTGGAGCACAGGATCATCCACAGAGAGATTTGGCCATACAGATCAAATTTGGGCTGTCACATCCCAACAAGCAGCTTCTTGCCAGAGGTTTGCTGGTGACATCGCATTTCTGGTCGGATGGATACGTGCCCCGGTATTACAACATCAAAAGGGAAATCATCAAAAACCCTCTAGAAGGGAGCCACTTGTTGGCAGTGACTTGGGATTTGAGATATGGACGTTGGATCAAGCCAGATGCAGCTGCTACACCTCCAAAACTATGGGAAGGCTCTGGAGTAAATCCCATGTTCTCTTGACCCACCTTAACATCTGGATGCAGCAATTCTGCTGAAAGTCCAGCCATGCATCATCTGGGCTCTCTGCAGCAGTTGAGTAGTGAGTCCACTTTATTTTGCCATGAAGACACATCCTATGTTATGATTACAATGCCACTAAAGCTTCAAATATGAACCGAGCTTAGTTTCAATCCCAGTTTCAAATTTAATATGAGCTGAAAATGGATTTTATAAGCAATCATAGCTGAGATTGTGTATCAGTGTGGTAAAGCATAAAATTGCACTAGGAATATGTAAGTGCCATACCCCTGCCCTGAGATCTATCTTACTCCTCTGGTGCTAAGGCATCCTTAACATGGTTGTTTAGTGGTAAATAGTAGGAAAATGTCAGGCAGTGCTTCCCATATGAGCTTCAGTAGCCAGCCTGGGAATAGCATGAACTCAAAGTATTCAGGCAGAGTCTTGATTCTTCCTCCTTGTTTAAATGCTTTTGAAATATTCCAGTTTGGCTCTCTTCCATACATTTCCCCCATCATCCTTGGGTTATTTCATTACCACAAGCTGAGTTCAAAGTGTAAAAGTAGATTGTATTTAACTCTTCGCCTCCCCAGTAGGATCAAACAAAAGAAAATGTCCGTATATCTTCTAAATTATATCTTCATCATGAATAACTTTTGCCTCTGATGTGGCTTCGCCATATGTATCTCAGTTTTCATTGGAAGAATGTTGGAAGTTATTGGAAAGTGATATAATCCTGAACTGCCAGAGAACTCCATGGCAATCAAAGGGATGTCCTTATTGTGCTGCTAAAGCACAGTCATCTACTGCTTCACTGTGCTCTATTATCCCATCACCACTGAATGACTTTAAAAGTGCATGCCACAGATCAGGAAGGTTAAAGTCAGGTCACAGCAGTTCAGTATGAATGATAGGGTTGTAATCGATCCCCTGCATGTACATTAAAAAAAATGAGCACAGGTAAAAATTAAACTAAGGTGTGTGTATTGCTGTTGTAGCTGTTATCAAGTTGACTTTGATTCATGAAAAGCCCATAAATAAGAGCCCACCATGTCACCCTGCCATCAGCAGTCCTGCTAAGATTTTGCACACTCATAGTTGTGGTTTCCTTGACTTATTTTATTCATCCGCAGTGTGGTTTTCCTCTTTTCCTACTGCCTTCCAACTTACTAAGCATTCAGTGTTATTGTCTTTTCTCGTGTGTTATGCATTTTTATGATATGTCCAAGCTACAAATAATTCAGTTTAGTCATCTTAGCCTCCCGGGAGAGCTCAGGACTGATTTACTCTAAGATACATTTATTTCCCAATCTTGTGGGACAGGTCTCTTGTTTTATTTTTTAGTTGTCATGCTATATTTTTCTGGATTGACTGCTATTGTAGTTCTCTTTGTTTCTGCAAAGAAGATACTGAACTGTTGCATTTAGGGTTCTGTGTCAGAACCTGAAAGGTTTCAGAAGTAAAACACGCTCACAATGAAATTCACTGGAAACTAAGTCTTTATTTCCTTCTTTTTCTAGAAAGCCAGTTCTACCAAGGACTCTACAGCCCATGTTATATATCTCCAACACACACATACACATCCTTATGTTCTTTTCCAGTTCTCATCTGCTTGAGCCAGATGGCTCTTATCTCTGTGGTGCTCTTTGGTCCTGTCTCTCACTCCCCCCCCCCCAACCTCTTGACATTTCATGTCAGGATGACTGTTTCAGGAGATTCCCAAGGCTGGACTTAGCTTTCTGACATTCTGTCCTTGTTTTTGTCCTGTTTATGCCTACCAATATATACATTGTGACCTATCCCTGTTTTAATTCCATATATTTTGTGTTGCCCTAGTCTTGAATGAACAACTAAGACCTGTTAGTTTGACAAATGTGCTGGAGATGAAAAGAACCAGACTATAGAATTAAGATTGCCTTACATGCCAGAAGTACTATCAGAATGAGCACTTGGATTTAAAAATGTACTGTTCAGCTTTTGTGTGGATTCACAAGCTCTCCCCCCAAAATCCTGCAAAATAAAATAAAAAATTATGATAATGACGAAACCCCCAAAAATGCATCACCTAAATAAACAGTGGCACAGTGTGTTAAAGCGCCGAGCTGCTGAATTTGCAGACCAAAAGGTGCCAGGTTCAAATCCCAGGAGCGGAATGAGTGCCAGCTGTTAGCCCCAGCTCCTGCCAACCTAGCAGTTCGTGCTCCGGCGGGAAGGTAATGGCGCTCCATGCAGTCATGACCTTGGAGGTGTCTACGGACAACGCCGGCTCTTTGGCTTAGAAATGGAGATGAGCACCAACCCTCAGAGTCGGTCACGACTGGACTTAACGTCAGGGGAAAACCTTTACCCTAAATAAACTGTAATATTTGCCTTTGACATGGAACTCATGAGTGGCTACATTTAGGCTCACTGGGATGCCTCCTTAACAGATTTGTACTGAAATGGGAAGTATTGAGGTTGGTTTTTTTTTTTAAAAGATCTCATCGCATATCCTGTGCCTGAAGAGGACATTCAATACAAACCTAGTAAATGGCCAGCAATCAGAGAACCTACTGGCAGCCTGTGCAGTCCTTAAATAATCCTTGATTAAACATGCCAGCTGCAATCTCCCAAATCCCTAATTTAATCTAACCACACAAATTCAATACCAATTTTGGTCAATTTGGGGGAAATCAGTAAACAACTGAGCATGAACAAACATAAATGCATGAGTGATGTACGCACAGAGATGGTGAACTGGCTTTCAGTGAACAAACATAGAATGCAAATAAACTCATCACCTCATTGCCACTTCCAATCATGTTGTCTGGGGAATTGTTCCATCCCAAGTGACAAAGCCAGGTGAAGTGCACTGAACTGGTTGAAGAGGAATTCATTGAGTAAAAACACATGCCTAAATTATCATATTTTTTCTAGAAATAGAACTTCAAACTAGGACTTCAGAATATAGCCGGCACACATACATGCAAGCAAACAAGTTAGCAGGATTTGATTTAAAACAGAACAAGTTAGTAACTCTTCATCCCCTTTCTTATCATCCTTGCCCAAGGAAACAAAAACAGAAATGGACAAAATATCTCCTGACGTTGGGTTCATGTAAATAGTTGAGCTGATTCTGAGACAGAACTGACCACAATTGTTTTCACTTCTACCCCATATTTGCTGGACTTAGGTGGCCAGGGACATGGAGTGGCATTTATTGCCTCCTCCCATTCTTGATGTCACTGCAGTCAAAATATGTGAATTGTCATACATTCTCATAAATCCAATATTTACACTTATTCCCATCATACAGAGGATCATGCCTAATCTGGCTGCCATTTGTGTGTTAAAAATGAGTAGGTCATTGGGGGAGGGTTGGCGGCAATCACTATTTAGATGACCAAACAGACAATTCAAATTTTTGATTGAGTATTGAAAGACTAGGGCCTGGGTGAATACGTTTTTCCATTCCAGTGTCTCACTTTTAAAAAATTTCAGTCTGAGTAACAGGCAGCCATACTATACAGGAACAGAAGTAAGAGAAGAAAAGCAAATGGAGCTACAAGTTCTTTTCCCAACATACTACCATGCCATAAAATGGAGGTACTCTTTGCAGGCTGTATGTAGAACAGCTTGGCCAAAAGCTGTGTGATCTGCTTTCTTCTTCTGATTGGTTATGGCTAGGCTAATGAGGGGTAAAAACTGTGTGCAGCTGCTCTTGCCAATCATCATTATGCCAATTCCCACACACAGGGCAGCAGAGTACTATTGCCATGGAAAAAAAAGTCTGAATCAACAAATCCTTCCTGAATTTAGCTGAATCATTCAGCAGCTTATGTTTTGTTTAGTAAGACTTTGGTGGGGACCTTCCCCGTTCGAATTTTGACAGTTTGGCTGCCAAATCATCGAAATTATCCGAAATCCAGATTAACACCCTTAACTTCACACACCTTTATTTAGAATGGCTGCTATTAATCTTATAAAAGTTCGGGGACACTATACATTTGATAACGACCTCTTATACGCCTTCATCCAAATTACTCATAAAGTTTGTAAAAAACAAGCAAACAAAAACTCATGTATCTAAAACTGAACCCTGCATGTTATCTTCATCATTACACTTTAGTTTGTTAGAAAGTCATTGATGAACAAGAGTACAATCACAAATAAAATGACTAGTAGCAGCAACAGACACTCATAGTAACAGATCCATAAATCAATCATCCAAAAATCAGTTTAACAGCAGCAGCATCTAGCCCACATATCAACAATTTGCTAAGAATATCAAACTCTTTTGAAAGATCGTCTGAAATCAAGGTATACTATATCAACACCATTCCCCTGATCTACCAGGCTAGTACATTGATCAAAAATAGATATAAAGTTGAAATATTATTGGTCAGGGTAACTACACTAGCACAGGAGGCTATATAAACATAAGTGGTAGTAGGGAGATGAAAATAAAGTCTGTGGTGACTACTGAAATTATGGTGGGGACAGCAGTATCTGTACTGAATCCCGAACATTTAGGGGACTGGTGAAATGGCATTTTTGGCAATAGAAGTGGCTTTCATTGTTGTTTCAATGCTGCAATTATCTGCAAGTGCCTTATACTAGCATAACGGACTATTTTACCATCGATAGAATGGATAAGTACTCCCATTTAACCATCACACTCCCCTTGTCTGCAACCCTTTCTCCTCATGTTTTGATGATTTTTTGTCAGATCAAACATAGTTTCTCTTGTTTTGTCTTTGGTAGTTCTATATGCTTTCTTGTCATTTGCTACTTTTTCTTAATCTATTCCATGCAGTAGATATCCTGTATCATTGCTTTTCTTCTTGCTTTGAACATAGATAAACTTTTTTTTAAAAAAAAAAATTACATTTCTCATAATTCTGAACTTCAGTATGCTCCTGAAATTTTCCTTATATGATTGCCTACACAATTTTCCTTGTCCTTGGTGGTTTCCCCTTTTTTCTATCTCATATAACAGTGATGGCAAACCTTTTAGAGACCAAATGCCCAAACGGGAGGGGAACTCTTGGGGGCAGTGGGGGGGGGGGGTGAGTGGGAGGGTCTGCAGGGGAGGGAGTGAATGAGCAGGGGATGGGTGGACAAGCAAGCAAGCAAGTGAGAAGGTAGGCAAATGGGTGAGCAGGCGTCAGACAAACAAGTGAGTGGGGGTGAGATGGTGAGTGAGCAAACAAGCTGGGCAGGGTGAGTGAGCAAGCAGGGAGCAAATGGGTGAGGAATGGTGTACAGGTGAATGGGCAGGGGGTAGGATGGTGTATCCCTTGTATTACCACACTGGGTTTTTTTAAGATGCATTCTGAGTCTCTTGCTTACTGGGAGTCATTTTCCTCATTTTCTTGTAGGACTATATTTACAGAGCAGACAATTGGTTTTCTCCATGTAATCATGCATGTAGATATAGGTCTAAATGGAGAAAAAATTAGGACTAGGTGATATGAAACTGCAGCTTTGTATTACTGTTAATGGCTGGTTTTAAACCATTGACCTCGGGTCAGAAGGCATAATAGCCTTCTCGTGATTTATATCACAAGATACGATTCTTCTGATTATTAATAGAGTCTGCTGTAGCAGCTCAGAAGCAATCAATATCTTTCTGTAGAGTTCCAATAACTGCTAAGCTGAATGGTCAGCAAGTACATTTGTTGCTTCCCTCAATCACTTCACTTGTACTCTAAATTAAACTCAGTTAAAAGGCAAGATTAACTACTTCTCATTAAGGTGGCCACACAGGTCTCCCTGCAGTTCCTCCAACTCCAAGCAAAATCGAAAACATTCAATTAGTTAATTGCATAGTGTGTGGCAGTGGAGATTAAAATAAAAGAGGCTAGCCTTCTCTCGAGTCCCCCTTGTGATCACCCCAAGAGATGCAGGCTTCAGGGTTTTATTTTTATTTTTTTAAAAATTGCAGGGCATAGCTTATATGTTTGAAGACTACATGGTTCAATCGATGCCTATCGGAATCTAATCCTCAGTTGGTTCACATAAGCAGGGTGCAGCTCAAAGGCAAAGAAATTCCAGGACCTTAGTAGAATTGAATCCACAGGAGGTGGAAATGAACAGAAAAAAATCATTACATTAGTTGATGCAATTTTAATGAAAGGAATTATGATCCATTCAAAATCTAAAAGAGAAAGCTCACATAATAAACAAAGTCTAGGGTGATAAATATTGATCAAATTATTATTTTATGAAGAATAAAAATGTCTCTATCTTTCTCTCTTTCCACCCTCTCTGGGTATAATGATAATTTAGAGGGAAACCTATTAATTAATTGTGGGCTATTGTCCTTCCCTCCAAAAGGATTTCTAGTAATACTCATAAAAATGCCATGGGACTATGCAATTGGTGTGGAAGTCTAAATTTAAATTAGTCCTAACCAGAACAGACTAATTGGATCAAATGAGACCTCACAATTCAACAGTTATGGAAATTCCTTTGATTCAGTGGGTCTACTCTAATTAATTGGATTAAAGCCTAAATTTGGATTGTAGCCTGATTTTGTTCTCTGTCCCTGAAGAGATCTCATAAGCTGAACAGAAAAAATATAAACATCTTTGGATTATGACCTAGGATTCACCTATGTTTAGACTCAGGTATAAATTGACCTCATGTATAAGTTGAGACCAAATTTTGAGGTTAAAGAGAGAGGAAAGCACAAGTCTTTTTAGAGGAAATATCACAAAGCTGTGGTGGCTGCCATTTTCCCACTCAGGCATTCAAAAAGGCCAGAAGTAATGCCACAGTGGAGAATAGAAGGGAACTGGTACTTGACACTTAGCATTTTGGGTTTGAATCTCTGTATCAAACCATCTTAGTGCTGAAATAGGATGCATACCCCCTCCCAATAATTTATATGGCAAGCCGATATCATATGGTCTTCTCCTTGATGTGAATAGCTGTTCCTATTGCATTTGGCAGATGTGAATAGGTGAAAAATTCATTTCAAATTATTTTTCAGTTTTTGAAGAAATAGCTGAAATCTCAAGGCTTTTCCCTATTAGAAAGGACCTCAGTTTTTAAAAATTTAAATGCATGAGATTTTGAAACAGGAAGAATTCCTCATCTCTCCCCTTAAGTTTCTTTTTCTTAAAAACAACAACATAAGAACAATCTTGGTTTATCCATTAACTCCTACCATAAGCTAAGGTGGTGGGGGTTTTTTGAAGGGAAAAAAAATACACTGAACTCAGGAATTCCCAAGCACTCATTGCTCACAAAGAATGAATGAACTGTAAGCATAGGAAAATCCCTTCTCCCTGTGTCACTGAGATATTATGAACAGAGAAAATGGCAATTACATAACTAAATTTCTAATGCTGTTATTAAACATGCATTTCAATGGATTGGGGTTTAATTATTAACAATGGCTATGGAATGTGATTGGGGTTTTATGCTTTATTAATTTATTCCCTCTTAGGTTCTGTCTTCATCATTTGCAATCCCAATTGTAGTGTGTAAATAACAGACTCACTCTTCCAAATTCACAAGGGTGTTACTAACCTTTATACCAACCATTATAATAACAGACATCTTCTGACAAAACTATTCATATTTTCACAGGGTCTCCTGGGCATGAGCTTCAGAGGCAATTTTTTCTTTTTGTTGCATAACTTGTCAGTTTCTATGATGATATAATGCATTTTTTATTTCTGCAAAAGAACAATATTTCTCTATATAATTTATTGAAAACATCCCCATCTTCATTTACTCTTAATGTTTGAACATTTAAAATATTATTTCATGATGCCAGTCAGTGGATAAGAAGGTCCATGCCCAGTGAGCGTCAGTTAAATAATAATAATACAGTAGAGTATTATCCAACCTTCACTCATCCAACATTCTGTATTATCCAATGCAATGTGCCCTTTTAGTAGTCAATGTTTTTGTAGTCAGTGTTTTTAATACATTGCTACTGAACTGCTTTTTCTGTCAATTTGTTGTAAAACATGATATTTTATTGCTTAACATAATTTGACGTTTAATTTGCTTTTCCTTAATCCCTTCTTATTAGCCAACATTTTCACTTATCCAACATTCTGTCGGCCCGTTTCTGTTGGATAAGCAAGACTCTACTGTAGTTTTGATTTTTTAAAATTCTTGCCCACCTCTCCTCACAGCTCAAGGCAGGTTACAGCATTACTAAAACAAAACACATAATCATTCTAAAACGCTACATAAAATGCACATATTAAAACACACCTCCATAAATCAGATTAGCCAGGACAGAAAACAGCATTCTGGGTTAAAGTCAAACTATAGAGGTTTATTACAGTTTGGCCAAAAAAAACAACGCTCAAAAATGTACAAGCATAGCTCCATAGAAAGATGCAAAGCATTTTATACACTTCTGACAACTATTCGGGATTCCTCATGTCTCCTCCTGATTGGCTGAGAAATGGGCTAGCTAAGATCCATGCAGGGATTGGCTGGAAGTTTATCTGATGTCACAAATATGAGGAGGGGATCTCCGTGGCAAGATGAAGAACACTTGATTATTGGTAGGTTTAAAAGTCCAGTCTGTTTCAGAGATGCCCCCATGAAGGGCGTGAAACTGAAGGAAATGATTACATGGGTATGCAGATGATTCCTTAATCGGTTTAAGTGTTCAGTTCCATGAAGACTAAGGTGCAAGACCCAGAAAACAAAAGGTAGTAATCCTGCGTGACCAGATGCTTGGCTGCCCTTTCAGAAAACTAAAATAGTCATATTTTCTTTAGCCTTCCCTTCTGTGAGACTATGAGCATGCAGTCATTTCTAAACAGGTAAACAGATTGGACATAGCCCTAGCAATCAAGGGATTATCTATCACACATCTGTATACAAAGAAGCTGATTTTATTTGACCTGGGAGACTGGTGGGGGCCCCTTCTTAATTATTTTAGCAATCTCCGTTCCAGGAAGCTTATGTGAATAGGGGCATTGGGAGAAGCAGATGTCTTCACAATATATTGATACAGTTTTATACATTTAGCAATTGACACAGTACACAATGAATGGAAGTTACACAACAAATATCCATTTATACATGCATTAAAGATTTTTGGTTTAATATAGTTTGGGGTGCAGTTGCTGCTGGTTCCCTTCCAAAACTTCCAGCAGCTTCAATACTGCAAAACTTCAAAAGAACGGAACATGTTTTTAAAATAAAGGGAAAAAAATGTATTTCTTGTTTGGAGTCACTTTGAAGGTCCAAATCAATTTGGGGAAAGGGGTACCATGGCTTGACAATACCAGGTGCCATTGCCATGTTTTTTCTGAGAAATGCCAAGGCCTAATGGAAGCCTATTTTGTGGGGGGATGTATATGTGATTTAAAGCTCCCTGAAGCTCATATCATGAATTTCACAGGGTTTTCTTAGGCACAGAATACTCAGAAGTGCATTTGCCAGTCATTTCTCAAATATTGCCTATATTATAAGCTTATATTGCTTGCTCAAAATAAGATCCATTGTGTACAATGCAGCTTACTCCCAGATAAGCATGCATTGCATACCCTACCTTGTACCCAGATAAACCAGACATCTCAGCAAGAAAAAACACACATGTGCAGACAAAAATAATGTCCATCAAACTTCAATTATTTATTTATTTTAATCAAACATGACTTTCCTTTTGTTTTAGCATAATCCGCCACTGAACATGAGAGTATTTTGTTATATTTTCATTACAATATTCTTGCCTGAACGTTATCTTTCTTTTCCTTCTTTTCCTTACACATCTACTAATTTGAAATTCACACTGAGCTCTATCTGTGCATGAAATCTCTAATCAGACAACTTGCTTTTTAAAAGATGAATGATGAAGACATATGCAGGCTGTCTCAGTTGCTGCTTTAATTATAATTATTTGTTACTGAGCATATTACTACTCTCACACCTTTTTGACACATGCTGTGGAATAATCCAGGCTGAACCTTAAACTATGTCCATTAACTACTCCCGCTGATGATCTGAGGTAGGCAATCTTGACCTTTTGCAGTATTGTCATTCCAGTTAATTTAGGAGCATGTTCTTCTGTGGTAATATTTGCAGAATCAGATTCTTTTTCTTAATTTAGGAAAATACAGGCAGAAGTAATAGAGGCAGAAGAAAAAGCAAAGCAAAAAGGAAGCAGAGGCAAGGCCCATACAACTAGAACGTAAGTGGTGGTAGCAGCAGCAACTAGTCATTCCTCCCTATAAATGGTTTAAGCAGGCAATATTGGAATAAATTGGGTAAAAGATGTATGGGGCCATGAGAGGGAAGTTTCCAACACCAACCTATATCACAAAATGCCTTAAGTGGAGGAGAGGTAGATCAGATTTTGCCACCAGATTTTGCGGATGATAAAGAAAACATGCTCTCATCACCTCATTATTTTACTGGTTTGTTTGCTGTGAGAATGCAACAAAGATTCCTCTTCTCTTCAAAATTTGTTACTATGATTACCAGGATCAATTTTCTTGGATAAATGTTCATAGGCAGTAGGCTAGTTTACTAGTGTGACAATGCTGACAAAAGCAGTGTGAAATGGATCACTGAGCAGTGAACAGGAAAACATGAGTGTAGACTAGGGCCATATCTACACTGCCATATAATATTGTTTGAAACTCTGTTTTATGGTGTGCAGATGGGGCCTATGCTGGAATAGTTCAGTTAAGTGATGACTCTACTACACTATACTTCTGCTGAATACATTACAGTGTAAAGTACAATGTGTCTGCAAGATTCTTGCTTTTTCTTTAATCCCAGGCCCCTTCTACACTGCTATATACAATCCAGATTATCTGCTTTGAACTGGATTATATGTGGCAGTGTAGACTCAGATAATCCACTTCAAAGCAGATAATGTGGATTATCTGCTTGGATAATCTGGATTATATGGCAGTGTAGAAGGAGCCTTAGTAAACCAAATGGTACATTGCAGATATTAAAATGTAGTAACATTGTGCAAGAATGTTCAACTGGAAATGAAATGGCCACACTTGCTGAATTTCACTTAGACAACTATGAGTTGAGTACAGTTATTATGTCATGGTGAAAAATGTACAATAAGACACATAAGATAACTTCAGCTGACAGTTTTTGTTTAATGAAACATAATAATTTTGAGGTGTCAAGCACAAAACTCCTTGGAGGCACAAGGCTCAAATTGGGTTTGGATAACCTTTCATATTTGGGCCTAAATAATATCCTAAAGGCACCAATCACCAAATAACATCAATTTCCTATAGTAATAGGTAACAATGGAGAACGTTGGTCTGAGCTTGGAAGCTAAATTACCCCTGCTTAGTACTTGAATTGTAAACCACCAATGAATACCAGGTGCTGTAGGTGTTCTACATATATTATGTGCCAGTACTGGTCCATTATCTGGGTAGATTCCATCCTTCCACCCACTCTCCTAGCATAAATAGACAAACACATGGTGTTGGGATTACCAAAAGTCACAACTTGTTTATTTGTTACAATGCAAACAGGGTTGGCAGCCATGCATTGGCTCTGGATCAGGAATCAGACAGCCCACTGCTGATCAATTCAATCAAACAATAGGGGTCACAGGCAGTTTCTGACCAGTTCCGACCCAGGACACTCATAATGCTGCACCCCTAATAAGCCACTGAGACACACCAGCTTCCAATAAGGAGAGAGGTGCCCAAACAGGATCCAAAGCCTATGCTAAATGCCACAAAATGGAGGGGAATCCCCTGGCCGCCAACCCTGACAGTTGTAGCCCAGTAAATCCCAACCAAGAAAAAAATAAATGGGAACTTCACTGTTCAGAGATTGATTAGCAAATGCAGCCCATTTGCCAATAATCTTCCACTTTGCTGCTTATACTTTACCACTGGATAGATTAGTTGAGAGGACTCTTTGCGCTTCACTTCTGGACTGGCACCTCGAGTCTTGCTCCACTGAGACAGATAGCTTCCCATCCCTCATATGTGCCAACCCTGTGAAAATAAATAAAGAAAATACCGGGCAGTTTGCAATTCACAGTTTCCAGTTCTTGTAGCTAGAGGCTTGGCCAAATGTATGAGATGCATGAGGAGGATTACCACCATCCCATCTGTTTTATATCAATTATTTGCTAGGAGTAATTTGATACACACATAAAAAGCAGCAGTTAGTCTGTGCCCTGCTGAGGTACAGTTAAGACTGATTCTCAGTTGGAGGATCAGGGAGACTCAAATGCTTAATTCTGAGTCAGTTTAAAATAAGTTTGGTGACTTATTTTAAGGTAGTCTGTCTCCTGAGAAGGAACAGATAGTCTGTGATTGTAATTTACAGGGTGACTGCAGTTTAAAGCAGTAGGGAAAGAAGTGACGTTTTAAGGAAACTGAAACACCTCATTCTAACTTTTCAACTGTTAATCTAAGTGCCTCTAAAGAAGGTTACTGTAACCATTAAGCTTTGTGCCTGAATAAACGTATTATTGTTCTTTCTAACATCTAAGCTTCTGTCATATATATTACCATCAAAAGCAAACAAGGAAAAGAAAGAAAAACAAAACTTAAAAAGTCTCCTCTCTAAGTAGCCAGTGGCTACATCTTCCTATAGTGGTGCCAAGAGTTGATAATCCCCTTAACATCTGGTGGCCGCATTTTAAACATCCTTACCTCTGGTGGCAGCATTTAAATAAGAACATCTTTAATAAGTGGTGGCAGCGATAATATAAAATATAATATAAATATAATTAATAACAACCTCCACCTCCACATCTCCGCAATTGGTGTCAGTGGTGGGATTTTAAAAAGATTCTCCCTTGCCTGACTTCTCCTCAGCCTGTTACCAGAATTCATCTCATTTGCTTGTTCTCTCTGGTGTTACTGAACTATCCTTGGCAAAAGATGTGTTTTTGGTATGTGTGGATTTGGGGGGGGGGGGGGGGGATTGCAGGATACAAGGCAGTTTTATGCTTTCATTTTATGACAATAGATGCCTTTTCCAAACTGATGCACAGTTAATAATGATTCAATACATTCTGAATCCTTACTTACCTTTAGTTTTTGATAGTTTCTCTCTATTCCTGCCAGGTTCAAATTGAGTCCATAAATCTATTGTTTCTATTTCTTTTGTTTCAGAAAATTATTGAAAACTCTTCCCCAAGTGCTACATATTTAGTCAAAAGTCTGAATTGTTAATACAGTGGAACCCCAACTTAAGAACACATGAATTGAAGAGCATTTTGAATTAAGAGCTGAGGTGCAGCCTGGGTTTTGATTTGCCATAAGAACAGTGTTTTGAATTAAGAGCTAGTGCCAGTGGGTGCGCTAATGCCAGAGTACAGGGCTCAAGGGCTTCAAGGGAGAAGCCTCCATGACTTGTGATCCATGCCTCATGCCTCGTGCTCTTGTTCATTTTGGGAGATTGCTGTCCGCTTTGCTCTTGTCCACTTTGAGGAACCCTGGGTTAGTTGATTTTTTGTGGTTTTATTCCTGGTATATTTGGCTTCTCAAAAAGTGGGAGGGAGGGAGAGCAAGAGAGGGAGAGAGGCTGGAATGAGTACAGTATGAAAAAATGATGCTTCTGCCATTTTAAAGTTGATATTTCTTTTTTATTGTTCCATGTAAATAACATTACTTGTTATTTGTAAGGTTTTCTTAAAACAAAAAATTGGGGAGGGGTTCGGAGGGCTGGAATGGATTAATAGCATTTCAATGCATGTCAAGGGGAAAATTCACTTTGAGATAAAAGTATTTTGAGCTAAGAGCTTGGTCATGAAATGCATTAAACTCTTAAGTCAAGGTATCATTGTACTAAGCTTATTTTTCCATGGAAAGTTATAGAAAACATATTAAAAACACTCTTTGATAATATTTTTATTTTGTTTTAATTTGAAAATAGATTGCCATCTGCTCCCAAATATTTCAATAGGGCAACTGGGAAAATCAAATTAGATTTTTTGAATCAAGATTTAGTGTTACCAACATCTGAGTAAAAATCTGTTGTAGAGCATGGCATTGAAATGAAGAGAAGGATAGAGGCATGAAACTCTATATTCCTACATATATTTCACACCCTTTCTAGTATCTCAGCTATTTATATAAATCCATCAGCTTTCCAGTTATGTTACTGTTTAAACAGCAGCTGTCATATGTGCTTTACATATATTTGTTTTGTTTTGTTTTACCAAAGTTTAGGGCTAATTTAGTTAAATTCAGGGCTGAATAGGCACAAAGTTATGCAGGTCTAGTATAAGGGATAGTGATTGCCTGGTGCCTAATTTTAACCCAAAGAGCATCATTGTTAACTTATCTCCTGGATGTCTGGAATAAGCACTGCATAGTTCCTGTATTGTCTATTTGTAATCTCATAAGCATTTCTGGATAAAAAATTATCAATGTTCACCTGTATTACTGGATGGCATTCTGTGAGAGAGTAGTAACCACCTAGGGCATAGGGTGGCTACCTGTGCTTGACGGGGTCGCACTCCCCCTGAAGGCGCAGGTCCACAGTTTGGGGGTCCTCCTGGATTCATCGCTGTCACTTGATGCCCAGGTGTCGGCGGTGGCCGGGAGGGCCTTTGCACAATTAAAACTTGTGCACCAACTGCGACCGTACCTCGAGAAGTCTGGCTTGACCACGGTGGTCCACGCTCTAGTTACCTCAAGGATGGATTACTGTAATGCACCCTACATAGGGCTGCCCTTGAAGACGGTCCAGAAATTAAAGTTGGTACAACGGTCGGCAGCCAGGTTACTAACTGGAGCTGCTTACAGGGAGCGGTCAACCCCCCTGTTCAAGCAGCTTCACTGGCTGCCGATAATATTCCAGGCCCAATTCAAGGTGCAGGTTATTACCTATAAAGCTCTAAATGGTTCAGGACCTGCCTATCTTCGTGACCGCATTGTCCCCTATGAACCTACGCGCTCTCTGAGATCTTCCGGGGAGGCCCTCCTCTCACTTCCACCTTCCTCACAGATACGTCTGGTGGGGAACAGAGAGAGGGCCTTCTCGGCTGTGGCCCCTCGGCTCTGGAACTCCCTCCCCAGGGAGATTAGGTTGGTGCCCTCCCTACCATCCTTTAAGAAACAATTGAAAACCTGGATGTTTGGGCTGGCCTTTGGAGAGACAGCCATTGGATGACCAGCCTCATTATAATTCTATTCTGAATGTTATTAGGCTCCTTTCATCGGGGTATTTTAATCTAATGATTTTATCTTATATTGCTGCTATAGTCCCCCCCCCCCCCACCTTTGAAGTTGACGGATTTGCATTGGTGGTTGTTTGACATTATTACTGTTATATAAACCTTTGTTTTAACTTCTGTTTTATCATCTTCTTGTGTTTTAAACTGTGTATATTGTTTAATGTATTTGTGCTGTTACTTTTGTAACATTGTGAGCCGCCCCGAGTCCCCACGGGGAGATGGTGGCGGGGTATAAATAAAGTTTTTTTTAATTATTATTATTATTATTATTATTATTATTATTATTATTATTATTATAGTGAGGTCAACATTCAGTTACCTGCAGAAGCAGCGGGTTGAGGTCCAGTGCCCAGCATGTCCCCCTAAACTAACACTTGAGAACTAGACTAACATGCAAACTGGGTCTTAAGGCAACAGGAAAATAGGTTTATTATTTCAGACCCAAAATGAAGTCACATATAGAGTCTGCACTCAAAAAGATCAGACATAAAGAATGCAGTACAGTACAAGACATTTTATTCTCTTTGACAGCCATTCAAAATATCAGTGCCCTTCCATGACTGGTCAGAAATCTGGTCCAGTCAGGATCTGTAGCTTTGTTGGCTGGGGAATCCTCCTAATGTCAGAGGTGTTCAGAGTTTCCTCCATGGCGGGAAAATGACTAAAATGGATCCCCTCACAAGCCTAATGTCTGATGGTGACTCATCTCTGGACTCCCCTGGGAAATTGGAAAACTTTACTTGAGGCCAGGCATTGTCTTCTCCTGATGGAGCCACCTCACAGTAGGTGGGGCACTAGTAAAGTCCCTTAGGGATAAACACACAAGTATGTTATATTATTTTAGTTTTTTCCCAAGAAGCAAGTGCTGGACTGCACAAGCGCAGATATGATCCCCAGCTCCAGTGTATCTTAGTTATCTTTATTATACAACATATATGTGGAAGTCCCAAAGAGTTATGAGCATGTGAGTTTTATAAATGACTTTTTAAAAAGGACAAATTTATAGTTTTGAGACAATGAAGGAAACTCCTTTTGTTAAGGGATTTATAGTTAGGCTTTTTGTCTGGGATTAGGGAAAGCATTTCCTCTTCAGTTCTCCTAATATGTTTTGTTTGTGAATGGTTAGAATGTGTCGTTTCCTGGTATTGTTATTGGAAATGAAGCCCAATGTGAGGAGAGGGGAATGCCATTTGTTCAATATTGTGAAACCTTATAAAATGTAAAGAATAGAATAAAATTCATATATGATTTCAGAATTCATGTTGAGTCCACCTTTTGGAAGGGGGTCAATTTTTGACAATACTAGGGCACCCTAAAAGCTTATATGAAATGCTCTCCCTAAGGTGATTTGTCTAACATTCTTATAAATTTTAAGGTGAATTAGACATAAGCCATTAGGCATTTAGATGAGGCTGACTAATACCCTTCCCTTCCAACAGCCATTTAATCTCCAAGAGAAATATGTGTGTTCTCAGGACTGCCTCTTTATTGTTGTTACTTTACTGATTGTCATTTTTATTATTGTAAATTACCTTAAGAGCATTTGCCATTTTGGTTATATGTTAAGTAAATAAATAAATAAGCAAGTAAGCAATCAAACACAAGTAAAAGGTAAAGGTAAAGTTTTTCCCCTGACATTAAGTCTAGTCGTGTCTGACTATGGGGCTTGATGCTCATCTCCATTTCTAAGCCAAAGAGCCAGCGTTGTCCATAGACACCTCCAAGGTCTTGTGACCAGCATGACTGCATGGAGTGCCATTACCTTCCTGCCAGAGTGGTACCTATTTGAACTGCTAGGTTGGCAGAAGCTGGGGCAAACAGCGGGAGCTTACCCCACTCCCTGGATTCGAACTGCCAAACTTTTGGTCAAATACAGGTATCAATTGAAATAACAGAGTGTATCTTGCTTAACAATCAAGTGGAGCCAGCCTACTAAGTTTGCTAGTTTTGTTTTATCACTTTTCTTAATTTTGCTCCACTGCCTGAACAGTGTGTGTTTTATCTGACATTGATCCACAACTGAACACCAGCAGATGGAATTATCCTCTTCTACAATTCTCTGTACCCCTGAAGTTTTTGAAGTTTCAGGGAGGACATCTGCTTTCATAACATTATTTTTAGCTCAGACTAGGCAAAGCTAGCTTATCTTTAGAATATATAGTAAGGCTACAAGAAGGTCTATTTTAATATAGGTGACTCTAGTGTGTGTGTGGGGGGGGGAGGGGGAGAGGGGGGTGCAAGTATTTTAGTCATCCAGTTATGCGTGAGTCAAATGTGCATTATTGTAGCATGCTATTAAGAGCACCCCTTAAATCTTTTGTACTTTTATCTTTCTCTGATACTTTTTTTCTTCTTCCAGTTCAGATATTCTGTATCAATGGATACTATAGTCACCTGTGCTAGTATTAGTTATTTTGTATAATAGTCACTTGTTTCCATTGGCTTTACTTTGATATTTGTCCATGTCTTTGTCATTCATTCATTCCATTCCTCTTTGCTTTTCAACCACCAGACTCAAAAAATCAAAGCCGCTTACCTTGATAATCCAAAGCACTGCAGGACAATTTCCATTAAAATATTGCTAAAATCAATCAAATAATGAAATGGCAAAAGACCAGTAGAAGTACACAATGCCAGATGAACTCATTCAACCAGAATTCCATAATGATGTCTGCTCTATAAAAGGCTCCAGGCATGAGACCAATTTTGTTAACTTAAATCACTGGCAGACTTGAGGTTGGAGATCTAATCTTTCATTGATTACCATATATTCTCATACAAGTCCATTTTGATGAAGCTACAGTAAGGGATCAATTCCTCCCTGAGATTCCCTGCATCTTATATTTTGATGCTCTTTTTATTCCTATGAATCTCAGCCTCCTTTAGGCATCCAAAAAGAGACTTATCTCTTATGTATCATGAAGCTCTCCATCAACCCCTCCACACTGCATGCATTATAACCCAGCCAATCAAAAAACATCCAGACTAGAAACTGAGGGAACATAAAGGCTCCCCTGCAAAGCTCACATGATCTTTTTCAGCCAATCACAGGGCTGCTTTTCCTCTCCCTTCTTGTAGTGCTATTTTAGACTTCAAATCACAAAAATCTCTGTTATAGTTTTTTTTAAAAAAATGTTAGTGGTAAAAACTTTAAAATTTTCCCAAAACTCAGTGGGTGAGCGAAATGTTCTGAAACTTGGAGGGCTTATGGTTGTTAAGACTATTCATCTTGATAGTCCAATCAATGATAGAGAAACAAGGCCCCCAAAAGATTCTGAACACAGCCAGCTGCATCATGCTTCTCAGCCAATCACAAGGCTCATTCTCTCCATACTCCTCCCCGCTTGTGAGTTCAAGCCCCATAAATGGAGGTTTTTTTAAAAAAAATAATAATAATTTATTGGTAAAAACTTTTTAAAATCCCAAAAATCGGTGGATGAACGAAACGTTCTGAAACTTGAGGGGCTTACGGTTGTTAATGTGTCCTACAAGTGTAGCAAGTATCATCCTGACATCCCTAGAAATGACAGAGGAATGAGCCTCAATTTTTTTCTCATTACCACCAATGGAACAAAACTAATGAAACAAAACAAATCTTCCAAAATTCAGATTCAAAACAAAACAGGCTGTCCAAGTTTTGAAACAAAATTTGAAATGGATTTCTGGCATTTCACACATCTCTAATAGAGAGTTCATTGAAGTGTTACACATATAGTTCAAATGTTTGTAGAAAACAGGATTGCCAGCATACTGTTGTAAATAATTAGGCATTCATGCAACTGAAAACATCATGGATTCCAAATCACATAACTTCTGCAAATATTCATGAAATACATGCAAACATCAAGGTGAAGTCAATCAGGGTGCAGACTATACAGCCATAACAACAACAACAACAACAACAACAACAACAACAACAACAACAACAACAGGCATTGACAAAATTACGATCTGCCAACTGCAAAAGGCCACCCTACTGGGATATGCACGCATCATCTGAAAATACATCACACAGTCCTAGACACTTGGGAAGTGTTTGACTTGTGATTTTGTGATACGAAATCCAGCATATCTATCTAGTTTGCTGTGTCATAATAAAATAATGATTTATTCTTATATCCTGCCCCATTTCCCCAAAGGGACTTGGGGCAGCTCACATCGGGACCCAAAAATACACAATAAAATGCAACCACATAAATACATTTAAAACATAGACATAAAATCATAGAGCATGTAAAATACATTAAAAGCATACTTAGAACCAATAGCTAATAGCCAGACGCGGTGAGCTTATTCAGACTGGAGGCAAGGCAAATGTTGTGAAAGCACGGTATCTTGTACCCTCTACTGAGTGGGCCAGAAGAGGTGCAGTAGCTGGGTATAGGTGGAGGTAAGGGACAGCTGTCAATTTATGTCAATTCAGTCAAATGCACATTGAAATAGCCAGATTTTCAGATCTTTACTAAATGTGGCCATGGTGGGGGCTAGTCTAATTTCTCTTGAGAGGAGCTGGCTGGGGGGGGGGGCACCTCTCCCTCATCCCCACCAGCTGTCTTTGAGATGGTGGCAGGAGCGAGAGGAGGGCCTACCCAGCAGATCTCAGAAATTGTGCAGGCTCTTAGTAGGAAATACAATCACAATGATAAGCCAGTCCTGAACTGTTTAGGGCTTTATAGGTGATAACCAGCACCTTGAATTGGGATCGGAAACTTATCAGCAGGCAGTAGAGCTGTTTTAATAGGAGAGTTGTCACCTCCCTATAATTTGCTCCTGTTAACAACCTGGCCTCTGACTGTTGTACTAGCTGGAGTTTCCAGTCTGTCTTCAAGGACAGCCCATGTAGAGTGCGTTGCAGTAGTCCAATATGGAGGTAACTAAGGCATGGACCACCATGATCAAGTCAGACTTTTCGAGGTATGGTCGCAGTTGGCGCACAAGCTTTAACTGTACAAAGGCTCTCCCAGCCTCCACCGACAAGTGTCAGCACTGAATCCAGGAGAACCCCAAACGTCCTTCTTGCGTACAGAGGTAAGCCCATTTTTACTGCCCTAATGGGGTAATATCGCCTCATTTACACTGCAATCTTCTATATATTTACCTGGGCTTTTGTTCCACTGAATCCAGTGCAGCTCATTGCAAAATAGGATTCAACAGTCATGATCTTTGATCATAATAAACCCCTGTTTGTAAGAATTTAATGAACAGTGTTTGGAAAGGTTACTTTTTGGACCACAACTTGTATTACTATGGTCATGCTGGCTGTGATGGGATGTCTGGAAGTTCTGCTCTAAGAAAATTTTTCCAAATTGTGATAGCCATCTGAGGAAACAAAGCTCTCTCAGATTCCCTGGGGATGCTGCTGTGAGGAGGAATAGGGAGCCACACATTAAAAGACTAGGGTCAGTCGCTATAGGGCCTTCAGCAATTCTAATGCTGTGTAAGCTTCAGGAGTTCAGGCCCTATTTTATAGAGTCCAGAACTTCAGAAAATGTTTTGCAAATCAGTTTGGTCAACTGAAAGACTTCATTTTTATATTTACTTTGTTTAGCATCAAATGTGAATACATCTTTCTACATATTGTTTTTCTTCATTGCTATGATAGTTCTAAAACTATCTTGACAGACTAGAGAGATGGGCCGAAACTATCAAAATGAAGGGACAAATGCAAGATACTTCACTTCGGCAGGAAAAAATGGAATGCAAAGATACAGAATGGGGGGCGCCTGGCTTGACAGCAGTACATGTGAAAAAGATCTTGGAGTCCTTGTGGACAACAAGTTAAACATGAGCCAGCAATGTGATGCGGCTGCTAAAAAAGCCAATGGGATTCTGGCCTGCATCAATAGGGGAATAGCGTCTAGATCCAGGGAAGTCATGCTACCCCTCTATTCTGCTTTGGTCAGACCACACCTGGAATAGTGTGTCCAATTCTGGGCACCACAGTTGAAGGGAGATGTTGACAAGCTGGAAAGCGTCCAGAGGAGGGCGACTAAAATGATCAAAGGTCTGGAGAACAAGCCCTATGAGGCTTAAAGAACTGGGCATGTTTAGCCTGCAGAAGAGAAGGCTGAGAGGAGACATGATAGCCATGTACAAATATGTGAGGGGAAGTCATAGGGAGGAGGGAGCAAGCTTGTTTTCTGCTGCCCTGCAGACTAGGACACGGAACAATGGCTTCAAATTACAGGAAAGGAGATTCCACCTGAACATCAGGAAGAACTTCCTCACAGTGAGGGCTGTTCGACAGTGGAACTCTCTGCCCCAGAATGTGGTTGAGGCTCCTCCTTTGGAGGCTCTTAAGCAGAGGTTGGATGGCCATCTGTCGGGGTGCTTTGAATGTCATCTTCCTGCTTCTTGGCAGGGGGTTGGACTGGATGGCCCATGAGGTCTCTTCCAACTCTACTATTCTATGATTCTATGATTCTATGTATTGACATTGGCATCACTGTGTGATTTACCAATCTCCCTCCCTCCTGCACGCATACAAACTCTGTCTCTCCCTTATTCTTTTCTTATTTCCTTAACTTTTTCTATTTCAAAATTTTCATTACTGTCCAATTTGGGCCTTAGCTAATTGGTAAGTATTTAACAGTTCCATATTGCCTGTGTCCTCACTGTCTCTTGCACTAAAAAGATGCCTTAGCAATTCAGGGAGCATTCCCAAAGTCCACATTTATTTACCATAGATGAAGGTCAAAAAGCCCTTTGAATTTTACCAACTCATAACTCCCTAGAGTCACATGTGCATCACTGGCATACAGACTCACCAACATCTCTAGTAGATTCTTCGTTGAAATATTTTCCAAAGCAATGACATTTTCTCCTTCTTGATTGTAGTAAGTCATCACTTACATCTTGCAAGTTGTTGAACTGCATACACAGTACAACTTAAGGCACAAAATAAAATTCATGTGACAGAGTTTTAGATGCTTAAATCTTTTTTTCTGCTATCAACCAGCAATGAAAATGGAGTGAAATATTGCTATCAGGGACCTTTCATTTGTTCATTCTAGTCCTCAATGACCTCTTTAACAATAAAAACTGGATGGTATTTTTAACAAGCACTATAAAAGAATTTGTTTGTGGTTCACAAAACTGGCCCAGGGAGACGAAACCTTTATCCCATTATTTTCTAGTCATCTGGATATTGAAGCCATAGCAGATGTTTTATAAATGGCTTGTTTTCTTGTAGGAATAGAGATAGAGAAAAGCAAAGAAATTTACACTCTCCAGGACCCTTTGTTACATCAGCTATAAATATACATAATACTATAAGAACAATAGAAACTTGAGTAGCCTAATAGTATGAAATATATCACATCATAACTCAGGCATGTTTTTAAAGGCTTCAAGAGTGACCTAATAGCAAATCAGTAAAAAGCAGCACTTTTCAAAACACATGTAGATGTTTTAAGAGAACAATAAATAGGATTCAGGCTTTTGCTGTTATGTGCTTTCTAGTCATTTCCAATTTAGGGCAAACCTATCATCCACTTTTTGGGGGACTATTTTGGGGTAGGATATTGTGCACTCTTCTGAGGTGGACAGAATGTGATTTTACTTACCCAAGGTCATCCAAGGCCCTTCTCCACTATACTAAAATGCAGGTGGAAATAGGTTAAAATAGTTTATTTATTTTATTTCCAATATTTCTATCCTGCCCTTCTCCCTGAGGGGACTCAGGACGGCTTACACAACTGGCAGGATCACTACCAGTACATCATAATGCAATAAAATAAGAATAAAACAGTTAAAATAGTTAAAAAACATAGTAAAATACAATATATAAAAGATAACACAGTGCAACACCAAATATATATGCCAATCATCCATCAGACCTTGTGCAAGAGCCTTAATCCAATCCATGTCAACGCTATCTGAGTTTATTCATTAAACGCTTGCGCACATAGCCAGGTCTTCAACTTCTTTCTAAATCCCAGAAGGGATGGAGCCTGCCAGATGTCACTGGGGAGGGAGTTCCATAGCCGAGGAGAGAAGGCCCTGTCTCTCGTCCCCATCAGCCGCGCTTGTGAGGCAGGTGGGATCGAGAACAGGGCCTCCCCGGATGATCTTAAGGTTCTCGTGGGCTCATAGGAGGAGATGCTTTCGGACAGGTAAGTTGGACCAGAACCATTTAGGGCTTTGTAGGTCAAAACCAGCACTTTAAATTGGGCTTGATAGCATATCGGCAGCCAGTGGAGCTGGCTTAGCAGGGGAGTTGTACACTCCCTGTAAGCTGCCCCAGTTATTAATCTGGCTTCTGCCCATTGTACTAATTGGAGCTTCCAGGTCGTCTTCAAAGGCAGCCCCATGTAGAGCGCGTTGCAGTAATCCAAATGGGATGTAACCAGAGCGTGGACCACCGTGGCCAAGTCAAACCTCCCAAGGAACGGGCGCAGCTGGCGCACAAGACTGAGTTATGCGAAGGCTCCCCTGGTCACCGTCGAGACCTGGGGCTCCAGGCTCAGCGATGAGTCCAGGAGAACACCCAGACTGCGAACCTGTGTCTTCAGGGGGAGTGCGACCCCATCCAACACAGGCTGTAACCCTATTCCCTGTTCAGCCTTACGACTGACCAGGAGGACCTCTGTCTTGTTTAGATTTAGTTTCAATTTGTTGGCCCTCACCCAGTCTGAAAACAGCCTGTTTCCACAAACTTTCTAGTCCCCACCCCAACCCAAAACTTTGGCTTTCCCTGCGGGGGTGGCTATATACTATCCCAATTGAAATTGAGATAGCATGAAGCAACTCCAAAGCCCCAAATATTTCCCCATTACTTACTGAAAGGGTCCCTGGCAGCCATTAAGCCTGTCCTCCTGAGAGGAGGAAATGATGCCTGAGGAGATAGGAGTGGTTAGGATGAAAATCTTCCCCAACCCCACCTCCCAGTTGCCTCACACATCATTTCCTCCACACAGTAGTATGCAAGGAGAGGCTTATTGATGGCCTGGCATCCTTTTCAGTAAGTTTTAAGGGGGAAATTCGGGGCTTGGGGAGAGGGGGTGGGCGCTCTCTTATACATTTGGGCTTCAGAAGCCCAAAATTGTGAGATGGCTGCGTGGATTGATCCCCAGGAAACACGTGATACATTACAAGAGTCAATCTACACAGACCCAATACCTCATTGGACCCAGATCTTTCTTAAAGATCTGGATCTAATGAGGTATTTAATTAATGGGGAGTAAATGTATCTATTTCAACTATCAAACTGGGGGAAAAAACCTTTTTCGATTATTTTTTCTTCAAGATATTACCTTCAGTTCTGTATCGTTCTCTCAACACTGCCCTGTGCCTTTTTTTTAACATGATTGGCAGACTGGTAAATCTTCCACAATCTCTGAAGAAAAGAATGCTAACTGAATCATGGCAATACTATCTTTTAAGCAGTGTTGTAATAATCAGATTTTAAGTTTTAAACAGGTATGCAACATCTTTTTTTAACTACATATCTTCTGATACTTTGGTGTACTGCAAAGCAAAACGTTTTCTGATCCAATTTGCTTTCACATTCAAAGAATAATCACAATGTGTTTAATGTGTTCTGCTAAATTCAAAGGAAGATGAGATACTAAAATGGTATGACATTTAAACTGCAATCCTATAACCACATATCCATGAGTATGCCCCATTGGTCTCTATGGAAACTGTTTTAAAAAATATATATACATATAGGATTTCACTTGTTTATGGTAAAATAATATTTCTATTTAATGTTATCAAGCATCCGGATGTTAAGTATTAATCAATGTATCAGAGCAAAACCTCAATAATCCAATATTAAACTTAAATATATTCACTTGCTATAATGGGGTAATGGCAACAAAGTAAAATAAATTATGAATAAGTTTAACTATTAATGACTAATGCACAGCAAAGCCAATGGAATACGTTGGTCCCAGCTAAATCCTATGTGACTCTGTAAGGACATGCATAAGAAGTTCCTCCTTACACAACATGTTGTATATGTAGCAAGATATTTCATGAACAGAGTGTCAAAAATGTATGGATTACCTAAACTCAAACTTATTATTTAATCAAGTTAAACGTACCGGAAATGTGAAGGTTTGTATGACTGTAAATCAAACAATGATCTAAGAGAAATATTTGAGTTCATGGATCACAAATCTCCTTGCAATTAATAATCATATACCTGGAGAAAAAGAAATGTTCTAACTGAAGAATTTCATAAGATCTGTAAACATGACAACAAATATTGACATCATGCTTAACTTGTGCTTTGCCTTCTGAAAACCTCTGTTTGGCTATTGATAAAAGATAGGTCAGAGATATATATTATTATTCATCAACCAGCCTGTCTCATTTAAAAGAAAACCACTTTCTTGTGTCTTTGTCTTAGAAATAATACTTTGATTTGATTTAGGTATACTATTCCATGTCCATATCTATTAAAGGTACTTTGACGGACCGACTGCTTCACCTGATGTTCAGTCAACCCCATTTTCAGTTCTCTTATCATCTTTACTGAAGCAGGTTTCTGAGACATTGAGAAAAGAAGGCTTCAAAATCTCTTTTCCTCAAAATTATAGTGGTCTGAGTGCACATGCTATGAGGGAAAAGTTGCCACTATCATGCCACTGTCAATCCGCTCAAAAACTATCACCTGTCTCCCTCTCCAGCTGTTGTATCTCAGTTTTCAGGCTTGTCAAAGGATCAGTCTTCCTCTGTAATTTTAATGTAACACAAATACTGAGACACGGGGCACCTGTACACAAGTCACTTTTTAAAGTGATTGACTCCAATGAATTGTTGGGTGTTTTTTTCTCTTGAGAGAAATACATTATGCTGCAACTTTGTGCTTTGTTTCTCTTTAGCAATCCTTTCCTCCCCCTCTGATTTCTTAATCGTGCCACTCAGTTAGCAGGAGCACTGTGCGCTGTTTGCTTGAATAAACTACCACAAAGTGCTCAATGACCTGCAATTCCATAATGTTCAATTACTCCCTTGGACTGAATGACAAAAGAAAGGTGACTATTAATGACTCTAAAAGCATCAAATGAGATCAATAAACCATCAAAGCCTTGATCCCAGGGGACCTTTTAACATCCTTCTTTGCACACAATTTCTTTTCAGAGGAGACTGTATTTGAAAATTAAATGCTCCATCTGTTAATGGCATTTTGGGCCCCATTGTGCGCATTACATAGGGGGTAATTAGTACCTGTGCACCTTGGAAGGTTTTGGAAAATTGTGTTTGACAGGGTGGCTGGCTATGCAATATTTCCCTGACTACATACTGATAGAATCTACAACCTTTCAGTCTTGAGACCTTTTGCCATAAAAACAAACATCCTGGGAAGAAGGTAGGGGGGAAAGAAGAAATGGCTAGGAACTCACTCATAGATTAGATAGTTTATCTCAGGCTGAATGTACACTGCCCTATATCCCAGGATCTGAACCCAGATTATTGGTTTATCCCATAATATCTGGCAGTGCAGACTCACAGTTGAAATCAGATAATCTAGGATCAGTGTAGAGCCAGCCCCAATCTATGGCCAGGTGAAGTGTTCCACTTCACCTGGCATCCAGGAGAAAAGAGAGGGGCTGCTGGGAGAATTTGTTGCCCTGTGTGCAACTCCCTCTAGGCAATACTTTCCCCATCACTTGGGGAAAGTATTGCCCTCCTGTCGATGCCCTGTGCTTGCTCCATTTGAGGCATCACAACATAGGCTGGGGGTGGGGCCACCTCAGGAAGTCACACAACATTGTGTGATGTCTGGCGTGGGGCTCCATCCATTAGACAGGGTGAAAGCATCCTAGGATGCTAAATTCACCCAATCTGATGAGTTTATAAGAGTCACTGGCTTTCTTCGGGAAATACTTGGTCTGAATGTTTTTAATAGACCTTACTAGTGCAGACCCGTTCATGAAATTTACCTACATGTTGACCCACCATTCAAATGTTGGTTAATTGGGTTTAGTCAATTTGGACTAAGCAACAGGATTTCAACCATGGTGCACACTACTGCAAGAAACTAGGTTTTCATAGCAATACCTTTCAGGAAATTGCTATGATCATTCTGCAGAAGACTATGTAGAGTTTATTCATGTTTAAGATGAGGTCTGCTAAGTCCATTACCCATGTATGGTGGAGTGGGTCTATAAATGGACCTATTCTGCTGCATGCCTAGAGTGCAGGGCCGGCCGGAGAAATTTTTTGATGGGAAGCGGGGGTGCTGAAAAGCGCCCCCGCCACCGGCGCCCTGGCCCCGCCCAGCGTGACCTGGCCCCGCCTCCCACGCTGCGTGGGAGGCGGGGCCAGGGCGAATAGTGAGGGGGGCGGGGCCAGAGTTGGCCCCGCCCCCGCCCAGCGTGCCCTGGCCCTGCTACAAAAGGCCAGACGGGCGAGCGGGGGTAGCGTGGGAGGCGGGGCCAGCTCTGGCCCCGCCCCCCCGCCCAGCGTGCCCTGGCCCCGCCTCCCACGCAGCGTGGGAGGCGGGGCCAGGGCACGCTGGGCGGGGGGGGGGAGCGGCCTCAGAGCTGGCCCCGCCTCCCACGCTACCCCCGCTCGCCCGTCTGGCCTTTTGTAGCAGGCCAGACTTCAGCGGAGGTTCCTCCAGGCCGCGATCGCGGCCTGGAGGAACCTCCGCTGAAGTCTGGCCTGCTACAAAAGGCCAGACGGGCGAGCGGGGGTAGCGTGGTGGGAGGCGGGGCCAGCTCTGACGCCGCTCCCCCCCCCGCCCAGCGTGCCCTGGCCCCGCCTCCCACGCAGCGTGGGAGGCGGGGCCAGGGCACGCTGGGCGGGGGGGCGGGGCCAGAGCTGGCCCCGCCTCCCACGCTACCCCCGCTCGCCCGTCTGGCCTTTTGTAGCAGGCCAGACTTCAGCGGAGGTTCCTCCAGGCCGCGATCGCGGCCTGGAGGAACCTCCGCTGAAGTCTGGCCTGCTACAAAAGGCCAGACGGGCGAGCGGGGGTAGCGTGGGAGGCGGGGCCAGCTCTGAGGCCGCTCCCCCCCCGCCCAGCGTGCCTTGGCCCCGCCTCCCACGCTGCGTGGGAGGCGGGGCCAAGGCACGCTGGGCGGGGGGGGGGAGCGGCGTCAGAGCTGGCCCCGCCTCCCACGCTACTCCCGCTCGCCCGTCTGGCCTTTTGTAGCAGGCCAGACTGCAGCGGAGGTCCCTGCAGGCCGCGATTGCGGCCTGCAGGGACCTCCGCTGCAGTCTGGCCAGCTAGGAAAGGCCAGACGGGCCAGGGCGCACTGGGCGGGAGGCGGGGCACCGTCAGGGCGGTGCCCCGCCTCCCGCCCAGCCTGACGGCGCCCCCCCGGGCCTGCGCCCGAGGCGGCGGCGTCAGGGGCCTCAATAGTGGGGCCGGCCCTGCTAGAGTGCAAATCAGAGCATGACAATACTTGCTAATATTCAGTTGGTGAGTTACATTGAATTTAACAAATCCCAGATTGTGTAGGTATGGTTGTGTGTGACAGGAAAAAATGTAAAATTAATAGGTTTGCATGTTTTATTGTCGAAACCTTAAAGTTTGGCAGAGTCTTCTTTATCAAAATAGCCCTTCAAAATATTATTATTATTTTTTTGGAAGGAATGTTAGAGGTACAAAGTAAATTGAGACTTAGCAAAGTTCCCATTTTGGATTTCATCTCTTAGAATTCAGTGGCCTATCCTGGGTATTTTATTCAAAACTTTTTCCAGTCTCTGGCAAAGATAGGAATGAGCGGATATGTTTTAAAGGCAGAGAGAGACCCAGTTGGCTTAAGTAACAGGGCTGAGTTAAAGACTATTGAAGAGAAAAGCATAGCTTGAATTGATAAAAATTATTTCTAGGGCATTCACAAAAGCCATGAAGAATCTTTCTGTGGAACAATGTCGACCAAATACATGAGAGAAGGTTGCACATCAAAACACAACACAAAGCTGGAATATCAAGAAAAAGAATTCAAACGCTAGGGTTTTTTTTTCTTGGTATGCTTACCTTTTCACAAAACAAGGAGTTTCTGAGGTCAAGGTGATTTTGAAAAAGTGAAGTCCTACTGGTATCTAAGGAGAGAAGATGTGCCCTCCTGAACTCTTTGCTCTTTGGTATGAAAGTAAAGATTGTCTTTCAGATCCATAGCTCTTTGGTACCAAACCTTTTACCTGTGTTGATGACTGTTAACTTACTCTGTATTGCCAGGTATTTCTCAGGGCTCAATTGAATTTGCTAAAGTAGCGGGGTTTAAGCTAAACAAGAAAAAGTCAATCGTCCTAACCAAAAACATCAATAAGAAAGAACAAGAAAAACTGAAGGAAATCTCTGGCTTACAACTTACAAATAAAATTAACTATTTAGGAATTAAAATTACAGCCAAAAATTCACAGCTTCTAAAGAATAATTATGAGGAAAAATGGGCCGAAATAAAGAAAAATCTGGAAAATTGGAAAAACTTAAATTTATCACTCTTGGGAAGGATCTCTGTGATCAAAATGAATATTCTCCCTAAAATGTTATATCTATTCCAAAATTTACCAATAATTAGAAACCAGACGTTGCTTCAAAAATGGAAAAAAGATTTAACAATTTTTTTGTGGCAAGGGAAAAGATCTAAAATAAAATATACAAATTTAATTGATGAAACAAAAGAAGAGGATTGGGAATGCCGGATTTGAAATCGTATTATGAAGATTGTGTTCTCCTATACGTTAAGGACTGGACCACTTTAAAAAGAGATTGGATAATAAATTTCAAAGGCCATGACTTACATATAGGCTGGCATGCATACCTTTGGTATGATAAAATGAAATCAGAAAAAAAACTTTGGCAATCATTTTATAAGATCAACGATAATAAAAGTATGGAATAAATATATATCAAGAATATACCCGAAAACCCCATTACGGATTTCTCCCCCTGAAGCAAGTCAAAGGAGACTATCAGGTATGGAGAAATTGCCCCTATATAAAAACATGGTGGGAGGGCAAACAGAAATGATATCTCAAGAGGAAATAAAAACAAAGTTCACAAATATTTCATGGTTCCAACACGGACAGTTAAGGGAGTTCTTCAATAAAGATAAGAAACAAGGTTTTATGAACAAAGAAACATTCTGGGACAGAATAATGACTTCGGGGAAAAAACTGATAACAAAACTTTATAGACATATCCTGGAATGGGCAACTGAGGAAGAAACAAGGAATGTATGATAAAATGGGCAGCCAATATTGGGAGAACAATTTGAATAGAACAATGGGAAATTATGTGGAATCAGAAAATGAAGCATATGTATTCATATGACTTGAAGGAAAACTGTATCAAAATGTTGCACAGATGGTATATAACGCCACAGAAATTAGATTATTATTATAAGGACATGAATACCTCTTGTTGGAAATGTAAGCAGCATGAAGGAACCTTTTTTTCCACATATGGTGGTCTTGTGATAAGGTGAAAAAAATATTGGAAAATTATCCATGAAAGTATTCAGAAATTTTTAAAAATCGATTGTCGACTTAAACCAGAACTTTTCCTTTTACTGAATTGAAGTTAAAAGAAAATGAGGAACTATTGTTCAATTATATGATGACAGCAGCAAGGATTACATATGCGAAGTATTGGAGACAGGAGGAAATACCGGATGTAGACCAATGGTTAATCAAGTTAATGGAAATTAAAAATATGGACAGACTAACATATATAATAACTAAACACCAGGGAGTGCCGAAGAGAAGTACAGACTGGAAACCACTATTAGACTATATAAAGCAAGGAAAAATCACAACACTAATTTAGAGATAAGAACTGAGGTTTCATTTTCATAGTATTGATTTACAACGTTTGAGAATATGAAAAGACAATTTGATAATTTTGACAGGATATAAAGGCACTAGTAATCGAAAAAAATGATCCTGGGATACTTATTTTACTATAGAGAAGCAGACTTACAAATGGAAGAAAACTAATCTAGGGGGGAAGGTTCCTCCCTAGATGTAATCTGGTATAGATGTGGATAGAAGTCAAGCCAGACATTTTTTTAATTATTTTTTAATTATTATTGTTGTTGTTATTATTTATTTATTTTCTCCTCCTCCTTCTCCCGTCTAGCCTCTCCCCCCTTCAATTTCTTACTTTCCTATAACCATAAATGCTCCCCCACTTTTATTGTTAGCCTTTGAAATTTTAAATAAAAACCTTTAAAAATTTTTTTTAGCAGGAATGTGAACTTTTAAAATAAGGTACAAACAGACTTTTGTTTGATTGCAAATGCATACGTGTACATTGATTTCCTTGGTTTATTTCCTATATATTTCACATTCTGTTTCATTGTCAAAATAGTGTCCAGAATTTTTTCATAGTCTTACATCAAGGTAATGGTCTATATAGTATATCACTTCAGTCTAGGTTGTGAGCTGCCTTGGGTCTTATAATCTTAAGGATATAAAGTACACACACAAATAAATATACTATCTTAAGTAACGTTTCAGAGCATTGCATGGACAGCACCTGGGGAACAGCTGGGAGATCTCTTTGTAAGAAGAAAAGGCTGTCCCGAAAGCTCCTGATCAGCTTCCCAGCTGCCAAGAGATTTCACTCTTGAGAGAATTATCTTTGCAGTTTCTTACCTTGTCGTCTCAGTGTCCACAGCCATTTTGCACCTGCAACTCCACTACCTTCAGGAATGCAACTATGGAGGAAGGAGGGCATTGCCACTCCATTTGAGAGGTCGTATCTCATTGCTTTACTGGTTACATACAATTTCATAACCTGAGAGCAGGCTCGGACATGGGCACGTGACCCAAATGAGTTTGAAACTTTTACCCTTAAATTGTCCTGCAGTTAATACAGCAACAGCACTTTTATGAGAACTTGCCTTTTTGGGAGAAAACAGCAATGTTTTAAAATCAATTTGAAATATTACTTTTACCAAAGCTGGTTAAACCGCTGAGCTGTTGAACTTACTGAATGAAAGGTTGGTGGTGTGAATCCGGGGAGTGGGCCCACCTAGCAGTTTGAAAACATGCAAATATGAGTAGATCAATAGGTACCACTCTGGCGGGAAGATAATGGCGTTCCATGCAGTCATGCTGGCCACATGGCCTTGGAGGTGTCTACAGACAATGCTGGCTCTTCGGCTTAGAAATGGAGATAAGCACCAACCCCCCAGAGTCCGACACGGCTAGACTTAATGTCAGGGGAAAACCTTTACCTTTACCTTACTGTTTATGAATTAAGAAGCTTGACTATAGTAACAATGCAACATTTATAGTATTCTGTTGTTCTTCCATGCGAATAACTTCCATTCAGTAGTCAAAAGAATATTGGATTATCACCTAAATCCTCCTGTTTGAAGTCTATTACATGTGAATAACTACTCAGGTGTACAGAGATTTTATGCGTAATATATTGTACTGAAATGTGTTGACCCTCCTTCTGGTTTTGATGGACAATATTGGAAAAAATTACATACAGTCCAATTTATTTGAACAGTCTTTTTGAATAGGCCTTTTCCAGGCCCTGTAGTGTTTGGATAAGTGAAAATGAAGTATTCATAAACTGGGGGCTACTGGGAAGAATGACACTGTGAATTCAAAGCTGTCTGATCATCAGTATTTCAATAACAAGGTTTGCTCTATAAGCATTTCAGTCACAATTTGCCATCTATTGTTCCACTGTGGTTTTGCTGTAGAGAGTTGACACCTTGAGTACAATACCTCCATTTCAATGCAGGGTTTATTATTCACAGAGGTCCTGGCCCTTTATCAGTGCAGCCCTCAGCTGAATTAATTACACACACACTAATATTCATGGGCATTAAATGTGAATAGATCAGGAAAATAATGTCGACTGTTTATATAATTAAGTCACTACAAGCTGTTGGAAGAAATACAACTTGCTTACTGGCTTCTTGGATGCAAATCAATGATTCATTAGCTAAAACATGTCTGTATGATAATAGTCTCTTTGTGCATGCTATGCAGATTAATGAGGAAAATTGGGGGAAATATATGCTACACATAGCCATTATGATTGATGTTGGACATAATGGTTTGAATCCATTGTTAGTCCCAACTAGGGTGCACCTGTTGAATCAATAAGAATTGCTGAAGTAATTCCTTATGTTCAGTTGCAAATATTGTGTGAATATTATAATGAGCATTTTATGAGCTGGCTGTATTTTCTAGGTGTGTGGCTTGATAATTGGTGCTGGTAGGATGAAGAAAGGAAAAGCACAATCTACATTAAATCCCAAACTACCTCTTTCCAAAATGTTTAATCACCTACAAACAGTGCCGGCCCAACATAGAGGCCAATGTAAGTGCCCTGCTTGTGGCACATTGTCCCCGGGGGCGCCATTGAGGCGCCCCCGCGGTGGCGGCGGCAGCAGTGGCGGGGACCATCGGCTTCCTCCTCGCCGAACGCTTTTGGCAAGGAGGGAACTGATGGTTCCCGCCGCCACTGCCGCCACTGCCTCCACCACTGAAGGTATGTGCAGGGCCTTGGGGGGGGGGCGCAATTTCGGGGGGTGCGCGGCCACTAGGTTCGCCTACAAGGCAAAATTACCTAGGGCGGCTTCTGCCTACAAGGAAAAGGACAACGAGCAAAAGAATCCACCTGTCACTGGAGAATGGTGCTCAGATTTTCAAGCCACACTGGAGCGCCTACCTCTTCTCTGAAGCTGTAATTCTTTGTTATTTTTTTCTCAAAGGAAACAACAAGTGATTTCATCAATTTTCTAAAATTTTGAAAACTGTATTGTTTTTGAACACTAGCCTCAGTTACATACTTACCTGTGCAAAATTCACATCTGTAATTTTGTGCAGAAAGCGGCATTTTCCATGTACAAAATAACCTACAGAGAAATTGTTGTCTTTTGATCAAAACAACAATATGCAAATTTTGCATAGAAAAAGTCCCAACCTGCAATCATTCTCTTCACTCCAAGATTAATCTTTTCTGGGATTCCCTAAACCTGAGGAAAAAAACATTTCCCAGACAATTCCCAAATATTATTGAGAATTCTTCTCAAGCCTATCTATACTTTTTATGATTTTGTTTTGCAAATTTTGGGATTTCAAAATTATTCAAGCCACCAAATCTGTCCAAAACAATTTAGACCAGTTCAAAAATTATTCACGCTGATTCTGGTTTGGCTTGAATGATTTTGATTTACTTCAGTAAAGGACTGAACTAATCCCACACTGAACTCTTCAAAACATGTATCAATGAACTACCATAATCATTCAGTTTGGGATAAGACCGCATGCACATCCTGATGTTCAACACAAAATGGGTTAAACATATCTAAGCAGCAATTTTGAGTACTTGCAGTCCCATAATAAACCTCCTCTCTTGTGGAAATAAGAGATTTGAAGTGGAGCCACCAGTGGCACAATGGGTTAAACATTTGTGCTGGCAGGACTATTGACTGAAAGGTTGGCGGTTTGAATCCAGGGAGCGGATTGAGCTCCCGTCTGTCAGCTCCAGCTTCCCATGCAGGGACATGAGAAAAGCCTCCCACAGAATGATAAAACATCCAGACGTCCTCTGGGCAATGTACTTGCAGACGGCCAATCTCTCACACCAGAAGTGACTTGCAGTTTCTCAGGTCACTCCAGAGATTTAAAAAAAAAGAATTTTCTTGTAGTACTAAAGCTTTCTGGCAAATAATACACAAAGAAAGCTACAAATCCCAGAATTCCATAGCATTGAGTCATGACATTTAATGTGGTATCAAACTGCTATAATTCTGCATTGTGTATTCAGCTATAGTACGAAGAAAACTTCTCTGAGGTAATCAGGATGCCCACCTCCACTACTTGTCTCCTACCTCACTCCAATGGTAAAGTAATAAAGAGGACAGAGAAGCAGAATTAAAGGGAAGCTCAAAGTCATGGTCATTTTGTCCATGCGGTTATGGACAATCGAATAGTGGTGGTTCCATTTCCAAACTATTCCTGTGTCCACCTTTGCAACATGTCTAGTTTTAAATAAACATGATTACATTTAAAGGAGCTAAAATACCTGGCGTATCAATTTCAAATATGCTAGGTGAAATGTGACCAGATTTGATCGATACATCAGGATGCACAATGACACCAAAGCCAAAGCTTGTAACTTATATTTCCAAGCTGGACAGATCTGGACCTAGTTCAACTAAAGCAATTTGTTGTTAAAACAGATTTTTGGTTTCCCCTCCCTCCTTCTTTCCTTCCTTCCTTTGCTTATTGGAATGATTTTCAAGTTTTCCACCCCCACCTACTCTTTCTCTTTTTTAATAATTTGAATAATCATAAAATAATACTCAAACAAACATTCCCTCTGGATTCTTAATCTTTTTCTGGAAGTAACTCAAGGTCTGCATTTCTGATTGCCTGTTTTAGTTCTGGATAAAAAAAAGAAAGGAAATGTACTTTTTAGGGCCTTAGAAGTACCATTGATTCATGTTTGCTTCCTCTGAGCTTATAAGAAAGCTTCCATCAAACTCATTTCCAGAATAATGCAGAGCATATCTTTACAGAAAATGCATATTGCATTTTTTCCCCATTTTCAGAGGGTTTTAATGAAAATCAGTCCCACACGTAGAAAGCAATGGGAGACAGAAAAGCAAAACCAAAGTTGTGGATTTCAGTTTTCTTAGACGTTTGACAGGTTCCCCAGATATTCCCTTTGTGTGATATAGCACTATGTGTTGAAAAAGGATAAGATCAAACTGGTCAGTACCTCATGAGCAAATGCCATTTTTAAAACTACATCTGGTATGTGTTTACCTTTTGTCAAGAAGTGTTATATTTAGGGAGGCCTTTCTAGAGAGCAGCAGCTTAGAGAGCTGGGTATGTTTAGCTTGAAGAAGAGACGGTTAAGAGGGAACATGATAGCAATGTTTAAATATTTGAAAAGATGTCATATAAAAGATTGTTGAGATTGTTGTTTTCTGCTGCTCGAAAAAGGTTCATCTACACTCTAGAATGAATGCAGTTTGACACCATTTTACCTGCCATAGCTCAATGTTAGGGAGTGCAATTTTACAAGGTCTTGGGCCTTCTCTTTCAAAAAAGACTCGTGCCTCACCAAACTCCAACTCTCAGGGTCCCATAATATTAGCAATGGCAGCAGGGGTTTCAAACTGCATGCATTCTACAGTGTAGATGCATCTTAAGATATGCAGCAATGGCTTCAAATTACAGAAAAAAGAGATTTCACCTGAATATTAGGAAAAATTTGCTGATAGTAACAGCTGTTAAGCTGTAGAATATGCTGTTTCCTTGGAGTGTGGTGGAACCTCCTTCTTTGGAGAGGCCAAATTGCTGTATATCAGGAGTGTTTGACACTATATCCCAGCATGGCAGGAGGTTGGACTGGATGGCCATTGTGATGTCTTTCAACTCTATGCTTCTATGAAACCTGTTGGTATTTGTGGGCCTGATGTTGAAGTGTAGATGCATAAACTCACATATCACCAGATCTGGAAACAAAATGGCCAGAACCTTTATTTGATACAGCTGAGACATGTTAGCATGACAGCTTGTAAGAAAAAAAAATGCAACAACCCTATATGCTTACCAATTAATCTCTCCAGTCTTGTCTGCTAACATTCTGGGAATAGCAATCTCAACGCACATGTTAGTTTTATTTATATAGCCAAGAATATAAACTGGAGAGGTGTGCTGGTCTTTATAAATCAGTATGTGGTGATAACAGTTTTGTGTGTTTTCTTATCATGTCAGAAGCAACTTGAGAACATACTGCAAGTAGCTTCTGGTGTGAGAGAATTGGGCATCTACAGAGATATTGCCTAGGCGATGCTCTGATGTTTTAGCTGGGAGGCAGTCCTCTCATGTCCCCACAAGCTAGATCTGACAGATGGGAGCTCACCCCATCTTGTGGATTCGAACAGGCAGCCTTCAAGTCAGCAACCCAGCCTTCAGGTCAGCAGTCCAGCTGGCACAATTGTTTAACGCACTGCACTACTGCGGGAGAGGTCTGTATTTAGTAGATTGAATGCTGCAGCATTATAGAGCACCCCAAATTAACCTAACTGGATGGAAATCACAACAAAAAAGCATACTTTGTTCGATGGAAAAGATAAGGCACAGTGAAGGCTGCTTCTCTTTTTCTCTCCATTTCTGTGTAAGTGACTATGCACATGCAAAAAGGTGGCTTGTTTTCTCTGCAGCTTTTATACATCAGCATAATCCATCATGTGTGAAAATTAATCTTGCTTGATATACACTTAGTGGATATTTGCAAAAAGCTATGAATATTAGTGCACATCTTTTCTTTCAAATTAGACAAAAAAATTAGATAGAAACATCACTTTCACACATGGAAGTGTTGTAATTCCAGTGTAAGTTTGAGAAGGGCAAATTTCACTATATGTGAAGCAGCTCTTAGAGGTCATACTGGATTGCTTTTCTTGGGACAGAGTTGCCTTTCTCAAGCTTTTATTTCCAATGTATAAGCAGGATCTAATATACAACTCTACATATTGGGATGTGCTTAGCAACATTGGAAGAAGATGAAAAGTGATAACCTCGCAGGACAAGATGTGAAGTTAGGGTTTGGGAGAAGACAGATAGAATATTGGAATCTGACTCAAATGGGCAGAAAGCAAATTGGGTGTACTATAGAATGAAATTGTAGGCCTCTATTGTCCTTGAAGGCATACAAGTGGTAATAGCTAATCCTGCACTTGTCTGAAACAGAGCAAAGGTAATGGATGCGGTTATTTTTTTCCTCGATATCTCTGCATTCCCCACAGCACTGGTGTCATTTCTGGCTGGGAATATCTCTTATACAGATAGAAGCATAGACAACAAGATTTTCTGGTATTTGAGTCAAAAGCAACACCTGGCCTACTAATTCTACAAAGGCATGCATGTTGGAAAAGGTTTTCAGAACAAATAAGGTATTTACAGTGATATCTTGACATACAAGTAAAATTTGTTCTGTGATCAAACTTGTAACTCATTTGCTTATATGTGAAAATTTTCTCATTGAAATGCATTGAAATGCTATTAATCCAGTCCCAAGCTCAGTCACAGAACAACTTAAACCCATTTGCCAAGGCCCCGCACGGGTTCAGGGGCTTCAGCCAGCCCTCCCTCCCTCCCTCTCTCCCTCTCACGCTGAGCAGCTTTTGGCCTCCCAGCCACTATCCACCCTTCAGATGCAAAGACGAAGAGAAAGGAGTCCTCCAGTTGCCCGTGACAAGGCCCCTCTCTTTCTTCCTTCCTTCCTTCCCTCCTTGGGCAGCTCCCTCTTGGCCTTCCCGCCAATGTCCGCCTTTCAGAGACAGAGAAATTAGGCCTCCAGTCACCCACACCAAGGCCCCTCCCACCCTTCCTTCAATTCAAAACACAGGAGGAGAGGCAGTCGCAAGGAGAGGCAGTCCCACATGCTCATAGAATTTCCTTGTGTGCCCTGCCTGTTGAACCAATCAAAAGAGAAGAAAGCTATGAAGTGTTTTCATCAAGCTGAGTCTATATATACCAGGGCAAGTGCCTCCATTTCTCTGTTGCATCCTGACTTTTGAGAGAGATCAATCAATCTCCCAGTTTGCTGGTGGTGATCTCAATGCCGCACACAGTTCACAGCAAATTGCTTACTAACTTTGGGTTCTGGGTCTTCAGTGAATAAATGCAAGCAGGATTTCTTTAAGCATCAAAGCAGCCAGTCCGAATGATGTTCATTACTCATTATGTATATGCACAGCAAAAAAAAAAAGAGTGACTCTGAATTTAACTTAGTGGACAAGCGAACGTAAGCGAACGAACCCAAAGGGTGCTCACCAATGCGTCGTCTTCATCATGGAAAGAAGTGACAAGTGGAGTGCCGCAGGGCTCCGTCCTGGGCCCAGTTCTGTTCAACATCTTTATTAATGACTTAGACGAAGGGTTAGAAGGCATGATCATCAAGTTTGCAGACGACACAAAACTGGGAGGGATAGCCAACACTCCAGAATACAGGAGCAGAATTCAAAACGATCTTGACAGACTAGAGAGATGGGCCGAAACTAACAAAATGAAGTTCAACAGGGACAAATGCATGATACTTCACTTCGGCAGAAAAAATGGAAATCAAAGATACAGAATGGGGGATGCCTGGCTTGACAGCAGTGTTTGTGAAAAAGACCTTGGAGTCGTCGTGGACAACAAGTTAAACATGAGCCAACAATGTGATGCAGCAGCTAAAAAAGCCAACGGGATTCTGGCCTGCATCAATAGGGGTATAGCGTCTAGATCCAGGGAAGTTATGCTCCCCCTCTATTCTGCCTTGGTCAGACCACACCTGGAATACTGTGTCCAATTTTGGGCACCGCAGTTGAAGGGAGATGTTGACAAGCTGGAAAGCGTCCAGAGGAGGGCAACTAAAATGATTAAGGGTCTGGAGAACAAGCCCTATGAGGAGCGGCTTAACGAGCTGGGCATGTTTAGCCTGCAGAAGAGAAGGCTGAGAGGAGACATGATAGCCATGTACAAATACGTGAAGGGAAGTCATAGGGAGGAGGGAGCAAGCTTGTTTTCTGCTGCCCTGCAGACTAGGACATGGAACAATGGCTTCAAACTACAGGAAAGGAGATTCCACCTGAACATCAGGAAGAACTTCCTCACTGTGAGAGCTGTTCGACAGTGGAACTCCAGGCCGTGGTGGAGGCTCCTTCTTTGGAGGCTTTTAAGCAGAGGCTGGATGGCCATCTGTCGGGGGTGCTTTGAATGTGATTTCCTGCTTCTTAGCAGGGGGTTGGACTGGATGGCCCATGTGGTCTCTTCCAACTCTACTATTCTATGATTCTATGACAATGAGACTTGACAGACTTCTCTGTTGTTTCTTTTACCTCCACCCCTTACATAAATTTTCCCTCAGTTCACACTCAATTGCCACCAGGTTGCCGATGGCACACATCAGTGTTGCAGCCCCAATTCTCTCTCTTTACCAAGCATGACGGTGCTCTCAAAAGGAACACCACAGTTGTCTTGCTACTACTAGGCCCAATTCTCCTTCCAACTGTAACAAATCCAAAATCTCTACGAAGCATTAGGGAGTTATGTGAATCTGAAACAGAACACCTCTATGGTTTTTCTAAGAGTTGGAGTTTTACAAGGTCTTTATCCATCTGGTGGGTCCTGAAAGGTTCAGGAAATCCAGGGAATCACACAAAGTTGACCATTGGAAAAGTATCGGCAGAACTTTGAAGTGACAAATTGAACCAAATTGAACCAAATTGAAATCTAAGCTATTTTCTAGTCTGTTTCATATGCCATTACATTACCTTAAACATCCTACACAACCAGCTTCTGGTTTCAAAAGGACAGGTCTGAAACTAGTTTTCAAAACAAGGGAAAAGTAATTTGTACTATTTTGCTGATGCTGCTTGCTTGATGCCTGTTTTGGCATTGTGTATGAAATTGAATGGCTTGGCTTGGCTTCCACTCGGATTCAGGAAATCCTGGGGCAGAACTAGTACAGTGCGTCTTTTGGGTCCCCTCTTAAAATAGACATGTAATCTCAGGAACCCCATGACATAGTAGTGTTGCACTCATGCAGCCTCAAGTCATTTGTGGAGAAGGACATCAATTATGGCTGCAGTCCTTTTGTAGTGGACCTGGAGATAGTACTTCTCTAGGAATGTCTGTTGTCTTTTGTCACAACTTTAAAGCACATTTATTTTTCTTTGAAAAACCATGAATTTCTCTAATTTCACAGTGGTTATGTTCCCCCAAACACAATAAACTTTACAGGCCTGCTCTACTACAGTCCTCATTGTGGGTTAACAACATTTCAAAATGAAAGAAGTTGCTTACCTTAGGATGGTTCAGTGTCTTCTTGTCTTCATGGATTTGAGGTGTACAGGTTTATTTTCAGATGTTGCAATTCACAGGCAGGCAAATCCTGAATCCACGGGGTCACCACAAGTCATCAATAGAGCAGTGGTTCTCAGAGTGTGCCCTACCCACCAAAAGCCTTTTTCTCTTGTCCTCCTTGAAGCCCAAAGCATCCCCCCTACTCCTTTGCTTTCAAAAGACTTTTTTTTGCTCACTTTTCTCATGGTGGGGGTATTCTGGGCAATCTGCCACCTGTCCCACACTGGCCATCATACCTTTTTCTTACCTTAATAAAGGTGGGGGCAGCCTGGCAATGCATTGCATACATATAGTAGGCTTGAGCACGGATTCATTTTTTGCCGCTTCCTTCGTCCAATCCAGCTTCTTTGGCTTGGGAGAGTTACCGTTTTAGCTTTTTTTTCTCCTTCCCTTCCTCTTTTTCAAATACCTCTAAAAGATAATTAATCCCAGCAAACAAAAAGAAAACCCTCATACTCTGAAGACTGCCACGACCTAGTTACCACTCCTCTAGGGTAGAAAATAGAACCAGCTTTAAGGAAGCATTAAACCCAAAGCAGAAAGCAGAAAGAAAGGAGATTTAAGTATGCCCACTCAAGGCAGGGTGTTCAGTAGAGAAAAAAGAAGGTTTTTAAAAGAAAGCCCAAGAAGGATTTCCCTGGTCATCACTCTTCCTTCCCTGGGCCTCCTTAAAATGCCTTGGAAAGCTGTGTGACATTCTGCAGGGAGAAAAAGCATGCACCTGCCTGAAGCACATCTCCTCTAGAGTAGAAACAATTTTAACCCTGTTGCTAACACCCAGGCTCCCTTGAAGGAAAAATAGCTGCCCTTTTCAGCTATTGGCCGAAAATGGCCATCTGGCTACCCACCTGTTTTTGGGAGGTGCACAAAAAGAGATACAAAAGTTTGCTGGTATCTAGCCAGCAAAAACAGATCAAGGTTCAGCCGAAATGCACAAGCCTAGAATATAGTATACTCTAGGCAATCTGCCACTTGCCCGACACTGGCCATCAGCTACTTTTCCCTTGTTTGTGGAGCTGTTCGTTTAGCTTTAGGTGTGCGGGTGGATGGAGACAACCAGCAACCACAGTCAGCTCAGCAGCCCCAGTCCCCGTCTTCTTCAGTTGCTTGCATGCCTGCGAGCCAAAACACTGCTGTCTGAAGTTATCCTCCCTCTGCCCCTGAGCCTATACATGACACAGTGACATGCCCTTCACTACCCCACATGAGGGTGCCACTACCAATGCCTTCTGAATCAGTGAAACAAACAACCTACTCTGATGGGCTCTCTTCCGCTGGACATTTAGAAGACTTTAAAAATAATATTCTCCAAAAACATTGGTTTTCAAACATAGCTGAATTTCCCACCCACAATACATTTTTAAAATTGGTTTCAGTTAGTTTTAGTTAATAATTAAACTGTAGTGTTTTCTTATAAGGGACATGCTGCTTGTGGATGATAGCATCCTTCAGTATGTTGACAAGCGTGAGAACAAGAAATGTGAAAGCTTAGGAAGAAGTTGGTGTAGTTCTTGTTTCTATTAGTAAAGAAAGTATTAAAAATCCTATAAATAAATTGTGGGACGTGTGGAACTGTGGATTTTTGGAGAAATTACACAGTCAGGCCGGGCAGGGAGGGATAGCTTTTTGGGTTTTTTAAAAAATATTTTATTTCTAGGAACTTAAAGAATTTCCTAAAAATTGGGGGATGGCCCAAATGACTCATGGGGCTGAAAATAGTAAATGTGATGGAAAGGGGAGCCTAGAAACCTCCCATTGCCACCAATGGGCCAGATCTTCCCGGACCAAAAAGAAGTATTTTGGGAGCCAGATCAAAAAATGGATTATTGCCCGCTCAATTTTGGGAAGCTCCCAAAAATGGATTGGGGGGGGGGGGCACCAAATTCGGATTGCTGAAAACAGAATGGAGTTTAGCCAAATTTTATGCCCCTATTAAACACATGGATACTTAATTCCCTTTTTCTTATCTCTTTCATTCCTTCTTTTCCCTCCTCCCTTACAAAGTAGCATTATTTACCCAAGGCTTTGAATTATTACCAGTCAAATAAACACAGCAGGCAATTAGAAATGTAGCTAAAATTGGAATTAGTGAAAGCATACACCATCAATTTTTGAGTTCATATATACAAATGAGGTTTAGTTGAAGGGGAATAAAAATATCCTTCCCATGATAATAATTCACCTTGTATCCTATTTAATTGAAAGAGGAAGCACTGTAATTTGGTTGTGACACAAGCAGGAAGATCATCACTTTGGTATGTGACATATAAAACAAAGAGCAATGTTGGAGAATACATTTTTAAAGCCTGTGTTTCTTTGGGGCATCTTGTTATATGAGATATTTTGTTGTTGCTGTTGCTGCTGTTGTTGTTTATTCATTTAGTCACTTCCACCTCTTCAAGACCTCATGTATCAGCCACCCCCAGCTCCTTCAAGGCCAAGCCAGTCACTTCAAGGATACCATCCATCCATCTTGCCCTTGGTCGGCCCCTCTTTATGAGACATTACAAGCAAGAAATGCTCATGGAGTTGCATCCAATGGTGTCACTGCAGCATAGAAGTTGGAATCAATTACTTAAAGCAAAACATTGCTATTTCAATAATTGTAAAGAACAAATAAGCAAAGATGCAAAAAGTACCTTAACCCTTACACTAGAATAAATTCACGACACATAGTTTGATGAAAATTGATAGATTTCAAAACAACTATGGTAAATTGACAGCAGTTTTCCTCTGATTACAGATTGAATAGTCCTGACAGCTCCAGACAGAAGCACCAGTCAGTGTATAAAAGAGAGACTGTCAATCTTTCAATCATTTAAAGAATTGAAATGTTAACTTCTTTGTCTTCAGCAAGGAGATGACAAATTAAGGAAGTGTTGTGATCATCTTGTCTGCCTTCTCCTGCTAAGCAACTGAACGAGTAACACACTGGATATCTTAGCATGCTAAATTGTTTAAATTAAGTCACTTGTTGACTGGTGTTTCTGTCATTTTTCAGGACTGCTTTGGGATCATGTCTCACTCAGTTTCTTACACACTTAAAATAGTAGACAAGACAATGTGTCCTGAGATCCCAACTTGTTAAGTCAACTAAAAAGGTAATTCCATAATTCTCTGGGTGTTTTCAGTGCCCTATATCTTAGATAATTTTGGAAATATTGAAACTGAGAAATGTGAGAAAAGTATTGAACTAAATTAGGCTGACTGTATATATAACATGTAAAAATGCATGAGAGGAAGGATCTGAGGATAAGGAGCTCTGTTTTTGTGATTTGCTGTTATATGTCTTCAAGTCATTTCTGACTTATGGCAATCCCAAAGTAACCTTATCATAGAATTTTCTTAGCAAAATTTGTTCAGAGGGGGCTAGTCTTTGCCTTCCTTTGGGGCTGAGAGAGTGTTAATTTGCCCAAAAGTATCCAATGAGTTTTCATAGTTCAGTGGGAATTCAAGCCCTGGTTCTCAGGCCATAGAAAATCAATACACCATGATGGCTAACTTTTCTCAGTATGAAAGATTTTAGACTGTTTCCCTATTTTTCTGCCTATGATTTTGTCCAATTTTACATATTCACTCAAGCCAGCTTGTAAACACCAAGGCTCAAAACAAAATTAGCAAATCATTGATATATTATTTTTCTCTATTAAACACTCCCAAATTAACTTTATTGTCATATTCATATTCATTCTATTCGTCATTAGGACAATTGCAAAGCATTTATATCAGTATCCCAGACAAGACGGAGTACCATATTAATCCAAATACTAAGCCAGAATTTGCTGGATGGAAGCTAATTTATCTTTTTATCGACAAATATCAAAGGTACTTAAGCAATAAACAGGCAGGACATTAGCCATCATTCTGCAAAGTCACACACTTATTGAGAAGGATAGCCTCTGAGATGGCAAACTTCCATAAAATGAATTTCCTGACATAACTGGAAATCTACTTGCTTAAAATAATAAAGCCCACCTATTAAATATTCATTTGTCTAAATATCACATGAGAAATGGGATACAGTCTCATGAAGATATATTTAAGACACTTTTGCATCCACTTCTTCCTGGTTGTTGTACTTATACAATCTATGGAGTTTGGCAACAAAATACAATTTTCAGCACTGCAAGGTCAATGCCCCTCAAGACCTGAAATGTGATAGATGGTAGTGGATATCTCAAACAGATTAATCAAATTCTAGCAGAGGAAAGAAACTAACTTAATCTTCTTTATCCAACATATAAACAGTTTTACAAACTGTATCTGAATATACACGAATTGATGGAGGAGAGAGAGGAAAGAAAAATGGCTACAGATTAGAGTAGTGCAGTAAGAGAGTAGTAAAGGACCTACTTGGCATAGAAAAACAAGTCCAGAATGTGTTGTGCATTACAGGTGTCAGCAGATATTATTTGGGATGGGCCCATGGTTATCATAGAGGACATGAATTCCAGAGCAGTTTCCTACAGTGATCTCAACATGGATGTTGAAATCCCTAGCAATGAGCTGGTCCTGCTTAATGTTTGTACAGATGTGCCAACTGCTTTAGTGTTCAGCATTTTACTATTTTCCCTAATAGCTAAGCCAGACTTTGCATTATGATGATAAAGGAAACACAAAAACAGCATGAAGCTTAAAGGTGTAACAAAGCAGGCCTGTTGAGTGCAATCTATGATTCATATAGGATTCTCATAAAATTGTAAAGTCAAGGTATGGTGGAATTGTATTATGAAATAAGGATGTACATCCACCATTTCGTCATCTCATGCAGGGTTAAATAATTATGGTAGCTTTGGTGGAGGAAAAAATATATTCCTCCACAGTATCCTCTCTGTATGTGAACATGATGAAGTGTTGAGAGTGATCGTTCTGTGACGAAAAGTACACGTGTTTTCTGTAAGAAAAAAATGAAGATGTTTTCTGAGTATGCAGGGGATTCTGGTGGTGGCAATAGTGGTGTGTATATGTGTGGCAGAAAACCCCACTGAGATTTTTTTTAATACAGAAAAACTCCATAATATTTTGAGTCATTTAAAAATGCAAAGAAAATGCATAAGATTCTGATGGGTTCATCATTCTTCCTGATCAGGTTCCTTGGATTTGGAATGAATAATAATGAATATATGTTTCCATATCTAATACTAAACAACTACAGTGAATACACAAATTCCCACTGTCTCACCTATGAGGGTGTACTTTTGAGTCCAATTTAAAGTGCTGCTTAAACTATGTCATTGGAGAAGACAAAAGAGAAGGTAAAGCAAAGAAAGAGACAAGGGAATTATGAGTGAAGTTTCACTTTACTTGGACATGAAAAAATTGGACATAACATATCTGCCACTGCCAAATATAGTGAACCCTGAAATGCAACAAGATTCTGGTGAGTTGTACCAAACTACACAGGAAGCCTATGATTTTGTCACCACCACAAGCGTTTGTAAACCTGGACAAAAAACTGTAGCAAGTCCAATAGCTTTCTAATATGGGACATTTATCTATATTTTCAATAAAACTAAAATACAAGCAAGAATTGACTGATTTTACAGCATATTCTTCATATATCTGGAGTGAAGAAAGTGAGTATGGATCTACATAGCTTTATTAATAGTATAATCCTTCTGTTTCAAGGGAGCAATAAAAAGATGGCACAAGGATGTTGTACACCCACTCAAAGCATTTTACATTTTATGAGATTAAATCCCATTAACTACCTTATTAAATGAGGTTTGATGTATTTATAGTGCATGCTTCATGTTGCATACTTCATGAATACTTTCAATTTGCTAACATTCTTTTACACACACACATGCTAAACACAGAGACCTTTATTTTGAGGATCAAAATTTCAGAATTAAGAACCTGCATGCACAGGACATTTTGTTTCCTCTTATGTCTCATAAAAATAACTTTGTAAGAATCAATAATAATAACAACAGCAGCAGCAGAACCAGCAGCAGCAGCAACAACAACAACTTAGGCTATGAAGGCTTTTACTACCAGCTTCATTATCTCAGTTAGTCTTCAAAGTTCTACAAGATCCCTGTGCATACGCATATTCTACACTAACACATCTATGTCTTTTAACAACAATAATAAATATTTTTTACCTGCCCCCTCCTATGGGTTGAATTAGTGAACAACCAATACTACAAAAATAGCATTAGCAAAGAAACCCCCACAACATTAAAATAAAACCAATCAATAAATACTCTGGGGAACTCTGTCAAAAGTAACTGTTCATTACTACTGATTAAAACTCAGTAAAGCAACTTCAAGCAGTCCTAGAATCCGAGGGGTGTGTGTGTGAAAAAAAGGTCCTCTGAGTAACAGTCTAGCTAGTTTTTGGCTGATATATGGGAGGAGGCAATTCCATAGATAACCTGGACTTAAACCATTATAGGACTTTAAACATAACTAAAATGTTGTATTTTGCCCAGAAGCTATTTAAATTTTGATGTAATATGGTCACTGCTTGATGTACCAGTAAACAATATGACTACCGCATTTTAAACTAACATTTTTTTTCAAACTATAGTCCAATTCCCCAACAGTCTGAGGGACCATGAATTGGCCCTCAGTTTTAAAAGGTTGAGGATATTTGCTCTAAGATGACCATTATATTGCTATAAAGTTTGTTTGAAATAGGAATAGAAAGCATGTGTCATCCAAGACTGCCTGTAATTGAAAGGCAATTGTCATCCTTCCTGTTTCTACTCTCTGAAGCCTGATTAGTGATGGTTAGTCTTGTAGAGAATATTTGGGAGTGATTGTTAATAGCCCTAGTAATGTCTTGATTCTATTTATTGACCAGAGTTTCAACAGCCATTAAACCCACTAAGGCTTTCTGAAATCTTAAAAGATTCATTAGATTTCAAAGTCTATCACCTATGCAAAGACAGATAGCAGACATGATACATACGCTGACCGGAAAATGATCCGTTCATGACAATCACCTCCATCTACAATGCTGAAAACAGCAGCAGGGGATGACCTGCTGGATGGATAGGCCCTGATATCAGTTGAGATGGGTCCATGTTTGTCACAGTTGCCATGAACTTCTGAACAGCACTTGACAGACTGACTAATGTCAATGGGATGTCTGTCACCCAAGATCAAAAGTCTGGGCAACTGCAACATCATCTCTGAAACCAATTATGTGAGCTCAACACGAAGTCTGACAGGCAATAGAGTGGATGGTATACTAACAGAGTACTACTCTCTTTGCCTGCTGGTTTATTGGTATTCTAATAAATGATATCAGCATACCCAGTCATGTAAAATTATTTTATAATGTACTGCTAGGATTCCAACACATACCAGTACAACACATCACAAGACACAATTAAAACAGTGGTAACCATTGGATCTAGCATTGTTCCTGGACATTCAGAGGGTAGTTTATCTGGCGAACCAAAGCTGCCTTTGCTTGGTCAATCCAAATCTGGCAAAAGTGGTCTGTATCTTCATCATCTCAAATCTATAGCACTTTGTACATGAGACTGCTCTTGAAAAGTGTTAGTAACTTTTAAACTACTGTAAAATGTAATAGTCGGACTAATTTGATTGAGTTATGTAGAATTTTCCCATGATTACTTGTTTTTGCTAGATATTAGCTGGGAAATCTAAGGAACCATAAAAATTCTCATGTTTCACTCAGTGAAATCTGTAGTTGAGTCACAGATGACTGGTCAAGATAGCAACTTCTTTTAAAAGCATCCTTTTTGTTTACTTTAAACCAGCAGGCCCTCAAAAGGTTTCTGATGCTAAAAGAAGAAAGAAGCACAATCGGTTCCATTTCCTTGGAACAGCTCAATAATCTTTGCTTCAGTAACACAAAGTTTTGCAGTGTGAGATTCCTGCTTGCTAACAGTTTATCAAACTTAGTCACGGAGACCATTCTGCTCAGTGAGCACCAGGGCACTTTTGGTATGCAAAACACCCACATTCTTTTCTTCCCACATAATTCAACGTGCAAGAAATGCATCTGACCCTGGCTGTAGCAAAGGAAGCAGCTTCCCTTGTTTCCCAGGCTTATCTTCTTCAGCAGGTGTCACATGAAACAGAATGAGACCATTAATATGTATTCATGTTCCTGTTGATAACTTTGACAGGCAGGGGAAATAGAATCAATGGGACCTTTCCCACATTTTTGCTCACATTTGAGACAATGATACAGAACACATAGCTGTAGTTGAAGAACTTCTGCAGGTTTTATTTCAAGTTTGACATTCTATATTACAGGAGTACTTTCTTAAATATCCAATTAAGATAGTATCACTGAAAATTAGATTTCATTTTGGTAGTGTATCCTTCACCCCCTTGCATACCAAAAGATGAAGTACATTCTATATCTGCCCACTTTATTACCCTAAATTCCCATCCTACAAATATTAGCAATGGCACCCAAATTACTATTTGCATTGGTAGTTTCTTATTCTTGGAAATTTCCATTGACTTATTGATGATCAAATAAAACCATGCAGTCCCATTTCAGCATGTTCTGTACATGTAATAACTAATTATTAGTGGTTTGATTCTTTTAAACCCAGCTAGGACTGACAATATGTCTGCAGTCTTGTTCTTTGCCTATATTCAAACTCCTGTTATAACCTACCTACTTCCTTCAACTTGCCTCTGGCTGATCTCTATAGACCTTTCACTTGAGCTATTTGTTAGACTATTAACATCTCCAGCTGTTGGGGTTTAGCAAATACTGTCATTCATGCAGAAATGCAAAACCTCCAAATGCATTTTCATTGTCCTCAAAAACTGGAACTTTCTCACAGTAAGAAAAAAATGGTATTTTATCTTGTCTGTATAAATAAAATCTATGAAGGTTTAAATCCCCATTAAAAGCCCTATCCAAGGAGTTCATTGCCATTGTGATTTAGTTCTTAGAAAGAGTTGCCCCTTAATTTTCTATAATTTCATAATTAGACTGAGGCATCACCCTATTTTTGCGAACTTCATTCACGTAGTCGTTTCCGACTCTTCGTGACCTCATGGACCAGTCCACGCCAGAGCTCCCTGTCGGCCGTTGCTGCCCCCAGTTCCTTCAAGGTCAAGTCAATCACTTCAAGGATACCGTCCATCCATCTCGCCCTTGGTCAGCCTCTCTTCCTTTTTCCTTCTACTTTCCCCAGCATCACAATCTTTTCCAAGCTTTCCTGTCTTCTCATGATGTGGCCAAAATACTTCAACTTTGCTTCCAATATCCTTCCCTCCAGTGAGCAGCCAGGCATTATTTCCTGGAGGATGGACTGGTTGGATCTTCTTGCAGTCCAAGGCACTCTCAGGATTTTCCTCCAGCACCAGAGTTCAAAAGCATCTATCTTCCTTCGCTCAGCCTTCCTTATGGTCCAGCTCTCGCATCCATAGGTTACTATGGGGAATACCATTGCTTTAACTATGCGGACCTTCGTTGCCAGTGTGATGTGTCTGCTTTTCACTATTTTTTTGAGGTTGGCCATTGCTCTCCTCCCAAGAAGTAGATGTCTTCTGATTTCCTGGCTGCAGTCTGCATCTGTAGTGATCTTTGTGCCTGTGTTACAAAACATATATAATTCTTATGGATATACCCCCATAACTGTATAAATGTAGGCAGAGCAGCTATGTTTACTCACAAAAAGTGTGAAGTTATGTTTCCTAATGTTACTACTGTAACACAACTAAGTGAAATGATAGTTCTTGCAAAAATAAATTACTTACTAAGTAACTCAGTTTTGTAGTTAGTTACTGATGAATTCTGTTCCTTCCTTGGTTGTTAGCTTGACTGTTCATGAGAATGAGAACAATTATTCAGAAATAACTCCTACTGTGTTCACTGAAACAACTTCTGACTTTTTAATAATGCCAAAACACTTTAGAATTCTAAACAAATGCCTGCAAAAAGTGTCATATATTTTACAAGATGTCTTCAGTGCTGCCCAGGCAGATTAGGAAATCCTTATGAATTCTCTAAGAGCAATCACTCAGATTTTTTTTTTAAAAAAAAATCAGCACTCCGATTAGATTTGCCAGTCTGCACTCTTAATGAGACAGCTTGTAATATCTTATAGGCATGTGTTTAAGCTAATTATTTCTTCTATGGCCAGTATCACTTATTATTATAAACTTCTCTATCCATTTATAATAAAGACATTAGTTTCCTATTATGAAAGATAGTGTTTCATTTAAAAGGGGGGGTTGGGGTTGGAAATGAAGCATCAAATGTGCTGAAGCTCAGACAAAGATAATAATGCTTAAATCTGGTGCAATATATATACTTTTCCTAATCAAATGCATCCCTTAATAGGATAAACTCTGAAATCAAATGTATTGTTTGTGCATGGTAATCTAGCAAGAAAAAACACCCCAGAGAAGCTAATATTGTTATGTCTTTGCATATTACTTTCCATGTGAGAGCAAGAACTAATAAATGGAAAGAAAACTCTTTTTAAGATCATAAAATAAACGAGATGGCTGTTTTGACTGTTTCTTCAAAAATCTGATAAGGCTGAAATATTTTAGCTATGCGCTACTTCGGTCTCATGCTTACTTTAGTTAAGGAATGAACTGAACTTCAGTGCTTCAGTTCAACTAATTAACAGGTTGTTTTCTTTAGTGATAGAGTTCTACTCCACTAGACACAAGGATTTCCCATCTACGTTAATGGAGGAAGCAGTCCAGTATAGACAAAGTTGTCTGTTTGTGATCCTTTGCTCACGTTATTTCTACTTAATTTAGCATTCATATTCTGTTTAATAAAATGCCATATATGATATAATCCCTTGACCACTATTCCTACATACCATACCTTCCTACTGTCCCACTTTGGCAGGAACATTTCTAATTAATGCCTTCTTATCCCATTTTATCCCTTCTTATCTTCTTCCTTCCAACCCCCCCCCCCCCCCCCCATTATCCTCGGCCTAGACTCTGATTTTGGTTGTTCTTTCACTGCACCAAAGATAAAACAAAGGACCCATCTACATTGCCATATAATGCAGTTTGAAACTGCATTATGTGATTAGTATAGACCCATATAATGCAGTTCAATGAGTCTACACTGGCCATATAATGCCATTTCAAACTGCATTATATGGCAGTGAAGATGGAGCCTGTTCTAATTTAACTTTAGCTTAGCATACTTAAAAGGAGCCCCGGTGGCGAAGTGCGTTAAAGCACTGAGCTGGAGACCGAAAGGTCCCAGGTTCAAACCCCGGGAGCGGCATGAGCGGCCGCTGTTAGCTCCAGCTCCTGCCAACCTAGCAGTTCGAAAACATGCCAATGTGAGTAGATCAATAGGTACCACTCTGGCAGGAAGGTAACGGCGCTCCATGCAGTCATGCCGGCCACATGATCTTGGAGGTGTCTATGGACAACGTCTGCTCTTCGGCTTAGAAATGGAGATGAGCACCAACTCCCAGAGTCAGACATGACTGGACTTAACGTCAGGGGAAAATTTACCTTTTTACCTAGCATACTTAAGAGAACTTTTCTACCTCTAATATACTTTCTATAATCAAAGTTTAATTTATTTTGTTCCTTTATATATTTAGTTTATATCTTTATCTGCTCCTTAATCAAAGGAGCTATTTATTGTACAAATACACACACTCAACCTTGTCACACAGAATTGTCTCACATCATCGGGGACATGGGAATCGGGTGCCCCATGCCCTGCATCACCCAGTTCCAGGTATGTGTGATTCCATGGGGGGAAGTGTGGACCACTCGACTTCCTCCCATTGCTTCTAATGGTGACTTGGGAAGACTTGCCATAGCAGCAGCATGTGCCAGCATGTGCCATTGCCCACAGAGCAGTGCTGATGTTGTTTGATGGGAGCTGGCGGGCTCCACAAATGACATAAGGCAGAGCTGGTGTATGACACCAAAATCCACCCTTTGTGACGAGGTCATAAATCTAAAGCCATAAAATAGGAGTCTTTGAGGCAGCAACTCATGAGGCAGCTAAGAAGGCAACTGGCCTTCTTTTTGGATTGTCTTTTGTAGCTGCTTTGAGTCCCCTTTGGGGAGATATTTCAAGAGCTCCAACTTCAGAGTGCTCTGACTTCAACCATATAAAATTATCCTTCCCATTTATGATTATTCTCCCATTTATGATTCTGATACTAATTTCTTGTTACAAAGCTTTGTGGCTGGGATGGTGAGAAAAAAAATCTGCCTTGGACAGGGGTAGGAAACATGTAGTTCTGCAAAGTTTTTGTTTACAACTCCCAAAGTTCCTCACCATAGGCCATGCTGCTGGGAGTTGAAGTTCTACAACATCTGACTTAGGGAAACATTTGAAGCAGCAGGGAAAAAGTGAAATATATTGTCTACCTGTTGTTCTCCTGAAAATATTTCACTTTGTAACTACAGTAGAGTCTCACTTATCCAAGCTAAACGGGCCGGCAGAAGCTTGGATAAGCGAATATCTTGGACAATAAGGAGGGAATAAGGAAAAGCCTATTAAACATCAAAATAGGTTATGATTTTACAAATTAAGCACCAAAACATCATGTTATACAACAAATTTGACAGAAAAAGTAGTTCAATACCCAGTAATGTTATGTTGTAATTACTGTATTTACAAATTTAGCACCAAAATATCACAATATATTGAAAACATTGACTACAAAAATGGCTTGGATTATCCAGAAGCTTGGATAAGTGAGACTCTACTGTAGTTTTCTTTATTGTGCAAATTTGACCCTAATACTTCCATATGTATCTGGCAATAAATTTTCATTGACATCACAGACAAAGCTTGGAAAAGTTACTTTGAGAATTACAGCTCTCCTCTAGCCAGCAGAGCCAATGACCATTCTGGATGGGCAACTCTGGAAACTGCACATCGTCAAAGTAACTTTTCTGAACTCTGACCAGAGAAAATTATTGTCTACTTAGTATTGGAGTCCACACAAGGTAGAAATAAAACATGCTGAGACTAAGGTAGGGGAAAAGTAACAAAAGGGAGAGGCTATTTTTTTGAATTCTGGGAAATTCAAAGCAGGGTTTTGATGAATCATTGAAATGTATTCATATTGCCAAAAGGCATGTGAATCTCACAAAGTCCTGTGTTTTATCTCACAAATACCTTCTGGACCAGGCCCCTGGCTACTACGTTGCTTTGGGAGAATTGTGTTCAATGGCCTGAAAACTCTCATACATATTCCTTTCAGAAAAAAGCTGCCATCATTTCTTGGAAGATTTTTCAAATTGATTCTAAACAGAAAACACTTGCCAACATTTTAAAAGGAGATCAGCTCTTGCTGACACTTGAAAGGATAGGCTCTCCCTGTGTGTCTGCATTTACTCTTTGAGAATGAAAGTGTCTCTGAAATAAACTCTGAGAAAAACCCCCCACCAAATTTAGTTCCCTACGAATTGCTAGGGCAATTATTTTCCAATTATAAAAGGAAATATTGGGCAAAGTCCTAGATAAGGGTCCTCAAACTTTTTAAGTGGAGGGTCGGTTATTGGTCGCTTAGACTGTTGGGGGGGGGGCGGACTATGATGATATAGTCCAAAATTAGGATTGTTGTTGTGTGCCTTCAAGTCATTTCAGACTTAGGTCAACACTACATCTAAAGTTTAGGACAGGGGCCAGGTAAATGACCTTGGAGGTCCATATCAGGCCCACGGGCTTTAGTTTGGGGACCCCTGTTCTAGATGATGTAGTGGGAGTAGGAACCATTCTGTCCACATAGCTCCATAACCTCTGCACCTCCACCAGCTCCCACATCATTGGGGTGTGTTCCTTTGGTCATTAAACAGGCATGGAGGCAGAACAGGGAGAGAGGGAGAGGAGAGAGGTCACCAGTAATAAACCACTAACATGATTCCAGCCATTATTTTCATTTTGAAATTTTGATGGTGACACATGTGACAGTTTAGAAGTGAAAGAGCCCAGCTAGAAATAAGGTATTAAATGCACAGAATGGGAACATATGTTTATACATTGAACTGTACTTGTTTAGGAGTCATATCTGGATATAAAAATAATGGGAAAACAATGGGACTTAAGTCAATATTTGCCCATATAAGAGAAAATATAATAAAAGTATTTATAAATGGTATTATTACTTACTTAAACTCTAGTGCAGTGTCAAATTTGTGTTGGAGAGGATGTAGTAACAGAGGAGAATCGAATTCTAGGTGCCTAAATTTTGGAGGATCTATTAAGGTGGATAAGTCAAACGTTGGGCAGAAAAGTTCATTTCAGAGGGGCATTATTGCTAATTTACATATTCAAAACTGAAAATGAAAGCATACCAAATTAGTATCTTACCATTGTTATGCTAAGTGCTGCAAGGTTAGAAATAACTAAAGCATGGAAAATATTAGAAAATCTCTCAATACAGAAGTGGCTAAATAGGACATGGTCCACAGCTCTTTCAGGAAAATTAACACATAATGTAAGACTAGCAAGAGGGAACATAAAAGAAGATATGTTCAAGGCTATTTTGAAGCCATTTATTACTTATATTAATCAAAGCAATATGGGACTTAAACCACTGGATCAAGAGATATTTTGAAAAAATGGGAATAGAAGGTTATGATTAACATCTAGACAACATGCAATTACTTGGAATACAATTTATATGTATGGTGAATGACAGATACAGAGTTTATGTCTTTATGAATTGGAAAGAGGAGGGTAATAGAGAGAGAGGGAGAAAAATCATAATAAACATATAGAAAGATGGAAATACTGCATTGTATTGCATTGTGTTAAATAAAAAGACATTTAATATGTTTGAACATTAAATCAAATTGAAAAATTGATTTTTAAAATTGAGAAAAGGAAAGCCTGCACTAGAAACAATTTCTCTAAAACAATGCATGCAGATAGGGGAAATTTGTTTCTGGTGCTAGAATTAGAGTTGGGTTGTTGTTGTTTTTTTAATCACTATTGGTTGTTGCGATGCTGCTATTAAGGACTATGCAACCCACATGGAATTTGGAGAGTGTGGATTGAAATTGGGCTTGATCCCAAGTGAAATTGTCCATTCCTGGCTTAGAAGTAGGAATGCATGCATGGTTTCACGTCTGCAGAAATGCAACAAAATTGGAAAAATAGGTTGTCAGCTTCTGGAAATATATATAAGATTGAGTTTGAATGACAGGTAATAAGCCTGATTTGTATGTGCCATGTAACACTCAACTGATTTAAACAAAAATATCTTATAAAATCATTGTTTTACAAAAAGAGGAATCTCTGCAATTTTGCTTTGCTCTTCTTGGTTTTATGCATTTGCAAAATTCAACAGCATTTAGCATCATTCTGGGGACAATGTTAGCTGATTCAAGTGTCCTCTCTCCATATTTTGCCAAGTGATTCGAGCTTTGTTGGAAAATTGGGACAGGCATCTTTACCTTAACAAAGAACTCTTTGCATTGAAATTATTTGCTGATTACTCCATCTTTTTACCATATCAAGATTCATGGTACCTTCCAGCTTTCCATTGGCAATACTGTGCCATTATTGTACGGGATGATCAAGCGATAATGTTCATACTTACTTTTGAAATGTAAATGTGTGTGTGTGTGTAAGCAACAGAAGAAATAGGATGCTGGCCTTGACGCAGGGAACATTTTTTCTCTCTCTTTTGATCTATGGCAATTGTGATGAGGCCAAGCTGAAGTGGAACATGAAATTAAAAACTGCAGAAACACCAATCAATCAGACAGCAGCAGGAAAATAAAAGCCCTCAACCCTCTTGCAGTCACCTTACTTCTGTTGTAATTCAAAGCCTCCAAGAAGAAAATTCCTCCAAGAAGAAAAAAAATCTAAATTCATCTAAAAATGAAAGGAAGGCAGCTGTATTATTGGAAGATCATTAACATTTCATTTGTTTGTTTAACATGCCTGGTTTGGGGCATGACTGTCTCTGATTGCTGTTGCATCAGCTCTAATTAATAGCAATCAAATTTTGCCCTCTCTTAACTCTACACTTGTGCATTTCTCTTTTAAAAAGCAGGAAGGCATTTTCTGGGAGAACTTGCAATAAAGAAGCAGAAAAACTAGAAACTGAAGTGGTATCAACAGGCATATTTACAAAGCAACAGTTCCAGAAGAAGTTAAACCTCCAAGTATTTTCCATTGCTACCAAAATCTGGGATGCTGTAAGTATTCCCTTGAGTTTCATAGTCAGAGGAAATAAATTAAACCTGCAGGCTTCTGCTTTCCAAGGTTCAGCTGTTCCTTTGAAAAGGGGCATATCAACCTTCCCCGTTGAGCTTCATCTTGGTGACTAATGATCCTTTCAAAAATTATCTATCTACATAGAAACGATCATAAACCAACATTTGCTCTTTGGTGGTGATGGAGAATGGCCCTTTGACTTCTTACCTATGTTATCCAGAAAGCTTCATCTTGTCTTTCTGATATTTTACATGCACATGAAACCATTAGGAGAGACCATCATTAGAGACTTGGTGTTTCAATGTGTCTAATATGATAGTAATACCAACTCTATCTCCTCCCCATCTCAAAGCTAAGAGGCACTTCTATATTTCTGCTTGAGATTGATAAGCTTGTAGTCAGTAAGAAGGCCAATCAAGAAGCAAAAGGTCAACTGGTATTGCAAAGATTATGGTCACCTTGAAGACCTAAAGAAAACAATTTCAACTTCTCCTGCATCTTCAGCTTAGGTATCCATATTCATTAGCAACCAGGATGAATCAAAAATATTTCTTTAGGAAGTGGTACTAAAGAAATGGTAAATATTGCAAGGTATAAAACAGCTATATAATACCTTGATTTCACCATCTACCACTTGTTACTGACGAGTTTTGGTCCATCGATGATTTGGGTTATCTCTAATATATGAATCAGTGAAGTGTTGTCAGATGATGAAGCATGTTCCAGATATTGTGACCTTTTTGTAAATCTGTTACTGTGATGATATTGTTGTTGTTATTGTTATATTTTCATGTACTACTGGTCTGACTCTGTATAGTTAGGATTATAAAAGAAAGAGAAATAAAACTGATCCTACCTCCTGATGCTCAGATTTTATCTGTATAAACTAGAATGAATGTTTATGTATTTTTTCCTCTCTCAAAGATTTCAGAATCTATTATCATATTTGTTAAAAAATGAAAGAGTCATTCTCTCAAGCCTGACAGAGATTTTCTGCAGGCAGGTTTGTCCAAAAAGCAGTCTGTGAAATAAATAAGATAGTACATCTATTTTTTATGAGAATTTCTTTGAAGATGAAATAATATCTCATGTGCAAAGTATCTGCAAACAACCATTTCTTTACATACATTTTAGTCTTCCTCAGCAAGATACATACATGGAGGAATCATGTTAACCCATTAGAAAGGTTTTCCATGTTCATTGATTCAGGCACTTTTGAAAGAAAAGCTAAATGCACTAAAAGACAAGACTGAGATGAAATGAGATCACTGTCACCGAATGACAAGAACAGCCAAAATGCCTGTCTAGATTAGAGTTAACAGAGAGGTTTTAGGGAAAAGGTTTAGACTTTTCCATACTTGTCCAAGAAATTGAAAAAGCAATTTAGCTGCCACATATATGATCTTCATGTCATGGCTCTCCTTAGTTGGCCTTAGGTGTTATTTTCTAATCAGACAGTTCTCCTGTTTTATTCTGATCTTTTCAGAGTAAACACCATGTTTCACTAGGACAATCAAGTTGTGCAGCCTTCAGCTATATTGAAGAAAATATTTCAAGCCAGATATACTATTTCAGTCATTGAGACTGAATCCTAATACAAGGACTAAAGAAGAAAGCGGTATCTAAAACCACAAAATCACATTTTAAAAATTGACCTATTAATGTTTATAGGAGGATTTTAATTCCAGTTCTGATAGACACTTTCTGGTTTTGTGTTTATGTATGTGCCTTCAAGTTGCCTGTCAACTTCTGACAGTCCATCCATTTCATAGGATTTTATTAGGCAAGGATTTTATTTTTCCTGGTTACCTGGGAATAAAATATAAAATCAGTCTGAACTGCATATTACACATTCACCATAGTATGTGGCTTATAGCTAGTATCCTGACCCTGAGCTGACAAAGACCACAAAATATCTTTGGTTTCCTAGAGAAGAAGGCAGAAGACACCTATAGTTTGCAGAAATTAAGAACTGTTGCTGGGAGTAATTAAGTCTATGGGAGTGTGGGAGTGTCAATTATGACTCTGGTTCAAATTAATACTTATGTACTTTTTGGGGAAAGTTTGGGCAATGTCTTAGGACTTTATCAGAAAAAATGGGAAAATTGTGGAAAAGTGGGAAAAATCATCTTCTTGTGTATAGAATCATCTTTGCATGTTTTTCCATCATTAAAGAAGATAATTTATTTATTTATTTATTTATTTCCAATATTTCTATCCCGCCCTTCTCACCCGGAGGGACTCAGGGCGGCGTACAATTGGCAACAATTCGTGTCAAGGACAGAACGCCACAAGGTTCAAAATAACAGAGTTTATTTAATTACAGAACTCAAAAATGCCCGTAAAAACACAAGGGCCAGGCAATTTTAGCCTTTAGGAGCAAAAAGGGACAAGGGAAAAACGTACAAAAGATAAACCGGATTAAACCGAAGTTTAATCCGGGTAAAAACAAACTGCTTGCTTCAGCCTGAGGGTAAACAAAACAAAAGCCAAGGAACACAAAATACAAAAGAATGCAACTAATTGGCAGCAGATTCCTCTCTGCTGCCAACACGGTGCTTAGAGGAACTTGCGTCGCTCCCACACACACAGCAGACAGGATTTCCAACACGAACAGATCAGCCAAGGATTGTAGCAGAAGAGTAGACCCAGTTCCTTTCCGTGGTTCAAAGCCAGAAGTAGACGTTGTAGTTTCCAAGTCCAGAAGGGGGGAAGACAAGCCGTGGTCAGTTCAATCCGAGTTTTCAAAGCAGGAGATGGCGTCCGTCAAGAAGACGACGGAAGGTCAAGGTCTCAGCACAGGAAAACACACCAGTCTTCAGGAAAGCGTCCCACACAGATCCCAAGCGTATGTCCAGATTACCTTGCCCAACGCAATTTGCAATTGCTCCCAAGCCCCATTTTATGCCAGTTACAAATCCTCATCACTGTCAGCTGTCCTCCTTAACCCGGGCGTTTCCTCATCACTTTCCTCATCAGAGCTGGAACACCTCTGACTACGCCCCACAGCATCTCCAGCTGTGGATCCCGTCCCATCCCTCCAGCTAAGCCATGGGTCTAATCCTGAAAGTCCCCATTCATCTTCTATCCCATCATGACCAGTGGCACCCAATTCCTCCCTTACCCGAGTCCAATCCATCTCATCCTCCTCCGAGCTAACCAGCCCCTCCTCCATTCTCTCCGTAAACCCCTCAAAAGACTCTTCGTCAGATGGTGCTGCAAAAATGTCTCGCAGTCTTTTTCTTTCTCGCTCCTCGAGAGTATCTGACTCTCGAGGAGTCTTACGCCCACGTCTGTCAGTAACAGAGCCATGAGGCTCAATCATAACACTATCCCCTCTCACAAAGGCCTCCTCCCCCGATGGCGGAGAAGTGGCAGTGATACCCTCCGCTATAGCACCACGACGACTAGAGGTATCTAGTTTCAACAGCGAACGATGGAAGACCGGATGGACCTTTAAACTAGACGGTAAACGCAAACGAAACGCAACGGAAGAAATCTTTTTAACGATAGGAAAGGGACCCAAATACCGAGGCGCAAACTTTCCCCCAGCCTGTTTAATATGTTTGGAAGATAACCACACCAAATCCCCTTCTTCCAACTCCTCCCCTGCCTGCCTGTGGCGGTCAGCCTGAGTCTTTTGCGTTGCCTTAGCTTCCAACAGTAAGCGACGGGCAACATCATGCAATGCAGCCATTTCCGAAGAGCGGTACACAGGGTCCGAAGAGACCACATTGGTCGACGGCGCCACACCTCCCCGTGGGTGAAAACCATAAGTTAGCTCAAATGGCGTATGCTGACTAGACGCGTGCACCGCATTGTTGTAAGCGAACTCAGCCACCGGTAACCACTTCACCCAAGCCGTGGGTTGATCCAAGCAAAAACAACGCAAGTACTGCTCTAAGAGCCCATTAACCCGTTCAGACTGTCCATCCGTTTGTGGATGAAAAGCTGAAGAAACGTTTAACTTAGTCCCTAAACACTCATGGAAGTGTTTCCAAAAGCGTGACACAAATTGCGGAGCCCTATCTAAAATAATCACCTCAGGTGCTCCGTGCAAACGATAGATGTGCTTAGTAAATAGTAAGGCCAACGTAGGGGCCGCCGGAATGGTTGAACAAGGAATAAAATGAGCCAGTTTGCTAAATAAATCCACCACCACCCAAATACAAGTATAACCCCCAGACTTAGGTAAATCCGAAATAAAATCCATGGAAATGATTTGCCATGGCCTCTCTGGAACAGGTAGAGACGACAACAACCCTCTAGGGCGCCCAACAGGCGTCTTACTCTGCTGGCAAACAGCGCAGCTGTCACAAAAGCGCAAAATGTCTTGCCGCATCTTTGGCCACCAGTAGCTCCTGGTGATAAGCTGTACGGTCTTGAACCTGCCAAAGTGCCCAGCCATGGGTTCGTCATGGTGGGCTCTAATCACCTCCAACCTGAGGGCCCCCACTGGTACGTAAACCTGCCCCCTGCGTACCAATACTCCGTCTTGATCCTGTAGATGCGGCAGTATCGTACGGTTACCTGCTGATAGCAACATCAGTTGTTCCTGAGTCCACACATCATCCCTCTGAGCCTCAAGGATCTGGTCATGTAACCCGAGCTCATTGTCTACAACACATAGAGAGGCAGTAGGCAAGACGGTCTGACATACTACCTGCTCATTGGTCTTAAACTCCGGCTTGCGGGATAAAGCATCGGCCCGCAAGTTTGCCTTCCCCTCCACGAACTGCACCTTGAAGTTAAACCTGGAGAAAAACAAAGCCCATCGGATTTGACGCTGGTTTAACTTCTTTGCTGTTTGCAAGTGCTCTAAGTTCTTGTGATCAGATCTGACCACGATCTGGTGCCGTGCCCCTTCAAGCCAGTGCCGCCACACCTCAAACGCCACCTTAATCGCCAACAACTCCTTCTCCCATATGGTATAGTTCTGCTCGAAGGGTGTTAGTTGCCGCGAGTAAAATCCACAGGGACGCAAGGTCCCTGAGGAATCCTTCTGAGACAATACAGCCCCCAACGCGTAGCTAGAAGCGTCCGCTTCTACCACGAACGGTTTGTCAACATCAGGATGTGTTAGTATGTTATCCGATTGAAAACTAGACTTAAGTTGTAGAAACGCATCGTGAGCTTCCCGCCCCCACACAAATGGCTGTTTCTTACGCAGGAGCTGCGTCAAAGGTACCGTGAGCTTTGCAAAGTTCGGAATAAACTCCCGGTAGTAGTTAGCGAAACCTAAGAACCTTTGTACATCCTTCTTAGTCTTAAGCTCCTGCCATGAGTTGACGGCGTCAACCTTATGTGGGTCCATTTTAAGTTCCCTACCTGACACTACATGACCTAGGAACTCCACTTCAGACACATGAAAGACGCACTTGGAAGCCTTGGCGAAAAGCCCATTAGCCCGCAGACGGTGCAGAACCTGCTTGACATGTTGACGATGTTCTTTCTCGTCCTTAGAAAAAATCAAGATATCATCCAAATAAATCACTAAAAATTGGTCAATTAGGTCCCTGAACACATCGTTCATGAACCTCTGGAAGACCGCGGGAGCGTTGCAAAGTCCGAAAGGCATGACTCGGAACTCGTGGCATCCGAAACACGTGTTAAATGCCGTCTTCCATTCATCCCCTTCCCGTATACGGATTAAGTTATATGCCCCCCGCAGGTCAAGCTTGGTAAAGACCTTAGCCCCTTGCACCCTTGATAATAGTTCCGAGATTAAAGGTAGCGGGTACCTATCCCGAATGGTGTATTTGTTTAGGATCCGATAGTCGCAGACCAGCCTAAGTTCCCCAGTCTTTTTGGCTACAAAAAATACTGGTGCCGCAGTTGGTGAACTAGATGGGCGAATAAACCCCTTGGCTAAATTTTCATCCAGAAACTCCCGCAAAGCTTGCCTTTCCGGTACAGTCAAGGCATACAGCCTTCCTGCTGGCAATTTCGCACCTTCTGCTAACTTGATGGCGCAATCATATGGCCTGTGCGGTGGTAATTTGTCCGCTTCTCTTTTACAAAACACATCAGAGAACTCCCCATACTCAGCAGGCACTCCCTCCATATCAGATTGAGTAACATTCAGAATGCAACCGTCCTGCCTCTTTAAGGTTACTTTACGTGTCGCCCAATCTACTTGTGGATTTACTACAGCTAGCCAATCCATCCCCAGGATCACGTCATATCTAGGCAAGCTCGTAATATCCCACACAAACGTTCCCGTTACTCCCTGCACCTCCCACATTACTGCTGAGGTTTCATGGTTAACCACCCCAGTCTCCAGCAGTCTCCCATCTGCTCCTTCCACCCACACGTCGCATGCTTTGCGCACTCTAGGAATGCCATGCTTCCTAGCAAACTCAATATCTACATAAGAGACCGTAGCCCCTGAGTCCAGCAGTGCCAAAGTGGAAACAAGTTCCCTTCCCCCAACAGATAATGTAATGGGTATGAAAACATGCTTCCTCCCCTCAGTTGACTGCTTGAGGAGCCCTAGTGCGTTGGACTCACGTCGCACTAGGGCTGGCCTTTTCCCGAAAGCTGGGAAGGTTTCACATTACAGGTTTTGGCAAAATGCCCCGCATTCCCACAGTACAAACACAAACCCAGCTGCCTCCTACGGCTCTTTTCCTCTGTAGACAGCTTTTTAAAGACCCCAAGCTCCATAGGCTCTTCCCCCATCACCACAGGTGCCCTGGTAATATGCATGGGTGGCGCACACATTGCTTTCGAGTGTCTACGAGCCTCGAACCTTGCGTCTAAACGCAGCACCTTAGCTACTAAGGCATCCCAATTTTCAGCCGGCTCCAAGCGTGCTAATTCATCCTGGAGCATATCACTTAACCCGGCAGTAAATAAAAGCATGAATGCATTTTCCCCCCAATCCAGCTGGTGGCGATACCGGTTAAACTTATTTAAGTAATCCAAAACAGTCCCCTTTCCCTGTTTCAACCGATACAGAGCCCACCCAGCATTCTCCGTGCGGAGAGGATCCCCAAAAGTGTCAATTAATAACTTTTTGAAATTATCCAAATTGTCTTTGACTGGGTCATTTCCCAAAATTAAATTAGTGGCCCATTGTCCTGCGGGACCGGTCAACAAACTCAAAATAAATGCCAACTTGCTAGTGTCTGTAGGAAAAGCATGAGCACTGAGCTGGGAAAAATAAAGCTCCACTTGTGCCAAAAAGGTTAGCAACTTGCACCTGGTCCCATCAAAGCGTTCAGGAGTCAAAACATGTCCTTTCACAGCATGAGCAGCTTGGCTAACGGTAAAAGCCGTTTGTAATTGGTCAAACTTGGCTCTTAACTCATCCATCGTCTTCCTGACGGGTTTATTGCTGCAATAAACTTTTTATGGCGTTGGGCAATCTGTCAAGGACAGAACGCCACAAGGTTCAAAATAACAGAGTTTATTTAATTACAGAACTCAAAAATGCCCGTAAAAACACAAGGGCCAGGCAATTTTAGCCTTTAGGAGCAAAAAGGGACAAGGGAAAAACGTACAAAAGATAAACCGGATTAAACCGAAGTTTAATCCGGGTAAAAACAAACTGCTTGCTTCAGCCTGAGGGTAAACAAAACAAAAGCCAAGGAACACAAAATACAAAAGAATGCAACTAATTGGCAGCAGATTCCTCTCTGCTGCCAACACGGTGCTTAGAGGAACTTGCGTCGCTCCCACACACACAGCAGACAGGATTTCCAACACGAACAGATCAGCCAAGGATTGTAGCAGAAGAGTAGACCCAGTTCCTTTCCGTGGTTCAAAGCCAGAAGTAGACGTTGTAGTTTCCAAGTCCAGAAGGGGGGAAGACAAGCCGTGGTCAGTTCAATCCGAGTTTTCAAAGCAGGAGATGGCGTCCGTCAAGAAGACGACGGAAGGTCAAGGTCTCAGCACAGGAAAACACACCAGTCTTCAGGAAAGCGTCCCACACAGATCCCAAGCGTATGTCCAGATTACCTTGCCCAACGCAATTTGCAATTGCTCCCAAGCCCCATTTTATGCCAGTTACAAATCCTCATCACTGTCAGCTGTCCTCCTTAACCCGGGCGTTTCCTCATCACTTTCCTCATCAGAGCTGGAACACCTCTGACTACGCCCCACAGCATCTCCAGCTGTGGATCCCGTCCCATCCCTCCAGCTAAGCCATGGGTCTAATCCTGAAAGTCCCCATTCATCTTCTATCCCATCATGACCAGTGGCACCCAATTCCTCCCTTACCCGAGTCCAATCCATCTCATCCTCCTCCGAGCTAACCAGCCCCTCCTCCATTCTCTCCGTAAACCCCTCAAAAGACTCTTCGTCAGATGGTGCTGCAAAAATGTCTTGCAGTCTTTTTCTTTCTCGCTCCTCGAGAGTATCTGACTCTCGAGGAGTCTTACGCCCACGTCTGTCAGTAACAGAGCCATGAGGCTCAATCATAACAATTCGATGCCGACAATCATTAAAACAACAACATATAAAAATGTATTACAACCAGTTAAATCTATATATATAAAAGGATAAAGTTGCGGGCGCAGTGACTATAACAACAAAACTAAACATCCCAGAAATACGAAATTTGGCAACACAATGCAAAAGGCTTGCCTCCAGGTTACAACAACACAACCACACCACAAAACCACAATCCAGACCCAAGGCACTGTTTTTAAGAATGCTAATTCCTCCACATCACTGAATTCAACACAGGTGAACCTGACAGGTCCCATCCCATGTGTTTTTAAGTGCTTTCTCCAGTTTCCAGGTGCATCAGGAGCTCAGAAGACAGTTTCTCCCCAGCTTCATGTCACACCATTTCTCCACACTTCTGACACAGCTCACTGATGGATGACAACCAGAAGTTTGTCTGTGCCATATGATGGGCTCTGTGGTACTTTGCCTATGAAGCATATTAGAAGTGTGTGGAAATGGGGGGAGGGGGGGGGGTGACTTGCATGTGATTATGTCCTTAGTATAAACAGTATTTGGGGCTGTACTTAAGACAAGGAAACATGACAGGGGGTTAACTAGATGGCCCATGCAGTCTTTTCCAATTCTTATGATTCTATGATTCTATATTCTCCTCTTAGATCAGTGGTTCTCAACCTGTGGATCCCCAGGTGTTTTGGCCTAGAATTCCCAGAAATCCCAGCCAGTTTACCAGCTGTAGGGATTTCTGGAGGTTGAAGGCCAAAACATCTGGGGACCCACAGGTTGAGAACCAGTGTCTTAGATGCTAAGACATTACAAGCTCCATTAGCATCAATCCTAGTGGCATTCCAACAAGTTAAAATATGGCTTTTTAGTAAAGTCAATGACAATGTATAATGGATTTAAATTGTATTACATTGGCATCAACAATTTTAAGCACCTTATTTTAAATTGTCATTATAAAATATGCTTCTATTCTGATTTAATCTTTTTATTGCTTTATATTGTTTAAATTGATTAAACATATGCAAAAATAAAACAAAAATTATGTAATAATGGGATCTATAAATATTAGCAAAAAAAAATCTCAATATCCTGATTTGGACATCAGACTCATGAACAAACTTGACCATATTTCATTTTCTGTCTTGCCTACTAGTCTGCAGAATCCCTTCCCCTGTCTTGCCTGAATGTGAAGATTATTTTTTGTGGACCTATTAACAATGAAGTTCTGCAATCAGGGCTCATCCTTACTTTTGCCCATGATGATTTCTTAAAATCACCTAAAGTCTGAAAGTAATTGGGAGATGAAGTGCTGCAGTATTTCAGATTACCAATTTCATCCCATTAATCCCTAGCTAGAGCCTTTTAAACTCTCATTCACAGGGACTGCCAATCAGTTCCAAGAGCAACTCTGAGAAAAAAGAGTGGGCAAAATGAAATACAAGAGTGCTATCCTATAGTTGCTATTCCTTCTATTGTAGTAAGTAAATCATATAAGGATAGCGGTTAAAAACAGGAGAAAGTCCTTTGTCTGCTCTCTGACTCTGTGTGTCTAGATATAATCCTAAATAAAGAGATAACTAGATGTTCCCATTTGTTTTTCAATATTTATATTTTCCTGTTATCTGACTCTATGAAACTGCAATTGTATTACTTTGTTTTTTTTGTACAGTTCTCTTCCTTACAATTCAATATGCAGCATTATTGTGCATGACCTTTATAACCTTTGAACATTTTCCTTCCTGCCTAGTATGTTTGTATCCTTGCATTGAGTATATGCGTAAATCAAGGCTACTCTATTCTTCTGGCGATGTGTCTGTCTTTACTATTTGTTTGGCCTTCACTAAATGTTTATTTGTGGAAGTGTTTTGTACATAGCGCTATTATTAAACTCAAATAGCAAAAAGCCAATGTGGATCCCTTTGAAAGTGGAAGTCACCATCACTGACTTGTGCAACGCTATGCTTGGAAGAATGGATTAAGGGAGAGAATATATTTGTCACACAAAAGAGACAGTGTTTTGTAGTGGCTTGAATGTTGGACTGCAACTGTGGAGAACAGGGTTTGAGTCCCCACTTGGCCACGGAAACCCAATAGATGACCTTAAGCAAATTATAGCTTCTCGGTTTCAGAGAAAGGCAAAGGCAAACCCACTCTGAACCAAGCTTGCCAAGAAAATCCTATGGCAGATTCAACTTCAGGTTGCCATAACATAGGACATGACTCAAAGGCACACACCAACCAGAAGCATAACAGCAAGACAGCCTGTGATTTATATCACTGGAGATATATATATATATATATATATATATATATATATATATATATATATATATCTCTTCCATATATATATCTCTTCCATAGGCTGCTATTTTGAAAGGCCTTCACTAATAATTTCTTCCTTTCATTGGATAGACTCCTTCTTGAGTAGGGGACTATAGTTCTATTTTCGATTGATTTTTTTTAAAAAAAATACTTGGTTAAAATTAACCTTTTTAAAAAATAAGTACAGTGTTCAGTAAGCTTCTCAAAAATTCTCACTGTTTTTCTTTTCCTATAGAAAATAAAGTTACCCAAGCAAGCACTAAATTGCTTGAGAGAAATAATGAGATATCTACATTCAAAATCCAAGAGGACTAGCAGTTAAATCATAAAGTAAGATTCAGTTGTTAGTCCAATCATCTTCTCCATGTTTGTTCTACAGGACAAAACCATTGCACCCAAGGTTAGCATGCCAAGACATAACCCACCAGCAAGATATTATCAAACAAAAAAATACCACCTCTTGTAATGCCAAGTGGAACAGTATTCTAACTGGAGATGATAATACAGTAAAATAATAATAATACTTAACAATAATACAGCAGTTCATGCCACTTTGCTCTTCTGATGGAATAATGCCTGAAACCACACAGGTGTGCATCATGGGAGACTATTTTAAAACTAATCCTATTCATATTTATTTTGGTGTGTTGGGAGACCGTTTAGAACTTCATGGGGGCGGAGGGTTTGCCAAGGAGGAGCAATTCCTGGAAAGCATATCTGTTGAGTCAAAGATAAGTCTGTTGTCAGAATAGGACCATGCGACTGTAATGTAATAAAAATAAGAAACTTTGGGATTGCTCATGTTTCATAAAAATGAGGGGTTACTTCACCCTTCCTAATGGGAGGATCAACCTATAAGGGGCTGTGTCGCTGTGGTGGAAACAGATGTGGCAACCAGGGATCTCTAAGAAAATGTGCCTGGAAAAAGAAGAACCTGGGTGTGGTGAAGTGTGAAAATTTAATTTACAGTTATGATTAATTATAGGTAGATGTTTTAAAAAGGGTAAGTATTTCCTACAAATGGACCTTGAGCTTGTTTGGAGGTTCTAGCAGGGGAGCGCAGCTATCGTATACCCGGGACCGAAGACTGGAGACCTCGGTACACTCCTTCTATACCTGGGACGTCGTCCTCTTCCACCGAGCACGCAGCTTCGGGAGGGATGCACATGGAGTGGTGAGGGAGGAAGGGGACACCCGCCTAGCCAGCCAGATCAGCCGAATCACCCTGGCGATCAATGGGGTGACAGATGTCGCAGCCAGATCGCCCTCACATCCAAGTATTTGAGATAGCATTACTTGGGGGATGGTAACCAGCTCAGCATTCTGAGGTGAGTTGCCATAGAAACAGGGGAGGAGCCAACTGCCACTTGGCAAGAGGAGGCACATTTTTAAAAAGTAGTCAGTCTGTGGTCAGGGAACAGCAGGGAAGGCTGGTTCTACAGTCTGTGGTCAGGGAACCACAGGGAAGGCTGGTTCTACGGTGTTGAGAATCAGGAAAAGTTTAGGCCGCTAGCCTGTGTAGTTTAAATAGGTCAAGTTGACTTATTTAGATTAGTAGCAAGGGTTTGAGCAACAAAGGGAAGGAAACCCCAGTAGGAGTCTATACTGTAACAAAGCTAAGAGAAAGATAGAGAAAGCTAGCACATAGAGTGATCAGTTAAAGCAAGAAACATCAGTTTAAAGGAAAAAAGTTTAAAACCTGTTTAGTAGAAGGAATAGTCCCCTTGAGAGTTGTTTCATGGAATGTTATCCATGTAACCATTAAAGAAATGTACCTCTAAGAGTGAAGTAACATTGAAACCATTAAGCTTCTGTACATCAATAAACTTATTATAGTTTTCTTACATCCAAGCCTCTGTTACGTATATTTTTAAATCAAGCTACGTTACACATCAAAGGAAAAGTGAACTTCTCACGGCAACTTGGTGACGTCGTTACACTGGGCATCCCCCCTTTTTACCCCCAAGAGAAGTTTTTTAGATTCCAGGGAGCTGGGCAGTCCAAATGTCTTATTGTTGTTTATTCGTTCAGTCGTTTCTGACTTGTGACCTCATAGACCAGCCCACGCCAGAGCTCCCTGTCTGCTGCTGCCACCCCCAGCTCCTTCAAGGTCAATCCAGTCACTTCAAGGAAACCATCCATCCATCTTGGTCTTGGAGAACTCCTCTTTCTTTTTCCTTCCATTTTTTCCAGCATCATTATCTTCCCCAAGCTTTTCTGTCTTCACATTATGTGGCCAAATGTATGTATTTGAAAATTGACAACTTGTCTTTCTTTGCTATAAAACAAATTCAGCCCAGGCAAGAAATTCACCTGGTCATTTAAGCTGATACATGGGCAGTCATGACTCTCATTCAATTACTCACAGGCTCAGTTTGCTCAATGAACATCAATGAAGTCCCTGAGAAGCCAGCAGCTAATTCTACTGGCTTATCAATAGTTGAATTATCTGATTTTTACTATCTGATTATTTGTGCTATATGATATCTGAAAGGTTGGCTTTTCTCATATGAGCCCATTCAAAATCTAAGCTCCCTAACAGAATCACTATTTTATGAACAATCATCATGTCATGCTAAGATGGTAGGTTCTTATAACAGAATTAACTCTATAGACCATGTCAACTGTGGAAATTTATCTCCAGGAACATTATGCTGGTTTCTTCCCTTCTGCAATGGAATGAAGGCAGTGCTAGAAAAATAAACAAATGAACCAGTCAACAATACTTGTGAAAGCTTTGCACTGACAAAAGTATCTGTTTCATGCACTAACATCTCTCTAGTTATATCTCCCAGTGCTTTTTCCTAAAAACAAAAAAAAACTGCTGCAGTAGGCATATCTTGGGATCTCTGCAAGTCCTCAGGACATACCTAAAGGGATCATGCCATTGCCTGGATTTCAAATAACTACGAGGAAACATAACACAAAAGGTACATTTAGGAGGAGGCTTTATTTGTTGCATTGTCAGAATAGAATTCCAACCTCCATCATGACCAAAAATTGTAAGTTGCAATGATTTAAGCTAATGTAGACCTTTCTAATTAACTGACAATAAACCAACAACTTTCTTTTTCAGATACAGAACAGATAACCTACACGTAAAGGTGCTTGACAAACCATTCATTCCTAAATTAAGCATTTGATACCCAGCAATATAGAATAATGCATTTAAAATGTTATCTTAGTTTTAATTTTCTTACTTATTTCTTTCTTCAAGTCCATGCTAAGCCTTTGTTTTATTGTATTGTGCCCTCCCCTCCATGTGAACTCTATGTGAGCCTCCCCACCAATGTTGCTAGGATTTATTAAACATGGACCTTGAAGATATTTTCTGGAAGTAGAATTCCTAGCCATACTTATGTATGAAACAAATATATATAGCTACACAGAATTGTTGTAACATTGTCCAAAATCTACACAAGGCAAATCAAAATCAATAGTTTATTGGAGCAGTGGAAACAAAGGAGAGCAATGTGTTACTCTTGATGGTCTGGTACATAATGACTCCTTCGTGATGGAAATCAATTGATTCAGTAAACGAATTCACTTGTGTAAAATTGAAGACCTGAGCAACTTAATTATTCAAGGATCTTTACTGATCTGATGGCCTCCGGCAATTTACCAAGTAACATAAAGCAAAGCCTTGCTCAGCCATTTTACTTTAAATGTCATTGTGTCAAGCTGGTTCCCTTCTCCACGTGAAGCCCATTTCAAATTCTGTTCCAAAGGAATTTTACACCCCAGTCTCAATATCTGATATAATTAGAAGTTGGGAAAGTTATTAATGTTATTTATTTATACATCATAATAGAAATAGAAACATGTCCAAATTAGGTAACATTAGGAGATATACCCCCCCTCAATTAGATTGTAAGCCTGAGGGCAGATAATTGTTTTGTTGTTCCTTTTCTTGTCAAGTGACATCTCTCTGTCGCTTTCTCAGTCTCTCTTTCATGCACATTTAGACAGACAAACACATACATATAGTGGGTCCTTGGAATCTGCTGAATTTTGATTCCAGGACACCCCATGGATACCAAAATTCATAGATCTCAAAGTTCATTATATAACATGGCATAGTAAAATGGGGACATTTACATAATATGGCAAAATCGACATTTGTTTTTGGAATATTTTTCATTTTCAAATATTTTCGTGTTCAAACAATTTTTATTGGTATTTCCTACATACAGTATAGTAAGATCTAAGTGTCAGACTAAAGAAAATAGTAGTGAAATGAGAGAAGAAGGGTTTGAAGAAGTGACAAAGTAATAACTAAACAGAAACAAAATAAACCCAGAAAATACCCAACCCCCACCCCCGCTAAAAATAGGGTTGACTTCCATCTTTACACAGTATCTTATCCATTATTTGAATTTAAGCTATATTTGGTTTTTCCCAACCAATTCTATCTAGTGTCTCTGATATAAAGAATCATGTTTATTTACATATTTCAATGTTTAATCTGTCTTATCTTCTATGACATATCAGATAATTATATTATATTTTTCTTCCTTCAAATAAGTTTTGACCAATTCCCAATTCGTCTGTTTCATCGGTCTGCCATTAGTATTTTGTAGCCAAAAAGTTAATGTATCCATATTCATAATCTCCCAAATTTTGCTTATCCAGCCTCTTACCTCAGGAATTTCTTTATTTTTCCACAATTTGGCTAGATTCATTCTAGCTGCAGTTGTTAGGTAATTGAATAAGACTTCCTTATTTCTATCTTTATCTATATCTAACATTCCCAAGAGGAAGTGTTTTGGATTCAGATCAATCCTAATTTGCAACATCTTCTGAATTCTCCAATGTATCTCTTTCCAATAGGCTTTCACTTTTTTACATGTCCACCAGCAGTGGTAAAACGTCCCCACTTCTACTCCACATTTCCAACATTTATTTGAGGCCTTTTTGTTAAATTTCGCAATTTTTTGTGGTGTCCAATACCATCTGTAAAATATTTTAATCCAATTTTCTTTCAGATCCATTGCATACGTGTGTTTGAGTCTTGTGTTCCAACATTTTTCCCATTCTGCCAGTTGTATTGACTTTCCCAAATTTTTTGCCCATTTTGTCATACAGTCTTTAATCAAGTCCGTTTCTGTTTCCCATTCTAGTAATTTTTTATAGAGTTTTGATATCGTCTTTTTTTCTAATTTCATAATCATTTCCCAGTATCCTTCCTGATCCTCAAATCCTAGTTTCTTGTCTTTGATATAATATTCTTTTAACTGGATGTATTGAAACCAGCCTATATTTGTGAAATGTTTACTCATATCTTCCTGACTCTTTATTTGGTAATTGTTATTCACCCTTATTAGGATATCTTTATATCTTGGCCAGTTATCTCTTCCTAATTCTTTTCTTTCGCAGGCTTCTAGTGGTGATATCCATAGAGGTGTTTTTATATGGAATCTCCTTTTGTATTTATCCCAGATTTTCATTAATGAAGATCGGATAAAATGGTTCCCAAAAATTTTTTTCTATTGATTTTTTGTCATACCAAAGGTATGCGTGCCACCCTGATCTCAAATCTGCCCCTTCTAATGTCAAAATTTTGGTTTTTTTGAGTGTTGCCCAATCTTTAATCCAAATTAGTCCGCACGCATCATGGTAGAGCTGGAGGTTAGGTAGACCTAAGCCCCCTCTTTTTTTCTCATCTATCAAGTGTATTCTTTTGATTCTAGGTTTCTTTCCCCCCCAAATAAATTTACTCAGGTCCTTATTCCAATTATTGAATCTTTGAATACTTCTTATAATTGGGATATTTTGGAAAAGAAAAATCATTTTTGGGAGTATGGACATTTTTATAGCTGATATTCTCCCAAGCAGTGAGAGTTTGAGATGTTTCCATTTTTCTAAATCCCTTCTGATTTCTTTCCATTTGGCATCGTAATTATTTTCCAATAATTGAGAGTTTTTAGCCGTTATGATTATGCCCAGATATCTAATCTTTTTTCTAATTTGGATTCCCGTTAGTTCTGTTAATCTCTTTTGTCTGGAGTTCGTTATGTTTTTAGTTAGTATCATGGTTTTATCTAAATTTATTTTTAGTCCTGAGATTTCTTCAAATTCTTTGAATTTTGCTAGCCATAGTTTTATTGTTCTAATTGGGTCCTCTATTATACAGATCAAATCATCGGCGAATGCTCTAATTTTGTAATTGCACTTCCTAATATTGGTACCTTTTAGTTGGCGATCCTTTCTGATTGTATTTAATAAAATTTCTATTGAGAAAATGAATAGGAGAGGGGATAGGGGGCAGCCCTGCCTAGTTCCTTTCTGGATTATAAAATTTTTAGATTCAGATGCGTTTATTTTTATTTTAGCTTCTTGTTTGTCGTAAATTTGATTGATCGCATTAGTAAATTTGTATCCCATGTCCAATTCTTTTATCAATAGTTTGAAAAGGTCCCAATTCAAATTGTCAAATGCTTTTTCCATGTCAATTGTTAATAAAGCCAATTCTTCCTTTTTTGTACATTCATAGTGTTCAATTATATTTACGATTTCCCTCACATTATCCCTCATTTGTCTTTGGGGCAAGAATCCCGTTTGCTCCTCTCCTATCCATTCCATCAAAAATGTCTTAAATCTTTCTGCGAGTATACTTGTGAATATTTTATAGTCCGAATTTAGCAGAGAGATAGGTCTATAATTTTTCACGTTCTTTAGATCTTGTCCTTCTTTTGGGATTACCGTAATCGTTGCATAGCGCCATGAATTTGGCAATTCTTTATTCTCTAAGATGTCACTCATAATTTTCTTTAGAAATGGAATCATTTCTTCTGCGAATGTCTTATAATAGAGCTGTTTTTTCTTTTTAATTTTCCAGGCCAACCATTTTCCCGGTTTATTGGCATTTTGAAAGTGTTTCTGTTTGAGGAATTTCAATTTTTTGGCTGTTTCTTCTAAGTCTATGGAGATCATTTGATTTTTTAATAGTTCCAGATCTTGTATTATTTTCCCATTTGTTGGTTCCCGTTTTAATTTTTTCTCATTTGTATTAATTTCTTCTAATAACTTGGTCCTTTTCTCCCTTTTTATTTTGTTTTTCAGAATGTTTTGTTGAATAAAATGTCCCCGCATGTATGCTTTACTCGCATCCCAAATCACTTGTATGGGGACATCTGCTGTATTGTTTATTTTGAAATATTCTTTGAGAATTTTTTTATTTTTAGTGATATCTTCTTCTGTTCTAATAAGGTTTTCATTTAGTCTCCAATTAAATTTCTTCTGGGTCCTGTTAATTGTAAATTCTATTGGGCCATGATCTGAGATATATCGGGGGGCGATTTTAATTTTTTCTACTTTGGGGATCAGTGGGGGTGTCATCCAGACCATATCAATTCTCGTCCACGTACAATGCCTGTTCGAGAAATAAGTGTAGTCTCTCTCTTTATCATGATGGCATCTCCATACATCATTTAAGTCCCAGTCTTGGAGTGCCTTTATAAATTTAACTGGTAATTTACCTGTTAATTTGTTCTTTTGTTTTTTTGTTGGATTTCCTTTTTTGTCTAATTCTGAATTAATTATTCCATTGAAATCTCCCAGAATTATTAAATCATCGAATTCTTGTTCATCTATTTTTTTCCTCAGATTTTCTAGGAAGGTTGCTTTTGTACCATTTGGTGCATATATGTTGCAAATTAGGATTGCCCGATTACCCAGCCAAATTTTTGCACCTACCATTCTACCGTCCTCATCTTTAAAGGCTGGTACTGGTTTCAATTTCTCATTTATGTATAGGGCTCCCCCCCTTTTTTTTTCTTTAGCAGAGGAGAAGAATTCTATACCTAGTCTTTTTTGGCTTAGTAAAGCTTCATGTCTCTGGCAGATGTGAGTTTCTTGGAGGGCGATTAAGTCAAATCTCGACTTCCTTAAATGATTAAATAGTCTACTTCTTTTATTAGGTGAATTTATTCCATTAATATTATTAGAGTGACATTTTATTTCCATATTTTGTTTCTAACTTTCTTTTCCTTCTTGTTCTTCTAGATCGATTAGGTTTGGTGGTTGTATCTCGTGATTGGTAGAGTACTTCTCTGGTGAGGTGGCTCTGGCTCTTTTCTTTTCTCGTTCTTCTTCCAAAGGGCTGATGTTCGGGTTGGGTTTTGTTTTTCCTTTCATAAGCATTTCATAGAATTCCTTGGCTTTATCTTCCGTTGTTATCCAGTGTTGTTCTTGTTTATAGGTGGCCATAATGCCTTCTTTCCGTTCCCACCTAAATCTAATTTGACGTTTCTTGAGTTCTTCCGTGAGAAAAAGGTATTTCTTCCGTTTTTGCATCATACTCGGTGCCTGTTCTTTGAGAATTGTTACTTTTGTTCCTTTGAAACAGCCTCCCCTTTAACACATGAATCCGACCTTGTTTATCTTTGACTCATCCTTTCTTCCCCATTTGGTCCGCGTTTCCTTGTATAAGTTTAGCAAATTTGAGTGTGGCTCTTCCTCCCCTCCCGTCCTTTCTTTCCCCTTAGGACGCTCCTCGTCTCAAATGTGGAGACTCATTTAGGGTGGGGGATGGAGTACCTTGCTCTTTATGCCGATCCTCGTTCTTTTCTTCCTTTCCTTCTCGCTCAACTGGTTTCTGTATCAGGCACCAGAACCGTAGACACTGTGCGCCGATCCTTTCTTGTTGCTGTTCTTATAAGATATTTCCCAGTTTGGGGAAGTGCGGCCGGTGACCGTTATCGGGCTTCTTCGACCCGTCTATTCTCTTCTGACCGGCTACCACTGCTCCTTGCTAAACCTCCTGGGCGCTCCCCTTGAGGGAGAGCGTCCACTGGGTCCCTTGTCAGAGGATGTGGTGGTTAGCTGCCTCCAGGTCTCGATCCGCCTGGAGTTAGGGGGTACACAACCCCTGTATCGGTCCCAGAAGAGTCTAGTGCCCGAGAGCTCTCAAGGCACTCGACCGGTCGCCATGATGCCGCACCCGGAAGTCCCATTTTCAAATATTTTCAAAATCTGGATGTGGATGCAGAATCTATAGATACAGAAGGCTGACAGCATATATAATTTTCCAGGCAATGGATATGGCTTTCTTCAGTGAATTTGTGAAACCCTTAGGAATTCTTTCAGTGCAGTGTGAGGAAGTTTCTGTTCTAATCAGAGGTCTTTTCTTTTTCTTCTTATCTTGGAGTTTTCAGAGGAACTCATTTACTTTTTTAGATTCTGTCTAGATAATTATCAGTCTCATAACATATTGTGTATGTCTGAATAAACTGTGCATGCCAAGAAAATCACTTTTTGTGGTAAGAGAAAGAGTCAATTAATAATATTAAAATCCAAATGAGAGAAAGATTTCTGTCTTGTCCATCACCAAAATAAACATTTTTCTTGTAAGTTTTAATTAAGGAAATCTTGAAATGTGTCAGCTTGCATAGACATATGAATGTTTAGACACCATTAGATATTTATTCCATAACTGTAGAGGAAAAGATGTACAGAAACTACAAAATTATAATAAAAGTGTCCATGATTTAGCATGTCTTAAAATTTTCTAACTGATTTTAAAGTGTTTTAAACCATTTGAAACCATGCACATTTGTTTAAAATCAGATCACAAAGACTTTAGCAACTAGCTTTGTTTTTATTTGGTGCTGGAATTGTACTATTGTTGGCATCCATTTAGGTATCTAGGAGCAGAAGGTTCCAAAGTAGAGATATAATGATAAATTTCATTGTTTTAGAAAGTCCATATATCTACCAAATGGAAGTCTGAAAAACAAGACTAGTGCTAGTGCAATGAAGCTGCAAAGTCAGAAGGACATCTCTTAATGTTGCTTTGTGGCCTCAGGGACTTTGTAGAAATGACTTCTTAGACAGGAAAAGAAGATTTCTGTGAAGCCAGTTGATACTGCTGAATTATGCATGCCTCTTCAGTGAAACTACTTTTTAACTTGTGGTTCATGGTCCATAGAGGTTGGTTGATGGGATTCAGTGAATTCATGAAACAGACACATGCTGTATAGAATCATGTATATATCGAGAGAAGGTTTTGGGGGCTGAAATATGGACCCATGAATATGCTGAGGATGATTCCATGGAGAGGGGAAAGCATTAATGCCATCTCATGGGTGAAGCTGCCTTATTAAGATTTGTGCTTATTTATTCACATTGACTTGTGGATAAGTCAACATACTTTTTGGGTGGATATTTTGAGTAAAAATTTAGATTTATATTAAGTATATAAATCATCAACCCAATAACTGTTCCACTTCAGTTACTGCACAATCTAAAACAGGTGAATCCCATATTCCATTGCAGCCTGTTGAAATCAGCCTCTGATCAGTCTACATGGCATCCCCAGGTTCAGATACCTGACCACATTCTGATTGATGGACAACAGCATTTTGAACTGAAGGAAATGCTGGACTTTAGACATCATCATAGCAGCCTACAATACTTGGTATATTGAAAGCATTTTCCTGATCCTCAGAGGGTGCACTGGAAAGATGTCCGAGCACTGAAGATGATCAAGAAATTCCACTCACTGTTTCCTTTAAATGCTAAATAGTTGTCATTCTTACTCCCCATGATAACGGAGATATCGTTATTTCTTTCCTTTATGCTTTTCCTGCCTTTATGTTGGTACATTTCTTTAAGTAGAAGTATGTCATGGATCAATATCTGGTGTGTTCAAGACACCAGGACACCTCCATGCCATGAGTTTCATTGCCAAAGTTGAGGAAGGAAATATCTAGGGTCTTGCGTGGGAAGGAGCCTAATATAACAAACTGGCTCTGGAAGACCTGGAGGCTGGACAAAAGACCTTTTGGGAGCTGAGTGGGTGGGGGTTTGGATATTGAAACTAAGAAGTTGCCTGCATTTTCTTCATTCATAACTTTGCTGTATAGTAGTAACCTAAGGTAAAAATAAAGGTTTCCCCTGACATCAAGTCAAGTCGTGTTTGACTCTGGGGGTTGGTGCTTATTTCAATTTCTAAGCCAAGGTAATGTGGTCAGCATGACTCCATGGAGCGCTGTTACCTTCCCACAGAAGCAATGCCTATTGATCTACTCACATTTGCATGTTTTCGAACTGCTAGATTGGCAGAAGATGGGGCTAATAGTGGGAGCTCACTCTGATCTCTGGATTTGAACCACCAGCCCTGTTGGTCAGCAAGTTCAGCAGCTCAGTGGTTAAATCCACTGTGCCATTGGGGGCTCCATTAGTAACCTAGCCTTAAAGAAATTTTCAAGATTTCCTTGTGAGTGAATTTAACTTCTACCAAGGTTCTGCAATCATTACACCCTGGTTCCTTCAAGCTGGGTGTGCAGTGTGCACATGACATTTATGGGGAGGTATTGCGAAAGGAGATACTGAGTAGGTCTTTCCACAAGAGTCCATAACAACATACACAGACAAAAAAAGAAGGATACAGCAACACATAAAGGTTTCTAGCACGTGGAAGCCCACATGACTGGTAATGAGTGCTGTTCCTGGTCAGTTCAAAGAATGGAGAAGAAAGTTGCCCCACTTTCATGGTTCATAGCTTGGGCTGCAAGAGTAGAAGATCATTCTCCACTCACTGCCAACATTATGATATTTTGTTCTTATTCCAACTAGGTATTTGTGATTCATTTCCAGCTCATTAATGGAACATGCCATTCAGTAAGTGGATTTAATAATGGTTTGATTGTTATTGCAAGTTCTCCACTGAACTTGAGATGAGGGAATTCATTTTGACTGAACTTTTCATTATTATACTTTTACTTCTTTAAGGGGGCTGAAAAGAGTAATTATTTCTAGAAATGTGAAAAAAAGTTTTTAGTGGAAGCCATGGATTTGCCATTGGAAAGTTATCTGACTGCAAACTACTAATGAAATGCAACAGGTAGTGTGACAGTCTTTGAAATAATAAAAGAGAGCCTAAAAAGATATATTGGGATAGAATTTTTTAGAAGTAATATTCTGCCATGAAAACTGTTGTCTTCTGAGAGTTAGGAAAGATATAGCAATAAAAGGAGATAAATCTTCAGAAGACAAAGATACAATTTTCCATCTACCCCAGTGCATACTTAATACGTACCTTGGAAGCAATTAGCATAGCACTGATAATTTGGTAAGAACAAAGAGTTCTGTAATAATGTCATACAAAAAAAATATACATAGCTCCCATTGTTTCTTTCCAAAACAAATGTACTAACAAGCCTGCTCTGAGTTGTCCATCAAGATGTCTGAAAGAAGACTTTTCAGAATCCCATCCTCCTTTCTCCTCTTTTTTTCAACTATAGAAAAATCTCTGGGGATATTTTGATGATTAAAGGCTCAGGCAGGTTTGGAAATTCTTTTGACCATGTGTTCTCCTTTCATCCTTGTCTTCAAGTCTGAAATCAAACAAGGACACTCTGGCAACCTGACTAACTCAATTTTTTTCTTCTTTCTTTTTCTCTCCCCGTAGTCCAAAGGAGATCAATCTCAAAGGCTGATTAAGAAATACATGCCACAAATGGCAAATATTCGTTGTCCAAGTCCATTTCTTAAAGTCACACAAAAAAATCTCATGAGTCTTTCATACGACAGGTTGAGCATCCCATATCCAGAATTCCAAAATCCAAAATTGTTCACATAGTGGCTGAGAGAGTGACATCACTGCTTTCTAACAACTCAATATGTATATACTTTGTTTCATGCACAAAATTATTTAAAATATTTAATAAAGTTATATTCAAAATATGTATGTAAGGTGTAGATAAAACAAAAATGATTTTCATGTTTTGACTCGAGTCCTATTTTCAAGATAATTTATTATGTATGTGTATACAAATACAGGTATTTCAAAATCCAAAAAAAAAAAAAATCCAAAATTCAAAATGTTTCTGGTCCTGAGTATTTCAGATGAAGGATAATCAGCAAGCATACAATTACAATACTTTGATTCAGTTGTCATGGTTCTCCTATAAAATCCTGAGATTTGCAGTTCAAGGAGTGATATTTAGAATTCTCAGCCAGGATTCCACAGATTGCAGCCATGAGAGTTGAAGTCAAATCATGGCACTATTACTCTATAATTCTTGAACTCCTCTTGATAGTGATCATGGCTTCCTCTGAAAGAAGAGGGGAGAAGTGTGGCAAAATGTGGTTAAAGAATGGATGTTGAAAGAAAAATTGACATAATGGGTACAGGATGGTTTTTTAAAAAAAGAAATGCCAATGGAGGTTTGAGAAAATTAAATACTGTACAGTTTTTTATCATGAAAATAAAAGGAAACTCAAGGATTATTACCCAAATGGACTATGCAGGGGAATCTTTGGAAAAGAAGCATTTAATTTACTTCTAAACCTGATCAGTTTTATGATATTGGTACCCAGACTGATCTTATTCATTTGTTATGTGCCGATAAGATTGATGGAGCCCGACAGAGTTAGCAGAATGAAATAGCCAGCAAGTAAGACTGATGTCAGTGGGCCAATGAATTCATTTGAGGTTTTAGTCTAAAGGAGATATTCAAGGTGCCGATCCTATCCTTATTCCTCCAAATGAGTTCAGCATCTTGGATATCTCCTTAGTTTGGTCAAAACTGAGGATAAATTCATCACCTCTTTGATAAGGGAGCCAACATCCAAAGCTACTAAGGAACTCTTCTATTCTTCATTATACAGTTTGCCTATTGAGCTGGCCTTTTATACTACTTCACAAAGAAATATAGAAAATTCTCAACTACCATTTCATAAACCAAAAAAGACCATCACAAAACCACAGACAGAAGGATATTAAAATATATAATAGTTATATATGAGAATGATATTTACAGCCCACATAGATAATAGGAATAAGAATATAAACATGCATGGATCGGAATAGGAATATAAACATGCAGAACTAAATAATTTACAATCAAAATGAAATCTCACATAGAGCTACCCAAAATATTGCAAATATGCATAGAATGCAATGTAATGAAGGAAGTACAAAATAAATAAAGTTTATAACAAAACATGAAGTCTGATGTATATCTTCCAAGAACAAACAAACTTAATCTGTGGAGAAAATGGATGAGCTGCTGTGACGCCCATGCTTAGTTACTACTACTTCCTAGATAACAGTCCTTGATTTGAAGGCAGTGTCAGCTGGAAGTATGATTGAAAATAGAAGGACCTTATAAAGGGAAAATGGGGCCTTGAAGCTACTCATCACGATTTAGCACCTGCATGACAGGCAGACACACAGTTATCACTGCCATCTCTACTACAGGAACATTTATTGTGTTTCCTCACTTATTTAAAGTATCATAATTATTTCAAAATATGCATCTATACACACACAGAGAGATTTCATGTAAATTTCAGATCTTCTCCAAATCACAGTCCTTTGCAAGAAGTTTCTCTTTCTGGCATTTATCACTTCTAGACTGCTCGAAATGTTGTGTAGAGATAACCTCTTGTTACAAACTACTATAAATCCCTTGCAGAAATTATAAGGTATTGAAGGACTGACTTTTGCTTACTATGGCACTATACCCTCCAATTTGTTGAGAACAATCCTAGTTAATACTGTCATCACACTTTCTTGCCTAATTTTAAAATGTCCAAGAGTGTAGAATTAATGCAGTTTGATGCCACTTTAACTGCCATGAGACAATGCTATGGAATCATTGGAGTTGTAATTTGGTGATGCCCAACACTCTGACAGAGAAGACCTTGTAAAAATTCAACTTCCATGGTTCCCTAACTTAGAACCACATTAATTCTACAGTAGATGTACCCTGAGTTTCTCTCTTCTCGCCTCCTTTATCCTTAGTTTACTTCAGTGGCTGCAAACTGAGTTCATAGGGCAGTTTTCTCATTTTAATTGTTTTAGTTATATTGTTTATTTGTTATATGTTGTTAATTGTGTTTTACCTTGCAATCCTTGTTTATGTTGGGCTTGGTCCCCATGCAGACCCGTAACCAGGATTTTGATTTTTTTGGGGGGGGGGGGCTGAGTCTGAGTGAGAGAGGATCTACCTTAGCAAACCTCTCATATCGTTATCTCAATACCCCCATTCATATGGGATATATTGAGCATGGTGATCAGATCATGATATGAATAAACATAACAGTTTAAATAATACCAGTAAGGCCTTGTCACGGACCACCCCCCACCCCCGGCTACATGCCTTTCCCCACGTAAGCTGCCCCGAGTCCCTTCAGGGAGATGGTGGCAGGATATAAGAATAAAGTTGTTGTTGTTGTTGTTGTTGTTGTTGTTATAAAAGTGATTTTTGTCTAATTATTTCATCAAGAGGTAAAGGTAGAGGAGAAGAATATTTCCCTTCTGAGTAGCCTCATGCAAAAGCAAACTGCTGTCGCTTCTCCTTACTTGTATGTTCTTTCTCATTAATTACTTCTCCAATTTGCCCACATGCTGATGCTATTTGGCCAGATGTGTCTTGCTAAAGTGTACATCTGTGAAATGTTGGAGGACAAGTGGCACTCCTACATAACACAACTGTGCCTTCTTAGGGGCATATTTTTCCTGGCTCAAAGAAGAATTTTGATTGTCTTTTAAGAAGAGGAAAAGCATGGGACTCTATAATCTGGGAATCTATGGCCTAAGCATTAATAATACCACCTGTTGCTCCCATACTCTACTAGGAAGGGTGCCTGCTGTTATAGTCTTTGGAGAATAACATCTGCCTGTTATGAACACATGTGACAGATGGAAGTGAAAATTTTATGTCATGACTCAGCAGGAACAAATGCCTGACAAGAGGCAGCTAAACAGAATCAATTATCCTTTTCATTTGTAAAAAACCCAGCCATGAATTTTACTGATAATTGTTTTCATTATTTAGATGCTATCTAGCGAGTATAGCTATGCTCCTTTTATTTCTCCTCCCTAAATGATACAATTACACACTTTTCTGCTGGGGTTTGGCTTTATATTTTATTGATAGCTAATGTATGCCTATAAATATGTGCAATGAAGAAAAATATCCATTTACCTAGGCATTGATGACATCTGTTTGCAAAAGAAAGTTCCACAAGTGGGAGTTGATCCTGTCTCAGTTCAAGGTAGGCAGGCTCTAATGGTTGCCTATAAAAACAAATTGCTTTCCTGTTGCTGTAGAAGAGACAGGCAAAATTGGTTACGATAAGTAGCTGGTTAGACTGAGTGTGATGCCTTTAATTCATAAGGCACACTGTATGTACTGATGCTACTTTTGTGGAAGAAATTTTGTCAGTCATTTTTTTCTGAATCAGAAAAAAATATGTACCAAAGGGAATGATGAATGACATGAAATAATTCCATGTTGAAAATTGGAAAGAAGAATTGTAGTTAGATTTTCCCTGCCTAAACAACTAATGAGGAAGCTTACAGGGCATAAAATGTATTCACAGCTAATTAAGACGGCGACAGACATCCATGACAATGGGATTCGTTACATCTTTAACAATCTAATTAAAAGAAAAGCAAGACACGTAGTCATTATTCAAAATCATCATCATATTTATAAAAAAAAACCCAACATAATACTTTATGACTGGAAGGTAATATACTACCATTTTAATATCTACAAATTGAGCATTATTTAAACTCATGGCTGGAAATAAAGAATATGATACTCTCGATGCCTTTGAAATAAGCCTGACTAATTTAACAAAAATATTTTCAAGCTCTATGAAATTCTTTACATAATAAGTACTGAAATAGTTGCAAAGACAAATAAAGAGACTACCAAATTTCTGACTTGTTGTCTTATCTGGGGAAATAGTTTGCAATATACATTCCACCTGCTCTCTGTGAGGCATCAGTCTTCTAAACAACTTGAGTAATCTTGCTTTGCAAATATAAGAAAAAGTTGCTATCAGTTTAGTTTCTGTTTATCCCCACCTTTTTTTCCCTTCTGTGCACACCACCCCACGATCTCTTATCTTCTCATGTAATTAATACAGGGTTAGATACATTGGCTTACAGGTAGTCCCTGAGTTACAGACATTTGTCTTACATACGAGTCATAATTAAAAATGGGGTGAGACAACAGGAAATGAGAGAAATCTACCCCTGAGAAAGGAAATTCACTCCAGAAAGAGTTATCATGGAAAAAAGGTGTCTCCACTGAAGCTTTATCACCAATCCTTGATTCCATGATACATCAAAATTTTCAACATTCAATTGTCACAGAGAAAGAAAGAGAGGGGAAATCTTTTGAACAGAGGTACAGATGGCAAAACAAAGGTAACAGGGATGTTAACCCTTCCCTATGCTATAGTTACACTTACAATTGGACCTGTTCTGACATATGCTAATTCAACTTAAGAACAAACTTACAGAACCTATCTTGGTTTGGGTCCAGGTCACTTACAGGATCGCTTTCTCCCATACAATCTGCCCCGAACACAGAGGTCCTCTGCAGAGTGGTTATTCCAACCAGCCAGAACCTTACTGGCGACCGTCACCCAGAGGACTTTTTCATCGGCTGCCCCAAGACTGTAGAACAACCTGCCAGATCAGCTGTTAAAATTTAAAACACATTTGAAGACCTATCTTGTTCGGCAGGCTTACGCTGTCAGTTTTAATGACAAATATAAAACATTATTATTATTATTATTATTATTATTATTATTATTATTATTATTATTATTATTATTATTATTTCCATAACCTGGGGACTGCCTGTAGAGTCACTGCAAAAAATATTGGTATTGGATTTTTTTAGTTAACCTATTAAAATGGAGGCATATTATCAAGATTAAAGTCTTTCCAATATACATAACTTTGAATGTAGAGGTAGAAAAACATCTCCCACAGGCCACATATAGATTTGTGATGCTTGCTTGATTTATTTCATTTATTTCATTTATTTATTTATTTTCAGCATCAGTTCTCAAGGCTAGGGATTTTGCTTCCAGGTTTGCTGAACTTGTCCATCTTTGATTTGGCACAAGCAGTTGCTCATAAGATGCATATGGAAATCAATCTAGTTTAGTGGTCTACAGAAAAGATAGAAGAATTCAAAAAATACTGAATAGGCACATGGATCCTGGAAAAAAATGACAGCCCATTTTTTGGCATTCACATTTTCTTTATTGAGCCTAGAAATATATCACTCAGATTTTGTCCTCACCATAGTTTGAGAGGTTGTATAAGTTGATCTTCCATATAATTCAGATTAACCCCTAATTCAAAAATTCCTTAGTAGATATAGTTTATTTTAGGAGTAATGAAGTGGAAGGGAAAATGTGATAGGAGATTTTATACGCATCTTTACATTCACTTCTAGGAACCTGCATATTTTCTTGTCTTCATTTTATTTACTGTTTTGTAATTTAATGTCCATGTTGTGATCAGATTTTTTCCTGTTTAAATAGATGGTTTTTGTTAGTTTAATACAATGCAGTCTGTGGTTTCATTTTGTGTGTGTGAAGAAAATGAATAGAGGCAGAATAGAGGGGGAGCATGACTTCCCTGGATCTAGACGCTATACCCCTATTGATGCAGGCCAGAATCCCGTTGGCTTTTTTAGCTGCCGCATCACATTGTTGGCTCATGTTTAACTTGTTGTCCACGACGACTCCAAGGTCTTTTTTGCACACACTGTTGTCAAGCCAGGCATCCCCCATTCTGTATCTTTGATTTCCATTTTTTCTGCCGAAGTGAAGTATCTTGCATTTGTCCCTGTTGAACTTCATTTTGTTAGTTTCGGCCCATCTCTCTAGTCTGTCAAGATTGTTTTGAATTCTGCTCCTGTCTTCTGGAGTGTTAGCTATCCCCCCCCCCCAGTTTTGTGTTGTCTGCAAACTTGATGATCGTGCCTTCTAACCCTTCGTCTAAGTCGTTAATAAAGATGTTGAACAGAACCGGGCCCAGGACGGAGCCCTGCGGCACTCCACTTGTCACTTCTTTCCATGATGAAGACGATGCATTGGTGAGCACCCTTTGGGTTCGTTCGCTTAGCCAATTACAGATCCACCTAACCGTAGTTTTGTCTAGCCCACATTTTACTAGTTTGTTTGCCAGAAGGTCATGGGGGACTTTGTCGAAGGCCTTACTGAAATCCAGGTAGGCTACATCCACAGCATTCCCTGTATCGACCCAACTCGTAACTCTATCGAAAAAGGAGATCAGATTAGTCTGGCATGACTTGTTTTTGGTAAATCTGTGTTGACTATTAGCAATGGCCGCATTTGTTTCTAAGTGTTCGCAGACCACTTCCTTAATGATCTTTTCCAGAATCTTGCCTGGTATCGACGTGAGGCTGATCAAACGGTAATTGTTTGGGTCGTTCTTTTTTCCCTTCTTGAAGATAGGGACCACATTCGCCCTCCTCCAATCTTCTGGGACTTCTCCCGTTCTCTAAGAACTCTCGAAGATAATTGCCACGTATTGCTCATGTATAAGTCTTCCTCGTGTATAAGTCAAGGTCACATTTTGGAGCCAAAATTACAAGATTTTGGTATCTTTTGCTAGCTTCTCTGGCTTTTTCTGTGTGTGTTGGGGGGGGGTGTGTAAAAAAAGATTCTGGGAACTGAACCTAGAACTTTCAACATGAATGAATCAATTAATTTTGATCACAAACCAAAAATATTTTCTATATGCACTTCACCACTGACCTACTAAACCATATCCTTTTTAGTTTCTAGGGTTATTCTATTTCATTTTTAGAGTAGATCTTTGCTTTTGAAATCATGTTGGATGTTGTAAGATAAAAGGCAATATGAATACATGCTTTCTGACTGGTAATTGAGGAAAAAAAGGTTGGGAATATTTAATCAGAACCAAGTTATTTTTTCTTTCCTCATTCTGAAGCAGAATTTAAAATAGCATTTGTCACTCAGCAGCTGGTATGTCACATTAGATCACATCTCATGTTTCCTTTCGTTCAACATTGAGTTATTTTGTGCTTCTGTTCTTTTATATTATGCCCACATAGATTCTTTGATTTTTTTTTTATGCATTCTGGATTTCTATGTCACTGCAATCAAGGGTCACATGGGGCTTCCATCCAAGTCCTATCTTTCTTTTCTGTTTATGTGTTAAGACTATCAGTAAGGGAACATACAGTGCTTTCAATGTATATGGAATGAATGAGTTAGACTTGTCCATGTCTTGGGGCCTGGTTATTTGTCTCACTTTTTGAGCCCACTGGAGCTGTACGAACACCTGGAGAGGATCTCCACTTTGTCCCACAATCTTCTCAAGACTGTTTGGTGGGAATAAGGGAGAGGATCTTGTCAGTGGCTGCTCCCAGACTTTGGAACTCCCTGCCTAGAAGGGTCAGAATGGCTCCTTCTCTGTCTTTTGTTGGAAATAAAAGACATTTCTCTGCCTTCAGGTATTTATAAACCAAAGAGGATTGGATTTCTAAAAATGGTGTGATTGGTATGTTAGGTTTTTTAAAAAATTACTTACATTTTAAAAGGTTTAATGTTTAATGGTTTAACAGTGTAAATTAATTTTATATTTATATTTTAATGTCCTTGTATTGTTTTTACTTAGCATTGTTATATATTTATTTTTATCATCCTTGAGACCCTATATTGGGAGAATGGTAAGATAAAAATATAAATAAATATGTCTTGAGATCTTCTGGGAAGGGCCTATTCTCTGGTGGGAAAATTGGATATGATCTGCTTGGTGGCTGCCACTAGGCTCCCTTTCCCAGAGAAGTTAAACTGGCACACTCCTTGTTGTCCTTGAAAAAGCTACAGAGATCTTCCTGTTTTGCAGGTCTTTGAAGATTCACTGCTTAGAGCAGTGGTTCTCAACCTGAGGGTCCCCAGATATTTTGGCCTTCGAGTCCCAGAAATCCTAACAGCTGGTAAAGTGGCTGGGATTTCTGAGAGTTGTAGGCCAAAACACCTGGGGACCCACAGGCTGAGAACCACTGGCTTAGAGGGAAAGGGCCTCTTAAGTGCTATGTAACAAACTGGTCTTTTTAATTATGCATTTTACTGCTTTTCACTTTATTGATAATTGAATTCTGCAGTAGCTACATAGTTAAGTATATTAGAAAATAATGGCCCTCCTTATGCCATGCAACTGATGACTGGCCAAGTATGATAGGGGTGGAGGGTGGAGTTTATGGTAATGGCAATAATACCTCCATAGAAACTCAGGAGCAATTGTGAATATGAAACAGTTACCTATTGTCATAATTAATATTAACTATTCTGACTAGGGAGCCACAGTGGCGCAGTAGGTTAAATCGCTGAACTGCTGAACTTGCTGACCAAAAGATCGGCAGTTCAAATTCGGGGAGCGGAGTGAGCCCCCACTGTTAACCCCAGCTTCTGCCAACCTAGCAGTTCGAAAACATGCAAATGTGAGTAGATCAATAGGTACCGCTCTGGCAGGAAGATAACAGTGCTCCATGTGGTCATGCCAGCCACGTGACCTTGGAGGCTTCTAAGAACAACACTGACTTTTTGGTTTAGAAATGGAGATGAGCACCAACCCCAGTGTCGGACATGACTAGACTTAATATCAGGGGAAAACCTTTACCTATTCTGACTAGGTGGAAACCCAAAAGGCATCAGGTCTATATCCACCTGCATGATGAGTATTTGCTCTGCTCTGATGCTACAATTTCTTCCTTTCAAATCTTTTTCTCTGCAAAATTTACACAGGCTGATGTCAACTTGACCGTAGGTTCTCAATTTGCCCTTGTAAAGCTTAATCTCTCTTCAAAACACAAACTAATCGGATGCCAAGGTCACCTTGTTGACACATGTGAAAGAGTAGGTGGAGAAAACCTTGGATAATAAGGTTGTTCAAGGAATACAATATATAATAATTAGAAGATAGTTATAATGTTACCAATCTTCATTTTTTACATCCTATGAAAAATGTTTGGTCACATCTTTTAGATGAACTGGAATCACTTTTTTTGTGGAAAAAGCAAAGGTTTCTTTTGTGATTTTTTTATATCATTAGGCAAAGGTTTCACCCACAAAAGCTCATCCTTTGTCAGTAAAACCATTTCACTTACCCTTGGACATGCAATTGGATTCTTTCAAGTATATGAAATAAAATACAGAAGTTAATTTTAATTTACCTAGGAACATATCTAAATTAATTTCCCAAAAGTTTCTATTTCTTCCTTTTCCCTTGTATCTCCTTGCCTCCCTCATGAACAGTAGTGATTTTTGTGTATACATGGATAAGATAATACAAGGATATAATCTTAATGTATTATATATCAATCATTCAAAATGCCTGCAGATGCTTTGTGTGATGTTTTAATGATATCTCTATCTGTTAGTGTGAATGTCCGACTTATTGGGAATACAAGTAATAATACAAAGAATTGTCCATGTAAATATACCAAGATATGGTGTGAAATTGTTAATGGAATGTTTGAGTTATAGCTAGGGTCTGAATTGATGCTATACAGCTCACTGGCACGTCAAACATTTCTCTGCCATACTCACATGACAGGTTTGTTGTGACGAAAAAATAAGTCACTCCATGTGTCATAACTCACCTGCTAGATGACTCAGGAGGAGGTAGATTGCCAGAAAACTGCAACCGGTGAGAGTGAAATTTCCCCTAAATTCTAGAAAATAAAAGCACTGGCGGATCTTGATTCCCACCAGAGACTGGCAAAGCCTACAGACATTGAAAACATCTTGCTCCTTTCCTTCATTCAGTAAAGTAGGGAGAAATGCCATGCCAGCCTCCAGTTAAATGATATATATTAGCCTTACTTTTTTTAAACTTGTTTTTATTCTTCATATATATATTAGCCTTACTAAGACACTCTTTAGGCACTTGTATCCTTGAAGGAGCTGTCCATAAATATCCCAGCCTGAGTGCTGATATTTGGTTTCCTGGCAATTTCCTGGATATTTGGTTTCCTGGCAATATGTTCCTGTTTCGTCTTGACCCTGGACTGAATAAGTTTTGATCTACCCTGTTGGCTCATGTACCTGTACTTCTGACCTGCTGATATGACTACTAGACTGGCTCCCAAATTCTTTTTTGCTTCTCCCTGCATCTTGCTCAGATAATCAACGACAGACCTGGAGTTAACTGACTAGAGTTCATATACGTCAACTGCATGATTCCCTGCTGACAAATTCAGGATAGTATCCATGTTGATTTGAATTCCTCCCTCTCTAACACACCAATCTTAATTTTAATTGGATTGTTCCTTCAAAGCTTTTGAAATTTTTCAAAAATATTTAGCTTGTATTTGGGTTCCATTTTGGTAGAAAGGGGAAATAGAAATCAAATAAATAAATAAATAAAACTGATTTCTGATTTGTTATTCCTCCTTCTATCTCTGTGTGTATCAGTATATATAAATATATTAGATTGTGCACCTTTGGCAGGGTCCACTGTTTTTGGTTGTTTTACTGTAAATCGCTGTGTACTTGTTAGCAGCAGGGTTGTCTTCTAACTATTAAAATGGCCATTGTAGTCTCTCTGCAGAGAAGAAGAAGAAGAAGAAGAAGAAGAAAATGATGATGATGATGATGATTAAAAATGAATGCTGCTGCTTCTACTCTCTACATCAATTTCCCAATATGCCTCCCCTACATTGCTGCTCATATCAATTCAGGATGAGAAAAAACGGTGAAGGACTACCTTTCTGTCTCACACTTAAACAAGAGAGGAGTAATGGAATGTTAACTTCCTGCCCTTGCGCCTTGTCACTACCTTCACACTGGATCCCAGTACCAGGACTGAGTTAGACTTGTGTCAAATTCAATCCAGGTTCTGGAGGGCAATTGTTTGTCAAAATTTTGAGGGTATATACAGTAATGACCAGTTTGGGTCTGAAAACCCGTTGGAAAATGAACGTACAGCCTTAGAAAGTGAAGTCAAAAAGGCTTTTGTATCATGTGATTTTTGTATCATGTGAGAGAAGTAAATGTCTAGAAATAGACGACACATCATTAGAGCTTTTTCAAGTTGTAAAGGCAAAATCTATTGAGATTCTTAATAAAATCTGCCAATAAATATGGAAAACAAAAGCTGACAGATTTGAAAGACCCAGTATACTTTCCAGTTCCCAAAAAAGGGGAATACCAAGGATTGTAGTAACTATTTCGATAATATCCCATGAAAGCAAAGAAATGCTCAAGATTTTACGGGAAAAACTTTGACATAAAGAGGATGCGAAATGCCAGATGCTGGGTTCTGAAAAGTAGGGGTGTGCACAATTCTGTTTGGTGATTCAGGATTCGGGAAAATTCAGCACTATACCTTTCGGATCGCCAAAAATGGACCAGGCAGGGGGCAACCATAGCCTTAACTGATACAGATTTCAGCAGTGGGATCTTTCAGCTAATGGGAGCTAATGGGGTTGAGCGGCACTCTACCTGAGGTGGAGGCCATGTCATGTGGGCAGCCTTGCAAATCAGGCAAGAGCGGCTGCCTGGTGGTGGTGTTTCTAGCTCTTATTTCTTTCCTCGTAAACTCCTCCATCCCTTCTTGAAGGACCCCCACCCAGCACCTGCTTAAGGCAAATGGGAACTTGCTTTCACAGCAGCACTTTGTGGCACAGGCATAGAAGGAGCTTCTGCAACCCCTCCCGATGCATGATAGGACTTGAGGTTTGTCTCTCTCTCTGTTTCTCACTTTTCTTTCTCAGCCAATCAGAGGCCTAGTTGACTGTGTCCAGTCTCCTTCCCTCTTGTGGCATGCACTTGGATTTAATTCCCATAAACCTCTCTTGTGGTTTAAAAATAATGTTATGGTAAAAACTTTTAAAAAATTCCCAAAAATCAGTGGATTTGGTGAAACATTCTGAAACCTGGCAGGCTTGTAGCTGTCAATGTGGCCTACAAGTGAGGCAAGTTTCATGCTGATAGGTCTAAAAATGATAGAGAAACAAACCACTAAAGTTTCCCCATTGGTGCCAATCGATCTACTAGCATGAAATGGAACCCCCCTCCCATTTTCAGGAATTTCCCAGCTGAAAATGGGACATAACGCAGCACAGGGTTTTTTTTGCTGAGTCGCACATTCCTACTGAAAAGCTGGGTTTTGTAACCATAAGTTAGACAATGTAACACAATATGTAACACAGCAAATAATTTAAGGTGGGAAACAGTTTGTGCTTTATAAATTACAGCAAAGACTTTGATGGTTACTGTAAAATAAATGGGTGTCCACATCAGAAACATCTAATGTTTAATTATGCTCTGGGCAAGAGGCTATTGTCAGAATATATTATATGGAAGCAGAACGGTTTGCTATTGGAACTGGGGTCAGATAAGGTTGTTTATAATCACACTCTCTGTTGAATTTATATACAGAACATATCATATGAAAAGCAAGATTAGACTCAGAGGAAAAAAACAAGAAAATTGGGGAAAGGATATATGGTATAATGACTTTAACAGTATACTTAGCAGACAGTCAATGCATTCATCTAGACTGGCCTTGGGGTTTGGATGTAGTTCTACCTGTACTTATTACGATGTTTTAATATATCTGTGTGACATACTTGCTTTCTCAGTCTACTTCTCATGAATTTCAGGAACTAGCTGTGGCCTTTTTTTTTCTAAAGATGCCAAGTCTCATTTTATTAACTGCACCATAGTTCTTTTTTCATCTCTTATGCCCTCCTCTTTTTCTTTAACTCCTCAGTCTCCCACTGGTAAAGCCAGACTCTCTCTTCTCATGCTAGTTTGAGGTTTCATCTTTATCTTTTTTTCAATATATGGGTTACTATCAAATCATGCCAGTCCAATTAAGCTGTCATATCCAAAGACAGCCACCTCCATTGTGATATCCTTGAATCACCTTTTTGTGGTTTGCCATGATCAGTTCCCAAGGGCAAATCATCATTTTGGATGATTACTTGGCTAATGTCAGATATGATTGATTGAAGTTCTCATAATGGATGTGAAATGTTTTACTGGAGGGGCTGTCTACATGCAGGGATCTGAAACCACTGCTTTCAAGCATGAGGCCATGGAAAAAAGAGTATAATGTCAACGTAATTAAGGATGAAGACAGCAGATCTAGATTAGAAGTGGATGACATGCAGGTAGTGAAACGCCATTTGGTGCTAGGACTGTTTTTAAACTGCTCCTCCAAATTGCCTTGCTAAATTGTAGTAGTAAACTGACAATTCTTCCTTAAAGCAAGTAAGAAATATGTGTTTTATTGCAGTTTTTTATTTGTTATCAAAATGTGATGGCAGACCACAGAGTCCCTTTAAATCACAAAATACATCCTTGTTTCAAAGCAGTACGGTCAGCACTTCACATTCTCTGTAGTTAAGAGAATCTGCACAAAATTGAAAAACCACAAATAAATAAATTACCATTTGTTTTACCAGAGAGAACACTTCTCTAGGAATTGCTAGGTCCTCCAGCATGTCTATTAGAGCTGTGCAAAATATCAATTGTCCATTGTATGTTGTTTATAATTGATTAGATTCATGCATACAATGCGACATTACAAGGCGCAGGAAGCACCCACCCCCAAAAATTAAGAACTGAAACTGTTGCCTATGAGTTTTGTGTAAGTTACATAAACCTAATAACTCTCTGTGATGCAGTTTTGATTCACAGAACAACTGAGCACTACCTGGAAGCAAAGCTAAAAAGCAGTCGTGCCTTTCAGCCAATCAGGGCTGAGGGATTAAGGGAGCGGAGGTGGAGCTGTAGCCATTGCTCTTTACATTCCCAAGCACAGTGCTGCAGACTCCAGTTGTGATCAGGCGGGGAAAGGGTTTGGCTGGAGCTAGCTTTGCGCTGGAGGGAAGGAGAGCTTAGCTTAATAACTTTGCACACTGTAGTTAGGCAGGCACAAGTAGGCTAGGGCTTGCTGTGCTTCTACTTAACTATTCTTTTTTGGGTAGGTAGACAATCTTTTAGAGCTATTATGCTGTCCTATTTGTGTGGGGAGAGCAAAAAACCACATACACAGTATTTTTATGTGTGGGCACAGAGGAATGATCCCTTACTCCTCCCTCACATAACAATCTTCATGTCCCTGAAAATTCACCTGCCCCCCAACTCTGTAATGTCCAGTGGAAAGTGCTGAAACAATGAAGTGATGTAGTCCATTAATATCATTCTAGACGGAATCAATGACAATTTTACCTATTTTCTTTTTCCTGCCACAGCTTTTAAAACAATGCATATTTTGGGATAAATTCTGCCATAAATTCACACATGTGTTTTGTTTGGATGTATGTTTGTGTGCAGAAGACAGCATTTGAGCAGAATTGTTGCCCACAAGGCAAAACATACTATTTTTGTGTGCAGAAAAAACTTTTTCCAAAGGAGCTCATGCTTAGATATGTGTGTAGGGGATTGCAACACGATAGGCATAAATTCAGTCCATTAGACTTTTCTGTTTATAAATATGTAACCAAATGAAACATATTTTGGGTGTGGGGGGTGAAAAACATAATGGCTTTCTCTTCATGATTGAAGTAGCTTCTGGAACACATTCTATTGAATAAAATAATATCTGAAGTGGTCAACATGAAATTATAGCAAGCTCTTGACCTTCCCCTGCCCCTTCATGTATTTTCATGAGATGATGTAATTTATTATTTCCACAGAGTGATGGGCCAAACTCACTTTGTATGCATGTATTCAATACTGAGTAATCTGTGTTTAACAGAGTGCCAGAGTGTGTCAGAATGAGCAATTAAGCCTGATTGTTGTATGAGACAACTTGCCATTACTGCTAGTGGTACTCACATGTGCTTTTCTCTTATAATCAAGCAGGGATGCTGGCGGTTTTGTGATATCCACTCGTCATATTGATGTGGTGTTCTTTCAAATTTGGGTTGTAAATCGCCTGAGATGGCTGATGGCATTGGAGACATGATCACATGTAATATGAATGCTTTTATTTTCCACATGCTGGAGACTGATGGATAATGCAGCCTATGCTTATTTGGCATATTTGTTATGGAAGTCAGATCAGAAGAAATGTGTAATGAAGCCACAAATTAAAGATAGATGCAGAAAAGAAAACAATCCTCTAAGCAATGAAAAGATTCTTATTTACAGAGCAACACCACCAACAGTTGCTCTTTTCCCAAAACGATATTGTAAGGGATAATAGGTATGAAAAAACTTCAAGGGGTGGAAGAAAATACAGTGTGAAAGTAGGTCACCGAATAGCAAAAGCACCCAGGGATGTGGAGAGTCAAGAAAAAAATGTTCAATTTAAGAAGCAAAACAAAACAAGATATAGATGCAGTGATCCATTTGTTCAGCACTGTAAACTAAATAGTAAGAATATTATATAAAACTAGCTGTGCCCGGCCACGCGTTGCTGTGGCAAAGTGGTGGTGGTATTGGTTAAAAATTGTTGTGTAATTTTTATTTGACGTTATTTGCATTTTTTATTAATTTTATTGTAAGTTATATTTTTATTTATTATATTTTATTATTTTCTTGTATTATTTTTAGTTATTTTCTGTTATTATAGTATTTTATTGTATTAATTTTTTAGTGTTTTTTAATATTATTTTTGGGTTGCTAGGAGACCAAGTTGGAGGAGCTTAGCCTTCTAACTGGCAGCAATTGGATAAAAGCAGTTATTCCTCTCTCTCTAATTAGGACTTTATTTTTCTTTTCTTTTTGATGTATCAACCTAGAGGCGTGGATGATGGGTTGTGTTGTCAAATTTCGAGGTTGGGGGGCCTGTAGTTTTGTTGTTTTGTGGGTCGCTGTGATGCCATCACTCTTTTATATATATAGATAGGAGAAGGTTAAATGGTTTACCTTAATTATATATTCATTACATAAATTGCTTCTAAAGTGTATAAACCTTCTGTGACCCTTATACTGGAACAATCAATTCCTGAAAAATCATAAAACTGAGCTAAGAATTATGTTATATGGGGGAACAGGCTAAAACCTTTTTATTCAAACAAGCATTTATAGATGAAGATGTTTAAGATCTCATCAGGGGACGCTATGGTTTTCAACTTTGAATATATTTTGATTGATTTTAACTGAATTTTTAAAATGCTGTTTGTGTTTAATTCTGTTCCAGTATTTGTATATTTCTATATATTAAATTGGATACCAATGTTTTTATGTCAAGCTGCTCTGAGTCCCCTTTGTGGAGATAAAGTGGGGTATAAATCAATATAATAATAATGATAATACAAATACTAATAATAATAATGTATGTTACATTTTAAAAATCTTCCTGTGTTTACTTCTGAGTTTTGGAAATATACTTTCACAACTGAGGGCTTTATAAAACGTCTTCTCATTTGTTTAGTTTTCAATTTTGTTTTGTTTTTTATTTAGAAAATGAGATTATAAAAAATCCAATAAAATATAAAATTCCAATAATATATCAGGGATTACATGGAACCTTCCGACTTCTATGTTGCCCATTGATCAAGAAAGAGAAAAAGGTAAGTTGGCAGAGCTTGTAGAAAGGATGCCAGGAAATGAGTCATTTGGTCTGCATAATAGGCAGATGCTATTTGCATATCAAGAACATACATTAGTAAAACCTTTTTCTCCCCACTCCAAATTGTTTTGATAGTGCTTAATCACAAAATGCTAATGTACAAGAATATATAGCAAAATCAAACACTGAAGTTTTCTTATGGGTATCCATGCCTATTAAAAGAAACTAGATGTATAGTTGTTTGACACAGATTAAAAGTGTTACTTTATTGTGGAATTTAGCCTCAAAAGAGTGCATGGAGATTTGATGCTTGCATCATAAATGAAAAGTAATTAAACTAGAGAAAATAATTGGTGGCTTTAACTACCCTTACAGTAGCTGGAAAAGGGCATATTTCAGCCACAATAAAATGGCAGCATTTCGAGATATACTCAATGATTGTGTCTTCAAAACATACTTACTGTTTCGATGAAGACTGGAACTTTATCCCACATGGAACTGCTTAAGAGCAATTGCAAGATGGCAGCATAGTTAAATCTACTGGAAATAACAAAGTAAATTTCAATAGGAAAATCACAAGGAATTTCAACAGTGTTCTGTTTGGCTTTAAGAGAGGAAATGTCTCCATAAAGAAGGAACTTACGGCCTATTGTGAAACAAATAAATAAAAATGCAGCTAGAATGCATACTAGGGTTCAGCAAGGAAATGATGGATGCTGCCACACATCACTAAACCAGTGCCAAAATGGGTTAAAATAACCCACTTCGGCATTAGTTCTAGTCCCCACCCCCCAAGCCAAACCTCAGGGGTGGCTACGTGCTATCTCTATTAAAATCAGAATAGCATGAAGACCTCTCCTCATCCTAAATTTAGCCACTAAAACTTATTTGAAAGTGGTTGCCAGGCATGGTGTACTAAAATAGTGTGTGAGAAGATGGAGATCCCCCCCCCATCTCACCATGTGCATTTTATCATGCCAGGAAAACTTTACAAGCAGGCACTGTGCCTGGCAGCTCCTTTAAAGTAAGTTTTAGGGACTAAATTCGGGACTGAGGAGCCCAAAATTTTGGGCTCCAGGAGCCCAAAATTGCAAGACAGCTGTGTGGATTGACGGAATGTGACCCTGGAAGTCATTCCTCATAGGCCCGATACTTCATTAGCCCCAGATCTTTCACTAAGATCTGGATCTAATAAGGTATTTAATTAATGAAGAATAAACTGGCAAAACATGGTTTACTTCCCATTGATTCATTTTTACTGGAAATGTTGTTTGGACACCTCCAGTAAAACCGAAACAGGTCCCGTATTTTTGGCCTGTCTGGATGGGCCCTATGGAGTCCAAGGAATCACCAGCATTGCTAATTAGCAATGCAAAGAAAATTATGGGAAATAAACTACATTCTTCCTGAAATTGGACATCTTGCTCAAATGGGGTGAACTTAAAAGAAGTAATGAATATGGAAGGAGAAAAATATGGAAATTTGAACATTAACAATTTACAAACAAACAAACCTGTAGGCCCAGTTGGTGCTTCTCTAAACATTCTTAAATGACTGAAAAACAAAATTGCTGATATTCTCATTAATACGTGTAACATGTCCCAAAGATCAACTTCTATATCATAAGACACTGATATAACACAAATATTTAAAAAGGAGCTCAGGCTAGATTCAGTAAATTATATAGGTCAAAATTCTTAATGTCTCTTCCAAAAAAATAAGTGAGAAATGTTACTAAGGATGTAACCAAGTGTATAGAAGAACATGTCTTGCTGAAAAAGAATCAGCCCGACTTTAGCTAAGGTAAATTCTCATTAATTTTGGAGTGTGTTTTGAAAGTGTCAATAAGCATGTGGACAAGAACGATATAGTTGCTGTTATCTATTTGGTTTTTGAAAAGGCTTTTGATTAATCTTATAGGGGGAGGAGGGAAGGAAGCATAAATGACATGAGCTACAAAGAGAAGTCCTTTATGACTGATCAATGGTTAAAGAACAAGAGGTGGAGTGTAGAGATAATGGTCAGTACTTACAATGAATAGATGTGAGCAGTAAGGAAAATCTGTATCGGGGCCAGTACTTTTAAACTTGTTCATAATGATATCAAGTTAAAGAATGCATAGTGTGTTGGTGATGTCAATAAATTACCTAGGGGCATGAGAAAACTGAATTAAAAGAGTTCTATAGAGGTCTCTCTTCAAATGGGAAAAATGGTTATTAAAATGGCCAGTGAGATTCATGGCCCTTTCAGACAGGCCCTATATCCCAGGATCTGATCCCAGGTTTTCTGTTTATCCCATATTATCTGGCAGTGCAGGCTAATATAATAAAGTTTAAAGAAAACCTGAGAGCAAATCCTGGGATATAGGGCCTGCCTGGAAGGGTCCTCAGTGTTTGTCAGTGCAAAGTGATAGATTTGCAGACAAAGTTATGTCTCCTTTGATGGGATGTCAAGTGGTAAACAATCAAAAAAGGGACCTTGGGATTTGGTAAATGATTAAATCAAATGTCAATCTACAGTATGGCTGCTATTAAAAGCGAAGAAGTAAAATGAATTCCATGATGGACATAATTAAAAAGGGGAAAGGAAATGTAACTGCTGATATTATAGTGCCTCAACATACTACTGTTACACAAATTCACAATGCCACTCCTTCTGGACTACACGGTATAGTTGTAACTTGTTATCATTGTTATGTGCCTTAAAGTTCTTATAGCAACTATAAGATAAGCCTAATATGGGAGGTGACATTGGCAAGAGTTATTCAGAAAAGGTGTCCCAATGCCTTCATCTAAGTGAGACTTTCCCAGAGCCAGCCATGGAGATGTCTGAGCAAGGATTTGGAACATGATCACCTGGCATCCCAATCCAACACTCAAGCCATTATAGCATGCTCGATCAGCAGTTCTGGTTATCACAACTAAAATGTTACTGTGAGGCTAGAAATGGTGTAAAAAAAGTACCGTTTCCCCTAAAATAAGACATCCCCAGAAAATAAGACCTAGTAGAGGTTTTGCTGAATTACTAAATATAAGGCCTCCCCCAAAAGTAAGACCTAGCAAAGTTTGTGTTTGGAAGCATGCCCACCGAACAGAACACCAGAGCATGTAGGATCGGTAAATGTACGTACCATAAGGTGTTGTACATGGAAATAATGGTAGTAACAAGAAATTCTTGATAGGACTCACAGTTTGTCTGGTTATGCTGGTTTGTGATGACAACTACTGTACAGTATATAATAAATGTTATTTTTTTGTTCAACAATAAATGTGAATTCTTCTTCATGGAAAAATAAGACATCCCCTGAAAATAAGACCTAGCGCATCTTTGGGAGCAAAAATAATATAAGACATTGTCTTATTTTCGGGGAAACACGGTAAGGGTGACTAAATGATCATGGACTGCAACAACAACCTCTAGGGCGGTTTAATAGGGATGTGTAATTTTTTGTTAGTCCTCAGAAATCCGATCAAATTCATTAAATTCGTACTTACGAGATGATATCCAACATATGGCCATGGCCCTTGCCAAAAACGTAAGAATTGAAACTTACCCAATACATTTTCATTTACATTTTGTAAATCTTGGAAGCCTCCCAAAGTCAGTTTATTTTCAGCTCAATGAAGCAAAGTGTTGAGGCCTGATCTGAGGAGGAGGGGGACCCTTTGGTGGTGGGGCATTATGCTCCTGAACTGGGGTCTGAATTGGAGCCTATCACTCCTGTAGTTCCTCAGGGAGAAAGTAGCTCTTCTCTGGATGATTCGAATTGCCTCACAGACAGATCTGCTTTGAGGGATAATGTTTCCCATGAAATGCTGCCCGAAGCTCTTCCTGACCCTGAAAAAGAGGCAAGGGAGGTGGAAGATGCTGGGTTGTTGCCTATAGCTCAGAGCCTCCAGTTATGACGAGATAGTGCCAAGTAAAGGTAATTAAGGTTTTCCCAGCGTTTGAAAGATAAACAATGGTATTCCAGGCATTAGATTGATAGCGTCTCCATGGGAGCAAATTCGGTTTCTTATGTTAGCCCCTTGAGTTATTCTGTATGAGGGCAACTTTGAATTTTCAAGAGAAAGTAACCTTTTTCATGTGCTCCAGTATAGGAGCTTCTGGCCTTGTTTTCATGCCATATTTCCTTGTTTGGTATTGGGGAATCATGTTTTGGATATAGTTCTTTGTCTAAGTTCTACCGGTATGTATTTTTGGCTTTACTTTCAGTATTGGACTCTGCTTTTTGCTGCACCAAGAATATTTTGACTGTAACCTATATTTTGGAATTATTTTTGAAGCCTGTATCTGGTTTGTATGCCTGTTTTTGTCTTTTATGTGTACCTTGAAACTTATGTATATTTTGAACTCTGGAATGTACTATTGAACTAGCTTTTTCTACAGAACACTCTTTTCTTTAATAAACTTTAAATCAATTGATTGATTGATTCCTGTTAGCTGAGTTATATTTGGACAAATTACCTCATCATTTTAGGTTAAAAGTTGTCACATAGATGACTGGGCTGCAGCACAAAGCAAAGCCAAAAAGGCTACATTTCTCCTTTAGGTTAATGGCTTCTCAAAAAATACAAACAAAAATGTGTAATTTTGATTCTTAAGTTTTAAGTGTGGGCCATGCCCATATGTTGGAAATCTCGAATTTTAATCAGACTTTAGAAACTTTAGAAACTTTTGCACCAGCCTAGTAATTATGGGTAATTACCATAAAAAGTAACATAATTTTGTTATTCTCATTATAGTGTTTAACAAGGGGAGGGGAAACAGAAATAAGGGAAACATAATAGAAGTATATAAGAAAGTAGACATAATGCCAGACGCTAGGACCACCTACTGAAGCTAAATGTTGGGAAATTCTTCACACAATGCATAGTTAAACCATGAAATTGACTGCTACAACATGTAATAATAATTGGCAAGTTGTATAATTATAAAAGGGATTATATAAAGTAATGGAAGCTGGGATTAACAATGGTTGCTAATTAGAATGGCTATATGTGTCTCCAACATCAGTGCCAGTAAACTTTTATATACCAGGTGCTGAAAAAGATGCAATTGCATTCATATCCTCTCTCAATAAACAATTGATTCACTGGCATATAAACAGAATGTACTTTTCATCTAATCCATTATGACTCCACCTATGTACAGTGTTCCCTCACTTATCGCTGGGGTTAGGTTCCAGGACCACCCACAATAAGTGAAAATCTGTGAAGTAGGGATACTATATTTATTTTAATGTTTATACATTATTTTAGTAGTTATACACTATTTTAAGTCTTTATCAATGAATCCTGTGTTAAATTGCCTCCTTTTCCTCCCGTTGCCGCTTGGGCTCCTTTTCTCTCCCTTTGGCTTCTCCTTCCTCCCTTCCTTAGGCTGTAAATTGTAATTCTTTATGATTTATAATAGTCTTTTAGAGTTTATTGAAAAACCGTGATACAGCAAATCCGCAAAAAGTGAACTGTGAAGTAGTAAGGGAACACTGTACACATATTTCTAGGTGAGTATATGTATGTGCAGACATGCACAGGATTCAAACCTTGAGTACCTCTGCATCCTTTCATGTTTTAAATAATGAATTTTCATTGTTAAATTCTAATTGGATATTTCCATATATGTCTAAGCAGTCAAATTGTTTATAGTTATCTACAGGAATGTTTTGTCAAAGTGAGATTTTAAAGGAAGGAAGAAAGGAAAGAATGAAGGTTCTTACCAAGTCATGGTCCCTCTTTATCTCTATCTCATATATATGTCTTTATCTCTATCTCTATCTCATATATGTGTGTGTGTGTGTGTGTGTGTGTGTGTGTGTATAGTCTTGCAGAAAAACTCACAATATGAATCCATACAGCAACAACACTCTCATATTCTAGGATAAAAGCCTAAATGTGTAAGTTCTCTTTGGCTCTCTCTTTGTCCTTTTCCCAGACCTGACTATGTCTCAACTGCCTCATATCTCTACTCCATAGCAGCACTGCCACTACCACCCATATCTTTCTTTGCCCCTTTGACGTGCCCTTTTCCATTTCATTTTCATGCCAAAGGCTGATGTTTCCTGAAATAGATTTTCTTGGGAAACATTCCCTGTACCCAATGGACAAAACAGCTTTTAACTGTGAGGGGAAAAAAAATACTTTTTACACATAAAGGGTTTGCTAGTTATAGTGATAAAGCCTTTTATTTAACTTAGATACTGGACCCTAGTGACCGAGTAGCACTTGTGCATATTGCTTAAATTGTGAACAAGGCCCTAGTCTACACTGCCATATAATCCAGTCTTTGAATTGAGATTAACTGCATTAAATTGGATCATATGGCTGTGTGGACTCATATAATCTAATTCAAAATGGCAATGTAGATGGGGCGCAAGAGATTGTAGTTTAAATCCAAATTGGCTTGTGTGCCATTCTCTCTATGTATATTAGATGTTGTGAAGTTGAATATATTGTATGAGCAGTCTTAGGTGTACTGTTTTGTCTTTCAAGAACAGCCTTAAGACACTGTGGTATGTAAATGAAAACTGCTTTACTTCAGCAAAAAATAAAGTACAGCACACTCAGTGGAATAATGCTAAAGGAAGCAAGGAAGTCTTAGGGAAAATGCAGTTCTTAGTCTCTGATACAGTCCCAAAACAAATAGCAGTCTTACTTCAGACAAAGAAACAGCAATAAATCCAGATGCAGACTCGGAGCAGGCACACGGGGAGCGAAGGCATTAGAGTCAGCTTATTACAAGCAAGAGCTGGCTGCACCTGCTTCTGCTTTATAGCTCTGAGTCCCCTCACAGCTGCTAGGGCAGTTCCTAATTACTCAGCTGCATTTCTGGCAGCTATTCTAGCTGAACGATGTCTCTGCTCTGTTTCCTTTCACCTCTCCTGAAAAGTGGGCACTTGCAAAGTCTCCTCCTCAGATTCCAACTCACCCTCAAATTCATGAAAACTTTTCTGCTCCCCTTCCTCTTCTGAAGAAGAGGAATCCCTAACATCAGGGCCCTTCTACACTATACTAAAATGTGAGCAGTAACTCTCTTCTATTCTTGTTCTAGTCCCCACCCCCCAACCCAAAACTCAGGCTTTCTCTGTGGAGGTGGCTACATGCTATTCTGATGGACATTGTGATAGCATGAAGCCACCCCAAGCCCAAAATTTTCCCCCTAACACTTACTGAAAAGGGTCTCTATCAGACATGAAACCTCTCCTCAAATTGTCCTGTGTGGAGGAAATGACACCTGAGGAGATGGGAAGGGTGAGGAGGAAAATCCTTCTGACCCCTATCTCCTCACATGTCATTTTCTCCATTCAGGATCATGTGAAGAGAGGCTTAATGGCTGACAGGGTAAGTTTGGGGGGGGGGGGGGATTGGGGCTTGCAGGGACAGGTTGAGTGTCCTTTTGAATCTTTGGGCTTCAGAAGCCTAAAAGTGCAAGATGGCTGTGTGGATTGACCCTCAGGGAACGCATGATGCACCCCGAGAGTCAATCACACAGGCCCAGTACCTCATTAGATCCAGATATTTCCTAAAGATTCAGAAGTAATGAGGTATTTAATTAATGTGGAAAACCCAGTTTACTAAGCATTAATTCGCTTTTACTGAGTCCGCACTGAGTCCCCTGTTGGATGAGAAGGGCGGCATATAAATGTTGTAATAAATAAATAAATAAATACTGGAGGTGTCGTTTGGATACCTTCGGTAAAAACTAGACAGGTCAGATTAAAGGCTTGTCTGGAAGGGCCTTTTCAGTGCATCTGCAGTGTTCAGTTTAATGCAGTTTGACACCACTTTAACTGTCATGGCTAAAGGCAATGAAATCATGGGACTTATTATTTTACACAGTCTTCAATCTTCTGTGTCAAAGAGTTAGCCTCGCCAAGCTACAACTCCCAGAATTCTATAGCATTGTGTGGTGGGGATTAATATTATGTCAAACTACATTAATTCTACAGTGTAGATGAACCCTAGTGCTTGCTTACCTATGGGCACATTTACACTGACCACTTAGGTTGGTGTGACCTTTGATCAACCCCACAATGGTGAAATGCTGCACAGAGTTGATCTAACATAACCTGGAGAAAGGTGATTTTAACACAGCCTTCTCATGTGCTAAGCTAACTAAGGGGAAACAAATGAACCAGGATTTGGGAACTCCTCCATGTTAGGGGTTCCTAACTAAAACTGGTAGCAGCTGTCTTGACTGTCATCCTGTGGTCACAATGCTTAGGGGACCCAGGAATGTGAAATGGCAGCTCCGCCCACCCCTTCCAGCTGTGACACCCCACCTATCTTTTCTTGATCCATCTGGCATTCCCTCCCATCTCACCCCCCTCTGAGCTGCTTTAATGATCTCAGGAAAGTCAGAGTACACAGAAAAGTGAATGTAAGTGTTGACTATCATGACAAAGGGAAAATGGTGATAATTAGGGTGATCACTATTGCCGAACTATGTTCAGCACAGTGAAGACTCCTTTCCAACTCCAAGGGAGCCCCAATTGAGATGTTGGACCAAGCCCAATTGGTAGGCCTTATGAGCCTACATTGTGAGTCCTGTCTTGTAAAGAAATCTAATATATGAAAGATCTTTCCTTCCTCTGAGGACTGAAATCAATGCATTATTAAATCATATCCTCTCAGCACCATCTTCCATCTGGAAATCAATGTCCTCATTGTGATAGACCATGCATATCCAGAATAGGCCTCTAGAGTCACTTACGAATCCAGTGCCAAAACTCTACTTCTGGAAAACAATCCTACTTGACACAAGGAATTGCTTATGATGACTATAATTATGCAGGTAAGCAAAATATTTAAGACTGAAGTAGGGTGTGATAAAATGCATCAACTGTTATTGAAAGTTTGTCAATCATACAATGTGTGAAAGAAGGCTTCTGAAACAGGACAATGAGGAAGCCCCAGGAATATTTTCTCTCGCACAGTGGAGTTACATGATGTAGACCTTGATGTTGTCTAGCAGTAGTGCCACTCATTTGTAGGATGTGAAGCTTAATATGCAATTAGGATAGAAATGCCCACTAGACACAAGCACTGAAGAACTAATGAGGGTTGCATATCACTCCCACTGGATTTTTCATCCAGTATTAACTTGGCTGCTCAGAGCAGGTGTTTTGTTAACTGCAAAGCACAAAGAAAAAACATGCAATATTGAAAATGGTTCTAAAAGGTCCACTTCCACCTGCTAAACATGTGGGTTTGTTGTTCAATTGCCCGGGGCTGTTAAATTAAGCAAGAAACAACTGAACTAACTGGCTCACAAGCAACATTTTCAGAGCTTGAAAAATTGTCAAGGGTGGATTCTATATGACTGGAAACCAACTAAGCAAGGAAGTTAGCTAAGGATTCTAGGGATATCTGTCGGTCTGTCCGTCTGTCCATCTTTCATTTCTTCACAACTAAGTGGTTTTAGCTTGCATGATTCCATAGTTTGCAGTTGATTGTGTCCTTATAGCTCATATGGTATTTAAGCACTTATTTATTTGCTTGTTTGTTTTTATTTGCTTCATTTATATCCTGCTCTTGTCACCCCGCAGGAGACTCAGAGCAGCATACAACATATTCATTCAATGCCTCAAACATTCAATGCCTCAATTATACAATTATTAAAAACATAACATAAATCATTAAAACATACGCTCTCATAAAGTGTAGCAATACTGCTCACTTATTAGGGATGGATGAATTTGTCAACTTCGGATTCTCCTAATCTGCATCCCAAACTTTGAGAATGTTAGCGTCATGATTTTCATTCATCCCAAGACACAGATAAACAGTTTTGGGAATATTTTCAGGGAAAGTACTATGTTTTAGTTTCTGTCTGCACTTTATGTCATTGAATGTTTGCCGCTGTTTGTTGTAAACTGCTCTGAGTCCCCACGGGGAGATAAGGTGGAATAGAAATAAAGTTTATTTATTTATTTATTTATTTATTTATTTATATATTTATATATTTATCTCATGGGATGGAGTGGCTTGAAAAAGACAGACATGCTGCATGAAAGTCATATATGGAACCATCTACATCGACCATTTAATGCAGCTTGAAGCCAACTTCAAACTGCAGCGCTTACAAAATGCACACTGTCAAAGCCTGGTGAAGTGCGAATTAAAGGGTTTAAGGCATATCAAGCCAAAGGGTGAAAGTCTACTTATGTGCCTTTAAGTTCTTATGGCAATTGGAATTACAATTACAATAGAATTCAGTTTTGAAGATTTCTCAGGGGTACCTGAGCTTGGTATGTATGCAAAGAACTGAAGAAAAAGATATGCAATATTATAAATGGATGTTTTATTTGAAAAACAAATGACCCCCCACCACCCATCTCTATGGAGCCAGGGAGGCCAAATGAATAGAGAGGCAAATTGGTTTTGCATCTGCTTAAGCTTTAACCTGAAGTCCACACATAAATGTACAACATTTGGGGATTGGGGTGGGGGGGGGGGGGGAGAGAGAGTACCTTTACATGTAGCATAGTGTCCCCCTTACTGGACTGGCATTTGGGAGATACAGAGCCCTTCCACACAGCCATATAACGCAGAATATCAAGGCAGGAAATCCTTCAATATCTGCTTTGAACTGGGTAATCAGTCCACTCTGCCATATATTCCAGTTCAAAGCAGATATTGTGGGATTTCCTGCCTTGATATTCTGGGTTATATGGCTGTATGGAAAGGCCCTCAGGTTTACAGTAACTATCAGTGGGTTATTTTGAGGTAGTTAATTTCTTCCAACCGGAGTTACCTAAAAGGGTTGTTGGGAAGCAAAACCAGGAAGAGCATGAGCAGTGTGTACTGCTTTGATGTCAGTGGAGGAAGGAAATGACATTAAATAAATACCTCAAGATTTAATTTAGTACCACAAACTGATAGAGATCTCTGTAATAGTTTGATCTTTATTGGTAGCAAATGGTCCAGTCAGTGGTCTAAAGAAAGCATTCCAATTGTTTAACTGCTGGAGTCTACCATCCTCTCACAGCAAGGAGTAAAATTGGTCCTAAACTATGAATTCTATTGGACTTCCATAGAGCTGACACTCCATTTCTCCATGGATGGCTAATGGATATGTGTGAGGCTGAGCTGAGACAAATGAAAGCTGGATTCCCAAGGCTTATGTAGTTACAAGCAAGAAAAGGAAAGTGAAGTGTGCAGGTAAAACCGTCTCCCATTCCAGTACAAACAGCTGATAACAGGCAATATTACTCATCTAATCCATTCCCATTCTTAAGTATAACTAAAGTGAAATTGTCTAGAAAATTATCATAAGTTGGGAGTGTTTAGATTGCATATTCCTGCATGGCATAATGAGGTTAACCTGGATGGCCTTTGTGGATTCTTCCAACCCTTTGATTCTATTATCCTGAAGTTATAGTTTGGACAAGAGGATTGTCCAATCTGGGCCTGATCAGAGCTACTTGTGTATGCAGAAACACATATAAATTGAGCATCTCTTATCCAGAATTGTTATAAAGTGAATATGTACCAGAAACTATTGTTGTGTTTAAACCTGGGTCCCATCTCCAAACTATCTTATTATATATGTATATGCAAATATAGGTATTTCAAAATCTAAAAATAATAATCTGAAAACCAAAACACCTCCCAATCATTTTGAATAAGGGATATCTCAATCTGTGTAATTATTTGGAATATCTATATCTACATGATGAAATCTTCTAGATCCTGCTTTTTTAAGATTAGGGATGAAATGAATATTCAAAATTATTAAATGATGGTTGAAAAATATGTTCTGGTGCACACACACAAACAAGTACACATATACACAATCATGGAAAGCTTGGAGGGGAGGAGGAAGTGAGGAGGAGGTAAGCGCAAAGCACATTTTGAGAACCGCTGGTCTTGAGACAAGTACTTCTCATTGGGAGCACAGCAATATCTTAATCTCCACTGCCACACAAGAGGTTCTTGAATAGTATTAATTACTCTACTACTGTGGAGATTGACAGAATGGAGATGAACCAAGAAGAGAAAGGCTCTAATCCTACAGATAATATTTTTCTGCATGTACAGTCATTCAATTTTGTTACAGAACATTTATTAAAGTGACACCTGTCAATTTGAGAACACTGCTATTAAAAGCAATGGGACAGGTAACCTTGGTTCTGATCCCTATAGTACCTTTGCATGTCAAAAGATGTCCCAGACTGGATTAATATCAAAATTATTTTTAGATTTGTTCCCTTCATTCTATCCCCCATATTCATTTCTGAATATTCCAAGCTCAAATCATCTACCAGGTATTAATTATTTCACACTAGGCATTCAAATATGTCACCAAAACTAAAAGAAAAAGCCCTCCAATATGAGTTTATGTCTCTGTTGCATTTCAGTATAGCCTTTAGTGTTTCTTGCTCACCACAGAATACTTCATATAGTTTTGACAGAAAATACTTATAAGATCTCCCTATGAAATTAATGGGTGTTTATAAATCAACAGGTGACTTGAAGGAGGATACACACACACACACGCACACTTATAACCAAATAAAGTTTAAATTATTTATGTTGAATACTAACTATGCAGTGGATAAACATTACTGTAAGTCCCGTATTGAGTAAACTCCTTAAATCAATGGAAAATTGATAAGTTAACAATTGTGTAATTTCTATTGAGTCAATGGTCTACTCTGATTGTGCTTAATATTGTTTATCTTATTTGGCATTATTGTTAGGAGTTTCAGTTGTTAAAAACATCTACAAAAAGAGGCTTCTGTGAGCTTGGTATGTTCTTGCAGCCTTGGTAGTACTACAGTCCAGAATTCTGGCTTCTTCTCTTGAATTTGGACATTGGGTCCTGACTTGCTCTTCAGCTCAAGCCTCTGTTTTGTCCCACAGCTCCTGCAATCTACAACCCAATCCTGGCATCTCCAAAACAGAGGATATCAGTACTGCTTGAGTACTCCGATGAAGTTTTACATATCCAAAACTAAGTAATTCTTTTAGGCTCAAAATACTTGCACTGTGTGCATGTGTCCAAAATACTTGCACTGTGTGCATGGGTGTGCAGTAGTGTCTTGAATATTGGACTATGATACTGGAGATCAAGATTTGAATCCCCTCTCAAAGAAATGCAATCGCAAACCTCTTCTGAACAAATATTTCCAAGAAAACTGTCTAATAGGTTTGCCATAGGTCAGAAACAACTTGAATGTATGCAATAGCAACAAATCTGCACAGTCTGGGGTAAGGGTATAAAAACTGTGTGTCGTGAAGACAGCCAAGGCTGCATTTGAGTCCAAATGTTTTTCATGTATGGAGAAACAATTATCTGCATTTCCCTATGTGAAAGGTTAGATCACATTGTGCTCATAATGGCAGTTTTTCACATAAATTGAACTTCAAAGGTTTGCACTGGCAAGAGCTGCAATAATGTACTGGATGAACTGAATGAACTGTGCCAGACACTTTTAATTGACAGTAAAAGAATAACTCATTATGTTTGTCTGTGAATGAAAGAATACTCTTGGAGAGGGGAAGTATTGAAGGGCAACTAAAAGATTATAGCTATCCTACATCTATAAAGACAACTCATCTGGAAGTGAGTAAACAACTTAGATCAGTGGAGAGAAAGCACTTTACAGTTCAAAGACTGCATAACTGTGTGTGAAGCTTGAAAGAACTTCACAGTATATTCTCCACTATGAAAAAAAATGTTTTATCCCTTTTTTAGGGATTGTGAATGTACATAATAATATCTAGTTTACAAAGGGGTACTTATAGCACCTTAGAGGTCACATTTACACTGCCATGCAATGGAATTTGAAACTGCATTATATAGTGAATGTAGATTCATATAATACAGTTCAATGCAGTTTCAAGCTCCATTACATGGCAGTGTAGATAGAGCCTGAAAGAATGAAGTTGGTAGCATAATAATATTTAGTTATTTTACATGGATGATTTAGAACATTGAAAAAAAATCTTCTATTGTGCATATATTTTAACTATATTTTATTCATTTTACTTTAGATGCTGCCTTGAGTCCCAATTGAAGAGGAAAGGTAATATACAAAGAAGAATAGACATTATTATTATTATTATTATTATTATTATTATTATTATTATTATTATTATTATTATTATTATTATTATTGTATGACACAGCAAACGAGATAGATATGCTGGATTTCATTTCACAAAATCCCAAGTTGAACACTTCCCAAGTGTCTAGGACTGTGTGATGTATTTCGGATGATGCGCGCAGATCCCAGTAGGGTGGCCTTTTGCAGTTGGCAGATCGTAATTTCGTCAATGTCTATTGTTTCCAAATGCTGGCTGAAATCTTTTGGCATGGCACCCAATGTGCCGATCACCACCGGGACCACCTGTACTGGTTTTTGCCAGAGTCTTTGAAGTCCAAAGGTCCTGAGTTTTTCCTGTTGGTTTCATCAATGCAACTGTCACCTGGGATGGCAACATCCATAATCCAAACCTTTTTTTCCCCCACAACTGTGATGTCTGGTGTGTTGTGTTCCAGAACATTGTCAGTCTGGATTCGGAAGTCCCACAGTATCTTTGCGTGTTCATTTTCCAATACTTTTGCAGGTTTGTGATCTCACCAGTTCTTTACTGCTGGGAGGTAGTACTTGAGGCATACGTTCCAATGAATCATTTGGGCCACATAGTTGTGCCTCTGTTTGTAGTCTGTCTGTGTGATTTTCTTACAGCAGCTGAGGATATGATCAATGGTTTCATCGGTTTCCTTGCACAGTCTGCATTTTGGGTCATCAGTTGATTTTTCGATCTTGACCTTAATTGCATTTGTTCTGATGGCTTGCTCCTGGGCTGCAAGGATTAGGCCTTCTGTCTCCTTCAGTGTCCCATTCGTGAGCCATAGCCAGGTCTTCTCCTTATCAGCTTTTCCTTCAATTTTGTCAAGGAACTTTCCATGCAATGTTTTGTTGTGCCAGCTGTCAGCTCTAGTTTGTAGTGCGGTTTTCTTGTACTGGTCTTTTGTCTGCTGTGCTTTGAGGAGTTTCTGATTTTTGACTTCAATCAAAGCAGGTTCTTCACTTTGCTTTACATATTCTGCCAGGGCATGTTCTTCTTCTTTGACTGCTTGTTTTACTTGTAAGAGTCCTCTGCCACCAGATCTTCTAGGCAGATATAGCCGGTCAACATCACTGCGGAGGTGCAGTGAATGATGAATGGTCATGAGTTTTCTTGTTTTTCTGTCCAAATTGTCCAGTTCCGCCTGTGTCCAATTTATAATGCCAGCAGTATATCTTATGAGAGGTATTGCCCAGGTGTTTATGGCCTTGATGGTGTTGCTTTTGAGAATTTTTCTGACCCTTTCTGTGTATTCTTTGATGACCACAGTTTTCACATGTTCATGCTTGATGTTGTCCTGCTGTAATATGCCCAGATATTTATAGGCCTCTGGCTGGTGACACTTTATTGTTTGGGTTAGGATTAGGGTTAGGGTTATTATTATTGCAAGACTATGCAATAGGGTTATTATCATTTGAAAGTGCAGGTCTATAAACAAAGTATGGAAGAACCCCCACCCCACAATGATAAGGGTAGGTCCCGAGTCAATCTGATTTCAAAATTTTCCATAATAACAAACTCTTTTTTTCCAGTGGAATAATCAATGGAGCTACTAAGAAGATGGTGTAGCTTGTATGAGTGACCCTAGTTGAACAGGTGAAACCATAGATAAATGAAACCAAGTATATCAGTTTGGTAAATAGAGGGGTCATATTGTGTTCCATGTCACCTACTTACTCATGTATGTATAACTATTTATGTAACTAAGTGATCTTGGCCTGGTACCCTCAAATCAATTTTGTTAGCCCACTTTTGAATGAAGTACAAGGAGAATGATATTTCCAAGCCCCAAATACATCACCTCCAGCAAGCAAGGCTGCAACAAGGTATTGCTGTTTGTATTCTGCTTCTGAGTGTCATAGCCTCATTTCCTGGAAGGAGGGGTTGGAAATACCTTCTCTGCTCCCAAACAGAAGCTGAGAAGACCTCCTTTACCTCATCTGGTTTAACTGACTGTTAAGGTAGCCTGGAGGGCATTTACATAGTCTTACAACAAGAATATGGCTGCATCTACATTGTAGAATTTATGCACTTGGATGCCATGTTTGCTGTCATAACACAATGCTGTGATTTTGTGGGGCAGCAGCACTCTTTGGCAGAAAAGGCTAAATATCATGCAAAACTACAACTCCCAAGATTCCATAGGCTTGAACCATAATGTTACCGAAATCAGCTATCTGCTAGAAGGAGGCAGTGTAGATCTGTCACGGTGCATGCCATGCTACCTTGAAAATCAGGAAAGATGTAACCAAATTTGAAGGCAATAAGAGACATTTTATTCATCTGGCCAGATAAATGTCAGAACAGCATAATCACTACAAAGAACCAACATAACATATAATACAGTGCAAAACATTTTATCTTTGACAGCCATTCAAAAGACCTGCTCCCTCACCTGATTAACTCAGGAATGGTCGAGTTAGGATATGAGCTGTCATCAGCTAAAGACACCCTGTCATGTCAGAGATGGATGTTCTCCCTTGTGGTGGGAAAAATGGAGAGCTATTATTTGTCTATTTGAAGCTGGGGCCATTTGGAAAATCCTCATAGGTGAAAAAGGGCAAGACTTCAAAAATGGTCTGAAAAAGTCTAGGATGCAATTATGGAATTTACAACAGGAACCAGCCCCAGAGACAAAAGACAAAGCTTATGAAAATAAGCTGAATAGGAAACATATGACATAATACAGATTTCATTGAGGCTCATCTCTCATCTGATACTTCTGAAACATCTAGATCAGTGGTTCTCAACCTGTGGGCCCCCAGAAGCCTTCAACTTCCAGAAATCCTAACAGCTGGTAAATTGGCTGCGATTTCTGGGAGTTGTAGGCCAAAATACCTAGGGACCCACAGGTTGAGAGCCACTTATCTAGATGGCTTTCATCAAACCTGACCTTAATTACATGAATGGAAGTCATAGAGAGGAGGGAGCAGGCTTGTTTTCTGCTGCCCTGGAGACTAGGACACGAAACAACGGCTTCAAACTACAGGAAAGGAGATTCCACCTGAACATCAGGAAGAACTTCCTCACTGTGAGAGCTGTTCGGCAATGGAACTCTCTCCCCTGGACTGTGGTGGAGGCTCCTTCTTTGGAGGCTTTTAAGCAGAGGCTGGATGGACATCTGTTGGGGGTGCTTTGAACGTGATTTCCTGCTACTTGGCAGGGGGTTGGACTGGATGGCCCATGAGGTCTCTTCCAACTCTACTATTCTATGATTCTAGGATTCTATGTTGCTTTTGTTGAACCGCACCCATGGTGCATCTATACTGTAGAATTAATGCAGTTTGACACCACTTTAACTGCCATGGCTCAGTCCTTTGGAATCCTAAGAGTTGTAGTTTGGTAAGAAACCGCCCTCTTTGGCAGAGAAGTCTAAAGACCTTGTAAAACTACAACTCCTGTGATTCCATAGCATTGAACTATAGCAATTGAAGTGGTATCAAACTGCATTAATTCTACATTGTAAATGTACATTTTGTTAACTCAAAAGTGACTGCTATATTTCTATATGAAGCTTAGAAATTATAACTAATAAAATATTTACATCACTATTACCAAACATCTTTGTATTTTATTCTGTATAAAATCTTAGCATCAATGTCATGTTAAATGATTAAGAACCTTATCTTCCATTTCATGAGCTTTCATGTATTTCTAATCAGTGTTTTTCTTAAATAAAAAACAGTAATATGGAAAAGATTGGTTTGCAGAAGGTTTGTGCAGGTTTTATACAATGATAACATAATGGAAAATTAATGGTAATAAGAATCAAGGATGTTGGTCATATTCAATAAAGAAGGGCACATGTTGTGATAACATAATGAAAAATTATGCTTAATGTAATATATTGTTTGCATAATGTGATTTTACTGTGTTTTATTCATTGTAATATGTTTTAATTGTTTTACTTGTTTACTGTTTTCGGGCCGTTGTCCCGTGTTAGCCACTCTGAGTCCCTGCGAGGAGATGGTGGCGGGGTAGAAAAATAAAGTTACTTACGTACTTGTGCAGTAAAGAAAACAGATTTATGCTATACCTAGAGAATGATTAAAAACTCTGTCTTGTTTCACCACAGATTCAGTTTTAATCTTTTCCCATTTCAAGAAAATAATTATAGGTGCATCCTGCCAAAATAATGAATTATAAGGTTTCATTTCATTGTTTTAGGTGCTGCAAAGCATGTCTTTGGTAAGACTGGATAAGACTTTTGTTTATTATCTAAACATATCAACATTCACAAATTCCCTCATACTTAGAATGGAAAGAACTTGAAGCTTACAAAATTCTCATGGAAGAGAAATCAAAACGGGCAGATTTTTTTCTGTTTGACAAGCAAAAGTAAAAACAAATAACTAACTATACCTCCTCACTGTAATGTTGCACATTCTGGCGTAGACTTGCAAAAACACCAGTGGAGCATAAACCACTGTCGATGTACATACGTTGTTATTAGCGTGGGTAAAGATAAGTCCTTTCCCCCCAAATGATGTGCAAGAACAGATAAAGAATTTCCAGCCACAACTTGATTCTACAAGCCACTGACTCATGGTATAACTTTGTGTGGATATATATTAGCTGCTCTTGCATGCCCAAAGAAGAAGAATGCCCCTCCACCTGAAGTGTAGTCAGAAAGATTTATGCTTGAGCAGTGGCTGGAAAAATGTAGATGTAGCTGGAAGTTCTTACTTATTATTTGAAATGACGTCATGCAGTGTACCTTTTATCTCAATGTTCTTTAATGTTGATACGGCTGAATATTTGGGGAGTACTCTGATATGTCACCAAGAGGATGCTAACCTATGTAGGACACTTAAAGATAAGAGGGCCTGTGATCTATGATGGCATGGTCGTATCTCTCTAAAATCAGGGGGATACACTGCAATACAACAAATCCTACAATTTGCAACAAGGTCTACTATATCTTCTTCCTGAAGCTCTCCCTCCCTTCCATTGATGGACAGAAAATCTCTAAAGTCACTATTCTTTGAAAACAGGCATGCTGTGTGTTTTTTTAAGACATGAAAATAACTGAGCAGAAAGGGGAGGAAGGAAAATATCACACTAACCTTCTCTGCTTGACTTTATTATTAGCATTGCTGCACCCAACAGCCAATAAATAAAGAGAAAGTCAGGAAGACTGTTATGGAAGATTAGGAAGACAAATACAGTGGAAGGATCATTTCATTTTCTGAACCACCTTGAATTCACTCATGAAGGGAACATTTGTTTCTGATTTAGGAAGGAAAAAATAAATTGTAAGCTATCTTGAATCCCATAATGGGATAAAAGTGGAGGATCCATTCAGTAAACATACAAACAATAATCTGAACACTGTTAAAGGGCTGCTATTCCACTTTAAATCCTATCACTGCCTCCTGTGGAATCTTGGAATTTGCAGTTTAGAGAAAAGCCTTTAAAATTTTCAGCCAGAGAAGTCCTGGGCTTCACTAAACTACAAACCCATAATCCCACAGGAGGCTGCCATAGCATTTAAAAGTGGAATAGCAGAGTGTTAATAGTGTCGTGTGATAATCTCTTAAGAGCATTCCACATCAGATGGCACAGTGACAGGATTATATGCTTGTATTTGTCAATTGCAGTCACAATTCTAAGACAATTGGAGTTTCTAAATTTCAAAAAGAGCCCATCCTGCTATGTATTTTAGTAATACAATTAGGAAATGGCAATAGTATAAGCAAGCAGCTCTTGCTTCTATCTTGTCAAAGAATGATCATAGCTATTCTATTAGTCAAATCTGTACTTCCTTGGCCTTATCTCCATGACCATTTAATCCATGGCCACAGAGGCATCCACATACACCGCCCCAACCAATGGTGGTGGGAGGACAGTGTTCAGCCAATCCAGCCATGCTGAGACCACATTGGCCTCACTGAACCATCACCTTACCATCCATATTGCCATTGCCACTGCCAGACAATTGCACAGCTCCGTAAGAGCTGCTGCCCATTGTGGAAGCCCTGTGCAGACACTGGCAGAGGCGATTCTCCCTCCTTCTTCCTGGTCTCATAAGTACCTCCGCTGTCAACAGAGGATGCCAACAATAAACAGAAGCTCTCACGCAGCTCTGTGGCCACTTGGGAGAAGTAATGGCAGTGACATGGATCCCCTTTTCCTTGTATTGATGAATCCTGCTGTCCACACTGGGCCAAAGCCATGGTGGTGCTCCAGAGTTTTGGCCAAATCCTTAAGCATCCCCCAGTTTTTCTTAATGTGGGGCTAAATCCGGTTAATCTGGATAATATTATGTGTAAACATCAAAACTGGCAAATCTCATGAAGTCAGCCAGGAACAACTGCAGAGCTCATGTAGATGAGCCCATAGATACTTTACACAACCATTCATATTTTGAATGCAAATTCCATTCTTAAGTGTATACATCTTTTTACCCAAAGCAGGATGAACACCTTTCCACAGATTATCAGAAACTTTCATCAACCACAAATCCATGTTTTCTGAATTAGACTTCTATTTGCCTGCCCTCATCCACACCAAAGCTAACCCAAAATGTCAGCTTTCCCTCTTGGACTATAGGAGGAAAATGAAAGAAGCAACTGGCTATCATTAACATACTGATCATATAACATTTCAAGTTTCTGCTGGTTGATTGAGCAGTTGCATATAGATCTTTCAAAGTCAGCTGTGAAGAATTTATGTTTAATTATTTGTTGTAAACATAAAGTAGGCCATGTCTGAAGGATGGAAGAATAGTCACAAGCATAATTTGTTTGGGGGATTAAGAAACTGGATTGTCACATCAGATAATGAGGTTATACTTTCAAACTGCCCTGGCTAAACTATTTTAACCTGGTATCATAATCTAATCCTACCACAAGATCCCATACAGTTGTATGAGAAAATGCAGGGTAAAATGTGTAAAAAACATTTTTAACTTTTTCAAATGAAATGTTACAAAGAGTCTACGAGGAAGACAATACACCTGCCAAGCCATAACTTTTATCTTTTACTTATTCTGAATGCAGTTATTGCTAATTACCCATTTCCCTTCACATTGTCTGTTTCTGGTCTACTCCGTTTACTTTTGCTTCAAAAACTAAAATAGAACCAATATAAACCCTTTGTTGTTGCTGCTGCTCTTGTTGCAACTAAAAATGAAAGATCACTCATCTCTAGATAAAAGAATGTTTATATTTGTCACATGGCTATGAAAGCAACTCATGTGGAAGATGAGCAAACAACTCAGAGCAATGGGCAGCAAACATTTCACAGTTCAAAGATTCTAGCTTAAATGTGAAGGAAATAGGAAATTCATATTGTGCTTATCCATCTTTTAAGGGTTGGAAGTGCTTCTTAATACATTGTAAATGGCCTGTTCACCAAACCACATTTGTTGTGCCTTGTTTTCTGGGAAAGGGAAAACAAAGAGTGTGAGGCCGTTAACCTCAGAGAGTTTTCCCACAAAGCATCAACTTGTGAGTTCACAGATAAAAGTCAGGAAATGGCCCACTTTCTTAGAGTATCAAGACACAATTCTTCCACTTGCTCATCCGTGTTGAGAGGAGCCACGGTTGTGCAATGGGTTAAACCCTTATGCTGACTGAACTGCTGACCTGAAGGTTGGGTTACTGACCTGAAGGGTGTCAGTTTGAATCGGCAAGATGGGGTTAGTTCCCATCTGTCAGCTCTAGCTTGCAGTGACATAACAGAAGCCTACTGGTAGGATGGTAACACACCTGGGTATCCCCAGGGCAACAACTCCGTAGATGGCCAATTCTCTCTCACCAGAAGCAACTTGCCTCAAGTCGCTTCTGATACAGTAAAAAAAAATCATGTTGAGGGCCTAGGGCTGCACTGGCACCAAACACATACTCAGTGTGATTGGAACACTGGCTGGTCTCTATGGTGCATAGATATAGATGTAGATATTTTAAATTTAATAAAAAGGAAGCTGAAGATATATAAATACTAATGCAATGCACCTGATTCAGTCAAAGCTAAACACTGTAAAATCCCATTGAGGTCAGTGGGAGACATCAAGGCACATACATGCCTTTCCCTGCCCCCGATTACTATGATTAAGAGGTTCTGAATGTGACTATCCAGAATTTCAATCAGCAAGAAATTCACTATGTGGCTACTGAATTATTTGTTCTAGTCATAAAGGACATTTTTAGACAAAATTATTTGTTCACATTTCTAATGCACCTGATTCCACAAGGTGTTCAATCTGCTATGTTTTAGCAAAAAAACAACCCCAAGAATATATTCTTACATGTCTTCAGTTGAAGAGGGGTCAACTTTGACTATCAAGAAAACTCTACTGAAAACTTGGAGGAAAAGTGCACTGTCTGAGAAGGATTGGCAGCTTTTAGCCCTCCTGTTGTTCTTGTTCTACAGCCATTATCACCTACACCAAGAGCCACGGTCCAACAGAACTGAGGACCCACTATCTATGTATGATTTTATAGGCTAAATGTGTACATTCAATTTCTGGACATTTTCTGAAGTCAGCTTCAAGAAAAGTTTACAAGGCACATGGAAGTAGTTCAGGAACTGCAAGTGTTCCTCCCTATTAATTGTTGCCAATGAAAATCCATCTTGAGCAAGTGCATAGAACTTTACAATGAATGCCTTCGAGATACTAACACAGTGATGGAAGAATTTGACCTGTGGTGTAAAAAATGGGAAAAGATTGCACCTGCAGAAAAACCAGTGAATGCACTGGAAGCATATCTTGTCTGTGATTGACATTTTTTTTCTGAATGTGAAGAAACTTCTTCAGATATCTGCAACATTGCCATTGTCAACAGCTACAAATGAAAGATAGTTTTCAACTCTTAAACATTTGAAAACATACATAAGAAGCACAATGGGGCAAGAAAAACTTACTAGATTTACACTCTTGAGTGTCCACCGAAGTTTATCAATGAAGTCTGATTTCTGTCAAAGTGTATTGACATAGTTTCCAACAGACATTGTGGTATTCTTTTGTAACCATGAATTATCAATTAAGAGTCATTTTCCATTTTTTAAAGACTTGAAACTTTGTAACTAAAATAGAAATTTGATTTAAGTCTATATAAAATATAGCATGACTCATATAATTTAATTTTTTTGTGTTATAGACCTAAGTTTTATGATTTGCTTAAAAAAGTTTCAATCCCCCCTCTCCCTGAATTTTTTTTCTGGTTGCAGGCCTGATTCTTGACATCTGTAAGGTAGCATAAAAATCCTGCTAGACAAACTATAACCTATATTTACAGTTTGGTTGTTTCATCGATTATGAAGGGGAGAAAACCTTTTCAACAGTAACAGTTCTAACAAAGGCAATAAAGCCTCCAGCTTGTAAATCTCCTCTATATTCTTGACTTTCATTAAATTTAGTGGAGTGACAGTTACCACACTGCAAAATATAATATTTTCTTGAAAAGATATAACCTATACTATGCTCAAGCTTGTTTATTGTGAAGCATCAGTCAGCTGTCACGCTAAATCTTAACCAAGAATTGATGGGGGATTGCTGGCAAAATCATATCTGTCTCCAAAGCTCTCGGTCGCTCCCGCTTTTATTCTTCAACACTTCTGCTTGCTAGAGGGTATCAGTCACAACAATTGCTCTGGTGATTATTAGGGGCAATATATGAGATCTGTAATCTCACACATATTTTCAGCAGGTGCCAGCTCTATTTGTGTAATGTTAGCTGACTGCCAGGCTTCTGCCAGTGCAGGTGCTTCTGTTGCTGATGAGTCTGCATAATCAGAAAATCAAGTTCATCAGTAGACCTGGCCTACTGTCAAAACAAGTGACTTTGCTGACAAGAAAGACTTTGCAACTCAAATACTTTAATCATACTGAACACAAAACAATGCATGTCATTTCAGCAAAGTCCCCATATTAGATACTGGTAGAAGAGAGTATCCCTCCTCTATCACTCAAAAGGAAAGAAATGTATGTCCACTTGCTAAATGATCTCAACAGCATCTGAAAGTAAGTGATGGGTGTGATTTTGTACCCTCTGTTGATCCAAAATTCTTTCATCTACTAGATACTAGTGCAAGGAGAAGGGGGCAAGAGGCAAATTTTGCTGATCTTATTTTGTCTGGAGTCCCTGTATAACCACAATTGGCCACATTGTCCGAATGCCTGATCACTGTCTCCCAAAGCAGTTACTATACTCACAACTCAAGAACGGAAAACGGAATGTTGGTGGACAGGAAAAGAGATTTAAAGATGGGCTTAAAGGCAACCTTAAAAACTGTGGCATAGATGCCTAGAACTGGGAAGCCCTGGTTCTTGAGCGCTCTAGCTGGAGGTCAGCTGTGACCAGCAGTGCTGTGGAATTTGAAGAGGCTCAACTGGAAGGTGAAGGGAGAAACGTGCCAAGAGGAAGGCATGTCAAACCATCCCTGGCCAGGACCGCCTTCCATCTGGAAACAGATGTCTTCACTGTGGAAGAATATGTGGCTCCACAGTCACCTACGTACCCACCGCCAGAACACTATACCTGGAAGACAATCATCCTTGGACAACGAGGGGATCAACTTAAGATAACCACAATCTGTTCCAAAAGGACGGGGTGTCTTTTGTAACCACATGGGAATTAGCACCAGGAGTGGTAAAATATTTCTTGCTCCCAGTTATAGAAGCCTCCACTGAATCAAAGAGCAGAAGAACAGAGCCGTAAGTATGGGGGACCAGATCAGGATTTGCCCTAGATGAGAACAAGTAATGATTTGAAAAACCATGGGAGTGATGAAAATTAATTTCCTGCCTCATATGCAAAAAAGCTTACCTAATGTTGGCCATTATGCATCTTGACTTGGAGAAGGCAGTGGGAGCTTCTCTTTCACATTGCAAAATATTTTGAATGGGATCAATTCAGCTATCTCTCATGCATTGGGATCAGATAGATCTTTCCTGTATTTAGTTTGGTTTTGTGTTTAGTTTGGAGAAATGAAATCTGAGAGGTGACATGAAAGGATCTCACATTGAAGAGGCGGCAAGATTGTTTTCTACTTCTCTGAAGACTGGGACACAACGCAATGGAATCAAACTGCAGAAAAAGTGATTCCACCTAAACATTAGGAAGAATTCCATGATGGTAAGAGCTGTTTGGCAGTGGAATATGCTGCCTCCAAGTGTGGTGCAGTCTCCTCCTTTGAAGGTTGTTAAGCAGAAACTGCCAAACCGCTGAGCCGCTGAATTTGCTGACCAAAAGGTTGGAGGTTCAAATCCGGAAAGTGGAGTGAGCTCCCGCTATTAGCTCCAGCTTCAGCCAACCGAGAAGTTTGAAAACATGCAAATGTGAGCAGATCAATAGATACTGCTCTGGTGGGAAGGTAATGGCACTCCATGCAATCATGCCAGCCATATGGCCTTGGAGGTGTCTATAGACAACACCGGCTTTTTGACTTAGAAATGGAGATTAACACCAATCCCCAGAATCTGACATGACTGGACTTAACATCAGGGAAAAACCTTTACCTTTACTTATAACCCTTTTGATTTCATAGCACTGAGGCATGGCAATTAGAGTGGTGTCAAACTCAGATTTAAAGTGCATCTACACTGTAAAATGATCATTCAGTGTAACTCTGCTGATATGTTCAGGTATTTTACTTATACAATTAGCATGTTTTATTCATTCATTTAATGTTGATTTGATCTTTGACAAAAAGATGGACCAAATGCATCTATTCAGAAGTGGAGAAACAGTGTGGTTATTGGTTTTAAAGAGTGATTTGAAAGCAACCATCACACATTTCAGTGTCTTCCCTGAAAACGTCTTCATTCCCTCCTGCATCTCTTTGAATTGTACATTTTTCATCTCACTTCCCCAATGAAGTTTGAAACCAGTTCTTCAAATGCACAAGTATTTAAAGAACAGCATCATCAAAGGCCTTGTTGAGATAAAAATATAAAATAAATAAAAGGAGACAAATCTAGAGATTAGCAGTGAGAGGTCTTAATTGTCAAGGTGATGCTGAATATAGACACACTTAATTGTTATGTTTGCACAGTGCTGAATCATTGTCTGTTTGTGTTGTTTGTAATTTGCCTTCTCCTCTAATTTATGAAGCTTGCATCACTGCTATTAAGGTGAATCCCTCTGAAGCTGCATCTGGTTTGCCGATTCCCTCTCTTCAAATTAGATTGATGTAGTGTTATGTATTCATTCGAATCTAATGACTTTTCCAGCGCCCCAGAGTAAAGAAAATGGGTTTCATTAATTTCCCTAATAGCATCACTAAAAGACATGTTATGTGTGAAGCTAAAAAGTTCTTTTGTTTTTAATCTCTTAATGATCTCTCTTCCCTTTGCAATGTATAACCTTTGTTTTTCAAAGTATAATGGAATGCAAATGTCTTCACAGATTTGTTGAGAGAGCAAGATTTTAACCATTTTAGTGGAAATGTTTCATGATATTTTTATGATCACTATTGATGTTTATATTCTGCGATTTTGGTCATTTATTGCTCCATAAATTCAAAGATTTCTGCTTTCGTTTCTTTTATTATGTCCCATCTCAGAGAAAATAAAGACCAAATCAGTAAACCATGTATTGTTTTGTTTCTTACATTTAGATCTTTCCAAATAGGAAAAGAATGATCTAAACAATGGTTGAGTATAACAAGGCACTTCTTCTGTTCCACAAGCTTGATATATTTGTCATCAAAGTCATATTGTATATTTTCTCAGCAGATCCGGAAAGCTAAGAGTATTAATTATTTCCCCAGTTTTCTTTGTTTTCCACATAGCCTTTTTGTTTCATTTAAATTCAGGCTGAGATTGTTTTGTTGACTAGTTCAAATGTAACGCACCATAGCAAGCTACGTGAATGTCTTCACCAAGTGGCCAAATTGCCTTCAACAGATATTTGCCTTTTGTATACCACACCAGATTAAAATGCTGGCCATCATGCAGCTACCAGGTGTTTGTTCAAACAGTTAACTGAGACATTTCTTGTTGTGCAATTTTATACTTCAGGACATGAAACGGATTGTTTAACATATAAATATTTTCCATATAAAAACTGAACACGAAAAAAAAATCTACTGTAGTTTTCTTAGTGACATGCTAATTTTTTATGTATGAAGAAATTTCAGAGTGTAGTATTCCGTCTGTCCTAATCCTAATTTCACCTACCTACCCTACATTGTCATAGAATACTTGGCAATTGGCATAATGTGTTAAAGTAGGAATGATTGTATATAGAGTTGTTTAAATGTAATTGAGTCATTGTCACGACCCAGGCTGCAGAGCACCAATAACCATACACAGAGGCCAGAATCTAACTAATATCTTTATTGAAGGAATATATAAAGTTAATAAAAGCAAGTGTATGAAATAGTCCAGAAATAGACCTTTCAGGAAAGGTCAAAATTAGTCCAAAGAAACAATGTCCAATATGAAATATTAAGGTCCAAAGTTGTAATCCAATAACCGAAACACTCACTTTGCCAGGCAAAGTGAGGGGAGATGACAAGGTCTTTTAGTCCATGAAACTTGAGCGAGGCTAGGAAGTAACTTGATTCTTGGAAAAACGAGGCTTGATTCAAGGCAACAAGGAAACAAGGAACAAGAGCAAGATCCGTGGTAATTACTTGGTAAAATCCGGAAAACAAGACGAGGCTGAGTCTTAGAAAGCAAGGCAGGATTCGTGGAGTAAACAAAGCTGGGAACGAAGGCTTGGCGATAGGAACGGAGGCTTGGAAGCGGAGTAGCTGTCCACACACGCTACTCCGGTTGCTGACGAATTGACTCCGCAAGATCCCTTTGTGGGTAAAACACCTAAATAGGGTCCCGTTTTCCCGCCCAAGAGCAGTTCTCTGGAGAACCAGAAACGAAAGCTATTTTCTGAGTCCAGATGCATGACTCCCTAAACTTTCCCATGGGAAGCAGGCTTAATCAGCTGAATGCTTAGCAGCTATCCTAGCACTCCTGCGAGACGCCTGATCGACTCCTCTCTGTTGTTTACAAAAATCATGGCGAGAAAACGTAGGAGATTTAGGCTCAGGGCTTGTTTGACAGACTTCTGGAAGACAAATCTCTTGCAGGTGCAAGGTTTCCAAATTTGGCTGGGAAAGTTCCAATTCTGACTGAAACGGCGAAAAACCCAAGTTCTCCTCCTCATCTGGCACAACAGTGCCAGAAACGGGACTACATGGCCCATGACTCATCACACTATCCCCCTCCTCAAGCCCCCTCTCAAACTGGGACTCTCTCCCCGAGGCGCGAGGCCGCGGCTTGGCGGGATAGGTCTGATGGAAGCGGCGGGTTAAATCGGGGGCATTGACTGTGGAAGCGTCTTCCCAAGAGCGTTCCTCGGGGCCAAAACCCACCCAGTCAATGAGATATTGTAGGCGGCGGCGGTGAAAGCGAGAATCCAAAATGTCCTGAACCTCAAACTCCTCCTCCCCATCCATCAAAACAGGAGGGGGGGCCGGCCGGTCTGTATCAGGGCGCACACCATCCGCCGGAAGGAGCAGGGAGCGATGGAACACTGGATGAATGCGCATAGAGCGTGGAAGTTGGAGTTTGAAAGTCACGGGGTTAAGTTGCGCCACCACTGGATAGGGACCAATGAAACGGGCATCTAACTTCCGGCAAGGGCGATGGGAGGGCAAAAAGCGAGTGGACAGAAGAACCCGGTCTCCTACCTTGATTTCGGGGCCCGGCTGGCGATGTTTGTCCGCGTGACGTTTATAGTCCTCCTTGGCTTGGTCTAGTTGCTGGAGCAAGAGTTGTTGCACCGCTGTGAGTTCCTGCAGCCAGTCCTCTGCTGCGGGAACTTCTGAGGTTTCAATGACAGGGGGAAAGAAACGTGGATGGAAGCCGTAGTTTGCAAAGAACGGGGTTTCTTTAGTAGAAGCCTGGACCCCATTGTTGTAGGCAAACTCTGACAGCGATAACAGGGAAGCCCAATTGTCCTGCTGGTAGTTCACATAACAGCGAAGGTATTGTTCCAAAGTGGCATTGGTGCGCTCAGTTTGCCCATCTGTTTGGGGATGATGAGCCGAAGATAAACGAGAGTCTATGCCCAATAGTTTTTGTAGTGCTTTCCAGAAACGAGAGGTGAATTGGGACCCACGGTCTGTGACCAAACTCTTGGGCAATCCATGCAATCTGAAAACATGTTGGAGGAATAGATCTGCAGTCTCTTTGGCCGTGGGAAGGCCATCACAGGGAATGAAATGGGCTAACTTGGTGAAAAGGTCCACCACCACTAGGATCGTGGTGAATCCACAGGAAGGTGGTAGATCAGTGATAAAATCCGCAGAGATTATTTCCCATGGGTGGGATGGGGTAGGGAGGGGATGCAGAAGCCCTGAGGGCTTTTCCCTTCTTGTTTTGGAGCGCTGACATACTGGGCAGGTGTTGACATATTTTTCCACATCCTTGCGGATCTTGGGCCACCAGAAATCTCTTAGGATCAAATGCATGGTTTTAAATAGTCCGAAATGCCCTGCTGGCTTGCAGTCATGACACAGACGAAGTGCTTTTTCCCTGCCCGGTCCCGGGGGGATGTAAACATGATTTCTATAGCAAAGTAGCCCATCCTTAAGCGAAAAGGGAAAATGTAGTCCTTGGCGAAGTTGGTCCTGTGCCCAGGCATCTGCTTGCTGACTAGCCCTGATTTCCTGAGCACAAAGGGGCCCTGGAGTAGAGGGAGTTGATTCAATGGGAGTGGATTTGGTGTTTCCCACTGTGAGCGTGGCAAAGTTCTCGGGTTGTAGCAGCTGGGACTCCAAGGTCTCCTTGCGCCCTGCAGCGTATTCCGGTTTCCGTGACAGAGCATCTGCTTGCTTGGTCTGGGCTGGGGTTACATAATGAATTTGGAAGTTAAAACGTTCAAAGAATAAAGCCCAGCGTTGTTGCCTCTGATTTAGCTTGCGGGCAGTTCTTAGATGCTCTAGATTCCGGTGATCAGTATGGACTTCAATGGGAAATTTGGCCCCTTCTAGCCAATGTCTCCAAGTTTCAAAGGCTGCCTTTATGGCCAATAGTTCCTTTTCCCAAATGGTGTAATTTCTCTCTGGTGCGGTCAATTGACGGGAATAAAAGGCACAAGGATGAAGATGATCTCCCACTGGTTGTAGGAGTACAGCCCCGATTGCCACATCGGAGGCGTACGCCTGCACAACAAAAGGGGTTTCAGGATCTGGATGCTGAAGGATTGGCTGGGACGTGAATAATTTCTTTAGTTGCTGGAACCCTTTCTCTGCTTGATCTGTCCAGCGGAAAGGCTGTTTCCCACGGATGCAGCTGGTGATTGGGTCAGACCAGCGAGCAAAGTCTGGAATGAACTTGCGGTAGTAGTTCGCGAACCCCAAGAATCGTTGCACCTCTTTCTTGTTGGTTGGCGCCCGCCATTCCAATACTGCTGAAACCTTTGCCGGGTCCATGGAGAGCCCTAGTGGCGAGACGCGGTACCCCAGGAAATCTACCTCTTGTAGATCAAAAGCGCATTTTTCCAGCTTGGCATAAAGTCCATGATCCCGCAATCGTTGTAACACCATTCTGACGTGGTTCTCATGTTCTGATTGTGATCTAGAAAACACCAAAAAATCGTCCAGGTAGATGATCAAGAACCGATCTAGATAATCCTGAAAGATGTCATTGACAAAATGCTGGAACGTTGCGGGAGCTCCACATAAACCATAATTCATAACTCGGGACTCGAATAATCCGAATTTAGTCTGGAAGGCGGTCTTCCACTCGTCCCCTTCTCTGATGCGAACTAGATTATAAGCCCCCCGAAGATCCAGCTTGGTGTAGACCTTGGCTCCTCGAAGTCGGTCTAGTAGGTCCGAGATCAAGGGCAGGGGATAGCTGTTCCGCTTAGTGATATTGTTCAATGCTCTATAGTCCACCACCAAGCGTAAGTCCCCTGACTTCCTTTTCACAAACATCACTGGGGAAGCGGCTGGGGATTGAGAGGGTCTGATGAATCCCTTGCGAAGGTTTGACTCTATGAATTCCCTGAGAGCTTCTTGCTCCGGTTCAGTCAGGGAGTAGAGATGTCCTCGCGGGATCGGGGCCCCCTCCACCAAGTCAATGGCACAGTCATAAGGTCTATGTGGGGGTAATCTCTCGGCTTCTTTTTCATTGAATACATCCCAATATTCTGAGTACTTCTTGGGCAAGGTGATAATGGGTTCAGTGTCTGTGGCATGGCAGACCTTGGCTACAAGGCAATGGTTTTGGCAATATTTTGAAGCAAACTGCAGTTCTCTGTTGGACCAGGAGATGCTTGGGTCGTGAAGTGTCAGCCATGGAATTCCCAAAATCACAGGGAAATGGGGAACCTCGGTAACAAAAAAGGAAATCTCTTCCATATGTTCCCTTATCCACATTCTGGTGGGTTCCGACCACTGGCTTACGGGACCCGTCTTGAGGGGGCGGCCATCGATGGCTTGCACCACACGGGCGTTCTTGAAGTCATGATATTGTAATCCCAGAGAGTCGGCATACTCTCTATCAATGAAATTGTTTGTGGCTCCTGAGTCTATCATGGCATGGACCATGACGGGCCCTTTTTTTGCTGACCACAAGGTGACCACTAGAAGAAATAGGACCCCGGTTGGCGGCTCTTGAGTGGGTTTTTTGACCGGGTTGGCGAGCCTCTCTACGCCCGGTCGCTGGCTTCCCCCGCCGGCTGTGCGCCAGCCGCCTCAGACGTCTTCGTCTCCGTGGAGGACGCCGCCGCCAGACGGGCGGCGGGCTTCCCTTTGGCTGGGCACTCTCTGGCGAAGTGGCCCCCGTTTCCGCAGTACCAACAGAGATTTAGGCGTTGGCGGCGGGCCTTCTCGGCGGCATCTAATCTGGGACGCACATTGCCCAACTGCATCGGCACCTCCTCGCTCCCTCTGGGGTATGGGGCTGGTGGCGGGGGTCTCCATACTGGATGCGGCTGGACGCCGGTGGGAGCGGGAGGTTTCACCCCAGCTCTACCGCTCTGGCCTCGGACCCATTGTTTTCTGTTGGCAAGCATGACTTCAGCTCGTAAACATTGATCAATGAGTGCTTCAAGAGAGTGGGGAGGATCCACCTTGGAGATTTCTTCCAGCATCTCAATGTTGAGACCCTCCCGAAATTGTCCTCTGAGGGCTACATCGTTCCAGCCGGTGTTGTGGGCCAGCACTCGGAACTCGGCTATGTACTGGGACAAGGGTCTGTCCCCTTGGGAGAGGCGCCGGAGTTTGTGGCCGGCTGCCTCCAAATTGTCCTCGATTCCCCAGGTCGCCTTAAGGTGGTCCAAGAAATGTTGCGCTGATCTTAGATGTGGGGAGACTTGGTCGAACAGTGCCGTCGCCCAGTTGGCCGCTGGCCCGTCCAAGAGACTGTAAATCCACGCCACCTTGATGTCTTCTTGTGGAAACTCGGCAGCACGGGCCTCTAGATAAGCCTGGCATTGGCGACGGAAAACATGAACCTTAGAAGCTTCTCCAGAAAACTTGGTTGGCAACGCCATGGCCGGGAGACGGATTCCGCGCTCCTTTAAACCCCTTATTTCCCCATCCTGCGCATTGAGCTTGTCACGGATGCGGTCCACTTCGTCCTTGTCGATGGTGTAGCTAAGTGGCTGGCCACCCGGCACGGTTCCGGTAGACATACTGGCCTAGGTTAATTGGTGCTTAGGGTGGCGGAGTCAAACTGTCACGACCCAGGCTGCAGAGCACCAATAACCATACACAGAGGCCAGAATCTAACTAATATCTTTATTGAAGGAATATATAAAGTTAATAAAAGCAAGTGTATGAAATAGTCCAGAAATAGACCTTTCAGGAAAGGTCAAAATTAGTCCAAAGAAACAATGTCCAATATGAAATATTAAGGTCCAAAGTTGTAATCCAATAACCGAAACACTCACTTTGCCAGGCAAAGTGAGGGGAGATGACAAGGTCTTTTAGTCCATGAAACTTGAGCGAGGCTAGGAAGTAACTTGATTCTTGGAAAAACGAGGCTTGATTCAAGGCAACAAGGAAACAAGGAACAAGAGCAAGATCCGTGGTAATTACTTGGTAAAATCCGGAAAACAAGACGAGGCTGAGTCTTAGAAAGCAAGGCAGGATTCGTGGAGTAAACAAAGCTGGGAACGAAGGCTTGGCGACAGGAACGGAGGCTTGGAAGCGGAGTAGCTGTCCACACACGCTACTCCGGTTGCTGACGAATTGACTCCGCAAGATCCCTTTGTGGGTAAAACACCTAAATAGGGTCCCGTTTTCCCGCCCAAGAGCAGTTCTCTGGAGAACCAGAAACGAAAGCTATTTTCTGAGTCCAGATGCATGACTCCCTAAACTTTCCCATGGGAAGCAGGCTTAATCAGCTGAATGCTTAGCAGCTATCCTAGCACTCCTGCGAGACGCCTGATCGACTCCTCTCTGTTGTTTACAAAAATCATGGCGAGAAAACGTAGGAGATTTAGGCTCAGGGCTTGTTTGACAGACTTCTGGAAGACAAATCTCTTGCAGGTGCAAGGTTTCCAAATTTGGCTGGGAAAGTTCCAATTCTGACTGAAACGGCGAAAAACCCAAGTTCTCCTCCTCATCTGGCACAACAGTGCCAGAAACGGGACTACATGGCCCATGACTCATCACAGTCATGGTGGTGCAATGTGTGCTGGAGATTGCATTATGCACTGTGTACTGTTTACTATGCCAGTGTGTAAAGGGTTTAGTGCCTGCAAACTTGGATTGCATCAGACAGCAGAGTCTGGGATAAATTGCCCTCTGCTTCCTATCTTTTCTCTTCTTTGTTTTTCCTTCCCGTGTGTGCCTGCGTGAGAGCTGTGTATTGTCTTGTGGAATTCCGTTTGTGAGTTTTGATAGAGAGCTGAAGACTCCAGCGTCATTATTTACCTAGTGCTTTCTCGTCAGCGACTTCTGCTGCGTGTGTGCCTAGGAAATTGCTCTGACATAAGGTAGTGTCATAAATCAGGTTTCCTGACAGTTGTTGGGAGAGATAAGAGATGGCACATTTTTGGTGATGGATGGGGATTTGGATCATGTGATCTTGAGATTTTCAGAAAATGCCCTGTTCCTGGGGATGGTCTCTGGGTCTTTGCCCTCACCAGGGGCCATGTGTCTTGGGGCTTACTCTTTCTTGTCAGTCTTCCAGTTTGTAACTGACCTGGGAGTAACTCTGAGTTTCAGGGATTCCTCTCAAGGGCTACAGTGAGTCATCCCAGGGATGTAGGGCAATGTGATCTGGGTGAGACACTCCAGCTGCTCCCTCAACAGGTTTCTCCCTCCTTTTAGTTTTGCTCATAATTAAAAACCAAGAAAATAGTAACAATAAAGTCACCCTTACTTCCCATACCTTGTGTCTGGTCTCATTATTCCTGTGATGGGACAGAAATTCCTGTGTAATTTTCGACCCAAGGAAATGTTGGTGTCACAGGCATGCTCATGCATTCAGAACCACTAGAAATCCACAAGCCCCGGAGCTAGGAAATACATTTACTTGATTTGAGGTATTTGAGTGATTATTAACTTCCCTTTCCCCCATAAAATGTAACTAGCACAATTCCTGTGCCTTAAAATGTTGCTATGTTCATTTGCAATCATATCAAATATTTTAATTGGAACCCCACACCAAATGATTAGAAAGCCCTGAAAGAAAGCATTTGTGTTCATTTGTGTGCAGAAATATGTAACATTAATAGCAACAAAGCACACTTTTCTGCTCCAGTAACAAAATACTCTCCAGTGAAAAAAATGTCCCTCAATAGATGGGAATTCTTTTTTGCCAGCCATGCTATAGAAAACTAGTGAGATATCTGGATGCTGCTGTGGTTTTGGGAGCATATTTTTCTTATATGCTCCATGAAATTCTGCATTTCTGATCCTCTTCCACAGTATAGAAATAAGAGGGAACTGTTTGACTCATTTTGTTGAATGTGCTAATTTATGTTTTGTCTTAGAACTGCAACACCATCTCATTTTTATACCATGTATTTTGTTGTATTATATACTTGGGAGTAAACATTTCACACTAAACAAAACCAGATTAGAGCCATGCCTAGTCTGTTTTTTCAAAATGGCCAAGCATAGTCTATACATGATCTCTATACATGAACCTTCTTTCCTTGTTGGACCCTTAAAGCCTTTAGAGCTAAAAAAAATAATTTTAAATTGAATTGGTTGCCTGAAATCAGACTGTGTTTGGATGCCACAGTATTTCCAGGGCTTCGTGCTGTCCACACCCAGAAGGAATTGTATGCTGCTGATGCATGCCTTCATTTCAGAGATGTCATGGAGATTCTACACTTAAAAAATACTTTTATTGAAAGTTATATTCCTTATATTAAAAAAGAATTGAAACTGAACAGATTACATCTACCCTCTCTAAGAAGAAGAAAAGAGAAGGGGGGAATGAAGAAAAGGGGAGAAGGGAACCAGGGGAGGAAATGGTAAGGGAGACGAGGGAGGGGAAAAGAAAAGAAAAGGAAAGAGAAAAAAACCCCACAAAACTAAATCAATACTAAACAGTATGAAATACTTCCGGTCGCTTTTGGAGTGGTCTACACTTTAATGGTGGTAGGATCCTCTACCTTTTTATTTACATCCTAAACTATGTGGCACATAATGGTGTCTGTGAAGAAAAGACTAAATTTATTTATTTATTTATTTCTATCATTTCTACCCCGCCCTTCTCACCCGAGGGAACTCAGGGAGGCTTACAAAAATGGCAATTAATGCCAATACACCAATATATAATAAAATAATATTAAAACAGTTAAAACATTTAAATAGTATCATAATATACAATAAACAAAATTAAAACAGGGCAAAATGCTTGTGCCATTCATCCGCCAGACCTTGTACAAAAACCTTAATGCTTCTGGCATGGATTTTTTTTGTTTCCATCATTCTTTTGCCCTTTGTGTGCAAATGCATATCTCCACATTACCTGGCAACTTATGAAAATTCCAATGAATTTAATAGTTTTCTTGGACAATGAATAATGAATTTTTTTTTAATGTTCCTCTTGAAAAAATAGTTTACAGCACTTGGCATTCATTTTCAGTCTTCCATCCTAGTACTAATTAGAGGTGGCTTTGCTTAGCTTTCAAGATCCGACTGGATCCGCTACTTATAGATATATAGACAGGATAAATCTGTGTCTTTTGCCAGTTGGATAACCTTGGCCACTGGATCTTTTCCTGGAAACATTTCTTGTGGCTGCTCCTTGGTTTTTCTTGAGCATGTCGAATTCTCTGAGGACATATTGTCTTCAGTTTTTAAGATGTGTCATCATCTTCAAATGTCCAAAAACAATCTCAGAGTGGTTCTGAATTGTTCCAGAACTTCCTTTGAAATGCCACATTTATATTGTATTGCATTTCCAGACTGTGCAATGTCATGTTCAAAAGCAAGTTTGTCCAGGTGTACTGAGTCATATGTTTTTTCTATCGCTTCTTCTGACATAGGAACCCTGTCAATTGTGAAGTAACTGTTTATGACTTTATCTAATTTGCAGAACACAGCAAAGTATTTTTTTAAAATCTATATAAATATACATCTATGGTCATGAAACAGCAATGAGTTTAATCTAAGCGAAACCTGTTTTTCAGATGTATATAAATATACATCTATGGTCATGAAACAGCAATAAGTTTAATTTAAGTGAAACCTGTTTTTCAGAGATAAATACAGTTGGTTTCAGCTGCAAAGCATCTATTATACAGGCATTTCAAAAAGATGGACCTGATTTAAAATTGCTATGTCTCTGCAACTAGGAACCACCCATGAATACAATTATCACTTGAAAGGGAGGAGCATAGGGTTTCAAATGATTGCTTTTATATGCCTCTCTCAGTGTGCAAACAGCCCCTAGTCTCAGTCATTCACAAGATGGCAAACAGAATAAGCCTAGACATATATCACTGCTGGCTGAAGTGGAAGCATTGAGGAAGGAGTATATCCACAGATATATAAAATTACAGCTGTATGCATCACCAATAAGATGTTAGCCTTCACATTTGGGAAGAGTTTAAACACTCAACAATGGCACGCCCATGGAAATAACAATGAACAGAACCCTATATGCCTGCAGCTGGCCATTCAACCCACCCTGTAGCTATCATAGAACCATTACAGTTACACACACACACACACACTCCATTGATTGGTTATGTCCCTGTAGAAAGAGGCAAAATGATGATATGTTCCACTGTGGTCTTCCATGGTAATGTAATCCTTTGTTAAGTTTCTTTCCAAAGGAAGCAAAAAAAATTAGCACATTTTCTTTCATTTGTGAGTCAGTCTTTGAAAGCTACACAATATCCAAAGTTTCTCAAAGCAGGAAGAAAAAGTAGATAATTGTCAAAGGCCACTTGTAATTTGTGACTTATTCTCCACAAAATTTACACATGATTGTTTTGCATGGAACCAGTATTTTGTGCACAGAAAGTAGCATTTCAACAGAGATATTACCCATATAATTTATTTATTTATTTTTGCATCATTTATATACCGCTTTCCTCCCCTAGGGGACCCAAAGCGGTTTACAAAATAATATACAAACAATGAACATAGTGTTCTACTCGAATCTAGTGCACCATGAAATCTAATGTGCATCTCAATTTTCAAAATCCTGAAACTAAAAAAAGCATTTGCTGGTGAATGTAATGTTTATATGGAAACTAAAAGTAGATGAGCTCCACAATCATATTGGTGGTCAACTGTTCATTCATTTAATAAGCCCAAGTGGTTTGGGCTGTATGAGGAAAGGCTGTTTTCGGGGGGGGGGGGGGCTAAAAATGGAACGTAATACAAAATTATTATATTTTTTAAAGGCAGAAAAAAGTTGAATTCACCATATCTTATAAAAACACACAAGATTGCATTATTTTTCAAAAGCATACATACCATACATAATATTTAATGGTCCAACCTTTTAGAGACTAATGTCTACAATTCATGACATTTCTGTATGTATATATATATATATATATATATATACACTATTTATATAAAAATAATGTATCTTGGAGAGGTTCAAGAAAAGTGCTACAGACTGATATATTGTAACATAAAAATTTATTCAGGGTCTAATAGAAGTGCTGCAGTACTACCATTGATAGCAATGCTCTCTACCGTCATGTGGGAAAATCCTGACAAGAATAATATAACTTGAATAACAATAGTTACATTATATACAACACAAAATGAACAGATGCCATAAACAGAATAAATACCTAGGATTGCAGTTCATGTTTATCCATTAAACAGATGTATGGCCTCGGCCATAATCATGTTTTTGTCTCATATATCAATTTATGTACCATACAGTATCAATTTGCATGCATAGCTTAGATATTTACAAGACTTGATGTAAATATTATGTATATCAAGCATTTTTGCAGTAGTGATTGTAAGGTCCCAATAGAATTAAATGGCAAATTTACATTGACTGTACATAGATAAAACATAACCAGGATTGTGCAGGTTCGAAATGCAACGTAGAATATCACTTTTCAAAGTATTAGAGGGCTTCAGTTTAGTCTGGAGTCCATTTCAGATATTTGGATGGGGGTTCAATTTAGCATAGATCAGTCCAGATTCAATCTGCTCTGATCCAGACCACAAATCTAAATCAAAATAGGAATGTGATTCATCCATCTTACCCAAGTAGCGTGCACTTGGAAACAAACAAACCAAAAAAACATAAAACTAGGAACAAATAATGTCTGTGTGTTTGCTGGACACAAGTATTTCCTTTCTGTTTTTCCAAAAATAATAAAATTTCTAAGAGTTGTTGACCATTTTATTTTGATGATTCATACTGCTCTTGTCCAGATAGTGCCACCCTACAGTCTGGGGCCTAAATGATTAGCCAGCTAAAAGTTTGAATAAGATAAGATGGTACAGTATTTGTTTATATATTTATTAATGTTTCTATTCCATATTTCTCCTAAGATGGGATTCAAAGTGACTAGAATAGGATATGATAACTTAGTACCCAGTACATGATTAATAATAATAAAATGTGAATTTACCCCATGCTTAAGACATGTAAACTAAGCTAGAATCAGAAGCTTTTTTTCTCACATGGCTATAGTCCCCCAACATTTAGAGTTGCCAAATAAAAACAAGACATGGATCTTTAACTTTAATGGTTGGACAAAAGCGCAAATTTAAGCAGACATTGCTTGTCAAATGACCTCTTTTATATTACAGTGAGTCTCTCTCTATATTCACAGGAGATTAATTCCAGGAATCCTCACAAAAATGTGGATGCTCAAGTAACTTACATAAAGGGTTGAGAAGTGAGCTTGAGCACAGCCAGATCCCTTCCATCACACCCACTGTCATGCACATGTATGAACTCCAGTCTACCTATCAACCATTTCCTGCTCTTGCAGTCTGACTCTCACCTTGTACAAGGCCCACATTATATTACCTTCCCACTTCACCAGCCAGATCCTTCTTGCTTCCTCTTTCTCTCTTAGTTCATGCGCATAAGGGCCCCAGGCTCCCTAACAACTGCTTCCTGCTCTCCTTTCCACTTTCTCTCTTTCTATCTTGCATACATGAGCTCAGCCTCCCTTTCTCACTCCAATAACCAGATCCTTCTTGCCTTCCTGAAAACCTCCTCAACAAGGCCCTCCTGTTCTTCCATGCCTTCTGCTTTCTCCCACACCGTACCTTAGTGGCTTTCTCACAATCAGCCAGAAAAAAATATTTGGGATTTTAAAAACTATTTTCAGTCTCTTCTTGGTTGAATCATAGTCCACAGCCTATGGATTTGAAGGGCCCAGTGTAGAAGTTCAGAAAGCTTGAATATTTTGATTAACTTTGCCCTGTATTTTACTAGGTAGGCCTATCCCACACTTTCCCACATAAGCCACCAAGGCATTTTTTTTAAAAAAGATGTGCAAGTTGGAGCCACACTATTTAGTTTTTATCTACTTGGTTTTGACATTTTATATCACTAAAGTCAAAACCAAAGAGGTGGGAAGCAGTTTGGAATGTGCTATTCCAACCTGGAACTGAATCAAGCCAATCTGATCTGTCTGGAGCAAATACAAACTAGGCTGAATTGGCCAATTTACTTCAAGATCAAGCTGATCAGTTGCAGAGACCATGCAATGTGACAATGAAGTAACACCTCAGCAAGTGCAGATGGAGAGGAAGAGTTTTTGCCAGACAGTTAACCACCATGTGATGATTTGAAAAGATACCAAATAGAACTTGCTAGTGTTACATGGAAGAATTGTTACATGGTGGTTACAAAAGATGCTTATAAAACACTCCCATTTGAAAGCCACAATCCCTATAAATGTTACAGACATGTAGGAAACTTCATACTTGCATATTCACTAGTGTTGTGCTTTTGTATAGAATTGCTGTTCGTTTTATGTAGTTTCAGTCATTTTGTCTCATTTTTGTATTTGTTTCCGCTAACAAAAATGGGGCACCTATACTAATAGAATGTTCATCTTGCTAATGAAAAAAATGAAAAATTTTGTGCCATTGGCAGCAATGAGAGGGCTTCAGAGGCTCACCCTCACTCAGATTTAGGGCTATAAATAACCAAAAGGAGGGAGGGAGGGGGGAGGGAGGAAGAAGTGGTTTTTAAACTAAGAATAAAGCGCGTGCGCGCACACACACTCTCCCTAGCCAAACCCACTTGAAAAATTTCAGCCCCTTCCCCGATATTTTTTAATTTTTAAATTATTATTACATTATATATTTTAAAAAATAAGGCAAGAGCACTGCAGCCCAGCAGAAATCACTGTGCCCCAGCAAGGTGAAGCAAAGCACTCAGGGGTTGTGGATTACAAACCTTAAAAACATATTGGCTTTCAAAAATGTAAAATAAAATACCAAAGGAAATGGAGGACCAAGGCAGAGGCAGGCAGTTGAGCCAGTAAGTTAAACAGAGAAGGGAAAGGAAACTCAACAAGAAAAGGAATTTTTTTTAATGAGACAAGCAGCAGACAGTCAAAATCCCCAAACCCCAAATCTCCCAGTCCCAGAACTGCCTGCACCAGAAGGCAGGCACAAAAAAAGGCAAACCAAGGCAAGCCCAAGCAGAGACACAGCAACAGTAGCAGCCTGCAAGCAACCCAACCAGCCCCAGCTCCCAGCAGCAGTAGTAATGGCGATTTTAGGTGCAATCCTCCCCTTCTATACACTCCCTGCCCTCCCTTCCCAGCCCACTTCAGTGATTCCTTGACCTCCAATTGGCCAAGGATCACCTCCTCCCTACCTCCTTCTTTGCCGCATGAGAAAGTGAATTGCAGGCATGGAGGCCATGTGGCTGAAAACAAAAGCAGACATGATGACTGTGCCGCTTTCATTATCGTGTTGCCATACGAAAATGTTGTCTATCGTTTTGTTTAGACAAATGGTTGACACAAAATGATAGCATGAGGGAAACAAAGGAAATTTTTCTGTGCACATTTCAAATATTAACCACTTTTTCAGTGGCAAAACATGAAAGCCATATCAATTTTATCTTCTTTTTTGGATTAGAAAAACAGAGCTGAGAAGATAAACTAAACATATGGAATAAGTCCAAGTTGTAAGTGTCCAGCTAGATAAAAAGTTTCACTATTTCATACATTGCAATTCCTATAACAAAGGTGCTGATATAAGGAACTAGAATGGTAGAATATCAAGCATTTTAAACCCATCAGACACAACCCAATAAGCATGAAATATATGCTGTCAAATATCACATAGCACTAGATACAAAATACAGATATCACACAACAAGAAATGAATATTCTGCAGGTGTCTGAGAAAAAAATGTAGATGACACATTCTTGGAAATAGTAAGAGCCCTGCTCCAAAAAGAGAAAGAAAGCCACAGAAAATTTTATGGCTGATATAAACAGACTTAGGGGCGGGTGGAGGGAATAATCATCCTGATCAGCTCACTGCTAAAGCTTTTATAGATTTGCTCAAGGAGATGATTCTCAGACTTTTGGATTTAATATTCTTAGAGTGGATTCAGAAAGGAGAGGCACCTTCTGGATCAGCTATAAATTTGGACTATCCCCAAATCTGATTTGTGTGGACACAGAAGAATGAAACCTAGTTAGAAAGTCAGCTTTGGCTCATTTAATTTTTCAGCAACGTTAGTTCCTCCAAGTGGTTATGCTAAAGCATGGAGATACAGATAATCATTTATGAACCCTGTTTCATACACACCACATTTTAATCTCTGCTTTGTAGTTCTTAGGTTCAGGGGGAGATTATGAATCAATGAATAAAAACTGAGTGGATTATAAAAAGAGATAGAGATTAAATAAATGAAGTGCGATACATTTTATATGCGACTTTCCTATATTTTTTTCAATAAGCCTTCAGAAAAGCATACCTGTCTGTCATAGGAAGAAATATATTACAGCAGTGGAAGAGATTTCAATAAGTCCGACCATTCACAAAAGTATTATTTAGACATTTATGACTGGAAGAAAATGCTCCTTGTCAAAATGAACAACAAAATGTTAAACGGCATACTTCTCCGAGGGCTGCCTTCAAATGGACAAAAAATTATCCTGGAACCGGCATTTATGAACCAGTTCTATTACCAAGAAGTTTAAATTAATGTTGAACTCAAAATATCTTCAGCATGTGAGACAAGGGGGGAAAGAGCACCATTCCACTTCTGCCACTGTATCTATTGGATTAATTTTCCTGTTTTGTTGGTCTGCCTTCCCAGAAAATACATCCGCAACACTCAGTATTTGTTAATGTTACACTGTGTAAGATTGTTAAGTCATTTAATTCCTTTAACAAGATGGAAATAGGAGATAATTGTTCAAATACAAATCCCCTGGGAGATGAGCTTATATTTGCCAGCTGGATATGCAGCCTAAAGACTGTTGTTTTGTTCTACGGCCTATTTATTATTTTTACAAATGAGGCCTGCAAGAAAAGATCTTCCCACCATTCATAAGATTGTGTTCAAGGACTCAGCCTCCATAAAATCTGTGTGTTAAAAAAGAGGTAGATTTTCTCACCTTCTTCCATAACTCTCTGCTGTGCTGAAGTGACTGCCTAGCATCTGGTGGAAAAAAACAAGCTTCCTGGAGCCCTCAATGGCATCTCCAATGCATGTCTGAAAGCAGATTTGGAATATGCTTTTAAAAGAAGGCAAAATGCTGAAAATTGGTTTTCTACCCATGAACACATTAACATTCCTTTCAATTAACAAAGAGCACTAATGGATACTTCCGGAGATATTTGTTCCTTATTGAAAAGTAACTTAAATTTTTGGGTGAGAATAAAGAGCAATTGTTAAGTCAGAAAGTTATCCTGGAAGAGGGTGTGATGGGAAATATATATTTCTGAAAATCCATAAATCCCTTCCTGGAGGTTCTTCTGTCCACAGGCATAACAACATTGTTACAGATCTTTTGTAAAACAACTGATATTCACATGTATTTGAACTAGAATTCCTATCATTTTAATTATGTAAAAATGCACTTTATGTGGTTTGGCACTCCACAATCCAAACCTTCCAGAGGGCACACGAGTGGGAAAGACTTCTTTTGGAAATTTAAATGTGTTTATAGCCTGTAGTGTAAGCTATACTATACTATTCACTGCTAATAACAGGTCCATGAAAATGGATGCAGCATTCTTTTCCATGAGAAAATATTTATTTACCATGTTTATACCCCACCCTTCTCACCCTGTAAGGGACTCAAGGCGGCTTACATATATAGGCAGCAATTCGATGCCATATGGACATACATAGTAAAATGAACATATACATTAAAACAATTATTAAAAACATATCAAACCTTAAAACCACTTATTTAAAATCATATGATCCAATATTGTATTTAAAAAATTCTTTCTGATGTTCTGGAAATGGAAAGGGGAACAGGAGGTAACAGTTTGACACTGTCTTGAATAGAATGTCACACAAGTCAAACTCACAAATGCTTGGTCACATATAGAGAGTTTCCAAGGCAAGCATGTTACTTTTGTGTGTCCACTGAATAGTTTTAGTTCATTCAAAAAATTAAACCCACAGCTTTCCTTCCTTTATTCTGTTTACATTCTGCCCTTTCTTCAAGATGCCAGAGTAATAGGCATTTTATCTTCAGAACAATCTTGCAATAGAAGACTGGATTCTAAAATGTTTTAGAATAATGTCAATGAATAAATTGGCAATTATGAACAAAGAAAAAATGCAAAAAACTTTATCAAAGACTAGAATCCATTTCTAAATTTTATTTAAAAGAAAAGAAAAGAAAGAAAGGGGAAAAGGTTTTTATAAAAGGCTTCATAATTTAAAATGTAAGAAACTTTGTATGGAATTTATAAATAACTATCATGCTTTTTTGTGTCAGGAGCAAACTGAGTCGCTTCTGGTGTGAGAGAATTGACCGTCTGCAAGGACGTTGTCCAGGAGATGCCTGGATGTTTTGATGTTTTTACTATCCTTGTGTAGGCTTCTCTCATGTCCCCGCATGGAGCTGGAGCTGATAGAGGGTGCTCATCCGTGCTCTCCCCGGGTGGGATTCGAACCTGGCAGCCTTCAGGTCAGCAACCCAACCTTCAAGTCACAAGGCTTTAATCCACTACGCCAGCAGGGGCTCCATTCTATCATGCTACAAGAAATATTGGAAAAATATTGTAATAGGAAGGAGAAAAAGAACCAAACATGACTGTCTCTAACCCAAAGGATGGGAAGTCAACTCAACAGAGATGTAGGAGGAGAAAATGGTGTTGTTAAGTACAATTATTGTATACATGTTAGGAAATATTGCACTGTTTCATGCATATATATGTGTATGTATAGATTTTTATGTTGGGCGAGTGGGCTTACAAACAAAAGACCCGCCCCATAAAGAAATTGTAGTACAGCTTAACAGCAGCAATGTAACTCAGCAGCGGATAGCAAATGACCAAAAGAACAAAAACAAACAGACCAGGTTAATTTGTCTTTCACTTCCTCTGGAGGCTTTTCTTGTTACAAAAATAACATTCTTTGAAGTATTTACAAAATATGGTTTCTTCAAACATAAAGAAAGTTCATTACATAGGCATAAATCCAATGCCTTATCTTCACTTACACAATCCAAGGCTTTATCTTCTTTCTTCTATCTTCTTTCTTCTTATTGTGGACAACTTAAACTACAAACACAGCAACTCACTTGTTCATTCTTCTTTCTCTGTCTCCACAATCAGCTCCTCTACTTGTCCACGCAACTTTACAGGCACACCTGCTTATAATTTATTTATTTATTTATTTACAGCATTTATATTCCACCCTTCTCACCCCGAAGGGGACTCAGGGCGGATCACATTACACATATAGGCAAACATTCAATGCCTTTTAACATAGAACAAAGACAAGCAAACATAGGCTCCGAGTGGGGCTCGAACTCATGACCTCCTGGTCAGAGTGATTCATTGCAGTTAATTGCAGCTGGCTTGCTCTCCCGCCTGCGCCACAGCCCGGGCTGGTATAGCTGAGTCTCTGCACTGTTTTAACCCTTTCAGTGCCTTATCCAACTTTTGTAATTAAAAATACATTGTTAACTTTCAATATTTCTGTTGTTCTTTTTGATGAATGTGCAAATTTAAAACAACACAAAATTGAATCTGGACAAAATAACCTTGCAAGGGTGAGAAAAGTTAAACTTCATGACTGAATGAAGATTTCATTGAAACTTTCCAAAGTTTGTTTTTCCTAGAAATCCAAACTGCAACATAGATAAACATCATGTATGAAAATGATTCAGGATTACAAATGCAGCTTAAACCAATGTGGTTGGCCAAAGAAAAACATGGTAGTGTTTGACATGGTGAAGAGCATTAATTATTCTTGTTATCATTGAAGAGGCCATATCTGGAGAAACATCTTTATTGACTAATACAGCTTCAAGCTGACTCCAAGCTACAGTGGCTAGAAAATGCACACTGCCAAAGTGCACTGCAGCATGAATTAAAGGGTTTAAAGCACATTGAGCCAACTTAGGGAAAAGTCCAAGTTAAACTGTGTATTGTGCATCAACGATTCCTGAAATGTAAACCACATGTCACAGTGAAATCAGTTCTACAGAATACAAAGTACTTTACAGGCATCCACCCATGCTGGAGTACATTTAAAATTCAGAAGGGGGGGGGACTGCAAAAAACAACAACAACACCCTGGGCAGCAGAAGTCTAATTGATCCCCTGGGGTGGGTAATTATTAATTACCTCCAGTGCTATCACTTTCCCTTTTTCTACTTCTTATGTTTCCTGAGCAGTGGTGCACATCTCACCTGGAAGTGGAATAATCAAACTGGATTATGGATCCAGTTTGATGCCACTTTCTGCAGTTAATTTAACCTGTTCTAGACATATCAATCTAATAAACCAGTTTCTCCCAAATCAGTTCCAAACCAACGTAAGTGGTCAATGTAGATGTTCCCTATGTAAGAGTTTCCCTATACTTTAATTGCCTATTGTTTCGCTTAGCAGCCAATCCAATGCCTTTGGTTTCCTTTATTCCAGGAATTTTTATCCTTGTCAGATAACTTCTTGCCCACAATTATATGCATAAATTGGTGTGTGTGTGCTATGCAACTTGCTGGTAAATAATAATTGCCTACTGTACAGACCAACATGGATAAATATGCTGGGTGTCCAACAAACGGTTAGCTTGATCTAGATGTTATTTACTCGAGTTTTAAGAAAATGTTTGTGACTTCATGAAATGCAATTACATTTAATAAGGTGCAACCCACCCATCCCCATCATCCTGTCATCCCACAGGGAATCCTTGAACTTTCTTCTCTTCTGATATCTGTGATTATAATATACATTTTTAAATAGTGAACATTCTTTTTTCAGTTGATATGTATATATTGTAATATATATATATTGACAACTAAGGTGCGCCCTGTACATTCTATTTATATTGTATTAATATTATATTGTAGTATGATATTAGTTTTAAGAGACAAGATTTTCATTTTGTTTAGGGTCACTCAACACCAATAATATCGCTTACAGGAAAACTACCTCCATCTCTCTTTTTTCTTTCTCTGTCATTCATACTGAGATATTTACAAAGAAGGACGGACAAATGTCACAGAAGTAGAAAAATTGAGGATACCACTGACATGTAGATTGCTTTGGGAATGCAGAATGCACACAGAGTCTCAAAGACAATCAACATGTGTTGTTTATTTCGAACACTGATAGCAAAACTGGCAAATGGGGAGGGGGGAGCTCTGACAAAAATGGAAGAAAGGACTGGCCCAAGGCATTTTGATGCTTAATGTGGCAACTCCCTCCATTTTATGTTCAAAAGCTGTCTGAACAGACAGCACAATTTTTGTCAGTACTGGCAGTAGGTCAGCATCTTCAGCCACAGCGGGGGCCAGGTAGTTAGCTTGTAGGGTTTGGTTGGGAGGAGAGGCAGGTAGTATACACAGTTTTGTTCACGCTCTGCCTTCTGAATTTGCTGCCTGAGACAGCTGTACATTCTACCTAAAGACAGGGCAGAAGAGGCTTTTTCTTATTTTATGGATTTTATTGATTGATGTTTTATTATGATTATACCTTTTTATGTATTTCTGTTTGATGGATTTTATATGCTGGTGTGCTGTGAGCCACCTTGGGTCTGCATTGCGGAGAAAGGCAGGGTAGAAATACCCTAGATAAAGAAGTAATAATAAATTCAAGATTTTTCATTTTAATAACTTTATTCTTATAACTCATCTCCATCTCCCCGAATGGACCTGGGGTAGCTTACATGGGGATCAAGCCTGAAAAACAAGTGTACAAGACATAAAATAAAACACATAACAACAATATAATTAAAATCAATAAATAAAATTGCAAGGGAAAGGGCAGGTTTTATGCAAAACGCAGGACAATAGAACCAGGAATGGGAACAAAGTGCTGGGAGCCAGGGCATTAAACAATTCAGGCTGGGCAGAGATAGATTACAAACTGACCTATTGTTCAAAGGCACATTGAATCATCCATGTCTTCAAGTCTTTATGGAATGTGGACAGGGTGGAGGCTAGTCTGATCTCCTTGGGAAGAGAGTTCCCAAGGAGAGCCACCACCGAGAAAGCCCTCTCCCTTGTCCACACCAAACGTGCTTGTGACGGAAACAGGAGTGAGGGAAGGGCCTCCCCAGCAGCTCTAAGAGCCTGTGCCAGTTCATAGGGAGAGACACGCTCACGAAGATAAGGACCCAAACCATTAAGGGCTTTGTAGATCATAACCTGTACTTTGAATTAGGGCTGGAAAATTATTGTCAGCGAGTGGAGCTGCTTCAGAAGAGGCGCCGTACGCTCCCTGTAACCAGCTCCTGTTAGCAACCTGGCTGCTGACCTTTGCACCAGTTGCAGTTTCCTGGCCATCTTCAAAGGCAGCCCTACATAGAGAGCACTGCAGTAGTCCAATCTAGATGTAACCAAGGCACGGACCACCGTGGCCAAGTCAGACCTCGAGGTACAATCGCAGCTGGTGCACAAGTTTTAACTGTGCAAAGGCCCTCTTGGCCACCACCGACACATGAGCATCAAGTGTGATCGCTGAGTCCAGGAGGACCCCCAGACTACAGACCTGTGTCTTCAGGGGGAGTGTAACCCCATCAAGCACAGGTTGCCACCCTATACCCCGATCGGCCCCGCAACTGACCATTTTGGCCTTTGGAAGCTAACTCCTCAAGAAGGCTGGGTCCTGCAGAAATGTGCTTTAGTACTTATGTTTATTTGCAGTTTTTATATCTGTGCTTATAACTGATTTTAATTGTATGCCTAGTTTATTGATATTTTACACTTTTGTATATGTGTGTTTGTAGGCTATGTTTCTTTTTACCTGTTGTATCTAATGTTATGTCCAGGCTGGGGAAAAGTGTGCATGTGTGTGTGTGTGTGTGTGTGTGTAGAGGAGCCCCGGTGGCGAAGTGCGTTAAGGCACTGAGCTGGAGACCGAAAGGTCCCAGTTCAAACCCCGGGAGCGGCATGAGTGGCCACTGTTAGCTCCAGCTCCTGCCAACCTAGCAGTTCGAAAACATGCCAATGTGAGTAGATCAATAGGTACCGCTCCTATGGGAAGGTAATGGTGCTCCATGCAATCATGCCGGCCACATGACCTTGGAGGTGTCTACGGACAACGCCGGCTCTTCGGCTTAGAAATGGAGATGAGTACCAATCCCCAGAGTCAGACAGGACTGGACTTAACGTCAGGGGAAACCTTTACCTTTATATATATATATATGATGTGTGGAACTGGCAAAGTCCCATAAAATATGTCCAAGTGTGCCCAATATATATTGCGTGCCCATTCTCGCTCTCTTTTTTCATATTTGACCATGGTCTGCCAAATTCTTCCTGTTCTGATATTCAGAAATCATAAACACTGTGGAGAGTGACATCTGTACTGGCCTTGTCCCAACCTTATCTTCCTGGTGTTGAGATGCAAGTCTGAAGAGGAACTTGCTGGACATGGTTGCCATATTGTTTATATCTGTGACCTCCATATCCTTTCTGTGCTTATGGTTTTTAAGACCACAGCGAGGTTTAGTCACCCTCAAACCAATTAATTTGTTGCTGATGACTCTTTTGTGATTATGATGAAAAGTTGAAATTGTCAGCGCTTGATTTCCTTTCCAACAGTATTGTAATGTAATGAGCCCTTTTAAAATGCAGCCCCAGCAGTTTCTTGCTAGAAGAAAGACAGGTTCTGAAGATTTTATTTTCCAAAATCTGCATTTGTCTCATGAGGCATACATTTGCTAAACACCGGAAACCTCATTTCTTCTGCATTGTTCGGCTTGCATTCACCTCATATTGTGCAGAGAATTCTTCAATAATAGATGCTGTTATAGATGTGGAAATTCTGGTTTCTCTAAACTCTGAGAATGCCAAGAGAAACCTTTCAACTTTGTACATGGGTAAATCTTTCTCTGTTTGATGAAAGCAGATGTATAATCACATCCAGGGAAAGAAACTGAAGCAGAGAGTGTACAGTCTAATTTGCCAGCCAATCTGTTGATGTTCACATACTGCCATGTTTTCCCCCGAAGTTCCAAGTTCCATTCTTCTACATAGAGCCATATGATTTCTTCCACCTGAGTGAAGCAGTGGGGATGAAATTGATTAAATGCCTTCCACAGGGAAATCTAATATTATTGGTCCTGGCACCTGGTAAGGGCACAGGGCCTCCAAAGCTCATTTAGGGCAGTTCTGCTCACCTTTCCCCTTTTTGGATTTCTGCAACCCACCCTCCCATTTACTTATACAGTATAAGTATGTATGGTTGCTTCAAGGCCAGGTAGGAATTTATTCCTCCTGTTTGAGGGAAAGAAAGGTCATCTACCCTACACTGGCAGGGTACGTTGGGGAATTGGCTTAGGGTGGAGTTTTAAATAAGTTCCCTTGGCAAGTGCACATTTCTGGTTACTGATGGGATTTGGAACTGCCTCTGGTTATTCTGGGTTCTGGGTATTGAGGAAAATTGACTGTACTTAAGGTGGATCTCTGGGTCTTTGTCCTTTCCAGGGTCCATGTGGCTTCAGGGCTTACACCAGTCTCGCACACACCAGTTTGCTCCTCCCCTTAGTTTTGCTCACCAACAAGAAGCAATTTAAATAGATAGTAATAAATTTGTCCTTATTTCATCCAATACCTGGTCTCTGTGGTTGGGCAGCAAAGGCTGATGCATGACATGTGTATAAGTACACACTTCTTCTTTATATTGTTCTTCAAGGAAGGCTTTCAGAAAAGTACATATCTAGTGTGAAATGCTGAGTTAAAATGATTTGTTGCTCATTTTTCTGGCTATGCATGCTTGAGGGATCACATCTTTATAAATTGTAATACAGTTAGAAGTAGCAACTTTAGACTACTTATGGTCAATAGCTGCTAGTCTGCACCTCTATGGATTTTGTCACATAGGGCAGGCAAAGCAGCGTTGCTGCTGGACTGTGACCTTTGATGACAGTCTGAATTCCACTCCCAGCCAAGCCCCCCTCAGACACACACAGTGATGCTTCCATCCTTAGCTATTGACATGTTAAACCCATATATTACTCCCAATACCACAATGCTCCTATCATCTCCCTTAATATGATGCCATGGATTGGTTGACTGGCACAATTTTACTCTTGAAAAGAGGCGTGATATTGAAGGTGCGCAACCTGATATGTATCCATTATCTATGACTGCATTGATTGGTTATCTGGTTACTCCAGACTGCTGCCTACCAACAGTAATCACATTGAATCGTTTCTTTCACATTAAAACTCAGAGCAGATTTATGCCCAACTGACATTGGATCCACAAAATGCCACGAGTAGGAATTTTAAGGAATTTTAAAATAATAATAATAATAACTTTATTTTTGTATCCCGCCTCCATCTCCCTAAGGGGACTCGGAGCGGCTTACATGGGAACGAGCCCAGTCAACATCATAGAATATAATCATATTACATATACAGTATCATAAAACAGAATAAAATAACAACAATTATAAACAACATAGAAGTTGTGATAGAATAAAGACAATCTCAAATCAACCATCAATGTGCCTGTAATAAAGTCCATTTCTAGGCATGGATGGGTGGGCTGGCGCAACTCACTTTTGAAAATAGGGTTAATGGATAAAGTGCATAAGTCCGATGAGTAGGGGTGAGCAATGTAAGATGGGGAATAATATCTTTGGGTAGAGGACAACAGTAAAGTGCAAGGACAGATTTCAAGTCTTGATTGGAGCCAGGTTATTTAGGAGATTATCTAGTCAAATGCACAGCAGAGCATCCATGTTTTCAGTTCTTTATGGAAGATGGAAAAGGTGGGTGCTAACCTAATCTCCCTGGGGAGGGAGTTCCAGAGCTGGCAGGCCACCACTGAGAAGCCGCCCTCTCAGTCTGTTTTTGTCCAGGTCTTGGTCAAACAGACTCAATTGTATCAAATTGAAATGCACATAATGTGTGAACATGCTTCCATATACTCTTGAGATATTTCTTTCAAAATAGCACATAAGAGAGATGGAGTCTAGCACTGTCAAAAGATCCTTACTGTCTACCACCCAAGTGAATGATTTCATACGGGGACAATTTCATCCTAGATGTTATGTATTTCCTCTACCATAGACATAGGGGGCCCCATGGCCTATTGGATTAAAGCCTTGTGACTTGAAGGTTGGGTTGCTGACCTGAAGGCTGCCAGGTTCGAATCCCACCCGGGGAGAGTGCAGATGAGCTCCCTCTATCAGCTCCAGCTCCATGCGGGGACATGAGAGAAGCCTCCCACAAGGATGGTAAAAACATCAAAACATCTGGGCGTCCCCTGGGCAACGTCCTTGCAGACGGTCAATTCTCTCACACCAGAAGCAACTCAGATTGCTCCTGACACGAAAAAAAATAGACATCCCAGTGTTTCTTTCTCTCTCAATTGGTGTGGAATTTGTATGATCCCACCCACTGCCTCTCCCATAACCCTTTCCTATTCTTTTCTATGGCACACAGCAAACAGAGGAATTGATCAACAACTGAACATATTAGAGAGGTTTGAGGAGAATTCACCATGATTTATAGGAGTTGTAGGTACTGCGATTTATAGTTCACCTCCAATCTAAGAGAACTCTGAACTCCAAAAAGAATGGACCTGGAACTAACTTGGCACACAGAACCCCCATGACTAAGAAAAAATGCTGGAGGTCTTTGGAGGGATTTGTAGTTCACCTACATTCAGAGCACACTATGAACCCAAACAATGATGGATCTGGACCAAACTTGGCATGCATACCCAATATGCCCAAATTTGAATGCTGGTGGGTTTTGAGGGGAATTGCCTGAACATTTTGGAGTTGTAGGTACTGGGATTTATAGTTCACCTGCAATCAATGAGCACTCTGGACTCCACTAAAGATAGAATTGGACCAAACTTGGCACACAGAGCCCCCATGGCCAGAAAAAATACTGGAGGTCTTTGGGGAAAATTCATCTTGATTTGGGGAAGTTGTAGTTCACCTCCATCCAGAGAGAACTGTGAACCCAAACACTGATTAATCTGGACCAAACTTGGCACACATACCTGATATGCCAAAATAGTAGAGGGGCTTGGGGGGAACTGACCTTCCTTTCTGGAAGCTGTAGTTTACCCACATCCAGAGAAACTGTGACTCCACCAAAGAAACTGTGACTCCACCAAACTTGGCACACAGAACCCCCATGACTTACTCAACCTGCTGGAAGAGTTTGAGGGGACTGACTCACCATGGTGGGAACTGTAGTTTACCTACAGCCAGAGAGCACACTGAACCCCACCGATGATGCATCTAGAGTAAACTTGCCCAACGTAACAAACTTTAAGTACTGATGGAATTTTTCGACCTTATGCATTTTGAACAATTAAGAACTGACTTTTTCAAATTACCCGGGCAATGCCAGGTACTCAAGCTAGTATAATATAATATAATATAATATAATATAATATACCGTATGTGTTGTTTTAGTTTTATTCTGCCAACATAGAACAAAACACTACAAGAGACTTTGTGCATGGTTAGCTGAAAGTGTTTCTCAGGTGGTAATCTTTGTGTCACACTAAAGTGAGATGTAACAATTGGAACCCAGGAGCTGGCTTTTATATGTCACTGGATATATAGTCCATTGCTTCCTTTGTTCTTGGCCAGTGGCTTCATCTAGTGAACTTGAGCCAACCTTTCCTTTCCTGTTCATCAAAATGACAATTGAAATGAAATTTATCATTTTCTTGGCCGTTACAGATGGAAATGGCTGAAATAAGTATTTCTTTCTCTTTTGTGCTCAGAATGACTGACCTTTCAAATGTCCTACTGAGTCTTGTCATTCAGTTCTGAAGGGGAAACTAAAACTACTGCAAAACAATCTCACTAGGAAGGAGAACGAGAGAATAATTCAGAGAGCCTGGAACAGCCTCATTTCTAAGAAACCAACCCAGTTTAAATGGATGCATACATTACAGAGCAATTTACATCTGATATTGTATAATGATGCAAAATTAGTTTTGACTTCAATTCGGCCAGCTTCCTCTTCTCTTGTTCTCATTATCATCATGCTGAATACCTTTTTATAGCATTTCTCAACCATGTGTGATGGACTATTTTGCATTAGAACTACCATTGATTATCATAGAGCATCTGAGATTGGAACCAAAATGTTATTTAGGAAGGACTCTGAGCAATGAAAACATGACGAGAGAGAAAAAGAACTGTCTAATATCTATTTTGACTTCTTTTGTTTGTTTATAATACACAAAAGCCCTGAATAAACTGAAAAGTTCAGAACTGGCCTATATTACTTGGCTTCCAAAATAATAAATCCAGTGTAATATTCCCTTTCATCATGAAGGTCAGAGTGGATATTAATATCTACCCTTCCAAGCAAAAAAAGAAAGGAGTATTATGGCAGAGAGGAGACATGATATCCATGTATAAAGATGTGAGGGGAAGTCATAGGGAGGAGGGAGCAAGTTTGTTTTCTGCTGCCCTGGAGACTAGGACGCAGGACAATGGGTTCAAACTACAGGAAAGGAGATTCCACCTGAACATTAGGAAGAACTTCCTAACATGAGAGCTGTTTGTTTAGCAGTGGAACTCTCTGCCCCAAAGTGTGGTGGAGGCTCCTTCTTTGGAAGCTTTTAAGCAGAGGCTGGATGGCCATCTTGAATACATCCCACCTTGAATACAACATTTCTATCCCACCTTACGATACGTGGTTTCAGCCATTTCTATGTGCAGTGAAAGCAGTGAAGTTGATTGTTCACTGGCTTTAAAAGCTCAAGTTCTCTTCACTTTAGAAACAATATTCACCGGAACCAGTCCTGCATTGTTTGATGGGCTCTATAGGACTCTGTCTTTAAAATGAAGAGAAACTATGAGAAGACAATTCTCCCTCGTCCCTGTCCTCCCCAATGGAATGATGTCCTAGGATCATCTAGACAAGACAACTTAAGCATAATGACACCACACAGCCTGAGAAAATATAATAGCCCATGTCTATGAATTAATAGCAATTATAACAGTGCATGGGAAAAGTGGTGAAGTGCAAACTTCAAAAGCTTTCTTTTCCTTTCTTCAAATACATGCAAGAAAGTATTGCCTTGCCAGAAGCTGTTAATTTCTCTGTCTTTTTATTTTATTTTGCATTCTGAGCAAGCAGAATCATACACATATCATATCTAAAGCACTATAAGTGGTTTTGTAAAGGAAAAAAAAATCCAGCTGCAAAAACAGAAGGCGGAGAATTTATATATAACTGGAGTGAAAAACACAGCTTAATTTTAGAATGCAGCAAAGCAGTAATTTGCTAGCCATTATGAGCAATCAGACTTCAGTACAGAACCTGGGACTTGCAAACCTGAAATGTAAGCAGGTGTCTAGCTAGTAACTGGAGAATCCCGTTCCAACTATATATTTTTCTGGATAATTTGGAAGCAACAGACACATCTAGAGCTTGGGGAATTATGTGCTTGAGATAAACAATGGAAATGTCATTTTCCCCATAATTTTGCAGTATATTGGGACAGGAATTAATAGGATCTCATGGACAGTAGCACGGGTAATAGAGGAATTTATAAAAACCTTGCCTTTTCCTACACTGCAAGTGGCTATGGCTTCATAGGTATGAGAACTGCATATTTTAAGGAAGGTTTTTTCCAGAGTGGCAGAGAAGCAGAAATTCCTGTTGCTTCAAATGTTCCAAAGTGTCCAGTGACTAGTGTGATTCATGTTGAGCTGTGGTTCTATATTCATGCTTTGAGGATAACACAAGTTCAACTAAGAACAGGCTAGGCTGAGTTTCTTTTACACAATTCCAAAAACCCAAAACTATTCAGACAAGCAGCTGAGATAATGACATCTTGGTTTTCTGGTAGTTAAGTGTACACAAACATTGTTTCTCATAAAAAATTATTTAAAATAGTATATAAAATTGCCTTCAAACTATTTATGAGTTGTATATGAAAAATAAATGAATTTTGTGTGCCACATTTCCAGTATTTCATTAAGTACATATTTACAAATACATATATTCCAAAATCTGAAAGAATCCAAAACCCAAAACAGTTCTGGTCTCAAGAATCATAGAGTTGGAAGAGACCTCATAGGCCATCCAGTCCAACCCCCTGCCAAGAAGCAGGAAATTGCCATCAAAGTGTGGGGGACATAGTTTTAAAAGGGACTTTTCAGGGGTACTTGCAATGACTATAAGTCCCATATGTCCTGATTTATGTTTGGATGTTACTTTTCAAGGATAAAAGTACATCAAGACAGAACTGGTTAGCTAGTACTCCCTAAGTTTCCCAGCCATTTTGGAGTTATGCTTGCAATGGAAGTAGATAAGCCTGGCTGGAGGATACTATGCTCAGGGTCAGTGCCATGAAAATACTATTGTCTAAAGAATCACATGTTGTTTCATGATGTTGTTTTTTTGCTTCTTAGAACAGAGAAACAAATGGAAATGTATGTTAGTTAAGATGCTTGTGGCGTAATCAATTTTAGACCAAAGAGATGATTGATCTTTGAAGACCAATAAGAATGTGTTTTCAACTTTCTATGAAAGTAATAAAAAGCCTTGCAACCCCATTTCAGGTTGCGACAAAATCTTTGATAGCATTCCTGTATGCATTTTGTTGTTATTGCTATGGCCACGCAATAAACAGCCTTTTTGCATTTTGAAGATCCAACTTTCATGGTGTCCTTCCTCGCCCTCTCCACTGGAAGAGGGCTCCTGCTTTTGAACTTGGATTAAAGGAGTACTTTTTGCATCTTTGCCCCTTCAAGAGCACCCCTGACAGATGGCCATCCAGCCTCTGCATACATATGACTGAGGCTAGTGAACATTTTTCACTAGCAGACATTGAAGATATGTATATGTTCTCCCAAACTATTATGCATAATACCTCACTACAGCTCATTGTTCATTCTCCGTTCAGAGCATTTGAAGTTTGTTCTCTATTCAGGCTGCTTGATTGGAATAAATTGGTCTAATTGTGAAATGAACTGCCACTTTTCTTTCCCCCTTCACCCCCTGCCCCACTCCTGGATTAAATGAGACTATGGCAAATGAGTTGCTTTTTCAGGCTGACACCTATCGCAATAGCAAATACTACCTATAACATAAGCTTTATCTCTGAGTTGAAATGACTCCATCCAAATAAAGGACATATTCTATTATCCTCGCTCACATTTTACCTTAATCTCCAATTTTATTATGCTTTCTTTTCTCTTTTTCTGATTCTAATGGCAGTGCCTCCTGCATTTCTTTTAAGTTGCCTTAAGCAGATGTTGTCATTCAAAAGTATTTTGACAGGAATCAAAGCCAGACCAAAAATGATGATTGACTCCTGTGATTCTGTAAGTTTTCCTTTGTTTACATGCAACTCCTTCTGTCCAAATCACTTTGATTGAGGTTCTGATGTTTCTAATTTAAAGACAATTGCTATATCTTAGAGGCATGAATGATCATTCTATTACTGAAAGAGCAGACAGCATTGGGCAGGCTCCAAATGGCTTCTTCAAAGCAATGCTGGAAGAAAAAAAGCAGTTCTTCCCTACCGTGTGCATCTGTGAAGATGCTATCTCTGGACTTGGATAATATTGCTGGATCTTTTACAGCCTGTGTTCTTCTTTGACTTCTGAGACCTCGTTTCATATGCTCCCCAACTTCTCTGATTGATCCTCATTTATGCCGTTCAACTTTTTTAACTTCCAAAATGAATTTATGGAACTTATGTGTGGAAGTATAGATTTTCAGCTTTACTTCACATGTCAGAATTCAAAGACATAGCTGTATTAGTCTGGAATATCAATATGAAGAGGGATCTTGTAGCACCTTAGAGGCTAACTGGGAGAACAAAGTTGATAGCGTAAGCTTTTGTAGAGTAAGTCTGAGGAAGTAGACTTAGTCTATGAAAACCTAATCTACCAATTTAGTCCTCTCAGATAGTCTCTAAGGTACTGCTGGGTCTTTTTGCACACTTCATAGGTTAGGATAGAATCCAACTCTACCTAGAAATCAAGATGACTAAAGTGAGACTGTCATACTTTGAACACATCATGGGAAGGTATGGCTCATTAAAAGATGGTAAAATGGGAGACAGTGGGGGGAAATGGAAAATTATGGTCCAGACACATACATTCAGTCAAGGAAGTCATGGCCTTAAATTTCCTAGATTTACAGGGCTGATGATAACAAAGATCTTTCATTCATGGGGTGCCATAGACTGAAGTTGATTGGAGGCAATTAACAGCAACAACGCCTGGCCTTCCAGATACTCACAGCAACCCTAGCCAGTAGCCACCATTGCTGGTTGTGAGATAGATTTAGAGCAGGAGTCTAGCAAAATCTGGAGAGCCACAGAACTTTCACATTTAATCTACATTATAGCAGGGAACGGAAATATTCTTCCTTTAAGACTTTGAAAGGGAGACAGAATGTTACTGTAATGGTAGACTCTAGAAGACTGGGGAAATTGAATCTCAACTCAGCAGTGGATATATCCACTGAGTATCCAAGGAAAGTGAGTATCCAAGGAAAGTGAGTATCAGAGGTAGGGGACGGCAAACCTCTAATGAATAAATCTTGCCAAGAGATTCCTCTCATAAGGTCACCATAAGTTGGTTTCATGAAGGTAGAACGCAACAGCAAAATTTCTGAACACATTAAGAGGAAATATATTCCTAGCCAAATCACTGACAGCACTAAATGTTATCCATGACCAACCTATGGCCTTCATTAGGTAGTAAAAAAAAGAAATACCTTCAAGTGAGATTGTTTACTAAGAATTTCTTTCTTTCAATTGCCACACTAAAAGAGGAAGAAGAAATGCTACAGGTTTGTTTACAAATCTATAAATGATGGGCTATTAGAAAACCCTGCTTAATACACTGTCCATCTGCTAGCTTCTAAATATAAATGTGAAAATGTTTTTTCTTTCCCTTTTCACATTTACTAGCACAGTATCTCAGCAACTGTAGATTTGTTGTCATTAGACCATGAACTATAGCATTTGCCATCAACACTGATGAATAAATATTCCAGCTTAATGATTTATTCATGATGAATGATAATGTGACTGTACACATACCACAGAATGCTTATAAGCAAGTCAGCCAAAAAAAAAAAAACCACCTTAGAAACAAATAAGTTTTATTTGGCACAAGCTTTTGTGGGCCAGAGCCCATTTTATCATTCTATAGATGTGCCACGAATGCCCAAGCTTGTTAGTCTGCAATGTGCTCAAACACTCCTTAATGCCCTTTGTTCTGACCGACTAAAGTGACCACACCATAAAATGATTGGAAAGTTGTAGAATCTAAGGTGATTTTGCACACCCATACACATACCAGTCTCCAACACTTCCGGCATCCCGATTTTTAATTTTGAGAACATGGTCAATTTCCCCCCACATTCCTTAGGGGCAACTTTGTCATGGAGCATTTTAACATTGGGACAGCCTTTTTAAAAAACAGGAATTGGCTTTCATTCAACTTTCGGTTTAAAAAAAAGCCTCTCCAGAACCTAAAAAGGGTAACGGAGGCAAAACCATTGGTAAACTGTATCTCAGTACTCTCTCTGGTACATGAAAGTCATTTCCTTTCCCTATCAATGAAAGTTTAAAAGTGAAAGTGAAGTTAGTCAGTGGAAGAATGTGCAACTTTTCAAAAAACCACTCACCTTCCATGAGGTGTTAATTCTCTTCTTGCTTCTGTCCACATCTCCTAGGAAGCAAGAAAGTTCTTACTCATTAATGACCCAGATAGGGCGAGGAAGGAAATGTAGTATTTTGACTGGATTGGCATGCCACATTAAGCACACAAAAAAAACCTGGTTATGTGTATTCAGTCTGCAAGAGTTGGTGCATACAACCCACTTAATTTCACTTTACTAAACCCACTTGCATGACTAGCCAAACAAAGACATAGCTGGTTACTGGTATACCTTCTCAGTATCCCAATTTGCCCAGTTCAGTTCCTACTTATCATCTGTCATCCCGCTTTTTAAGATACTTTTAAAGTATTCCAGCTGTTCCAGTTGCTGTGAACTGAATTCAAAGTACAAGAATAGTTTTCACCTCGTTAACTCAGGAGTGTGGAAAAGAAGAAGAGACAATGGAATCTTGTCCTTTCATGTAGGCTCAGGAAAAAGCAAACCCTTTCTAGGTTGTCTTTTCTTCCTCCCTTCCTTCCTTTCCCCCCTTCCTTCCCAAAAGGTTATGAGCAGAGAGTCTATTTAAGTTTGTAAAACAAGGGAAATATATCATTTTTGACTGTATATTTATATAGGTTTGTTTCATAATCTGAGGCATGATAATCTATTGAGCTAAGTGAGGCATTCACTTGAGACAATGGATGCAGTAGATCCACTGATGATATTTATCAATGCTTCTTAAAGAGTTTTGATTTTAATGAGTTGTCAGTAAGCCTTCCACAAGTACAAACAACAGGACAAGCCTGAAGAAAGGTCCCATGTGCTACAAGGAAGGTGCTGTGGAATTCAAAGAGTAGAAATAGGATTTGTGACTGCCAAAAAGGATGTGTATGTCCCCAACAAGATATGAGTTGTCTATTACCTGGTCAAGCAGGTTTCACCCAGATTCCCCTTATTCTTATTTCTCCAATCAGCCAGTGCCAGAACATTCCCATTGATTCCTTATTGACTTCTGATTACAAGAACCCAACTTGTGATCTCAGGTCTCATCCCTGAAATCTCAAGGAATGGGAAACAGCTGAATTGGCTTCTCTGGTGGCTGCATCAGGATAGCCTGACAAGTTGAGCTGCGTGATAGTGTTTGTGTTGTGAATGCGCCTTCGGAGACTGTGAATGATAGTGGTGGGATCAGGAGAGGAAGGAAAAACCCTCGTGAGGAGGGCTCGTTGGAGGATTTGTTTAGGAAAAGCATCAGGGAGACTGATGGGGAGTCTTCTGAGGAGGATTCATGTGGGGATCCTGAGGTGGAAATGGATGCTGGGGAACAGGTGTTAATGGAGGAATTGGGTACAGACTGGGCACGGGCACCGGAGATGCTTGGGGATGAATCGGAGTCCATGGATACTGCTGATGCTGGAGAAGCTTGGGTGTCTTCAAACGCAGATCCCACTTGGTCTGCTTGGAGGAGTGAGAGGGGGTCCACAGGTATGGATAGAGTTGGGCATGGGCAGGATGACTGGGACTCTGATGAGGAATTCGGAACACTTGACCCAAGGGCATTGGCTGTGTGGAGTTCTGATTCAGATTAAGAAGTTGAGACACCTGCTCTTTGAGCGTGGATAGTTTGGAAGCCCAGGGAGACCTGGATATATTGGGGTTGTTTGGCCATTATACCTTGTGTGTGGCAAGGTGTTGCTGGGCACCATTGGATTTCTTGTGTGTGTTACTGAAGACTGGACTTGGACTTTGCAATGGATGTAAGTTTAATCTGGGTTATTCTGCAACGGAGAGCTGGAATTGTGTGGGTTTTCCTGGATTGCACTGTTATTACTATTTTGTATTAGCTGCTGTTAGCCCTCGTTGCTTTGGCTCTCTGTGCCATTTCATGTTGTGACCTTCTTGGATGACTTCAACCTCTCGGACCTTGGACTGGTACTTGACTCAGCTTTGCTCTTCGCTCTCAATCCGTGGCTTGGTGTCGTTCTCTATTCCGTGGCTGTCTGCTGTTGCTGACTATTACCTTCACTCCTGATACCGACGCTGTCTGCTTATCCCGACTTTGGACTGGCTTGACGACATTCTCCCGCTCTGCTCCTTTAACTCCTGGCTTGGCGTTTGCTTCTGCAGCAGCTTGGCGCTGCTGGTTTATCCCGACTTCGGACCGGCTTGAAGACGCTTTCCCGCTCTGCTCCTTTAACTCTTGGTTTGGTGTATGTTCCAGCAGCGGTTGCTGCGAACTCGCCAGCATCTCGCTGTTTTGCTGGCTTTGCTGCTCTCAACTGGGAGTTCCCTAGCTCAGTTTGGGCATTTGTTTGTTTTGAACTCCTATTTGTACTTTAGAGTTTTGGGAAAGGTTTGTGGGCTTCAATACTACTTACTTTAGTTCATGCCTCCGTTTTTCAGCCCATTGTGAACTTTTGGGTCAAGTTCTAGAACTTTAAATTTAACCTGGATTTAACTCTAATCCGGATTATTTGCCAGTTCTTGTTTTTTGGGGTTTTACCCGCTTGTTCTACTTAATAGCACTGAAAGTTAAGTGTTTTAAGTCTTTTTAGTTTGTTGAGCTATTTTTTGGACTGTTGCTTTAATAAACTCTATTTTGCTCTCTAATTGGCATCTGACTTTTGACAGTTTGGGAGAAGATCAGATGTGTTCCTGATTTAAGACAGAAGACCTTTGAAAAATATTTCAAAAGGTCAGAAGATTCCAGGAGCTTTGTGTCCTGGAAAGTCCTCGTTCCAATGGAAGCACTAAAGATGGGCAGTATGTGGCTCTCCAAATCTTGGATAGTAACCGTAAGTATCTTAACTATTTGCTCTGCTGGTTAAGGCTCAGGGGAGTAGCAATCCAAGAACATCTGGGGACCACATCTGCCCCATTCCCTGCTCCCTAATATTTTCTTGACTTAAGGGAGATGCATATAAGTAGTTGATTTCAACAAGCTTTTAGAAGCTTTAATGGAAACAAATGTATAGAATCAGCCTGCCTATCTTGTGTCTCATTAACTTCTATGCCAGAAGTTTTGAGTTTGTAAATCCTCTGGTGACACAAACCTCTTCAGTTTTATTTCTCCCAGCAAAGTGCCTGGAGTGTTTCATTGGTACCTACATCAGCAAAATACTTTGAAAGCTCTCACTCTTGACAACTAAAATGCAATTGTGTCATTAAAGTTGCTTGCTTAAAAGTTCTTCAAAAAGAGTTTCTAAATCTTTTTTTAAAAGGATCAGATGTCAGGGATTTTTTTTTTTAAACCAGTCATTTCCTTAATACTGCCCCACATATTCTGAAGCATATGATGTCAAAAAGGATCAAGCTATTTTCATTAATATCTGCCCTGTGGATAGTTGAATAGTTCAACAGAATGTCATTACAGCTTATTTAATTATGAGAAAAGAATCACATGAGAGATTTCATATTTAATCCCTGAAAACATGAGTGGCATGGTTCTGAACAGTTAGGAAACAGATTTTCTTTTGATTTTATATAGATTGGATTGATACAAGATTTTTCTTAAATTGTGGAGCAGCATGAGTCAAAAATGGAATATCTTCTCTCCTTTACTAGCAAGTTTAATGCTATTGTGTAACTGAGTGCTGGCACACAGGAAGTTCATAAAACAACTGGATTTATTTAAAGGAGTTTAAAAAAAAAAAGAAGATGATATACAGGTAGCATCTCATTCCAGAAAAATTGGTCAGAATACATAAGACGTGTTTTTTAATGTCTGTTGGAAATGTGAAACACTCAGATGTACATAGGATGCTTGACCTGCCTACTAAGTAAAGCTTTCATTTTTAGACAATTGAAAGGCTATGCTAGTCCTCTAAACACAGAGGCCTCCAAATGTTTTCATTTGTTCTGAAAAAAAGAGACAAAGGTAGCTTGAATGGATGAAAATGAAACTAAAATTCATTCATGCATTCACATTCAACTGGTCTGCACTGGATGCATTCTTTGGCATTAATGAAATAGATTAGAGCTCTTTGTATAGGTCACAGAAAAGTCATAGAATTGGAGGAATCAGAGAGTGAATGAACAGTAAAAACGGAAGTGTGCCAAATTCAGTTTAATTTAGATAACTGTATCTGGGCACCTGCACATGCCATGCTACGCCATGCCATTAGGGTCAGCCATACAGAAGTTGCAGCCAAAGCTAAAGCAGCTGGGACTTACCACTCAAAATGATGTGAAAATTTTAGAATAGCAATGAGAAAACATGTGGCTCTCCAAATATTGTTGTACTTCAACTCCTGTCAAGCATATATGCTATGCTTAACAGGTAGGGGCTTGGGGGGTTATTGCTCAATATCTGGAGCAGCAGTTCTTAACATTTTCTATTGTTGTTGCTGTTGTTGTTGTTATTATTGTTTATTATGTTTATTTGTACCACACCTTTTCTCTCCACAAAGTTAGTTTCTTTGGCATGGACTCACTTTAAATGTCTTTTGTTGCCACAGATCATCAAGATTTAACTTGAGATTTTTAAAAACCCTAAAGGTAATCAAATATTTATTTAAAGTTGCTTGTATGTACGTCCTCCTATTACACTATTTTATTAGAATACAATAACAACAGTAATAATTACACCAAATGTTTAATATTATTTAATACTTTTAATTAATTGATTAATTATAAGTCCTGGATTTCATTTACAAACTTTGTTATAACAGGTTTAGGGAGCTTCTACACAACCCTAAAACCCATGCTGAAGTGGGATTAAATAACCCGCTGTGTCGTGGGTTCTTGTGCCCACTCACCCACCCAAACCCTGGGCTTGCCTGAGGGATGTGTGTTGCTAATATCAATATTTCTATAAGCTTTCTATTCCTTTCTGCTGTGAATCCCACCAGTTCAAACACATTACAGTTGAGTCTCACTTATCCAACATAAACGGGCCAGCAGAATGTTGGATAAGTGAATATGTTGGATAACAAGGAGAGATTAAGGAAAAGCTTATTCAACATCAAATTTGGTTATGATTTTACAAATTAAGCACCAAAACAGCATGTTATACAACAAATTTGACAGAAAAAGTAGTTCAATACGCAGTAATGCTATGTAGTAATGACTGTATTTACGAATTTAGCACCAAAATATCACGATGTATTGAACACATTGACTACAAAAATGCGTTGGATAATCCAGAATGTTGGATAAGCGAGTGTTGGATAAGTGAGACTCTATTGTAATTGAAAATAATGCAAGCAAAAATCTAGGAAAGGTTTCACAGGTTTCATTTTATTTCAAGTCCTCACATGGCCAAGATGGGAAATACCCTCTGCCTATGTTAAAATCACTCAATACCATCTCAGCTAACAAATTCCCAGTTATAATATAGGCCTCTGACTGGAATAACATCTCAATTTTTCTTTGGTATGCTCTTTGACATGTTTGCCAGATGAAGAAGCCGGTGTAGCTTCAAGAACTTACAACAGTTACTGGAAACCTATGTTTCTTGGCTTGTCCACTATTGTCAGTATTTTTTTAAAAAAAATCAATATTTTTTATTGGTAAATTTTTTAAAAATGAAAGCAAAGAGTATAAATAAACCTTTTACTCCTATTTTAATGTAATGTTAGTCACATTGTAAAATCACAATAAAATAAAATAAATTGAAAAGGCATGAATAAAAGAACTTCTTTAAGCAAACAATGAGATTTGTCTGAGGAATGAAAGTGCATGTATTAATGCACATGCATTTACCATTTTTTTGTACACAACCCATTAAAAGTGTGGGTGATTATTAGACTTGTGCAAATCAGCTGGAGGGCAATCTGTTTTTGGTATCTGAATTTTGTTGGGTACCCAGATCCATTTTTGGGAGCCTCCCGAAAATTGGCTAATGGAAAAATCTGTTTTCAGCTAAGCAGTGGAAAGATCTGGGAAGATTCAGCCCATTGGTTGCAAATGGGGAACTTATGAGGCTCCATTTTTCATTTCTGGGATCCTTTCCTTTCTTCCCTTCAGGGAAACCTAAGTTTTAGGAATGAGGTTGAGGAAGCACCCTTCCTGGGCTCCTTTTCTTTCTTCCTTTCAAGGGAGCCTGGGTCTTAGAAATGGGGTTAAGGAAGCATGAACCTCATGCTCCCAAATAGAAGGAAAGAAATTGCACCCAGCAGCCAAGGGGCCACTTTGGGTGAAAAAAACATGGAGGCTGAGCCCTTCGGAGCCATTTGGAGGAGCCAAAAAAGCTATAGAATCCAGGGCCGTAGCCGGGGGGGGGGGGGGGGGTTAAGGGTTCCACCCCTCCATACCAAATTGAGTCAGGTTAAAAAAACATGGTTTAGTCATTAATTTTAATTGGTTAACCAATTGATGATTAAACCAGTTTTTTTTTAATCTGACACATTTCGGGGGGAGGGGTTGAACTTTTAACCCCCCCTCAGCTACAACCCTGGTAGAAGCTGAAGGAAAATGGCTAAAATGGATCCATTCACTAGTTTAGTGATTATGTTCCACCCACCAAATAGCTTTTAGACTTACATGCACATTTCCCAAAATATTTTGAGAAAATCTGGGGAACCTGTTACAGTCTATGCCTGGCAAGTGATGTGTGGCTTGATAGAAAACCAGGCTGGGGAATGGGGGGGGGGGGGTCAACATTGGAGACCCCATTCAAGAATGAAACTTCTGTCTAATGTTTTTTCTGAATCCACCATTTCATTTTGCAATGTCACTGGACTCCCAGAAAATGCTGCAGGTCAGATACGAAGCCAAGCAGAAGTAGAGGAAGATAGAATGTCACCATCTTCCAGCTTCTTTCTTCATGTATTTATTATGATCAAAGCCAAAGTTTCCAAATAAGGCATCATTTGCATACTGATAATATAGGAAGTGCATTCTGCATGTGTTAAAATAGTACCACCATCCCCATTTTGTAGGTTTCAGGTTAGTGCTTGACTTCAAAATAGAATCTAAGTCTATGTTCCTGTTTTACATTGATATGACACAGGAAAAGTATATAATAGCATCATTTGCCTCTAGAGTTTTATTATTATAGGCAAGAATATGAGATATGTACCTTTAAATTTCAAGGTAAGAGAAGAAAGATTGCTCTCTAATTTATATGAATGAACTCCCTGCTTTTTCCTTCTGTGTCAGCCCCCAACACTTCATTCTGTTCTGCAGATACATGACTTTGTGCTCTGTGGAATCTGCAAAATTTGTACAAAGTACAATGTATTTACAGAGGTTGAAATACCTTAAGGGGATGTTAGGGTTTGTTTTGCTGCCTGTGTACCTGTTCAGAAGATTTCATATCACTATCTGTCCCTGTGTTCATTGGATTTTTTAAAAATTGGCTTGTTGTGGAAACAAGGATGTGTGATAAAGCTTCAGTGGAGGCACCTTTTCCCATGATAACTCTTCCAGGAATAAATCTTTTTTCTGTGGGGAAAATTTCTCTCACTTCCTGTTTTCTCTCTCACACACACACATACACCCTGCTCTTAACTATGAGTCATTTGTAAGTTAAAGGTTGCTTACAGGAGCTGTCTGTACTTTGATGTGAAACATTCAGCGAACACCAGGGGTTGTAGATTATATTTCAGAGAAAGAAATTGACTAAACCTCTTCTGATTATTCCTTTGAAATTCATGGGGCCAACAAAAGTTGACAGGTGACTTGAAGACCCACATTTCAACAGATATCCATAGGAATCAGCATCCATCAGCATATAGCACTTGTATATGAGGGTTATTGCAATCAATGTTTGAACCTTCATCTTCCCTCCCTAAATTCTGAATCAGCGGAAGATGGGGAAGGCTAATTAACAGCATTCACACATTTAATTAACAATCTTCTGTTCCCATCCGCAAGCTTTGGGAGAGAACAAAAATAACAAGGTCATTAAAATAAATAAACAAATACATAAACTGTTGAGATCTTGTCAAACTTTTCAAAATGAGCAGTTCTTTAAACACTGAGGAATGTTGAAGTGTAGATATAATTTGATCAATTATTAAACTTTACTAAATGAATTTTTTTAAAAGGAGACTACATCTGGACTAATGTATCAGTTTAAAGCATGCTGCTATAAATACAGTGATTTCAAATGAATTGCCAGTAAGTGCCTTTTTGCTGAATAAAGGCTTGCTGACAACTAAGCTTGTTGGTTTTAATATCACCCAGTGCTTCCTTTTCTTAATGTATGTGGTCATTAATAAATTAATAAAGTGTTTCTGAAGTGATTGAGTGCCATAAGGATGTCAACTATGCTAGTTGGAGAGATATTTATAGATTGGAGAAGGAAGAATATTGCCAACAATCCTAACGGTTTGTGATCACCCAACCAAAGGACCGTCCAAGAAATTGTTTTAATTAAACATGTTCATTGGTGATAACACTGAAGTTGAGATGCAAATAATAACTTCCTTACCTGCTTGATAATATGTCTGTATCAGTCTAGGCCAATCTCAAATTAATGAAAGTGATATGACCCATTACTGCCCTGAGATTGGGTTGAGGAGAAATCTAGGGTGGCAGAATAACGGTTATATCCAAAAGTGCTCCAGAAGAAGTCATTTTGACTACTACTAGTATCAATGGATTTATACCAATTTACATTCATAAAAGGCCAAGGGTAGAAATAAATGTTCATTGAGAGGGATGCAGAGGCATAGGTACCTTCTTGGGCATATTTTGTTGGGGGGGGGGGGGGAACAGGAGAAGACCTTCTCTAAAGTTCCTCCAAAGGTGCATCTACACTGTAGAATTAGTACAGTTTCATATCACTTTAACTGCCATAGGTCAGTGCTATGAAATCATTTTTACTGCTAATGAATGCCAAACTACAACTCAAAGGATTCCATAGCATTATCTTCTTTTGGAGGCTGGACTAGTTCTCTCCTCCGTGTCCTTTTTTGTGATATGAAGACTTTTGTAGTCTAGCAGGCTTTAGGAAACTAGTTGCTTTAGATAATGAGTTTTCTTTTTTACATCTTGCTCAATTTTTAATCTCTGCTTTTACATGAATATTTTATATGGCTGCAAACTATAGATAGTTTGGTATTATGTAACCTAAACCTTTCCTATGATTTTAGCTACATGTGATTTTACTAATACTTCTTTTTATTCTGTATGCCACCTTGCGGTTCCTGCTTGAAGAATGAGTAGACATTAGGGCTGTGCAAAATTTCAATTGCCTGTTTTAAGTCGGATCTAATTTGATAGAGCCGTAAATACAACACTCAGGTGTTGCCCATGCCAAAAATTTAAGAATCAAACTTTCATCTGGTTTTTTGTAACTTACGTAATGTTGTAACTCTCTGTGGTGCCGTTTTAATTCACAATGCAACCAAGCATGCTGCTCAGCCAATCAGGGCTGAGGGAGGGGGAAGAGGAGCTGGAGGCACAGCCATTGCTGTTTAAATTCCCAAGTGCCATGCCGCAGCCTCCATTTGTGATCAGGTAGGGAAAGTGGGAGCCCTCAGTAGCGCAGTGGGTTAAACCACTGAGCTGCTGAACTTGCTGACCGAAATCATTCTGGAAAGAAGTGACTAGTGGAGTGCTGCAGGATTCTGTCCTGAGTCTGGTGCTGTTCAACAACTTTATTAATGACTTAGATTAATGTTTAGAGGGCATTGCTTATCATGTTTGCAGATGACATCGAATTGGGAGTGTAAACTAATACTTCAGAAGACAGGATCAGAATGTAAAATGACCTCAACAGATTAGAGAGCTAGGCCAAAACTAACAAAATGAATTTCAACAAAGAGAAGTGTAGGATGCTTCAGTTAGGCAAAAGAAATGAAATGCACAGATACAGGATTGGTGACACCTGGTACATATAAAAAGGATCAACAGTCAACAGTGTGATGCAGCAGTTTAAAAAGCCAATGGGATTTTGGGAGTATAGTATCTAGATCGAGGGAAGGCATGGTGCCTATCTTCTCTGCTTTGGTTAGACCTCACCTGGTAAACTCTGTCCAATTCTGAGCACCACAATTCAAGAGGGATATTGACAAGCTGGAAGGTGTGCAGAGGAAGGCAAATAAAATGATCAAAGGTCGTCTTTGGAGGCCATGTCCTATGATGAGTGTCTTAAAAAGCTGGGGATGTTTAGCCTACAGAAGAGAAAGTTGAGAGGAGACATGATAGCCATTTATAAATATGTAAAATGATGTCATAAGGAAGAGGGAGCAGGCTTGTTTTCCACTGCTTTCGAAACTAAGACTCAGAGCAATGGGTTCAAATTACAGGAAAGGAGATTCTACCTGAACGTTAGAAAGAACTTCCTGACCATGCGAGCTGTTCAACAGTGGAACTCTCTGCCTCAGAGTGTGGTGGAAGTCCTTCCTTGGAGAATTTTAAACAGAGGCTGGATGGCCATTTGTTGGGGGTACTTTGTGCTTTTCTTGCATTGTAGGGGGTTGGACTAGATGGCTCATGTGGTCTCTTCCAAGTCTATGATTTTACAATTCTATGCTGAGGGTTAAAGTGCCAGCACCTTTTATTCCTATTCAGAATCTTTCCTCCCTTTGATCAGCCTTTCTTGTCTTTTCTGCTTTGATCCCATTTTAATGGTGCTACGTGATGTCTGTGTTCTAAAAATCTATCTATAACATTTATGGATTTGGCAGTGATAAATCTTGTCCATCCGTAACATCTCCTTTTATATTGTAGACAAACTATTGCTGAGATAGATGCTATGTAGCAGTTCTGTATAGGAAGATATTTTAAATATGCTTTACTTCCCCAGTCCTTTCTTGTTATACTGCAGTTTATTTAATGTTGATTAGTAAAGAATTGTTCTGACCATTAGGGTCATATGGAGTATACAACTTCTGTGATTCCAGTTTATAAATGATTTCAAATACTGACTAATAGCTACATAAACAGCTTAGGTACAGAGCTCCCAGGATGATTCTCCCAGTCCTCAATTACCAGGCAGTAGCCACTGTGAGCAATGGGGGCCTGTTCCTGTGCCAATGACTGACATTTCCATCTCCTCCCACAAGTTACAGTCCTAGATGGTTCTAGACAGGGCTGGTCCAGCATGGAGAATGCTGGACCAGCCCCAGGATGGTTTAAACAACCCAATCACCCTGACTACAAAGGTGTGAAGGCATTTTCACCATGCACAAGCACTGACTCCAGTTTGGAGCTGTCGGACAGCCACTCTTACCATCCCCTCAGTTCTTCTCACTGGAGTGGCTTGTGGAGTGATGTTGGTTGGGGCACCAGAGTGCCTCAAGAGAGGAGATATGTGAAATGACCCTTTAGTAAATACAGTAGAGTCTCACTTATCCAACGTAAACGGGCCGACAGAACGTTGGATAAGTGAATATGTTGGATAATAAGGAGAGATTAAGGAAAAACCTATTAAACATCAAATTAGGCTATGATTTTACAAATTAAGCACCAGAACATCATGTTATACAACAAATTTTACAGAAAAAGTAGTTCAATACGCAGTAATGCTATGTAGTAATTACTGTATTTACGAATTTAGCACCAAAATATCACGATATATTGAAAATATTGATTACAAAAATGCGTTGGATAATCCAGAATGTTGGATAAGCAAGTGTTGGATAAGTGAGACTCTACTGTAGTTCAAATCTGATGATTCAAACATTGTAATTCATCAGTGAGGAGAGAGTAATACATAAGTAGCATTTTTACAAAAATCCAGCAAAATGCATTCTTGCAAAATTGCTTCATTTAATTAATTAAAAGAGTATGTTCTAAAGAGGCAACAAATGTTTACTTTCCCAAATGAAGGATTTTTGTAAAATTACTCCTTACTTGGATTAATTAATCAATATTAATTTGTGCTGAAATTCCAACTTAAGACAATCATTTTAGTTACAATATATTACATTCTCTCTTTTGTTAGACAAAGTTGAACACAATTCATAATTTAATGTATTTTACTTAGTTCTTGAACTTTTGCAAGATATATGCATGCAAAAGGCACATACAAACATACATACACAAGTTTTACGAACATGAACCAACCATATTTTCCATTTGCCCAGCACTGTTTTCTCATAAATCATGGCTTAACAACATGAAAAAGGTCCCCTTTGTACTCTTCCTATAAAAGGAGACTGGAGGACTGAAAAACATTGCAGGTATTGGGTATATGGAAAAAGGAGGATCTTATGTCCCCCACCCTTACATTGTTATCATAATATAAAAAATTATCCTATTAACTAAGAAAAGTAGCCAGTGGATACAATTAACATTGATTGGTTGGAAAGAACCTCTTGCCTCATTGATCCAAAGTCAAAATAGAAGCTTATACATTATTAACATGACTGACCAACCTTATTATGGGCTTGTTGGAGTATTTAATCATTTGCATTTTAATTAGTATTGGCAGGTGGCCCTCTGTATTTTCCCAAGGATCTTGCCAAATTTCAAGGAATGGTATTCACATTATTGAAAATTATTTTACAGCTACAGGGGTGGCCATTGGCACATAGACACCTTCACTAGTCCTTCCTAGTAAAGGTTAAAGAGGAGTTTGAAGCCTTTGGGTGGTGTATTTATCTCCCAGCTTAGGAACAGAAGGTGGGCAAGGATTGATTAACATTCATTTTCTGCTCTAAGGAATGCTCTCCACTGCTTTGCAATGGAAACAAAACTTTAAAATAACCAACTCCCTTTGAGTTCACAGAGGAATGCATTTTTATTCCAAAACAGAAAAACAAAGAAGGAAGGAAACTTGGTTTACTTTTTTAAAGCCTCAGTTACTACTCTTCATACTGTGAAACCCCATTGCCACGTGCTGAAGGCTTCATGAAAATGCCATGGATCTTGTTTTTGGAAGATTTTATTTCAAACATCCAAAGGCCCATCCCATCCTTAGCTTCTCCTAAACTACTTTAGGAGTGGGGATATCTCTCCAGCGGGCTGGAGTAGGCCTTTTCAAAATAAGATTTCTGCCCCCCCCCCCCCAACATTTCCTTTAATCTCCAAATGTCTGCCATTGAAATAATGCAAAACATCAGCTGAGCATTTAGAAATGAATCATAGAATCATAAAATAATAGAATTGGAAGAGACTACATGGGACGATCTAGTTCATCCCCCTGCCATGCAGGAAAAACACAATCGGAATATTGATGTAAAGCTGACAGGATGGTAATTGTTTGGATCCTCTTTTTTCCCCTTCTTGAAGATAGGAACAACATTTGCCCTCCTCCATTCTGCTGGGACTTCTCCTGTTCTCCAAAAATTCTCAAAGATTATTGTCAGTGGTTCTGAAATTACTTCTGCTAGTCCTTTCAATGCTCTTGGATGTAGTTCATCTGGTCTTGGACACTTGAATTCATTCAGAGTAGCCAGGTATTCCTGGACTAATTCTTTATATATTTTGGGTTGCATTTCCTCCTATTACCTCATCCTCTCCATATTGCTCAGATGAGAAATAAACTACTTAAATGAAAAAAAATTTAAAAAAATTTCTCCACCTATCCCTAGGTGAAATCACATTTATTTATTTAATGTCAACTTTCTCTCAAAGCAGGACCTAAGGCATTTCTTTTTTAAATAGACATTTTAATTTCATGACTTGTTTTTGGAGAAAGACGTGCAAGCTTCATCAAAAATAATCCAGCATTTTCTACACCAAAGTATTTTGGTGCTTTTTTCCCGAACAACTTTGATGACTCCCAAAATGTGACAAATCTTGTGGCATTTGACCATTTCTTCATAAGGTAGCCCTGATTTTTCCAAACACCTTGTCTCACTGAGGCTAAATATTTTGCAAGTATTTTGTATAATCCTGCCAAAAAAAAATGATTGAGGTTCAGTTTCTTCTTTTCAATAATTAGTGAGTTGTGTAAAGAATATTTGTGTTTGTTCATATGCTTCTGAATTATAAATACACATGTAAATATATCAAGAAAATATCATGGTATGGTTGGAATTAGCCAGTCTATTTGATTTAACCCTTCGTTTATTCTGGATTTCTACATTCCCTTCTATCAATCACACAGAGACTTTTTTAAAAATAGTCTTGTTTGTCCATGTGGAGCCTGACAGTTAATTATGACTCTCAGCTTCCCTATGGCAAACAAGAAGCACAAAGGGATAAAACTGTTTGCTTTTGCTTTACAAGGAATTAGGGGATGTGTGCAGTGGATTTGCCAGCATAGAAAAGTCCTTCCTGTGGCTTTCAGATTTAGAAAGCAATATTTAATAGATCATTTTAAGGCTTAATAAGGAAAATGTCATTTCCTTTCTTAATATATTTCCCCTTATCAAAACTGAAGAAACTAGAGACTGCTGTGAATTCCCACCCTTGGAACTTGAGTAGAGACAACATGGAAATGCTCTGCACAATATCAAAGATCTCAAAAAGACTGCACATAGAAGTCTCTGGTTGACTGTCTTGACTGGGAATGTGACATTTGAAGACGTTCCAACATTTTGCAGATGAAAACCAGAACACATATCTCCAAACAATCTCAGAGTGTGACTAAGATGGTAAAATTTAGTAATGAAAAGGAAGATACCAGTTACGTGGGACTGTAGAAGTTTGCTTTTGCCTGAGCCATTTGGGAAGGGAACAGTTTTACTCCCTCCTCTCCACTTACCCTGCTGAAGTTAATTATCTCCAAATTACATTTGCACTTTACTTTCAGTTTCTTTCAAGAAACCAAAGTATATAGTCCCCTATGTAAATATTAACTGTATCTAAAAATTTAGCTTCAATGTACATCCTGTATCATGCACTCAATTCCACAAGCAAGATGTAATAGAACTGCTTGCTGTAATAAAGAGCTATCCAAGGTTAAGCCCTCCTTCTGAAAGAATAAATAACCAATACTGTAAGAGTAGTTCAAATCAACAAAAAGGTGTATCTTTGAAGAGGGTAAAATTTCTCATCTTTGAAACCGAATGAACAACTGTAAGTGCCCACCGTTCAGCTTTGGTATTTCCGTTTTTAGTATGAGAACTGTGGCTTCTCAGTAGCACAATTTTCTGTTATCTTAGCTCCAGAGAGATAGCAGGATGTTAATGCTGAATACGTCCTGGAAAATAACATTCTACGCATTGAAGCTTTTTAGCAATGCATCTTCAACTGTTCTTACTTAAATATTTCTGTCCCTACTCCATTAGTTAAGTGAGGCTGATAAAATGAAGTGGAAGGCCCATCTATCCAAAATATAGCCTACAGAAAAGGTCAAAACTAGAGCGGGTTTCTATAATTCACAAGTAAACCAAAACACTAAGACATACTGCCTCATTCATATTAGAAAGGTTGTGTCAAGAAAATAAAGCAGCACAATATTTATCCATTCCTATTACTATGTTTATCAAAGAAGAGAGTAAAGCATAAAAAAGCCATTTTTCTTACATAGGGAATGTCTTCTGCTTGTGTTTTTCCCTTTCTTTTCCTATCGCTCTTTGGTGTTAAGTTGCAAAATAAAACAGAGGCTTAAACTGTTTTAATTGACATGCCATCTCCTCCGGAAATTTTCAAAACTACACTTTTGCAAAGTGACCCATGATAGATCATTCTTCGCATCCTTGCCAATTTCCACAGAATTCTTTGAGAGAAGCCATGACAACTCAACATTAGGCTTGCTCAAATAATTCGTTTTCCCCGTTAACCGTTATTAATTCGTTATTTTCATTTGTTTTGAAGCAATTTTGAAGCATTGGTTGTCACACGTCTGGATATCGCGGTTTCGAATCGCGAGAGGCCGTTTTTCGTTATGTCGTCGTTTTTTTCGTTAGGAAAAAAAAGCTTTTGCAAAGCACCCAAACTCCCACCATTCAGGCCCTTCCCTTTTGCCCCTCAGCAAAAGGGGCGTCACGGGCTCAGCCAATGGGAGGGGGCGAGGGGGAAGGAGGCCGAGGAGGAGGAGGAAGACGGAGGGGGGAAATGGCCGCCGCCGCCTCGCCTCAGCAGCTGATAATAATTTATTATTATTACCTCCCAAGGGTGATCTCCCAATAGCCTACCGAGGAAGGACTGGGCCAGGTTTCTGTCTTCGGGAGGGAGGCTCTCGCGTGTCAGCGCCCAGGAAGGCGAGGCCCGCACGTCTTTCCTTTCTTCTTCCAGGAGGGAAGGAGGGGGAGAGGGAGGTCCCCCCTTGGTTGCCCTCTTTCCCTCCCGAAGTGGCTCTTGAAAATGGGGCGCTTTTCCCCTTCCCCTCCCGCCCTTCCCGCGACCTTCCCCAAGGTCTCCCCCGAAGAGCCCACCGACCTTTCCTTTCCTTCGGGCGGCGTCCTCTCCTCCTCCTCCTCGGAAGCCTTGCGGGGAGGATGGGGCTGGGAGGGAGGGAGGGAGGGTCGCTTAGGAGGCGGAAGGCGAAGGCGGGCGAGGGGCGCGGGCGGCGCTGCTCATGCCTCCCTCACTGCCTGCCTCTGCTTCTCCCTCTGCCGCCCCCTCCTCCGCTTCCTCCGCCTCCTCCTCGCAAGGCGCATCCAGGCGGGCGGAGGCGGCGGATCGAGACCCCTTCCCCTCTGCTTCGTCCTCCTCCGGCGGCTGTCCTCCCTTCGCTCGCTCGCCCTTCCCTGCCTGCCAGGCCTGATACTCAGAGGTTTTGACGTCTGTGCGAAGCTAGGCAAGTGGGGTTTATATATCTGTGGAAGGTCCAGGGTGGGAGAAAGAACTCTTGTCTGTGGGAGGCAAGTGTGAATGTTGCAATTGGTCACCTTGATTAGCATTGAATAGCCTTGCAGCTTCAAAGCCTGGCTGCTTCCTACCTGGGGGAATCCTTTGTTGGGAGGTATTAGCTGGCCCTGATTGTTTCCTGTCTGGAATTCCCATTTTCTGGGTGTTTCTGGGAAGGTAATGGCACTCCATGTAGTCATGCCGGCCACATGACCTTGGAGGTGTCTATGGACAACACTGGCTCTTGGGCTTAGAAATGGAGATGAGCACCAACCCCCAGAGTCAGACATGACTGAACTTAACGTCAAGGGATACCTTTACCTTTACCTATACACACACACACATTATGCAGGGACTATATATTATATATATACACAGTATATATCACACACACACCAATTTAACAAAGTTTCAGCCACAAAAACAAAGTTTCTGAAGTAGAACAATGACTTTCACAGTAAAGACAACCCAATTTAACAGGAAATAAGACTTTCAAACCAGGAACAGATTTCTGCAATTATTAAAAAATGGTTTATTATAAAAGCTATGAAAATTTGCCAAAAATCAGAGGATAGGGGAAACGTTCCAAATTTTGGTGAGCTATCAGTTTTAAATGTGTTCTACCACTGTACCAAGTTGGAAGAAGATCACTCAAAAAGTGAGGGTGGGAGAGTCCTGTAAAGTCCTCTCCCTCTGTGCTGTTTTTGGGAATTGCGTATGCGCGTCCGCCATTAACGAATTAATTTAGAAAATAACGAATTTTCGTTAATTTCGAAAATTTTGGGGGGCCAAATTCGTAAATAGCAACAAAAACGAAAAACTGCCCCCTCTAGTTTTGAAACGAGTTTAGAATCAAATTTTTCATGGATCGATCAAGCCTACTCAACATGTGTAAGTAAGCTGATAGCACTGAGACATGGCAGTTAGTGGTGTCAAATTGAATTAATTCTACAGTGTGGATGTACTCACAGTTTTATTATTTGTTTATTTATCCCTCCTGGTCTTCAGGAAAAAGCTAAAGACCTGGCTCTGTGCACACGCATTCAGGGAGTAGGATAATATGGAATTGGACCTCAACCTATCAATCAAATAATGCCTATTGTGATGACTCATGGGCCATGTAGTCCCGTTCCCAGCACTGTTGAGACAGATGAAGAGGAAAACTTAGGTTTCCCACCGTTTCAGCCAGAATTGGAGCTTTTTCAGCCAGAATTGGAGCCCTTGCACCTGCAGGAGATTTGCCTTCCAGAAGTCTGCCAAACAAGCCTTGAGCCGAAATCTCCCCCATTTTCTCACCGTGATTATTATAAACAACAGAAAGGCGCTCAGGAGGCGTCTCGCAGGAGCGCTAGGATTGCTGCCAGGCATTCAGCTGATTAAGCCTGCTTCCCATGGGAAACTTTAGGGAGTCATGCATCTGGACACAGAGAAGGGCTTTCGGTTCTGGTTCCCCAGAGAATTGTTCTTTGGCGGGGAAACGAGACCCTATTTAGTTGTTTTGCCCACGTAGGAATCTTGCGGAGTCAATTCGTCAGCTTCGGGAGTAGGTTGTGTGTGGACTACGCTACTCCCGCGTCCTTTGCTCCCGTTTCCAGCCTTGCCTTGCTTCCCAGGACCTTGCCTTGCTCCACGGACCTTGCCTTGCCTTCCGGACCTCGCCACGTATTTGCCACGGATCCTGTTCTTGCTCCTCGTTTCTTGTTGCCTTGAATTAAGCCTAGTGTTCCAGGAATCAAGTTTACTTCCTAGTCTTGCTTAAGCTTCATGGACTAAAGGACCTTGTCATCTCCCCTCACTTTGCTTGGCAAAGTGAGTGTTTCGGTTACTGGATTACAACTTTGGACCTTAATATTTCATATTGGACATTGTTTCTTTGGACTAATTTTGACCTTTCCTGAAAGGTCTACTTCTGGACTATTTTCTACACTTGTTTTTATTAACTTTATATATTTCCACAATAAAGATATTAGATAGATTCTGGCCTCTGTGTATGGTTATTGGTGCTCTGCAGCCTGGGTCCTGACACCTATAGGAAAATCAAGAAGAATGGAACTCATGACTCAGCGCTTTGTATGTTTTTAATCTGTTTTATTGTATTTATATGTTTTAACTGTTTATATGTTTTAACTAAGGAAGATAGACACTTTTGAACTCTGGTGCTGGAGGAAAATCCTGAGAGTGCCTTGGACCGCAAGAAGATCCAACCAGTCCATCTTCCAGGAAATAATGCCCGGCTGCTCACTGGAAGGAAGGATATTAGAGGCAAAGATGAAGTATTTTTGGCCATATCATGAGAAGACAGGAGAGCTTGGAAAAGATCATGATGCTGGGAAAAATGGAAGTAAAAAGGAAGAGGGACCGACCAAGGGCGAGATGGATGGATGAATGGTATCCTTGAAGGGACTGGCTTGACCTTGACGGAACTGGGGGCGGCGATGGCTGACAGGGAGCTCTGGCGTGGACTGGTCCATGAGGTCATGAAGAGTCGGAAACAACTACGTGAATGAAGAAGAAAAAGATGTTTTAATTGTTTTAAAATTTAATATGGTTTGTTTATTGTTATGTATATGATGAAGCACTGAATTTTTGCCATAGTGTGTATGTAAATAAAGAGTTTAAATTATTAGAACCAATCAAAAACTTATTCACATAGCTAAAACTCTTCACAATGTCCCTTGGCTTGATCTTAAAAACTTCTTCAAAAGCCTGCCTGAATAAAAAGGTTCTAATCTGCCATGAGAAGGACAGCAGGGAAGGGATCATTCTGGCTTCCTTGGGAAGAAGGGAGTTTCAGAGTCAAGGGCAGCCACAGAAAAAGCCTCTCTTGAATCCTCACCAACTGTGCTTGTAATGGTGGTGGGTCTTTCTTGTGGATCTCAGGGCCAAAGTAAGTGCGTACAGGTAAATGTGACCAGCCAAATAGCCTGGGCTATAGGTCATAACCAGACTTTGAATTGTGTCTGGAACCAAACTGGTAGCTTGTGAAGTTGATGTATCAGGGAGGTGGTGCACTCCCTGTAACCAGTGAACAATCTGACCACAACTCTTTGGACCAGCTGGTTTTCAAGCACTCTTCAGAGGCAGCTAGACATAGAGTGGGAACATAGAACAATACAAAAGCGATGTAACTAAAGCATGTACCACCATGGCCAGATCCGGCCATGGTGGTACATGCCTTAGGAATGGGCACAGTTGGTGCACAAGTTTTAAATGTGCTAAGGTATTCCTGCTCAGCACAGAAACCTGGCCCTCCAAATTAGATGCCAAATCCAGGATGACTGTTAGATACTGCAAACCTGTGTCATCAGGGGAGTGTAACCCCATCTAGTGTAGGCTGGATCCCAGATGTGCCTTCTGACTAACCAGGAGCACCTCTGTCTTGTTTGGATTAAGTTTCAATTTGTTTACCCTCATTCAGTCCATTACTGATTGCAGACATTGCTAATAGAGCAATGAGAAAGTCCTGAATTAATTAGGTCATAAAGAAAACTTGCCAATTTGAAATAAAAATCTAGAGAGTCCCACTACCCGTGAAGTCAATATATCATCATCATCGGTAATTCTTCATGGCCAAGTATGATTCTCTTCCAGAAGTAGTGTGTTGGCAATTGGTCCATAAGTGACCGTGTCCACGTGATCTTTCACAGTGGGGACATATATTTCTAGATGAAAGGTTGTCTTGACAAGGGTTTGCTTGATGCGTATTCTTCTTGGTATGTTTTCCCCTTTTGCTCTCTATTCATGCCTCTTCAAAATCCACAGCACTGTTGGTAATAGCTGGTCTCAGTTATAATGCTTGGCAGTTCTCAGTGTTTATTTCACATCAGCTCAAGTTAAGAAAATAAAATGGCAGTGGACAGCAAACAAAATCTAAAGATGGGCTTAAAAATGTGGAATGAACACCAAGAACTGGGAAGTCAATATAGAATCATAGAATCATAGAATCATAGAATAGTAGAGTTGGAAGAGACCTCATGGGCCATCCAGTCCAACCCCCTGCTAAGAAGCAGGAAATCGCATTCAAAGCACCCCCGACAGATGGCCATCCAGCCTCTGCTTAAAAGCCTCCAAAGAAGGAGCCTCCACCACGGCCCGGGGGAGAGAGTTCCACTGTCGAACAGCTCTCACAGTGAGGAAGTTCTTCCTGATGTTCAGGTGGAACAACATGAATCAGTATAAAAGCAATTTATTCAGTAATTTGAATATCTTAACTCTCAGAGAAGGAAATGTGGTCTTTCTGATGGCTGATAAACACTGGATTTTGAAACTGTTTCAACTATCTCTGCGATCACATCTCCCCCTATGAACCGGTGTGGGCCTTGAGATTGGCCGGGGAGGCCCTCCTCTCGCTCCCACTGCCGTCCCAAGTGTGGTTGGTGGAAACAAGGCTTCTCGGCAGTGGCCCCCCAGCTCTGGAATGCCCTCCCAAAGGAAATCAGGCAATCCCCTGCTCTGTCCACATTCCGTAAGGAACTGAAGACCTGGTGGTTCTGGCAGGTTTTTGATTAATCTACTCTGGTATACTGCCGACCTTAGGCACTGAAATATACTGTACAAGACTCAGCTATCCCTAAATGGACCATGTTAATATAATTGGTTCATGATCCCCATCCCCTCAATCAGGGTTTGTTGCAATTGTTATTTATTGTCTATTTTAATTGTATATTTTTATCTTGTTTTAATAATGTGTTTTATTATGCTGTCTGAGTCCCCTCGGGGAGATAAAGTGGTATATAAATAAAGTGTTACTTTTTTTTTTACTAACAAGGGAGCGATATCTTTTCTATAACTGCTTCCAGTCAGAACTTTGGCCACAGCACTTTGTAGCTGCTGACATTTCTGAACTGATTCCAAGGTAATCCCATGTGGAATAAATCACAGTAGTCAAAAAGGGATGTAACGCAAACATGTGTCCTTCTGAACTTCAACTGGTTGTAGTTTGAAAAAAAAACCCGATTTCCCAAATTCAAGCTGGGTATTAGGGCATAAATAAAAGCTGCCAAATTTGAAAGTAAGATCTAGGTGAGCCCAGTGCTCATGTGGTCAATATAGGAATAACATAAACTGGTATAAAAACAATTTATTGCAAAAATGTGTTTTGTTCACAGTCCTTAACCAAATCCCAGAAAAAACATTTGAAGGACAATACACACAGTACAGGTAAATATCTTACTTAAAATAATTTACTCAAGTAAGGATTTTTCCTCCTTAAATTAGACCTTTATGACACATCAGAGGAGGAGTAAAAACAATTACATTCTAATCACAATGATTAATATCACTTAGCACTTTTACCAAGCTTTTCATCCTCAAAGCTCTTTGCTAATTAATCTTCACAACTGCATCAGGATGAATTACATGGTGTGAATAAATTATCTGACAAACCAGCTCTGTCTTTGTTCATGAATAATTAGGAATGGTCCTGGTTTTGTATGTCTATGTAATGTTTTCAATATTTAGAAGTCTTGGGCCCAGTTCCCATCCCCATTCAATATAGTATTGACCACAAACAAGAACCCATCACAATAGATCAAGTAATTTGGGAGATTTCCTCTGACCTCAACTTCTTTGTGGATTAAGAATACAATACGGCCCACATACACCCCATAACCACAGCTCCTTGAATGGTCTTGCTGCATCATAGAGAAATGAATGATTACCATAATCTATCCATCTTGTCCAATGTAGCACATCAATACATTGCCTTAAGAGTTTTATTCATTCTGTGATTGAGCTCTAAACTCAAAATGTTCTTGTCTCAAAGCAATTTTTCCAATTGAAATGCTATCAATCTGTTTCAGCCCCCTGACCCCCCCCCATTTTTTAAATATGTTTTTAAATAAAAAAGTACTTTTACAATTACAAATAATGTATGAATGCACATTCACATCAAACAATAAAAAAAGAAAGAGCAACTTTAAAATGGTAGCAAGGAAGCAAGTTTGAGGCAACAAAATGGTGTTGGCTAGTTTAACTGCAAGGCAAAACCTGCACATTCACATATAACAATAAAGAAAGATCAACTTTAAAATGGTAGAAGCACAAAGTTGTGACAAGGAAGCACAAAGCACAAAGTGAAGTGGCAGAATCATAGTTTTCTTCATACTGTGCTCATTCCAGCCTCCCTCCCTCTCTTGCTTCCTCTCTCTTTTCATGAAGCCAAACATACCAGGAATAAAAACCACACAAAATCAACTAACCCAAAGTTTTTCAAAGTCAATAAAAGGAAAGCGGATAGCAATCTCCCAAAGTGGACAAGAGCACAAGACTTGGAGGCTGTTCGCTTGAAGCCCTAAAGCCCTGTACTCTCATGCTAGTGCTCCCTCTGGCACTAACTGTTAACTCTGCTCTTATATCAAAGCAAAACTTGGGCCAAGTGACAGCTCTTAAGTTAAAATGCTCTTAAGTTGGGATGCTCTTAAGTAGAGGCTCCACTGCACTATTTTAAGTTGGTGGCTTCACTTTGTTCAATGACAGAATCAACCTCTTACCACTTAATCTTGAAAGGCTATCTTTTAACACAGGAAGTTATGAACATCTGTTTATAGTGTCCGAAGGGAAAACTCTAATAAAAAGCATCAAATCACATCATTGACATAATTTTAATTATTAAAGGCTGCTAGTGTGACCAAACTCAAAGAGTGATCACCAATTGATCCTCTTCATCCTGGAAAGAAGTGACTAGTGGAGTGCTGCTGTGTTTTGTTCTAGGCCCCGTGCTGTTCAACATCTTTATTAATGATGAAGATTTAAAGATCGTACTTATCAAGTTTGCATATGACACCAAATAAGGAGGATGTCAGGACCATGAGGCAAGAGAAGGAAGAGGAGGCTTGCTTTCCAGCAACAGAGTCTGAGCCCATTGTGAAGGAACAGCCTGACATGACAAAGAGTGCTACTGCTGAGCAGGAGCCAGGCCCTGCAGAAGCAGCCGAGTGTGGGAGCAGGACTTAATGCTCCCTGACCAATTACAAATCAGGGCGGATGCAATTCAGCTGCCCAGGTCAAAGAGGTTGGCCCAAAAGAAGAATGACCAGCTGTAGAACTTTTGCAGCAGTAAAAGTTGGCTAATACTTCAGAAGACAGGATCAGAATTCAAAAGGACCTCAACAGATTCAACAGCTGGGCCAATACGGGGAAAAAATGAATTTCAATACAGAGAAGTATAAGATACTTCACCTAGGCAGAAAAAAAATAAAATGCACAGATCCAGAATGAGTGATGCCTGGCTCAACAATGGTACATGTGAAAAAGATCTGGAAGTCATAAAATCTCATCAGAAAGCCCAGGTGAAGTGTCCCGCTTTGCCAGACTTCTGTGAAGAAAGAGGAAGCAGTGGGCAAATCTTTTGCCCCATGTGCAGCTCCCTCTCAGCAACACTTTTCTCATCAAATGAGGAAAGTGTTGCCCTTGTGGGGAGACCTGTGCTGATGCCAATGGAGCCAGCACAACACAGGAAGCCTCCTGTGTTAGGGTGCAAGTGTCTGGCCATGCTTTCACCCCAGTTGAGAGTGGGGCCTCTGCCAGATATCACACACCATTATGCGACGTCCAGTACCAATCTCTGTCCCCCAGACAGGTGAAAGTGTCCTAGAATGCCCAAAATTGCCCCTTCTGATGAGGAAGTAAATGGACAAGTTGTACATGAGTCAACAGTGTAATGCAGCAGCTAAAAAAGCCAATGGGATTTTTGGCTGCATGAAAAGGAGTATAGTGTCTAGATCGAGGGAAGTCATGGCACCTTTGTATTCTGCTTTGGTTTGACCACACCTGGTAAACTGTGTCAAATTCTGGCCATCACAATTCAAGAGGGATATTGAGAAGCTGGAAGGTGTGTTGAGGAGGGCAATTAAGATGATCGAAGATCTGGAGATCATGCCCTATGAGGAGCATCTTAAAGTGCTGGGGATGTTTAGACTGTAGAAGAGAAGGTTGAGAGAAGACATGATCGGCATATTTAAATATTTTAAAGGAAAAGGGAGCAGGCTTGTTTTCTGCTGCCCTGGAGACTAGGGCTGGATCTACACTGCCATATAATTCATATTATCAAATCAGATAATCCAAACTGAGTCCACACTGCCATATAATCCAGTTCAGAGAAAATAATCTGGATTTTATATGTCAGTGCAGAAGGAGCCTAAGACTTGGAGCAATGGGTTCAAATGATAGAAGATTCCACCTGAACATTAAAAAGAACTTCCTGGCTGTATGAGCTGTTCAACAGTGGAACTCTCTGCCTCAGAGTGTGGTGGAAGCTCCTTCTTTGGAGGCTTTTAAACAGAGGCTGGATGGGCATCTATTGGGGATACTTTGTGCTTTTCCTGCATGGCAGGGGGTGGACTGGATTGCCCATGTGGTCTCTTCCAATTCAATTATTCTATGATTGTACAAAGTAAGTTATTCATTATATATAAAGCCCTAAACGGTTTCAGCCCAGCTTACCTGTCTGAATGTATCTTCCTCTATGAACTACCTCAGAGATTAAGATAATCTGGGGAGGCCCTGCTCTCAGTCCCGCCTCCCTCCAAGCGTGACTGGCGGGGACAAGAGACAGGGCCTTCTCAGTGGTGCCACCTCAGCTGTGGAACTCCCTCCCTAGCAACATTAAATCAGCCCTCTCCCGCCTAGCCTTCAGAAGGAAAGTAAAAACCTGGCTCTGGGATCAGGCTTTCAGAGAATAGTGAAGTGCAATAACAGATTTAGAATATGTGACTATGATTTCTGGATGGTGTGATCTCAATATTGAATGCAATTTTTAAATGTTTAATATGTATTCATTTTAATTCAAATTATTTTAAGCTCAATGTGTTGTATGTGTTTTAAGGCATTGAATAATTGACATATGTAAGTCGCCTTGAGTCCCCTTCGGGGTAGAGGAAGACGGGATATAAATAGGGTAAATAAATAAAATTATGCTATGTTATACCCAGTACCAGCAAGTGCTTTCTGTGTTGAGGATGCTTTAAATCCCCAACAGATATGAGTGACCTAACCAACATATTAAACCGTAACCTCCAAAATCAATTCAGCAATTTAGATCAGTGGTTCTCAACTTGTGGGTCCCCAGGTGTTTTGGCCTACAACTCCCAGCAATCCCAGCCAGTTTACCAGCTGTTAGGATTTCTGGGAGTTGAAGGCCAAAACATCTGGGGACCCACAGGTTGAGAACCCTGATTTAGATAATCCCTTTAATGTTTGGACTAAAAAATCACCACCCTACTTAAATCAAAGTTACCATTTCTCACAGCATTTCAGTATATCCTTATTAGCATTTCATTTAAATTTTAGGCTTCCTGTTTAAGACTCCTGTCCTTAGATGCTTCTTTTTTTTTCAAGTGATGGTTGTCTTCAGACATGTAAATAAATAAATAGTATGGCTGACCAAAGTTTGTACTGCCACACAATTCTGCCCGCATGCAAAAGAAACAACCCCCGATGGAGTAGCTCCATCAATTATGGGTTTTCTCCTTTGCATGTAGTGTTAACAATTACCTGAATCTAATTCATTTTTAATCAGCTACAGGAACTATAGTAGCACTACCCAGGCTTGTCCTGCATACAAAATGGTCTTAACCCCTAGCAGTTGGGACTTGGAGTTTTCATCAGGACACTACTTATACTCCCTTCATTACTGCACACAACCCTGAGGTGTGTATTCAGAAGTGCTAACTCATACATTATGCGTGTTATTGCTTATTTATTGCAGGAAACCTGTCTGATGGAAGAGCTGACATTTCTTCCATCAAAAAATTATCTCTCAAAACTGCCTCTCAAAAGTGGTGCAGTGGGTTAAACCATTGAGCTGCTGAACTTGCTGACTGAAAGGTTGGTGGTTCGAATCCGGGGAATGGAGTGAGCTCCTGCTATTAGCCCCAGCTTCTGCCAACCTAGCAGTTCAAAAACATGCAAATGAGAGTAGATCAATAGGAACAGCTTCTGTGGGAAGGTAACAAAGCTCCATGCAGTCATGCTAGCTACATGACTTTAGAGGTGTCTATGGACAACACTGGCTCTTCAGCTTAGAAATGGAGATGAGCACCAGCCCCCAGAGCCAGACACAACTAGACTTAATGTCAAGGGAAAGCTTTACCTACCTTGCTTTCAACCTGCATATTCTCTGAGCACAGACACATGTGCAGGAGAGAACAGATTGGGCTCTACATTGAGACCTTTACTTTTAAGATAAAATTGACAATGGGATGCATGAGCCCACATTTCAGAGACTGTCATGAGTCAATAATGCCACCTGAAGCCATACACTTGATCTGTAAATCAACATTAAACTACTGGTTTTGCATTTGTGGTCCCTTTCACATGACCCAGTTATAGCAGTATGATTTCATTTAACTATCATGGCTCCATCCTAGAGTATCTTGGGATGATTATTTAGATGTCTCGGCTAATGAGTTACACATAATACAACTGAACAGTAACTTACAATTACATCCAAAGCAGAAGTAATAACTTTTTCAAGGTTCAGCAGTCAAATGCAACATAATTCTGACTGGATCCTAAATTTGTAATCCAGAGCCTCACTGGACTCTAAATTGCAGGAGTCCATAGGATCTAGCCATGCAGTTGAAGTGCAATCATGCTACTGGAACTGAAAACTGTGTAAGATTCCTGTGTTCTAGCACAGTTACCACTCCACAAGTATATAATGATGTTATAAAGCTCTGGATCAGTGTGCTTTGAGAAGGAAAGGATGCTCTTCTGTTTTGTCCTATATTGTGTAATTCTTAATGGATGGAAAAATCTGTAATTCCTTTCCACTTAATTTGTGAAAACATTTCTGAATTATGAATTTCTTATTTTTTAAATGAAATTTCTCACCCCAACTGTACTAGCCAAATTCCATACAGATCCATATTGTACTCACATACTAGTAAAGGTCAAGGTTTTCCCCTGACATTAAGTCTAGTTGTGTCCGACTCTGGGGGGTTGTTGCTGATCTCCATTTCTAGTCCAAAGAGCCGGCATTGTCCGTAGACACCTCGAACATCATGTGACCAGCTTGATTTCATGGAGCACCGTTATCTTCCCACCGGAGTGGTACCTATTTATCTAATCACATTTGCATGTTTTCTAACTGCTAGGTTGGCAGAAGCTGGGGTTAACAGTGGAGGTTCACCCTAGTCCCCGATTCGAACCGCCAACCTTTCAGTCAACAAGTTCAGCAGCTCAGCGGTTTAATCCGCTGCGCGATCGGGGGCTCCCACATACGTAGCTATTAATTATGAGGAAACAGAAAGAGGACATTGCCATAATTTAACAAATTGAATACATAGTGAGTCAAACTCAAAATTTTAAGAACTAAGTAGTAAAAATTAAAAATACAGACACCAAAAAATCCCACCCTGATGAATGGGTAGAACTGTACATTTTGCTTCTTATTCCCACTCTGTTAAATGGCAAATTCTCTCCATTGCACTATGCAGAAATTTGCTATTTTTGCTAAAATATTTTCAAAGACCCCCCAAAATTTTCATCTTTCTCCTTTTCTTTTGTCTTGCACCTTGTCACATTCAAGAAATGGGGGAACCTTTATGTGTGGTCACTTCCCCAATTCCTGCAAATTCTTAGGGCTGCTTTGTCCTCATAATGCACATCTGTGAATTGTTTCTGTGAAAATAATTCTGCCTTGAAGTAATTTATTCATACAAGCAATGTACTCTTATAACACCTTCCTATGGAACACCAGCCACCACCATCAGCTTGTCTGCAACTTCCAGTACAGCACATTCCCAGAGGCTGCTCTTACATTGCCTGCAAATTTGCTTCTCCAATATATGCCACTCCGAGTGGTTGTTGTGAGCATTTGTTATATCAAAGCTGATGCATAATGTATGCATTGACTTCAAGCTCACTGCAGCCAGGCAGTTCAGAGTGTGTGCCTGTGCTATGGGTCACAGCCCATTGCAAAGGCATAAAATGAAGTTCTGGATGAGAGCCATTCCTTTCCCAGTGCAGTTCCATGCCTAAGTTCAACCCATTCTGCTAAAGCTGATTGTTGTCACTGGTACTTGAGGACAACTCAAAACACCCCAAGAGGCCCTTTTTTGCTGATCCTTATGAAAATGGTTCATATCATTTCTAAGTGAAGTCTCATTTTGGAGGCCTTGCTTAATAATATTTTATTAGCTCAAGTCCCAAATGGAAACATTATATGAAAGCAGAAGCTGTGAGAGTTTAGCCTCTGTCCTAATCACATTTTTAGTAGGAAAGGTCTGACTGCAAATGGCTCTCATTTCTTTTATGTCAAGTAAAAATTACATCTACAGCTGAGCTTTATAGAAGGGAAGGAGGAGAAGAACCTGAAGAAAGTACACATGTGCTACAGATAATTGGAAACTTTACCAGAGACCTTGAATTTGGATATATGTGTTTATAAAGCAGTAAGATCCTTTCCCATCAAATGCTTTTAAACTTTTGAACAATAAAAATAGAGATTGTGGAAGATCTGAATTACAGAATGTGAGCCCTTAATGCCCAGGTTTTTTTTAAGAAACTGAGGTATAAACTCTTATCTGTCTATCAATCTTATTATTATTATTATTATTATTATTATTATTATCATTATTATTTTATTTATATCGTGCTTTTCTCCCTAAATGTTACCCTAAGTGGCTCACAACATTTTAAAACAATACAAATCAACCATAAAATAATAACAATAAAACCAACTATAAAATAAAACATAAACATTTTAAAATCATTTAACAGATACAATTGTTGTGGGAATTTACCACAGGGATGGGTAATTGTTATCATCCAGATGTTGGGTTGTTGTGAGTTTTCCGGGCTATATGGCCATGTTCAAGAAGCATTTTCTCCTGACATTTCACTCACATCTATGACAGGTATCCTTAGAGATTGTATTCCAATCTATGGTGAACTGATAGTATTTTCATTGGTACTATCGTACTTTTCACCAATTTCCTGTCATTTTTATATACTCAGAACGCAGTTTTTGCCTGATTTTGATGGATTCAGCTTTAAGATGCTGGACTACAAATGAACAGAAACCCAAGGTTACTGAAAAACGTGCTCTCCCCTTTAAGTGATGGAGAATAATAAAATTCAACCAGGTGTCTATCACACAATCTAGAGATCTTAAACACATACTCAACTAGTTTTTTTGGGAGGGGGGTGAAAACAACATCATTCAGATAAACTTTGTGATAGTATTAAAGGCAGGGCCACCATGGAAAAGCTCATGCTGATAATGGTGTTGTTCCCATTCTGAATGTCATGACTATAGTAGACACATTGCTGAATGCTTATGAGCGAGAAAGATATTGGAGAAATATGAGATGTATAAAGCATTGAAGCTTCCAAGTAAATAAATTTTCAGTATTGAAAGGACAAGGGAGAGCCTTGGGGGAAAGCCCTTTTTATTAAGAAAATAATCTCTTTTTCATTGTATTGCTGGCAGTTCTGCAACCCTTTTGTTCATATCTGCTCAGCAGTTTGTACTCATCTGAAGCATTGATGATAGGCTTATATAGACAACAAGAATAATAATGTTGTGCTTTTTGAGGCAAATTACATTATGGGGGAGTCATTTCTTGACACAGGTTTAGACTTGACTGAACAAGGATATTTATGAAACATTCCATATGCAGAGCGAGGCAGAAGTTAATGGTTAAGCTCACAACTGAGAAGACAAAAAGACAGCAGAATACTGAAGAACTCTCCTTCCATATCACCAAAAAGCTGGTTAATCATATGAAACATTGTTTTCAATTAACTGTGATACAAAGGAATACACAAAAATGGGAGAGGTGTGAAAGACAGAAAAGGACAAAAGGTTTTCTTGATTTGCTATCTGAAGATGAGTCAGTCACAAAGAAATAGAAAGTATAAACTGTACTAAATTGCAGCTATGAATGGTTTTCAGCAGTATTTTTATCCTTTTTTTCATGTCAGGAGCAACTTGAGAAACTGCAAGTCACTTCTGGTTTGAGAGAATTGGCTGTCTGCAAGGATGTTGCCCAGGGGACGCCCGGATGTTTTGATGTTTTTACCATCCTCGTGGGAGGCTTCTCTCATGTCCTTGCATGGAGCTGGAACCTGATCTATGTTGTGATTTAGGGTGCGTCCCATGTTGTGAGAACAGTGGAATATCAATTCAAATAATAAAAGAAAAAATCTACAAAACCTATTACTCTTTGCTAAAAAAAATAGCCATGCTTCTATGAATATCTGGATCTGCCTAAACAGGAATAAAGAAATTTTGGCCTGCAGGCATTCTCAGTCCAACCTGCAAAGGGTCCATGGGCTTGCCTACAGTAATAATAATGATGTAAAACAATACATATGTCCTCTGAATCTGGAGCTGACAGTTTTCATGGCGACTTCTGGTAAGTGCTTTGGTTTTTTGCCTTTAACCTGACTTTTCTCTGCACTAAGCAAAGAGAAAAAAGTTTTGCAGGCCTGGGTATCTCACTATTAGAAATGATGGTTGCAGAGCCTTTGGTCTTTTTTAATTTTAAAGACTATATTGTGGAGAGGGAAAGCATGTTCTCATTCCAAAAATTGTGGTAAAACATATTTCTCAAGTTTTAGGGAAAAAATGCTGATAAAATCTTAAGCTGCTGAGAATATTCACAATTTGGATTTATTTTGTGCCAAATGTGTATGTGTGGCTTTGTGCATAAAGTGTTATTTCTGTGCAAAAAAATATGTTGGTTTTTTTTTTTTGCAAAATTACAATTTGTGGACTTTGTCCAAAGTAAGTCCTCAGCTACAGTAGTTTTAACATTGTTTTTGAAAAATGCAACTGCAGTGAGAAGAAAATTGTTCCTATTCTACATTACTTCTTTGAAGAAGAAAACCAGCCAAGAATGACTTAACTACTGTATTGTGATGATATCTTTACAAAGCGGACCAAACTGACAATAAATTAATTGTGCTAGCTTTCAAACCTTTTTTACTTAAAGGGATGTATGTCCACATCAGGCCCGGTTCTTTATGGAGGCCCATGAAGCCGCCGCTTTGGGCGCAGCCATTGCTGGGTGCACTCAAAGCGGCGGCGGTGGTGGTGGTGACAGCAGCGGTGGCAGCAGTGGCAGTAGTGGCGGCGGCGACCATTGGGTTGCTCGCCACAGAACAACGAAGTACTTGGTATTCTTGCGAGATTTCGCAGTACTTCCTTTTTCCGCAGTGAGCGACCCAATGGTCACCGCCGCCACCGGTAAGTTGGGGGGGGGCATAATTTTTTTGGGGGGGGGGCACAGCCCTAGGTGCTTACATACTAAAAAAAAACCTAGGGCTGTTCCTGGTCCACATGAGTGTGTGTATGTGTCTATATCCTATTACAAAGAGGCAGATGCAGCAACTGTACCAACAGTCAGATAACCATTTTATATCCTTCGACCTATTTTCCATTGATTCATCTTTGTTTTTTTCTCTAGGTATAAACCCTAAAGAGATCTAATGCCCTCTAGATCAGCCCTGCACAATGGGTGGCCCTCCAGGTGTTAGGGGCTCCAGCTCCCCGAAGCCCTAACCAGCTTGTCCAATAGCCAGGAATTCTGGGAGCTGAAGTTGAAAACAGCTGGAGGACCATAGGTCATGCAGCCCTGCTCTAGATGGTTTGGACTACCATTCCCTACTAAATCATCACCAATGAGCAAGCATAATGGGAATTCAAGCAAAAACATTTAGAAAGGACCAGGTTGGAGAAACCTCCTTTAGGGACTGAGAAATAAAATCTTCTCAATGCCTTGTGAAGAATTTGTATCTCAGATCTATTTTGGTTCAAAAAAGATTCAGAATGGAAGTCCAATTACAATATTGGTATTTGTCTCATGGCTAAGACACAAGTTCAAAGTTGCTCTTCTCTAGTCCAAGATGCCTTCTGCAGCAAGTTTGCCTTTTCATTCCTTGATTACTTCTAACACATATTCCATCAAAGCACCTATGTAGGTCAGAAGATTAACAAATAATACTCTCGTAGAAGGTCAGCTACTCATATGACTATCAGAATACACTATTGCCCTCTTCCATTACTTAGCTTCTCTTCCTCAGGTAACATATTCAGTGGGTCCCTTCCTCATCAATAACTATGCCATTCAAAACCCCAGGCCAGCACCATCCACTAAACTTCACTGCTGACACCAAAGGGAATGAAAAACAATGACCGCACAGGGGAATAAGATTGCATTATTCTCAGGGAGGAAAGAACATACACAAGAATAATGAATACAGAGCTAGTGTTTTCAGGCTAGACAAATGTGAATTGTACTAGGTTTTGAAAGCAATGCCTCTAAAGCAAGGCAGGAAGGTTTGGAGCTTTGCAATCCTTTTATTATTTTTTTCTTATTTTTTCATGTTAAGCACAAGCTCCATTCTGTGACTAGAAATTAATTACTTTCTAAGAGGGAAGCATTCAGAAAAAGGGGAAACATGATAAATAACACCTTAAAATGAATAGATTGCATATTTATATGTTATGTGAATAACCAGAAGGATGATAATTCACTTGCAGTCGTACCAAGAGGTACCAAAAAGACTATCAGATTGGCATTTTAGCATTTCTTTACACCAGTGGTAAATTTTGTAATTGTGGATCAATGAGGATCTGTGATTGGAAGTGAAGCTGTTTTCAGTATGAGAATTCTTTCTTGCTTTGTAGAGGTGACTGGATTCCCTTGTGTTGTTTGTGTGGAGAAATTGAGCAAGTGGAGGTATTCTAATTAATGGTTTCAGTATTTGAAGCCACAGGGAGATATATATTATTGAATTATAAAAAGTCATCTAATGTTGGATTAGAGATCCTGGTCATACATATATTATCTATCTTATGATGCCACAAGAAAGACTTCCATAACCAGAGAACTGCATATCACTGAACTCAAGCTTTAAGGTTTCTTCTGGAATTTGGATTATAAGAAGACAGAAATGGTAGTGTTTTATTATGGCAATACAGACAAAACAACTGAAAATTTATTTCAGAACTATATCTTAATACTGGAGCCCCAGTAGTGAAGTGTGTTAAAGCAGTGAGCTGCTGAACTTGCAGACCGAAAGGTCCCAAATTCAAATCCTGGGAGCGGAGTGAGCACCCGCTGTTAGCTCCAGCTTCTGCCAACCTAGCAGTTTGAAAACATGCCAATGTGAGTAGATCAATAGGTACCGCTCTGGCAAGAAGGTAACGGCGCTCCGTGCAGTCATGCTGGCCACATGACCTTGGAGGTGTCTACAGACAACACCGGCTCATTATTTATTTATTTATTTACAGCATTTATATTCCGCCCTTCTCACCCCGAAGGGGACTCAGGGCGGATCACATTACACATATTAGGCAAACATTCAATGCCTTTTAACATAGGACAAAGACAAACGACAACATAGCTCCAAGCGGGCCTCGAACTTATGACCTCCTGGTCAGTGATTCTTTGCAGTTAATTGCACTGGCTTGCTCTCCCGTCTGCGCCACAGCCCCGGGCTCTTTGGCTTAGAAATGGAGATGAGCACCAACCCCCAGAGTCAGACATGACTGGACTTAACGTCAGGGGAAACCTTTACCTTACCTTATCTTAATACTAGCCAGCTTAATTCTATCTTCACCAATAATGAAATAGTACCTTTTCTTCTTTTCCATATAGCTCTGTCTTCATTTTCTATTCTCCCCATAAATACAATTCTGCTCAGCTCCAGTTAACATGAAACTATTAAGTTCATTTCTCTTTATCTCAATATCATGATTTTCAGTTAGCACAAGCATTGGTACAATTTTTCCATATAAAGTTTAACATTAAATTTACCTGACATACAAATTTTGTATTTTTTTTTTTACAAATTGCACTGAAAATTTCAAAAAAGTGAAATATATTGACATACACAACATGCCCTAATTTTTACACACCTTTAAGAGCTTATAATTTTGAAAAAACAAACACAGCCTTAAAATGATTAAAGACTCCAATAGAACTGAAGTGTCAGAAAATTAAAGGACAAGCATTAAGTGAAGTTTGCAACTCTGTGATTCGACAATGAAAGTAGTGCTTTGCTGTGCAAGTACAATTTGAACACTTTACATAAAAGTGTGATTTAAGATTGAATTTGTAACTCTGATTAAATCATTATCATAACCTTTGTTCCCCGATATAAATGTGTTTACCTACCCTTCAAACAATCACCATAATTACTATGATTACTATAATTACTATAACTGTTAAAAGGTTATTCATTTTTGGGACACCCTGAAGTTGCTTTTAGATTCTGGATTAGTTCATGAAGTGCAGTAAGATAATCTCTTATTAAAATGGGAAATAAATGCATTTCATTTATTTAAGAGATAGAAGACCCAGGTTTGGAATGGGCCACTGGACAATATGTAATCTCAGCTGTATTCAGAAATGCAATGTAGGCCCAGTTCATGTTAAAGATGTGGAATGCCCCTCTTGTGTGTTTTACTGCCAGGTCTACAAGATTTTGCCTATGTAATGGATCAACTGGCTTCAAAAGAATGGATTCCTGTCATACCTTATTGATTGCTTTCTGTAGTCATTACAGATAGTTCTTTACTATATCAGATCCAACAACATCATTCCACAGATGCTTGAATTTAAATTATCACATGATAATCTAGTTGTTTGACTTTTCTATTTCATAGTAACCCACTGTGAAAGAGTATTTTCACAACTCTTAAGTAAAACAACGATGGTTGTTGATTGGAAGAAAGTAATCATATGATGAGACTGCTACCATGAGCAATTACTTAATGATTGTGAATAATAAAATGAAGTAATAATATGATGTGAATGCTTCTTTCTCTACTAATGACTGGATCAAGAAGCCTTCGAACTCTCCCCTGACTCACAACTCTCTGTGTATGTTTTTCCTCCACATAGTAATTAAACAGCATTTAGAGTCTGAGTCATGAGTTACAGACCTTTAGAAAGCCTGCCTCTTTTCCCCACAGTTTTGTAAAAAAAGGATGTGCAAGCAGCAACCAACTAACATCAACAAAGATGCTTCTATGTGGTATCCAGTGCAAAAAGCCATGTCACAGGGCTCAGCATTTTCATTTCTCTCCCTTCTCTGCTGAATACTACATTACTGGAGTCTGGTAAATGTATACACAAGAAGATCAAAGCCTAATCTTGGCTTTTGTTGCTTCTTTCTGATTTGGGGTACTTACGTTAATCCTTCTTAAACTAAAGTGGTCAGAGATTTGAAAGATTTTTGAAACACAAAATAGATTCTAACCTTGAGGTGGATTAGGGTTTTTGTATGACACAAAACTGCCACACAGCACTAACAAGTACTGCAGAGGCCAGTATTAGTTGCATAACTGAGAAAAGGGGTTTATCTCTTCAGGGAAAAATGTGTGGGTAAGTTTGGTTAAAAGGAAATGAACTCTCCCCAGATGAATCTATGGCTTAAACTCCTTACAAGATTAGTGATTATGTGTGTTGAGTTTCCTTTCCAGCTGTTTTGTTTTCTCATTCAGTAAACACAGCAATATTTGGGAGGTGGTAATTCCTTTGTAGCACCCATCCTTATATAGATGGGCTCTCAACATTCAGCTAGATGATACTGGGCACACCAATGAATCTACTCGAGTCCCATTGAACAGAACAGATCCCCAGCAACATCTGACTATTCTGCACCCAAGAAGAAAGAGTCCAGACTTCCAACTGACTGAGTCACAGGTTATAAAATGAGAAAATACAAGAGCGACTAAAGGAGAGAGTTAGCCCCTAAAATCCACAGAAAAGAGACTGGGGCTGGCTGCCTGGCTTTGGATACCTGGGTGCTTTACGCTTTTTTTTTTTTTTTTTTTTTTTTTTTGGAGACAGAGAGAAGCAAGAGGCTAAGGCTACCGCCCTTTCCCTCACCACCCAAATGTGGACACACCTACCCTTGCGTTCTCCAAAGTCCCACTTAATATAAAGAATAAATAAAATAAAATAAATAAGATTTTAAAAATGTAAAAATAGATTGCTTTGCTTTCTATGAAAACAAGGCAAGACAAGCTACAAAGCAAGGTTTGAGCTGAGTGGCAAGACAAGGCAATGGAGGAGGTCTGGAGCACAACCTTCTCCTTTCAAGCCCAGGCGCAATTAAAAATGGAGGCACTTGCCCCAGAATTTATGACCAAAACACGTCATGGATTTCTTGCTTTCTGATTGGATCAACAGCCAGCAAGAGACTGGGAAACCCTGTGCGTGCGGCCACCTTTGGCTCACACTGCGCTCCATGTATTGCAAAATTGAAAGCAGCTGTATTCGGCAGCCTTGTGGTCTGTTTGCAATTGAAAACAAGATGACGGTGGCATCCGTGCTGTTAAGGCTGTCTGAAAGAGCCAAAAGAGCTGAACCAGCTCTGTAAAAATGAAAATGTGCACATCCCTAATGCACACACATGGAGCACAGAACACTGAACAGTGAAACAACATATTAAGCACATTTTAGAAAGAATAATTATAGGGAATTAAGTCATAATTTCAAAAGGAACCAGTTCTTTTTTTCTGTCAGTGAGATGGATGAACTTGACATGCTGCACAACCAGTACATAAACTAACTAATTGAAAACCATTAATTTACCAATTTAAGTGGTTTTTAAACATAACAGGGAAAATTAATTGAAGTTATTTTTAACTTTTTTATTAGCTTGTAAAATCTCCACATTAAGTTTATTCTGTAATTAGTTAGTTTAGATCAGTGGTTCCCAAACTTATTTGGCCTGCCACCCCCTTTCCAGAAAAAAATATTACTCAGTGCCCCCTGGAAAGGGGGACATGGCTTAGAGGGGTGGGCGTGGCTCCTGCTCAAGAGGGTGGGGCTGAGCCTCTCCCCAGTCCAAGAGGCAGGGCTGGGGGGGGGGGAAGAGGAGGCAAGTGGGGCCACAAATGGGCAGCCAGGATTGGGATGGGCAGAGTTACGAGCTCTGAGGCAGGGCTGAGCTTCTATCCCTGTCCTGCGGCGCCTGCCAGGACACGGGGTGGGGCTAGAGGAGGGGGCGGGGCCTCTTCCCAAGTGCCTGATGGGGCTGAACCTATATATCCCACCCCCGTGTTCTAACAAGCAACTCAGGGGAGGTATACAGAGGCTCAACCCTGTCTCGCACTCTTGGGAAGAGGCCCCGCCCCCTTCCCTAATTCTGCCCTCTGTGTCCCAACACGCACCTCAGGAGAGGTATAGATTCTCAGCCCTGTCTCGGGCTCTTGGGAAGAAGCCATGATGTGATGGCTCATGGGCCTCAGAGTTCTGACCCTAGCGCCATCATGGATAATGATGACGACAACGTGGGGTTTTTGCCGTCTGAGCAGGAGACGGAGTCATTCCAGATGCCTCCTGTTGTTGACACTTCTTGCTGAGAGCCCATTAAAATGGACCTTGAACAAGTTTTTCCCAGCGCCTCTCCTCCCTTCGCGAGAAAAGAGTCCTATGCTGCGAGTCGGGGTCAAAAAGAACAAACAAGGAAAAGCGCTAGATTAGCAGCCAGGCAGAATGTTAATTAGCTAAGTTTCTCCTGGGAATTTGCAGGGAGGAACGCAGCTGCAGGAAGATGGGTTTCGCTTCTCTTTCCCTTGGGAAAGGAAGCTCTGGACACCTGCTCTGCAGGAAGATTGAACTTCTTAAAAGTTCCCCGCACCGTGGAATCCGTGCGGAGTCAACAGATCAGCTTCAGGACTAACTTCAGTTCCAGCCTAGTGTGGACTGCGTTTTAAGTCTACAACTCCAGTTTCCTTGCCTTGCCTTGCCTTGCCTTGCCTTGCCTTGCCTTGCCTTGCCTTGCCTTGCCTTGCCTTGCCAAGTGTTCAAGAACTATCTCGTCGTGTTTCCAGCCTTGGATCTTGTCTCAAGTATCTAGCCTTGCTTCCAGTTCTTGCTTTGGACTTACTTTGAACTTTAGAAAAACTTTGAACGTTTCCCCACTCTACTGCTTGGAAGTAGAGTGTGTTTCGGTTTTGGGATTACAACTTTGGACTCTAATATTAATTACTGGACAATATATTTCTGGACTATATTTGGCATTCCTTGAAAGGCCTATTGCTGGACTACATTTTCTACTTGTTTTTATTCTACTATAATATTTCCTTAATAAAGATATTAGATTGTTTTGGCTTCCGTGTATTGGTTCTTAGTGCTCTGTCCCAGGGCATGACACATGACCACTCCTCTAGCTCCGCCCCCTGTGTGTCCTAACAGGCACCTCAGGGGCTTAGCCCTGTCTCCGGCACTTGGGAAGAGGCCCCGACCCTCCCCTGGCTCCGCCCCAAATGCACTTGTGGCCATCACCGCCCTCCTGGATCGCTGCAGCGCCCACCAGAGGTTGGTAGTGCCCACTTTGGGAATCACTGGTTTAGATGAAAGACACTGTGACTGTGCTAAACTAATAATTTTATTTGGCCTATAGTTTTCATATGTTCCTGCTAATCCTTTACCTAAATCTTTTTCCCTTTGATTACTGAAAAACTGCTTTTTGCTTTTTCTAAGACCTCAGGGATGGGAATTATTATTATTATTATTATTATTATTATTATTATTATTATTATTACTTCTATTCTGCTTTATCCCTCTAAAAAGAGGCCCAAAGCAGCCAGCACTAAAACTATATCATTTTAATTTTGAATGCCTCTGGTGGAACCTTCCGGCACCATTTTTGTTACGCAAGGCCAGGATTGCACAAAACTCAGGCAAGAGCCAACATGAAGATTTAGAGTGAGTTTCTATGCTATTTCATTTTATTGGAGCTTTAGAAGATTTTCCTATGTCAGTTTACCAATTACTTCTGTTTGAGGAAGATGCTGGACAAGGGAAATTGCCAAAGTCCTGGACAGATGTGAATTTATTTCACTTATCATGCTGGTCTTGCCTACAAGGTACATGGCAGATACTTAAAACCAGTTCTTTGAATCCTTACTGCTTCGTGTAGGTATTTTCATTACCTTTTGATGCAGCTTTTGTGCATGTCAAGTTGGGCTTTAAGGTTGAGAGACATGCACCTTATTTATGGCCCCTAATACCAGGAGACAGAATAAGAAGGCAGATCTGAAGTGTGGTTTAAATTTGGTCTCTTCCTGATAGTAGAAACTGTTTGATGGTGCAATACACTTCCTCATAATATGGTGGGATCTCTTTCTTTGTTTTTTTTTAAGTAAGACTAAGGGGGGGGGCTTCTACAGAGGGCAAAAACCCAGGAGGAAGCGGGTTAAAATAACCCACTTCTTCCTTGGTTTTTGTCCCCTTCCCTTCCCACAACCCCCAAGTTTTCCCTCAGGGGGTGGCTGGATGCCATTCTGGGTCAACCATCCCTAGGCTGGCCCAGGATGGCATCCAACCATCCCTAGCCCCCCATTTCCCCCCAAAGAAAAACGTATCTGAGGGGCCTGAGGATTTCCCTTCCTCCCACCTCCTAATGCATCACATTCAAACATCAGGAGTACTGTACTATATAGAGGGGACTGCACTGCTGACAGGTCCCTTCAATAAGTTTTTTTGGGCCAGGGGAGGGGGTGGATGCCCGCCCTCTCCTTTAGATTTCAGGAGCCCAAAGTACTGGGATGGCTATGAGGAAGCAGTCCTGAGAATCAATCTCCACAGGGCCCACACCAGGAATGATCCAGTTTTCTCCACCCAGATTTACTTTTACTTGAGGCATCGCTTGGATGCCTTGGGTAAAAGCAGAAGAGGACCCACATTTTGGGCCTGTCTTGAAGGGCTCTAGATGGCAATCTGACATGAATGCTTTAATTGTGTGTTCCTGCATGAGAATGGATTTGACTGGATGGTTCTTCTGGTCTCTTCGAGTCTATGGTGATGGTAATAATGATCAATTACATTATTTATTTGTTTTTTAAAAACACACTCACATTTCTATTGACCTAAAGAAATCAGTTGCATGAGGCTAGATATTGTACATTGTGTACAAGCATGCACTGGGCATAACAATACATCTTGTGACATATGGTGTTTTGGGTCAGTTGTGAAACTTTATCATTCAACAAAAGGATTGTATAGCATATTAACAAAAGTTAATAGAAATTTTTGCTTGTGAGATTTACACCTGGATCTGAGTAATTGTTTTGTTGGCCACTGTTGGGGGGTGGGTGGGAGGGAGATTTGTTCATCAGATTTCCCAAGACAATATGGAACAGATGAAATCATTCTGGAACAACAGAGTATAACATTTTTTCATCCCACTTAAAAAACAACTTAGGTAAAACAATTCCACCAAACAACCTTAAAATTAGTTTTAAGTAGACATGGAAAGTAATATTGTCTTGAGTACATACTAGAAGCTCAGTAAGGGATGAAGCTAGCCTAACTTCCCTTAGAAAGCGATTCTACAATTGGATTGCTGTTCCAGAGAAATTCCTATCTCAATACCAATGTAGCCTCTCAGGAAAAGAGGAAATATAACAAGGTGTCAGTTTCCCAGCAAGGTCATTTTAGGGCAGCCAATGTTTTAGATTCCCTGAAGCCATTTAGGGTTCTGTAGGTCAAAAATAGGATATTAAATTGGTTTTGGAATATACAGGAAGCTGGTGCAACGAATATGAGAGCTGAGAAATGTAGAGTCTAAAAATTGCAGCACACAACAGTCTGATTGCCGCACCTGTTGCTGCCACCACAGCATTTGCCAGTTCCCCTATAGTTTTGCGATGGAGCCCCGCTGGAAGTAGTTTTATGTCATGTGATGGGAGCCATTAGGCTCTGTCGCAAAACTATAGAGGAACCAGATATGCCACCAAAAGTTACCCTGTCTGATGAGGTCATAAGGCTCTAGAATTTGTCTTTCCCCTTAATTTTGCAACAAAGCCTGGGGGACTCTCATGGAGTTCCAGAAATTACATTACAACATTTGGCTCGATGAGAGCAACAGTAAGAGTGAGAGGCAACAAACAATGCTTTCTGTGTATTAGAAACAGAAAGTTGCATGTAAAAATTTTCTTGGAACTTCTTGGTTAGTATCCCCCCTCCCCCAGCCATGTTCAATATGCTAGAGAAATCCTTGGCTCAACAGTTGCTTATTATTTAAAAGCGTATTTCTGAAGTACCAAGGTCTTCCTCCCCTCTCATCCCATCATCCTTGCCTTTGAAGGTTTTGTGACTGATTGAACTGAATATTTCTACCAACTGCATCAAACAAGCAAAAAGAAGATCTGAAGGACTCTCTATTTTATGCCAGTGCAGACTTCCTCTGTTTTTCAGTTCTAGACACAAATTTGGGCTCAGACATACTGCTGTTTGTGCTGAGCTGAATTCTTCTTCCTAAAAATATCAGGAAATATCCGGGTGCATATGTAATTTACCATCATATATGGTAATATTTCAAAAGTACGAAAAGGAAATAGTATATGTATAAAGTAACAAAATGAAAAAAAATCACTGTGCTCTGTAGAGAATATTTTCATTACAGAGAATATCTTTGAAAAAGCTGGGGGAAGTAATACTTTCTGCCTGAGAATCAATACAAAATACATGTAACACTTTAATATCCTACTTTTCATGCAGAGATTTCCTAATCTGGATGAGATTAATCATGCACAACATGAAACGAAGATGGGCTCTGGTTAAATACATTCTGGTGTTTTCTACAAAAGTTGCTTTATTCGTAAATGTTAGAAATACCAGAAATAAGCTTCAAAAAAACCCTGAGACAATTCAGAGACTATTACAACATAACAAAAATATGTACTGAAGAAAGGGTCTAAGACAAAAAAACAAACAGTTCATAAATTGATGAGTAATATCTATATTCTACATGTTATATTTTTGAAAGAGTAATATTGGCCCACATTACTGTTCCTGTTCTATACAGATGTTCTCTGAAATAGGTTCTATTGATTTTAAATTAGATAATTTTCTAACTTAATCTGATTTTTCTCACTTTTCAACGTAATTGCTTTTCAACATCTACATGAAATCACTGGGCGAAGTCATCTGGAGTTTTGGAGTTCAGTGCCACCTCTATGCAGATGACACTCAACTACTACTACTCTTTTCCATCAAACTCCAAGGAAGCCCCTCAGGTCCTAGACCAGTGTCTGGCCGCTGTGATGGGCTGGATGAGGGCTAACAAGCTGAAACTTAATCCTGACAAGACAGAGGTCCTTCGGGTCAGTCATTCAGCCAATCGGAGTATAGGGTGGCAACCTGTGCTCAATAGGGTTACACTCCCCCTGAGGACACAGGTCCGCAGTCTGGGGGTCCTTCTAGACTCAGCTCTGACTCTTGAAGCTCAGGTATCGGCAATGGCTAGGAGGGCCTTTGCATGAGTAAAGCTTGTGCACCAGCTGCGACCGTACCTCGTGAAGTCTGATTTGACCATGGTGGTCCATGCCTTACCTCCAGGTTGGACTACTGCAGCCCTCTACATGGGGCAACCTTTGAAGACAGCCTAGAAACTGCAGTTAGTGCAAAGGGTGGCTGCCAGGCTGTTAACTGGAGCAGATTACAGGGAGCAATTGACCCCCTTGTTCAAACAGTTCCACTGGCTGCCAATAAGTTTCTAGTCCCAAATCAAGGTGCAGGTTATCACCTATAAAGATTTAAACAGTTCAGGACCTGCCTATCTTCGTGACCGCATCTTCCCTTACAGATCTGCATAGTCTCTAAGATCCTCTGAGGAAGCTCTTCTCTCACTTCCACCCCTGTCACAGGACACATTCTGCTCCCAATATCCATGTTGAATATTTGTTTCTGTGTAAGGGGAAGAAATAACCTATGTGTTGCTGTTCCAGATTAATAGAACATAGCAGAATCTTCTGCACATCACCTGATAATAGATAATATTGTGAATCCAGTTGATAGTGTAGAATTAAATAAAAACATTAAGAATTTTCCACATTGATATGCCAGATGAGTCTGGCAGGAAACCAGGCTATAGAAAAGGCAAATAGTTCCCATTAGACAATTAATTAACCAAAGAAAACTTAGTAAAGATCCTTTCCATTGCTACTTCTAGTTATAGGCTAATATCTTGATTTTGTTTTGAAATCTGAAAATATTTCACCATGGGAAATACCGTAATAACCTAGAGGGGAAAATATGCCTTCAAAATCACGAGAATGACAAACTGCTTATGCAGCCTATTGTGAAGCCTTTGACGCACGTAGCTGAAGAAACTGCAGAGAAAAAGGAACTGGTCCATAGATTTCCCAGTGAAAATACTATATCCACTTGCAGGCATGGAAATAGAAATGAAAATAGAATTCCTCCAGCAGTGTTTTGCATATCACAAGATTTGCTACATTGCAAGATCTGTTATCGAAGTATATGTATATGCTTTTCTTTCAATGTATATGCTTTTCTTTCATTGTTCACTGTGATGTACTTCTTGGGTTTGTTGTTATCCACCATCGAGTCAACTTCTATTTATAGTGGTCCTTTGAATGACAGATATTCAAGTCACTTTTGCATCAATAGCTGCTTAGCTGTGTCTATCCATCTACAATGTGGTCTTCCTCTTTTCCTATCACTTTCAATTTTGTCAAGAATTATTACTGTTTCTAGTGAGTGATGTCTTCTTATGATAAGACCAAAGAACGACAGTCTCATAGTCATTATGGCTTCTAGGGAGACTTCAAGCTTGATTTTCTATTTGTCCTTTTGTCAGTCCAGGATATCAGCAATACTCTCCCCCAGCACCATACTCTCACCATAAAGTGAACTTATTCTCTTCCTATTAGTCTTCTTCACCAGCCAGCTTACACAACCATACATTGGAATTGGAAATACAATAGCATGAACAGTCCTGACTATTCAATATTATATCTTTAACTTCAGGAACTTATCTAGTTCTTTCATACCTGTCCATATAGATCCCAGTCTTCTTTTGATTTCTAGACTGTAATCTCCATTCTGATTAATGACTGAGGTAAGATATAGGAAATCTTGGATTATCTCTAATTGTTCATTGTCTACCTTAAAGTTATGTATTTAAAGTTATTTTTTGTTTTCTTCATGTTCAGCTGTAAATCTGCATTTCCACTTTCTTCTTTGACTTGCTCCATAGTTGTTCCAAGTAAATTTTGCTAACATAGTGTAGTCTTTTTTCTTTTTTTCACAAGGCAAGACTGTTTTGTAGTGTTTCCTACTGCTGCATGGTTTTGCATAGATAAAAAGCTTTGAAAATAAAACTACGTATCCCTATTGAAGAATAAATGGAATGGCCTTTTAATTGCAAAATGCTTCTTTATTTCTAAAACATTTGTATGGATGGTGCTTTGGTACTTTGAAAACCTGAAAATCCAAAGGGCACAGCTCCAAACCTCTAAGACAGTGAAGATCTATCTTACAAGATTATGATTTATTGAAGATCTGCAATTCTCACAGAAAACAAGGGGGGCATGTATGAAGACAGGGAATATACAGATTGAGAGGAGTTACATTCCTGTGGCTGCGGTGAACTAAATGTGCTTTCTGCTTCCTCAAAATGCTCTCAATAAGTCTAGGGGCAGTTCCGAATATAACTTTTATGTGTGCCCAATCAGGTTTTAAAAAATGATTGGGCAACATTACAGTTCACACATCACACACGAACACCACAATTTCCTGGGAGAGGGTGTCCAGACACAAAAGAACACCCCATGAAAAGTCTTAAAAAGAAAAAAACTTATCAGGCCAGCATTTTCCTGCTGCTGGCCCTCTCCTGGCGCATAGAAATGGCAGCAGGGAAATGCCGACCAGATAAGTTTTTTTCTTTTTAAGGCTTTTCTTTGAGGTTTTGGGGAGGGGATTAGAGCTCTCTGAGTTTTCTGGGCTGATTCAGCCTGGAATACATGGAGGGCTGTGCAAACTTCTCTCTCAGAAGTCCCAGAACTTTCAAGGGGGCAATCCAGAGAGTGGCCATAGTGGGTTAGACCTGGGTCTTTCAAGAAGACCCAGATCTAATCCACTATCAAATTACTTTGGGACAAAGCAGAGTTTTTCTACTTTGTCCCAAAGGAATTCATTTTTATGTGGGGTGTCATTTGGATGCCTCACATGAAAACACGGGAGCTTGCAAATTTTGCGAGTTGTCTGGGTGCGCCCTGGGTGCCATAAAAAGAGGGGTTATGCAAGCATACTCCAAGATGGGTTTGCAACAGCAAAAGCTATCCTATTATAAGAGCCTCATGTGACAAGGTTTTTATTCTGGCTCCTCGGCAAAAGCCTGTCTGGTATGGAATAACCTACCAAGAGCACTGCTGACTCCAACATAGCCTCTTACCTCAAAGAAACATGCAGCCCTACTACTCCTGAAAAGTAATGTCATGGTAGGACCTCTTGGTTAGATTATTTCTAATGAAGGGAACAGGAACTAAAGAGTTGGAAATCAACCACTAATTAAACCCTAAAGTTTTGAACTGGCTACCTGAAACCTCTGGTTTATTCTTTCTTTACAATACTATTTTCCATCAAAAAAATTTCTCACATTTCCATAATTAATCTTACTTTCACTGAGTTTTAACACAGCCAAGCTTTTTTGTCCTTTCTTAATATTTGTTCACTCCCACTTTAATAATATATGAGAGATTCTATATATGCATACACGTGAAAAGACACAGCATTAGCAATGTTCTCAAGGCAGGATGAGGGGTATTTTGGAAACATAAAACTTTCATAGACAGCAGATTAGGTAATTGTGTGTGAGAGAGAGGCAGGGAGCATTACAGGGAGAAAAACCAAGAGCCAAACTAACATATTGCACTGCCAATTTCTTCTCTGCAGTCCTGACAGTTCCCCATATACATGTGCTAAATGGCTGCCAAATTATTGAATGGAACAGATGTTAAACCTGGCATCCTTTCCTGGTAAGTAAGGAATTTCTAGATAAACTTTACTCCCACCTGGGCTGGCTGTGCTTAATGAGCACATCAGAAAAGCAGTGAAGAATGACTTTCCAAATTAAACTTTTTTTCTCCCATGTTTTAAAATCCATAGCTATCTCTCTTACATTCTTAGAATGTTTCTGACAAAAGACCACTAGCACGAGACAAATCATTTGATGCTTCCTCCACCATAGGAATGCCCACCTTGGGCTTTTCCATACATTTTAATCACTTTTTCTTGCAGTAGATACATTAGTATGATTTTGAAATTACCTATAGTATCAAACAGGAATGTTCTCTTAGGGAGGAATAGTTATTTTAGAGAGGAAGATTTTCAATTCCCACAAAGACAATTTACAAAGAATTCTGGTACCTATATGCAGCATTCTATCCCTGTGAGATGTTCCTAGAGAAAGTGCCAACTAAACTCTGCTCCATTTTTTAAAATGGAATTGCTATCTTTTGATCAAATGAAATGATATTGCTGGTAATCTACCATCTCAAGATGAATAAGGAGGAGGAGAGCATGACCTGTGGGTGCAGCAGAGAAAAATACAATGCACTTTACTTTATGATTATGAGAATTTGCTTATTTCTTCTTGGTTTAACAGTTTACCAAATATTATTGGGAAATTCTAGGCCATCAATGATCCAGATTCTATCCAAGAATCTAGGAGAGGATCGACATTGACCTGCAATCTTGCATTTGATCTGGCATAGCAGGTACCCTCCTGGCTGCTGTGGAGGTGGAAAAGAGACCTGATCAGACACTCTTATTATCCCCTCCCATCCTCTGTGGTGCAGGAGTCTCCAGCCACAACATGGTAGTAACTTAGCAACTGATCAGCTATCACCTGGAGCAGACATGTAGCTGGGGGGGGGGGGGGGGGGGCTTGAGGGGCTTCAGCCCCCCCCCCCCTAAATTCCCAGGGTGGTCTGCGAAAAGGCCTTATATTTATTATTTAAACTGTTATGTTTATTCATATCATGATCTGATCACCATGCTCAATATATCCCATATGCATGGGGGTATTGGGATAACGATACAAAAGGTTTGCTAGGGTAGAGCCTCTCTCACTCAGACTCAACCCCCCCCCCCCCGAACCAAAGTCCCAGCCCCTCCCAAACCAAAATCCTGGCTACGGGCCTGACCTGGAGTGATGACAGGGCAATGAGAGTGGGATGAGAAAAGGAATTGCCTCTTCCTCTCCCTCTCCCTCTCCCTCTCCCTCTCCTTTCCCTGATCATCCAGTCATTCTCACTGACATCACTCCAGAAGATGGACAACCGGTAGGACCTATGTCATAGCTGAACGCTGCTGTGACATGGAGAACAAGAGGGAATAGTAAATGCTTTCGCATGACCCTGGGCTACTTGAACTCAAAAAACACAGAAAGAACAGTGAAAACAGTTGCATCCCATTCCAACTTGGAACTACTCTAACTATTTAGATGAACCCAAAGTTGGAGAATACTTTGAATTCTGGGTCAGGATTCAGACTATCCCCTAACTTTGGTTAATGTGGATCAAATCTACATTGTGATGGCCATTGCAATGGATCAGTTTAGATGTGTCCTAAAAATCAGTGAGGTATGATCAGATAATGTGGCATGTTTAAAATATTGCCACTTTTTGGAATTGTGCTTATGTCTGGAATTATTTTGAACAGAACCATAAAATCATAGATCAGGAATTGACCATAAAGACCATCCAGTCCAACCCCCTGCCATGCAGAAATACACAGTCAAAGTATTCTGATATATGGCCAACCAGACCCTGTTTAAAACCTCCAGAGAAGGAGACACTTCCACCCTTCAAGGCAGTGTATTCCATTGTCAAATAGCTTTTCCTAACAGGAAGATGGTGGTTTGAATCCATTGCTCCATGTCCTGCTCTCTGGATCAGCAAAAAAACAAGATTGCTCCATCTTAAACATAATAACCTTTTAAATATTTAATATGATTATTATGTCATTTCTTAACTCCCTTTTCTCAATCTCTCTAAACTACTCTTCACAGGACTTGGTTTCCAAATATTTTATCATTTTGATCCCCATGCTCTGGACATGTTCCAGCTTATCCAACTTCCAGTCATTTTTTCCCTTAGAGATATTGAACCTCCATTTGTATGTGTTGATATTTCACAATAGTTCTCTCTCTATTTTCCAGTGATTGCCAAACCCCATTATTCCCTTGTCAGCAATTGTATTCATTCTGTCCCCTTTCCCCAAAAACAAGGAGTCAAGACGAAGATCAGGCATCCAGGTGATGGAAACCTCTATTAGATAGATGGCTTAGGTGTTGTGGAGATGAAGTTGTTGATCTTGGAATGAATTCTAAAACATGGCCATAGTAGTTCTTTGGTCTCCACCCATTTGTCACCTTCACCATAAAGAACTAATGAGGATGTGCTCTATTGATAAAAGAAATGGGCAGTTAGAAAAACAAAGATAAATGGCTGTAAGCCTGAGCATAGGTAGTTTGCTTAAATCCTATTGACTTCTGTGGGATTTATGCAGCCTCACTGAGCAAGGAACTGTAGCTAATATGTACAGAAGTCAGCAGAGAGAGAAAAGGTAGACAGGAGGAGGGGAGAAAAAGAGAGCAAGATGTACACAAGCATACTTTAAATGAAAGGAAGTAATAAGCCACCTGGACGTAAGAGTAAGACATCATCATTTTTCTTCATATATTTCCCCCAATATTTCATCTGCAATCAGGAGGAGAGAAATCAACTTTTAAAGATTAAATCTGATCACTTTACAATTTGAAAGTGTGCAGTTTGCAGAATATGAGCTTCTCAGTACACAAACCAATTTTTCATGTCTTTTTCTTTAACACAGTCTGTTCCTGACAACTGCTTTTCTCTGACTGTGAAAAGAGGGTGTGGGGAGAATTGTTTCCAACATTGGATTTCATTGGCCTTTAACCATCTTCCTTTGTTACTCAGAGCAAATCTTCTTCACCATTGCTTGCAGCATTTTTGCAAAGGACAGAGTAAACTGTCAATTTCATTTTCTCTCTCCTGCCCCCCCTTTGCTGTCCTCTCAGTCGTACGTTCCATTCATTCTGCTTATGCTTCATTTCGCAATTCTTTTAAAAAATACTTTTAAAATACTCTGTATGAGTTTTTAAGATATGTTTCCCACTAGAGAATTTCCTTTATGCAATTTTCCTTCATAGGCACATTTTTGACAGCGATTTCCTCTAAGACAATGCATTTTGGATGTTAACTGTTACATAAATACACATATTCACTCAAAATGTGTGCTTTTAAAATAATTTTGCTTGATTGTTAAACTGTTTTGCAAAACCTAGAAAGGTGTGAATACCACAGGCTTATTGTGTTTCAGTACTGCTTTTGGTTTGGAAAGTGAAAATTAATTAGGATCACATGAAGACGTAAACTGAACACATTTTGTCACCATCTTTAATCTTTGCAGTTGCAGAACAGAAAGACATTAGCTGAGGTGTTTGGTTGGTGGTATGGAAACTGTCAAGCATTTAGTGATATGCTGTTGAAGCACTCCAATCTATTAATCCCCCCCCCTTTATTAATTAAGAATGAAAAAGTTTGAAAGGCACCTTATGTGTCAGAATTGGGTGCAAAGACTCTGAGGTCTTAGTTGGACTGTATGCAACTTTTGTTCTCCAGTGTTGAAGAGAAATCTAAACACAGCAGCTGGCGAGAGCCTTCTGTGGAACTCCACAGCCTTTGGGTTGGGGCCAATATTTGCTAGAGTTCTATCTAATTAGTGGAGCTTATGTAAAATATGAACACAGTTGTGTAACAATCCCAGAGCACTGTGAACATTGCCCAATTAGCAGCCTTTACAAATCATCTGCATTTTAGATTTATGAAGTTATGAGCCCGCTTGTATTTGAGCGGGTTTTCTGTCCTCCTTTTCCCTCATTCTCTTTGAAATAAACCCCTTAAAGCTTGAGTAAAGAAAGAACGCAAAGCCAGAAAAGCCCTGATAAGACTTCATACAATTTATCACATACATTATGCAGGAATTAATTTCTGGCGCTATCAACCGCAGCATACCACAATAGGTTCAGGTACCATTTTAAAATGATAATGATAGCAACATTATATTATAGCTTCACAAAACTGCTTTGTTGCTGCTGCAGCAGCTATTGTTGGTTTTGTTGTTTCCATCTGTACCCTGGTCTTTCTACATTGCTTTCTGCCATAGTTAACTGATATGCAAGTTGGGACGTGTAATTTGGTTGCCTTCCAGAATCTCCTTATCTATTAAAATACTGAGAGCTCAGGTGTTTTGTGAATGGTGTGTAAATACAGGTGAAATTACATATAATATTTATTTGTACTTAGAAAACCTAAACACAGCTGTTGAATAGAACATGCTATTCAAATGATGATCCATGGAATGGTGCCAATCTCTTAGCCATCGGCTGCTTGTTCTTAGTGGATTTAAGGAGAAAAAAATGTAACCAATCCAGGTCTTTGGCTCAATGGGAAATAATGCTGCCCCCCCCCCCCCCATCTGACTGCCTAAGAAGAGAAGCACTGATGTAAAAGATAAAGCAAGCAAAAGTCAAAGCAATGGAGATAATTACAATGAAAGAGAATGGTCTGTAACAGTCTTATCTACAATTCCTTTTCAAAAAAGGAATTTTCATCAGGACTGAATTGCATGGGGAAGTTACAAGTTCTTTGCTGGCATTCCTCTTCCCCAATGACAGTCCTATGTTTTGAGTATTGTCATTAGAAAAAAAGGTACCCAAGCAATAACACAAGAGAGCTTTGCATGTATTGTGGGAGACAAGTGGATATGAAGTGGGACTGTACACAGATCCGTTTTTCAAAATGGGTTCCGGATGATTCGGCATTTTTGACCGCCAGATCAGCTGTAATGGCATAGGCAGCACAGTCCTATTTCATATTCATATTCATAATTTTCGGCCACAACAAAACACACAGTTGCCAAAAACGGCTGCTTTCAGTTTCTTTTGGCTAGATGTTGAGCACGGAAAGGCAGTCATATGTGCGCGCTGGTTTCCCTGTGAGGCTGTGAGCCCTGCTGTTGTTGTATTATTGGATTGTTGTATGCTGGTATTGAATGTTTGCCATGTGTAAACAACACTGAGTCCCCATGGGAGATAGAGCGGTATATAAACAAAGTTTTGTTGTTGTTATTGTTGTTGTTGTTGTTGTTGTTGTTGTTTCTGCCTGCCTGAGCCAATCAGAAGAAGAAGGCCATTCGCGCGCTAGTAGCTTCATGTTCTATCTCAGTGCCATCACTGTTCTTAGGATTGCTTCACTTGCTTTTGGATTCCATTCCAATGTTTTCCTTTGGCAATTTAAATTGATTTTCTTATTTTAATATCTTTAACTCCTTTTTTACTATTTCATTAGGGAAATGAAGATGAGTGGGTGTTTGGGGTGGGCTGTGAAAGGGCATTTTGTGGGGGTGTTTGTTTACATATTGGCATGGTTTACTAAGGGAGAGGATAGCCTGACCCCCTTGAGTCACAGGGAGAATTCAATTCCTCCCCAGCCCTATCTTCTTGCACCTGCAATCCTCCTCCCAAATATATATATTTTTAATTACAAATTTCCAAGTGTGGGCATTTCATCCCAATAGCCATCCATCAATGATGGAAAGGGGAGCCTTGGAAGTCCCTCCCCCCATTGCTGCCAAGAAGCCAAATCTTCTTGAAGTGAAAACAGATCTTCCAGCTGCTGAATCAAAAAGCAGCATCTTGGCCTCCTGAATCCAGGGAGCTCCCCCAAAAAATTGATCACTTCCAGCGAAAAACCGGACACCCAAGCGGAACAGTATTTACCTGAAATGCACACCCCTAATATGAAGGCCAACATCATTGATAGCACTGGAGACTGAAAAAACAAATGAATGGTCAAATTTGCTACCAAAAATGGAGTAACAGTGACCAATCTGGATAACCTTACAAGGGTTTATGAAGAGTGAGTTGATGGCCCAGTTCATAATTCTTCTGAACAATGTGAGGTGGACAAATTAAAATACCAAGACCTGACAGATAATGCTGAAATTTAACAACATAGCTGCGCCGTTCTGCAAAGTACTATTTCCTGAAACAATTTCTCAAAATTCTCAAAGTTAATCCCAATGGAGGAGCTACTATCATGTTGATCACATGTTAAGAATTGTTGCCAAAGTGATAGTCACTATTCCTCTAAGTTATTTAATGGAAAGGGATCCAGAATGGTAAAGTGGTTCAATGTTCAACTACATAGTATCCCAGGGACAAGTTTTAATCTCTACTCAGCTGTGGAAACCAACCAGGTCATCTTAAATAAGATATTCTCCCTTGGCTTTAAACATAGATAATGGAAACTTGCTTTGAATACCATAGATCTTGCAAAGAAAAAACTTCTTAAGGCATTACCTGCTTTTCAACAACTTGTCTTCTGACATTCTGCTGTTTTGACAGATCTAAATTACTGCTATGTACTGTAGTTTCAACCCCAGTCTGCTTTTTTAAAAATATGGTCTGCGTTCCCTCCCTCTTTCAGTCTACTCAGTGCCACCTAAATCTGGGCTGTGCTTTTCAACCATTTTCACTTTATGACAGCATCCTAGTCTCTAACCTGTTAAATACGCAGAGGGTGCTTATATAAAGATGTTACCAGATGGAGTTGACTTGAAAGGCCAGCCTTCGTCCAAATATACAAATAAAATTGATACAAGGCCCAACTTGTAACATGCCTCTCACCTCTGCAGGAGTCTACCATATGCCATGCAGCTGTGGACAAGTCTACATAGGGGCCACCAAACGCAGCATTGCCCAAACACGAATCTAGGAACATGAAAGGCACTGCAGACTAACCCAACCAGAGAAATCAGCCATAGCAGAGCACTTGATGAACCAACCTGGACACAGTATATTATTTGAGAACACAGAAATGCTCAACCAGTCCAACAACTATCATGTCAGACTACACAGAGAAGCCATTGAAATCCACAAGCATGTGGACAACATCAACAGAAAGGAGGAAACCATGAAAATGAACAAAATCTGGCTACCAGTATTTAAAAAACTCAAAAATCAGAACAGTAAATAAGAAGCAACACTCTGAAAACAGAGGAGTTCCAGACATGAAACAATCAGGGGCAGCTAACGACTCTGAAGAAAGAATGCCCCAGGCAGGAAGAAGCCAGGATATGAAGCTATTCAATGCTAATTAAGATGATTAACTACAACATTCACACTGGCCTCCAACTGACAAGAGTTCTTCTCTCACCCTGGACTTTCCACAGATATATAAACCTTCCTTGCTTAGTTTCTGCATACCTCACAACCTCTGAGGATGCCTGCCATAGATGTGGATGAAACGTCAGCAGAGAATACTTCTGGATCATGGCCATACAGCCCGGAAAATATACAACAACCCTGTGATCCCGGCCATGAAAGCCTTCGACAACACATATTTCTACCTAGTTTCTTCTTTTATCCATCTGTTTCATTGACAAATATTGTAAGCAGTTAGAAAAGAAGGTGAAATCAATTGGTATGAATGACAATTCTTTTCATTATGACAAGATGATCGTGAGGAAGACATTACTCTCCTTGAGTGACTTTAAAAGCTAAGCCAAATAGGATTTTTAAATGCAGCATGACTGTCATAACTACTCAAAAATAAGCAAATAGCAAAACAATAACAGAAGTCCAATTATGATTTATTTCCAAAATAAAGCATCTTGAATAGTGCAGTTTTGATCTAATTTCTTGTTTTTTACTATAATAGCTCAGGTGGGTTACTAGAGGCCATTCATATTATCATTGAAGAGTCTGAGAGAATATACTACCCACGGTGTATGCCTTTTGTAACAAATCTTATATAAATGCCGAGCTACAAAGTAATCTTTCTAGGGTATTGCCATGTCACTCTGGAATAAAGACACAAGGCATTATCTTGGATTTGAAATATCTACACTGCTATAGAAATCTCAACAAACAAATTAAGTTTATCATAGCCTACTTGAAAAAGGCAGTAGCATAAAGACCCAACTAGTTTTCTTTTATTCCTATGAGTCATAATTCAAAGAAAGGAAAGTCTCCAAACCTCTGGCCTCCTTTCCCAACCACTCAGACTGGTATGCCTTATGGTGCTGGAAGGCAGAAAGGGTAAACCTTATCCAAGTGTGGCATCTCATAATGCTTACTTGGATTCCCTGAACTATAAACTATGTTCATAACACCAAATATGATAAAAAATATGAAGAAAGAGAAATGCCGATTCCAGCTGACCAATGCTGCCCCCATCTACTCAGAACTGTTAATGCAATTTGCCCCATATCCATAATAGGGACTGAAATAACATTTAGGATTATTCATTCCCAGGTAGAAAAATAGATTTCCAGCCGTCAATAAACTCCATCTGGAAGAATAATAGATCAGCAAGAACTCCATGCAATTTCCTCCTGCCATTCGATATCACAAGGTGTTATACAACCATTTTCTATGGAGAAAAACATATAGTTTTTTGTGCAAAAAAGGCCACCTTATGTTTAGAAAATAAGTATCGTGTGCTGAAAATAGGGGAGGGGTTACACCAGAAAATGTATTTCCTCTGTAGAATTATTCCTGTTCAACAATTTAGAGGGTTCAAATACAGGGAGAATACTGCTGAGAGGTATTTATCTGCTTCTACAGTAGAAGGAAACTACTTTATTTCCCCTCACAAGTAAGGGCATATTCTTCGAAGTCTTACATCCCTACTGTTTAATGGGTGAGTGGGTGGTTAAGATGGCATCAGGCCCTTAATAATCCCCATAGTGCTACCTCTCATTTAGAAGACTTGGAAGACTTGGAAATCTGAGGAAACTTCATTCAAGGCTCTGAAGGATGGAGGGGTAACATCACTCCCTTTCCTAATGATGCAACTAACCTGTGAGCAATTCAGTAGTAAACAGTGTCCCATATATCACCCACTTACCAATTATAATCATAGAATCATAGAATAGTAGAGTTGGAAGAGACCTCATGGGCCATCCAGTCCAAAACCCTGCTAAGAAGCAGGAAATCGCATTCAACGTACCCCCGACAGATGGCCATCCAGCCTCTGCTTAAAAGCCTCCAAAGAAGGAGCCTTCGCCACTGCCCGGGGGAGAGAGTTCCACTGTCGAACAGCCCTCACAGTGAGGAAGTTCTTCCTGATGTTCAGGTGGAATCTCCTTTCCTGTAGTTTGAAGCCATTGTTCCGTGTCCTAGTCTGCAGGGCAGCGGAAAACAAGCTTGCTCTCTCCTCCCTATGACTTCCCTTCACGTATTTGTACATGGCTATCATGTCTCCTCTCAGCCTTCTCTTCTGCAGGCTAAACATGCCCAGCTCTTTAAGCTGCTCCTCATAGGGCTTGTTCTCCAGACCCTTAATCATTTTAGTCACCCTCCTCTGGACGCTTTCCAGCTTGTCAACATCTCTCTTCAACTGCGGTGCCCAAAATTGGACACAGTATTCCAGGTGTGGTCTGACCAAGGCAGAATAGAGGGGGAGCATGTCTTCCCTGGATCTAGACGCTATTCCCCTATTGATGCAGTCCAGAATCCCGTTGGCTTTTTTAGCTGCCGCATCACATTGTTGGCTCATGTTTAACTTGTTGTCCACGACGACTCAAGGTCTTTTTCGCGCACACTGCTGTCAAGCCAGGCGTCCCCCATTCTGTATCTTTGATTTCCATTTTTAAGTTTATACATTTCTTTCACTAACCAACAAAGTAAAGCAAACATAAAACATCCAGGAAATCTATTCATTCTTGCCATTGGGACATGTTTTTATTTCAACCAGTGGAAAACATTGGGTCAAACTTTTGAAGTGAAAACTGGTCCAAAGAAACAGATTCAAGTGTTCATCATACAGAGTTCTCTTTCTAGAATCAAAAAAGAACTGGGGACATATACTTCCCGTAGTGTATGTCCCCAGTTCTTTTCATTCAGAATTGTTTTTATATCTCAGCCAATTTAGAGTTTCAGAGTTTTATAAAAAAAATTCCCATAATGTTTTTCTGACCATAGAAGAGAACAAGAGGAAAACCCTCAGTCAATTTGCTAGAACATCCACATATTGTCTAAAATGCTTCATTGTTTCTACTGTCCAACAACTATTAACAAAATAACTAGGTTGTTGCACTTGTTTCTGAAGGATTGGAGAAATGCCATGATGCCGGCCTGACCTTGAACCTGTGCCTGTCAGCTGTGATGGACTGGATGAGATTGAACAGGTTGAAATTGAATCCAGACAAGACAGAAGTATTCCTGGTCAGCCGTAGGGCTGATCAGGTGTTGGGTTGCAACCTGTGCTGGATGGGGTCACACTCCCCCTGAAGGCACAGGTTTGCAGTCTGGGGGTCCTCCTGGACTCAGCACTGACTCTGGAGGCCTAGGTGTCGGCAGTGGCTGGGAGGGCCTTCGCACAGTTAACACTCGTGCGCCAGCTGTGCCCATACCTTGAGAATCCCGATCTGGCCATAGTAGTACATGCCTTAGTCATATCCAGGCTAGATTACTGTAACGCACTCTACATGGGGCTGCTCCAGAAGAGCGTTTGGAAACTTCAGCTGGTTCAAAGGTCAGCTGCTAGACTACTCACTGGAGCAGGATATAGAGAAAGAATTACTCCACTCCTGAAGCAGCTACACTGGCTTTGGGTTTGTTTCTGGGCGCAATTCAAGGTGCTGGTTTTAGCCTACAAACCCCTATATGGTTTGGACCCAGCCTACTTGAGGGACCGTATCTCCTTCTACCAACCCATTCAAGCCCTGAGATCCTCAGGAGAGGTCCTTCTCTCAGTCCCACCACCATCGCAGGTGCGTTTGGTGGGAACGAGAGAGAGGTCCTTTTCAGTGGTGGCCCCGTGGATCTGGAACTCCCTCCCTAATGAGGTACAATCAGCTCCCTCCTTAATGGCCTTTCGTTCGCAAATTAAAAACTTTCTTTGGAGCCAGGCCTTCCCAGATGAATGAAAATAGGCACTGCCAGTTTGATAACAGGTTATGGATATCTTTAATATGGTGCTTGTTTTGAGTTTTTAAAAATTGTTTTATTTGATATTTTAATTGATTCTCGTTGATGGCAAATAACTTTCCTCAGCATAATACCCCTGGGGAGGAAATTAATATCATTGGACATAACTCAACAGAGATCAGTTGGCCCTCAGATATGATCGGAAAGGGAGAGATTGGACAACATAAGGGTAGCAAGGATGAAATACTAGGCAATGGGGAAGCTGAGGGAGGAGGAGATCTGTCTGGTGAACAACATGGACAGGGGAAAGATGAGAGTATGGATTTTGAAACGGGAGCACCAAAGCAGATAATGAACACTTCGTTGGGGATGGACTTTCCCCTCTGGTCTGCAGGATGCCATTATGACCATCCGTTTCAAGTGGAACAACTGGCATTTGATATCAAAGACTTTCAACTGAATAGAGGCAGATGGACCTCAAAAAGAGGGATTCGGAGGTCCTTGGCCCAAATTCTTTCTAGGAGCCTGAAAAAAATCAAGATTAAGACCATCTCTTGGCTTCACAAGGACTTCCAATCCTATGATCACTCGACTCGCCTCATTACCACCTTTGAGGACAAGCGGTTAATAGAAGAACTATGGGCTCTCAGGTCCCAGCTGAACTCTTGGGGTATCACCATCAGAAGGGTAATTATAGACCCCTCGACTCGCCCTCTTATGCCCAACCTGCCCTCACATACCCGAGCCCCGGCTAAGTCAAACAGGATGTTTAACCCTGTGTGCAGGTCCTCTTCCCCGGTAAATTCGCTTTCAGTTAAATCTGCTCAACCCCTCTCCATACCCTGCCCACAAACCCTGCTTTCTAACACCTTGTCAAGCTGCTTCGAGAGGTCTCCCCCCTTTGATAGGCTCTATCTGTCCCCTTCTTTAGACACTACACAAGATGGAGATCCTTGCAGCCCTTTGAATTCAGGGAGCTGACTAGGCCCTCTTAATAACATTTCAGTAGAGCCAGGATCTCTGGGGGGTGGGGTCCGGGGGGTAGGGTTCCATCAAGGTCGTGTGGGGGAGGAGGGGGTGCGGTCAACAGTTTCCCAGGGAGAAGCGCAACAGGTGTTTTGCGACCCTGGAGAAGGTTAGGTGTGGTAGCCTCCATGGCAGCCCCTCCGGGTTGAAGGTACTGCTGCTTAATGCCAGATCCGTCAGTGGGAAATCTGCAATTATCCAGGACTTAATCCTGGATGAGCAGGCAGATCTGGCTTGCATCACCGAGACCTGGTTGGATGAACTGGGTGGGGTAAACCTTACCCAGCTTTGTCCTCCAGGTTTCGGGATGCATCAGCAGGCCAGGCCTGGAGGGCGGGGAGGTGGAGTTGCGGTGGTCTTTCGGCAGTCCATCACCCTGGTCAGATGCGCCGTTCCGCAAACTGCTGGGTTTGAGTGTCTCCACTTGAAGGTGGGTACCTGGGACAGTTTGGGGATTCTACTGGTGTACCGTCCACCCCACGACACAGAAGTCTCCCTACCTGAACTAGCTGAGGTGGTCTCTAGCGTGGTGTTGGGCTCCCAGCGCCTTTTGGTATTGGGTGACTTCAATATCCACGCTGAGGCCACCTTGACAGGTGCGGTTCAGGAATTCATGGCCGCCATGACGACCATGGGGCTGTCCCAAGTAATATCGGGTCCCACCCATCAAGCTGGTCATACACTCGACCTGGTCTTTGTTGTAGGCGACGGTTTGGTCAGAGTGGAAGAGCAAACTATTCTTCCATTGTCATGGTCTGACCATTATCTGATCAGTTTAAGACTCACCGTGTCCTCAAACCTCCGCAGGGGTGGTGGGCCCATTAAGATGGTCCGCCCCAGGAGACTTATGGATCCTGAGGGACTCCTGATGTCTCTTGGGGTTCTGTCTGCTATGGAGGCTGACGATCCTGTCGATGCCTTGGTCGCTCGTTACAATACCGAGTTGTCCAGGGCTATTGACATGATCGCTCCCGAACGTCCCCTCTCGCTGCGTGGAGTTGCCCCAGCTCCCTGGTTCACCGGGGAGCTGGCGGAGATGAAACGTGAGAGAAGGAGACTAGAGTGGCGCTGGCGGAGAACTCGCGACATTTCTGACCGAGCATGGTCTAAAGCCGCTATTAGGGCTTATTCCGCGGTGTTGTGGGCAGCCAGGAAGGTTTTCACGACTGCCCGCATCGCGTCTGCAACAAATAGATCTTCTGAGTTGTTCCGAGTTGTTGGGGAGCTCCTCCACCCTTCTCAGGGTGGGGGGGGGCACCTGACTCCTCGGCAACTCGGTGTAGCAAGTTCGCTCACCATTTTGCAGACAAAGTCGCTCAGATTCGTTCCGACTTGGACGCCAGTCTTGAAGCATTGCCAGGTGAGGTAACCGAGGCATCTGTCTGTTCGATCTTGTGGGATTCGTTTCAGTTTGTGCAACCTGATGATGTGGACAAGATTCTTGGAGCGGTGAGGGCGACTACCTGTGCCCTAGATCCCTGCCCATCTTGGCTTTTAAAACAGGCCAGTGGTGGGTTAGCTGATTGGTTTGTGGCAATAATTAATGCCTCTTTGGGGCAGGGCAAATTTCCATCCAGCCTAAAACAAGCCGTGGTAAGGCCTATTTTGAAGAAGGCCTCATTAGATCCGACCAATCCTTGTAACTACAGGCCAATCTCTAACCTACCATTCTTGGGCAAGGTCTTGGAGCGGGTGGTTGCCTCTCAGCTCCAGAGATTCTTGGAAGATACGGATTTTCCGGACCAATCACAGTCTGGCTTCAGGCCTGGGTTCAGTACCGAGACGGCTTTGGTCGCCTTGGTGGATGACCTCCACAGGGAGCTGGACAGGGGGAGTGTGACCCTGCTGGTTCTCTTGGACATCTCAGCGGCTTTCGATACCATTGACCATGGTATCCTTCTGGGGTGGCTCTCTGGAATGGGCCTTGGGGGTACTGCACTCCAGTGGCTCCAGCCCTTTCTGGAGGGTCGTTCCCAGTTGGTGAAGCTGGGGGACACCTGCTCGGACCCCTGGCCATTGACCTGTGGGGTCCCGCAAGGTTCTATTTTGTCCCCCATGCTTTTTAACATCTACATGAAACCACTGGGAGAGGTCATCCGGAGTTTTGGAGTTCGGTGCCATCTCTACACGGATGACACCCAACTCTACTACTCTTTTCCACCTAAATCCAAGGAAGCCCCTCGGATTCTGGACCAGTGTCTGGCCGCTGTCTTGGCCTGGATGAGGGTGAACAAACTGAGACTTAATCCCGACAAGACAGAGGTCCTCCAGGTCAGTCGTACGTCTGATTGGGGTATTGGGTGGCAACCTGTGCTTGACGGGGTCGCACTCCCCCTGAAGGCGCAGGTCCGCAGCTTGGGGGTCCTCCTGGATTCGGGGCTGACACTTGAGGCTCAGGTGTCGGCCGTGGCCAGGAGGGCCTTTGCACAACTAAAACTTGTGCGCCAGCTGCGACCATACCTCGAGAAGTCTGATGTGACCAGGGTGGTCCATGCCTTAGTTACCTCTAGACTGGACTATTGCAATGCGCTCTACGTGGGGCTGCCTTTGAAGACGGCACGGAAATTACAACTAGTACAGCGTTCGGCAGCCAGGCTTCTAACCGGAGCGAATTACAGGGCGCGTTCAACGCCTCTGTTTAAGGAGCTCCACTGGCTGCCATTTACTTTCCGGGCCCAATTCAAGGTGCAGGTTATCACCTACAAAGCCCTAAATGGTTTGGGACCCACCTACCTTAGAGACCGCATCTCCCTCTATGAACCCACACGTTCTCTTCGCTCGTCGGGGGAGGCCCTTCTCTTGCTCCCACCACCCTCGCAGTCGCGGTTGGTGGGGACGAGAGAGAGGGCCTTCTCCGTTGTGGCCCCCCGGCTTTGGAACTCTCTACCTAGAGAGATCAGGCAGGCCCCTACCCTCCTCTCCTTCCGGAAGAGCTTTAAAACCTGGCTGTTTCAAAAGGCCTTCGATGTTTAGTTGTTGCTGGATTGATCTATCTGTCCATTCCATAATAGTCCCATTGTTGTTGTCTTGCCATTTTATACCGCACTTTATTGTCCAACTGTGAAATTTCCTTTTCCCATTTCGTATCACTCTGCATCTCGCCTGGGATCTACGAATTAGTCTCCTGTTTTTAACACTGTATCCTGCTTGTTGATTTTAATGATTGTTTTTATTGATGTTGATGTTTTTTACTGGGATAATTGTTTTATTGCTTTGTTATTGTTTTGTTTGTTTTATCGGGCCTGGCCCCATGTAAGCCGCCCCGAGTCCCTTCGGGGAGATGGGACGGGGTATAAAAATAAAGTTATTATTATTATTATAATTGGGTTTTAATCGGGATATAATGTTTTAACTGATTATGTATTGCTGTTCAATGTATTTGTATGAATTTTATATGCTATACACCACTTTGAATCCCACTCACAGGAGAAAAACGGGATAGAAATGAAATAATAATAATAATAATAATAATAATAATAATAATAATAATAATAATAATAATGTATATCTAGCTAGTTAACCCACAATATACAAAAATATGAAAGACAATCCTTTATTCCTGGCTTCAAATAGCTGGTAAACCATAAATAAAGAGTTTGCCTAACTCTTGGCAAGGAACAGACAATCTCAAGGATATTCAGATTAATAATTTCCTCCTAAACTGATAGTATTTATAGTCCTGGGCACTTGCAGTTGATCATCACCTGCAACAGGTTGATCGGAGAAAGAAAGGGGAGAGGGGGGACGATTCCTCCTCTCTCTCCCCATTGTCCTGTCACCCTGACCAATGTCACTGCATGTGATGTCCTACTGGCAGGACTCATATCATGCCTAGAGACCACCACAACACAGAGAATGGGAGGGGATGGTAAGGGTGATGATCTGGCAGTGATGAACCAGGTTAGGTATCACGGAATGGACAAGACTCTTTCCTGCCACCATAATGGCTGGGAGGGAGGATGACTGTTAAATTTATCCCAGAGCTGATCCAGCATAAGCAATGCCAAAGGAACCCTGGGATAACGTGTCAGTGTAGCTCTGCTCTTGGCTGCAGATCATAAATTACTAGTAGTGACTACTGTTCCAGGATTTACATCTACATTTTTTACTAGAGATTATGGTGTCAGTGGCTGCTGTGCTGTCAGTGGCACTTGTGGTGATGATAATACTGATTGGTGTTAGTGCAAGAAAAACTACCAAAGTCTATACATACAGCAAACATAAAGAGATGTTCTCTTTATACAGCTCTGTCTTAAATTGCACTTTTGACTCATTGATTCTTACAACTACAGTATTTGTTGGAAAAAAACATTTAAATGATGGCAAGATCTATGTCTGTTCTGATTATATTCTGGGTAAAATATGTTACAGAAAATATAGTGAGGTACTATAAAGAAAACATATCCCAATTTGACCGTAAAACCTAAGTAGGGCCACAGACTTATAGAATCATAGAGTTGGTAGTGACCACACAGGCCATCCAGTCCAACCACCTGCCATGCAAGGACACACAATTAAAGCATTCCTGACAAATGGCCATCTAGCCTCTGGAGGTTTTTAAACACTCCAAGGCAACATATTCCACTGTCTAATAGCCCTTACTGTCTGGAAGTTCTTCCTAACATCTACATAGAATATCTTCTCCTGAAATTTTAATCCATAGCTCTGTGTCCTAGAACTTCATCAGGAGGAGCTGGGGAAAATGAGGGGAAATGTAGGAAATCATCTTCTTTCTGTGGTGTTTCATGGGGTTTGGTCTTTAAAGAAAATGAAGAATTTACTCATTCCCATCACATAAGATTGCCTCCTCCAACTTCTAACTCAACCATTTGCTTAATTCCCCTGACACGAGCAGGCAATGTCTCTTCTCATTTCAAGGAAACCAACACACTTCTTAAAACAGACAACCTTTTTGAGACACCCCTTTCCCTGGGGTCATTTGCCCTCAAGACCATTCCACTAAAGGAGAGTTAAGTCACCCTTTTTAAATACTTCTTTCAGTGGAACCCACACCATCCAAAGGACATTTGCAGATTGCTTGCCCATTGCTCTACATCACTGAACCAAAATGATCCGAGGAATCTGACAGATCTCATCCCATGTGTTTTTCTTCTCTTTCTCTAATTTCCACCTGCATTTGGAGCTCAGAAGATGATTTCTCCCCATCCCCTTTACCCTCGTTTCTCCACATTTCTACTACATTTCAGAGATGAAAGGCAACAGTTGACAACCGGAAGTAGTTGTACCTCATGTGAAGTCACACTTTCAGAGGAAGGCAACATCAAAGCATTTCTGAACAAGACTTGCCTACTATACCCTATGATAGCTTCACTTTAAGGTCATCATAAGTCAGAGATTATTTGAAGGCATTAACATAATATGTTGCATATCACATGCTCAGACTGTTATCCACTAGAGACCTTTGGCAACTTCACTATATCCATTGATACATCACCATGAGCTGTGAGCAGCCAACAAACAGGGGGGCTTATGTTTTGTAGGCTCTGTGTTTCAGTTTCTTGCCCCTGTCAGGTTCTTTAATGATATAGCCTCAGGAGCAGAGGGACAGTTTGTTATCTGTCCTCTTTCCCTTTGTCTCTTACTGATTAATTTGAAGCACACAGAGCATTCACTCTGATTAATCTCAGGCATCTGAGATACTATCCCATTAACATGTCAATAACATCAGACAAGGTGCTTCCTTTCTGGTCACTTTTAAAAGGAGATTTTTTTTTTTAAATTAAGCAAGGAACAGTGTCATCTTGCCAGTAAGAGGCCACCAATTTAGATGGCTGCAAAGAAAGTTAAAAGAGGATTGAGAAAGTGCAACCTAGCTCTCAATACAAAAGCAAGCAAGTCCAGATACAGACTCACACATAACCATTTTACAAATATTCCATACACTACCAAGAATTATCTTGCAAGTACCAACCATAAATAGGAAAATGTATTATTAAATTTTATTAAACATTCCATGAGGAACTAAGGTCTCAAAAAAATTCACAGGAGAAGCAAGAGACATTTCCAAAAATACTCAAAATATTGTTTATTTATAGAGAAGTCCAACACCTTTGAGGCTATGTTTTACAAAATCAGAAAAGGACAATGTATAGATAAGATTTAAATTATTATGTACTAAAACATAGTTGAAGAGAACTGAGGTGACAGGGATGGAATCCTTTTGATCCCACCGCTGCCACCAATTGAAGAGAGGTGAGGCAGGGAGGAATCTTTTTCTGAATCCCACCGCTGCCCCCAATTCAGGAGATGTGTGCACGTGTGAGAGGGAGGGATGGAGGATGTGTGAATGTATGACAGGGATGATTTAGTGGATAAGGAAGGATAACGGAACTGATTGGGTTTAAATGAGTAAAGATGGTAACTTATATAGGAAAGTATGGTAACTTATATAGATAGGTACGGTAACTGCCACCAACGTGAGGTAACAGGCTTACAGAGAGGCAAGGAGACTTATCTTTATGAACAATAACAAAATTCAAGTTTATTTTTGGTACATAAGCGTATGGTTTCAATCAGTAAACGTTCCGGATCTTAAGTTACAATGTAGTCTTTCTTGAATGGATATTTCTTAAATAACTTCTCTTCAACACAGTATACTAAACTCCCCTGGTCAGCTTATATTCCCAGCCTTTCCCCTGAGTGACCATAAGCTGCCGTCCTTAGCTGATTTCCCCAGCTCCTAATCTTTCCAAAACCTAACCGCAACTGTCCTTTTTTAAACCCCCACAGCAACTCAACTTTTAAAAGGGAATATGCTCTAACTGTCATCTTAGCCACGCCCCCTTTTCCCTCCAGAGAGAGGTTACGTTGCCATGGCAACCCGCTGAACACAGCTGGCTTCCATGTGAGACCTGTCTTCATCAATACATAACTCCCCTTTTTCCTTTTAATAAACAAATAAATAAAATCATATCAATAATGTCTGTTTAACACAAAGCTTCTCTACAATAGTCTTTTGTGATTTTATATAGCCATCTGAGCAATGTATTGAATTTTTCTACCATTAAATTACCATCTTTTGAACATCCCGAGATGTATCACTTGTTTAATCTTTGGTTTCAATTTAGGGGATCTCTAGCTCCTTTGTTCTCAAAACAGACTAGGGAGGATCATTGCCCCTTCTCTCTTTGTTCAGCAATGAACCAAATGCATGTGTTTTGCTTGTTTGAAAGAACTCAAAGAAGTTATTCCTTATGTTTATATTGAACCTCTTTTCCTGTAATTTAAATCCATTGCTCCATGTCCCAGGGCTTGTTTACAAAAAACCCAGATTAACTTCAAATGGATTGTTGGCTATCTTCATTATACACACCAGTTTACAGTCAGTATCCCAGGATTTTTGTTTGGAAGGGGACTTAAACTTTGCCTCACTTTTAGAAATGTTGGAGGGTACCCCATAATTTGCTGGAGACTCTGGATATCATAGGGCTTTAGCACAATCTAGATAGTGGTATTGGGTCTGATTTGGACTGATTCATTATCCAGATTGCACACTGGAACTCATCAGCACAGTGAAGTAGGATAGATCATGACCGTATTGACATTGCTGCTATCACTGCTCCTGCATGTACACAGAGCCCAATAAAAGTTCCTGGCCCTCACAGGTGTCTTTGCTGATGCAGCTACCAAGAAAGAGGGGTGATCACCCTTTCCTTTTTGCTGGTCACATGGATGTCCCATTGTGACATCAGCAGGGGTGCCCATGATGGCCAGGAGATCAGAAGGAGTTCCATGGCCAGCTAGAACAAGGAGCAGCATGGAGGAAGGAACAATGCAGTGGAGCAGATACACTTGCTGATCATCTATACCAGGGGTCCTCAAACTTTTTAAACAGGGGGCCAATTCATGGTCCCTCAGACCGTTGGAGAGCCAGACTATAGTTTTTAAAAAAACCTATGAACAAATTCCTATGCATACTTCACATATCTTATTATGAAGCAAAAAAACAAAACAGGAACAATGTGTTGTGGAAGGCTTTCATGGCCGGGATCACAGGGTTGTTGTATGTCTTTCAGGCTGTGTGGCCATGTTCCAGAAGTATTCTCTCCTGACATTTCGCCCACATCTATGGCAGGCATCCTCAGAGGTTGCGAGGTATGGATAAACTAAGAAAGGAAAGGAAAGAATATATATCTGTGTAGAGTCCAGGGTGTGGCAAGAGTCCTTTGTCACTGGGACGCCAGCATTAATGTTCATCTAAGTTCATCTAAACTTATTTGGCCTCCCACCCCCTTTCCAGAAAAAAATTACTCAGTGCCCCCTGGAAAATATTTTTTTTTATCTTAATAGCAATTAAACTGAAAGATATATGTATTAATGTTTCTACCTTTTTCATAAAATATGGTAAAGAAAGGTGTAAATTAGAAACATTGAAGTTTGAAATTATGAAACTATTTTTTGAACTCAAAATAGAAAGGTAACACAAAAAAAGTTAAAACATTCAAATGTACCTGTGGCCATCACTGCCCCCCTGGATCGCTGGAGCGCCCACCAGGGGGCGGTAGCGCCCACTTTGGGAATCACTGATCTAAGTCATTAATAAGGATGTTGAACAGAACCAGGCCCAGGACAGAATCCTGCTTATGGCACTCCACTCGTGACTTCTTTCCAGGATGAAGAGGAAGCATTGGTGAGCACCCTTTGGCTTAATTCACTTAACCAATTACAGATCCACCTAATTGTAGTTTTGCCTAGCCCACATTGGACAAGTTTGTTTGACAGAAGGTCATGGATGACGTTGTCAAAGGCTTTACTAAAATCCAAATATGCTACATCAGTGGCATTCTCTGCATCTATCCAACTTGTAACTATCAAAAAAAGAGATCATATTAGTCTGGCATGATTTGTTTTTGATAAATCAGTGTTGACTATTAGCTGTGACCACATTCCTTTCTACTCTTTGTTTCACTGCAGGCATTAGCTGGCATCTTATGGGGACATGTAGGGTTTGTTTATTTGTTTGCTCTGTTACCTAATTGGAAATTATCTTGAAAAATGTCATGGTGTTTTTGCTTATACTACACTGTTTGTTCATGAGACATAAGGAAATGACTAGATAGATGATGCTTTTAAGATAGGTCACACAAGAATGGGCAATGTAGAAAAACATAAAAGATTTTAGGGTAGATGGGCAGTTAAAGGGAAATGACTGATTTCTGGCCTTGCTTCTTTGGTTGTATGATGCTGAGGTTCTGGGAAGGAAAAGTTGTTTGTTATCTGCATATAGTTTTGAGGGAATTATGGGCAGGGCAGCTTGCCAGTAATGCATGACAAGCTGCTGACATGCTGTGTAGTAACAATAATGTCAGGACTAGACATCTTCCCTGTCAAAGAGAGTGGTAAGTCTCCCCTCATACATGTTTCCAAATTGTAGAAGGGCTTATAGATAAGGGGTTGTAAATAGTTGAATAAAGTATTCAAAGGGATCTTGTAGCACCTTTGAGCCTTATTTAGAGAAAGGGGTTGCTGCATACATTTTTACAGATTTAGAATACTTATGCTTCCACTTTTTTTCTCTCAGCTAGTTTCAAATATGCTACAAGATGGCATTGCATATCAGTGGCTATGTCTTTGAGTTGAATAAAGTACAGCCCAAGTTTTTACCATTTTAAGTATCTTGCTTATTTCTGAGTGGGTGTACAGTATCTATTGCTTTGTTGTTATTATGTGTTCTCAAGCTGGCTTGGACCTATTGGTGACACTATCAATGACAGCCCTCCAAACAAGACACTCTACACTTAAGGAAATCTCCAGAAACTTAATAATACACATACTTGGCTGCTGCATTGGAAAAGCAAAAGGGCTAGGGAAAGCAGAGATTGGGCAGGTAAAGAATGCAGAGTTACTTATAGGCTACCTTGCACTATTGAAACTGGTTTGTTAATTTTGTTTTCATTATTCTTGATTGTAAATTTCCCTGGTAGCTATTCTGATTGGAAGCCAATTCATAAATATAACTAATATCTGTTTTAGCACGTTTTCTTCAATTGCAAAGGCCTTACTGCTGGCTAATGCCAAATATAGTACCGGACCATACATGATTGAATTGGCTTGTTCTGGCCCATCTTTCTTGTTCTTGCCAGCCCATCTTGCATTTTTGTAGGTAAATAGTCATTTAAAATCTTGTTGTAATAAGATTTTAGCAGGTTATTTTCATTTTTGCCCCTGAAAGCTTATGTTTCTTTGATTGTAGGTACACATTTACATATCTGTTTCACACGAGATGCTCAAGTTATTCGGCTCAGCTCATGTGACAAAGCATGGTTTTCAAATAGTTCCGTTTCTTTCAGTTCCATAAATGTTGGAAATGTGAGCAATGAATAGGTACTTTTTTCCATACATGGTGGACTTGTTCAAAAGCTAAAAAATTTTGGATAGACATACATGGAGACATACAAGCGATCCTAAAGAATAACATTCAAAAAGATCCAGAATAGTTTCTACTAGGAATGCTTGATTTAGAGAAAGATAAAGACAAAGAGATTTTGTTTAACTATTTGACTATAGCAGCCAGAATTGTGTATGCCAAGAATTGGAGCTCAAAAGAGATACCAAAAAGAGAAGAATGACAAAATAAAGTCTTAGAGATAATGAACATGGACAAATTGACCTACTGCCTCTCTCCGAATCAAGGCCTACCAAAAAAACAAATAAATTAGGACCTGGTCAAAGAATATTTCAAAGAGTTGAAAATTGAATTTATAATTTGAAGAGAGAAGATTACAAGAAAATATCTGAGACAAAGGGGAAGAAGATCGATTACTTTACATGTGCAGTAGGGTCTCACTTATCCAACATTGTGGATTATCCAACGCATTTTTGTAGTCAATGTTTTCAATGCATTGTGATATTTTGGTGCTAAATTCGTAAATACAGTAATTACTACATAGCATTAATGTGTAATGAACTACCTTTTCTGTCAAATTTGTTGTACAACATGATGTTTTGGTGCTTAATTTGTAAAATCATAACCTATTTTGATATTTAATAGGCTTTTTCTTAATCTCTCCTTATTATCCAACATATTCACTTATTCAACATTCTGCTGGCCAGTTTATGTTGGATAAGTGAGACTCTACTGTACTTACAGTAGATCAAATACAATACACTGAGGAATAGATAGAAGTCAGCCCCTTCTCTTTTTCTTCTTCTTTTTCTTATCTCTCTCTCCTACTTTTCTTTAATCATATTGTTCTCCCACTTTTTATCTTTAAAAAAGCTTGTTTCTTTTTATTATCTTCAATAAATATATATATATATTTTAAAAACCTATACGGAGATCCTAATGTACACACAATCAGATTTTTCAATCTCTCTCTTCATCCAACTCTAAATTCAAGCTCTGTTTAATATTATAAAGATCTAAAGAAAGAAATGAGTTCTAATTGCTTTCCCACTCTGCTTCCCTTTAACCACCTGTGTGTCCATGACTCCATTTTTTGACAGCCTGATTAGGTGTTTCAGGCTTTTAAAATGCACATGTACATTGGAGACGTCCACACAGGGGGCTCAGAAAGAAGTCATGTGCAGGGATATACGGTCATACGAAGGTACTCATTTTTTGGTAGAACTGGGTTTTAAGCGCACCTTTTAAACATGTGCTTTTGAGTTGTTAATCCAATTTCGCTCGTGTTTTCCCTGAAGAGATCACAATCTGTGCAAGGAGAATGAATAAGGAACAATTTCTTTGATTATGGTTTTTGATTGTTTGGGATAGCTGTACTGACATTCAAATACATGTGAAAAGAAACCAACTTTGGCCCCATCTACACTGCCATACAATGTAGATTCAAACTGGATCATGACTTCCCTGGATCTAGACGCTATACCCCTATTGATGCAGGCCAAAATCCCATTGGCTTTTTTAGCAGCTGCATCACATTGCTGGCTCATGTTTAACTTGTTGTCCACAAGGACTCCAAGATCTTTCTCACATGTACTGCTGTCTAGCCAGGCGTCCCCCATTCTGTATCTTTGCATTCCATTTTTTTCTGCCCAAGTGAAGTATCTTGCATTTGTCCCTGTTGAACTTCATTTTGTTAGTTTCGGCCCATCTCTCTAGTCTGTCAAGATCGTTTTGAATTCTGCTCCTGTCTTCTGGAGTGCTAGCTATCCCTCCCAGTTTGGTGTTGTCTGCAAACTTGATGGTCGTGCCTTCTAACCCTTCGTCTAAATCGTTAATAAAGATGTTAAACAGAACCGGGCCCAGGACGGAGCCCTGCAGCACTCCACTCGTGACTTCTTTCCAAGATGAAGACGACGCATTGGTGAGCACCCTTTGTGTTCGTTTGCTTTGCCAGTTACAGATCCACCTAACCGTAGTTTTGTCTAGCCCACATTTTACTAGTTTGTTTGCCAGAAGGTTGTGAGGGACTTTGTCGAAGGCCTTACTGAAATCCAGGTACGCTACATCCACGGCGTTCCCTGTATCGACCCAACTCGTAACTCTATCGAAAAAAGAGATCAGATTAGTCTGGCATGACTTGTTTTTGGTAAATCCATGTTGACTACTAGCAATGACTGCATTTGTTTCTAAGTGTTTGCAGACCACTTCCTTAATGATCTTTTCCAGAATCTTGCCTGGTATCGACATGAGGCTGACCGGACGGTAATTGTTTGGGTTGTTCTTTTTTACCTTCTTGAAGATAGGGACCACATTTGCCCTCCTCCAATCTTCTGGGACTTCTCCCGTTCTCCAAGAACTCTCAAATATAATTGCCAGTGGTTCTGAAATAACTTCAGCTAGTTCCTTCAGTACTCTTGGATGTAGTTGATCTGGCCCTGGCGACTTGAATTCGTTTAGAGTGGCCAGGTGTTCCTGGACAACTTGTTTCCCTATTTGGGGTTGGATTTCCCCTAATCCTTCGTCCATTTCAAGTGGCTGAGGTTGAAGATGGCTTTCTTTTTGTGAGAAGACCGAGGCAAAGAAGGCATTAAGCAGTTCTGCCTTTTCCCTGTCCCCTGTTGCCATCACCCTATCTTCTCCTCTCAGAGGCCCTATCGCCTCCTTTTTCTTCCTTTTTCTACCATAGTCACAGTCAGTGTGAGCTTTCTTGGCTGAAACTCCCTTTTCTGTACAAATTGCATACACAGAGCCTGATCTTCCTTTGTATGAATCCATCCTAGATGGCATACACTGGGGATACTAGGAAAACGGCCAACCTGCATGAACCTGTGTCGTTTCCATGTTTGACAATCCCTGTTTGGACATAATGGCTGAACGGTACTCCCATGGATATAGAAAACTGGAACAATATGAAGAAAACACTAACCAAATTATTATTTTACTTACTGACATCAGACTAAACACAGAACAATTCCCCAGAGTCTTTTTTAATCAGGAGCTGTAAATAGACTTGGACTGCAATTCTCTGTAGAGCAAAGCTTAAAGAAATGACTGTAAAGTATCTTAGTAAGGTCAGAAGGATGGCAGACGTCTTAAATGAGCTATTTTATGAGTTAGATACTCATTTTATTAGTATAAACAAGTGTAATCTTGTGAAGTGCAGACCCTGCAAGATGCCTGGAGTCATACAGCTGTGAAAGGTTTTCCTCTTCACAGAAGGCTCTGGGAGGATTTTGTGAGGGAAACGTAGGAGAGAGGGGGTTATGACAAATTTCTAAGTAAGAAATTGAGATCTGAGAGAAGAAACAGACTGAAGAGACTTCAGAGAAAGCAGCTACAAAGAAGAAAGAGCATCAGAGGAGAGAAAAGTGGAAGCCCTCTGCCCTTCTAGTATGTTCGTTCAGCAGCAGGAGTGATCAAGATTGAGACCTACAGCTGCAACTCAGCTGAGGACACACTGCTAGACTCTCTGACTGGTCATTCAACTGTGAATAACCAAGTTATTAGACTCCATCCCTTCCTATTTTTGCTAAATTTAGAAACTAGCTTGAAATTGTAGACCTGTATGAGTTGTTTCTTCTGCTGCTCTCAAATAGGTGCCAGTTTTCTATTCTGTTAAGTTGCCTGCTGATTTTTCAAGTACTGTGCAGAAAAAACTACCTTCAATTTTGTCCCTATACTAGAAAATAAATAGCCTTTGAAAACAATGTTCAAAGAAGGAGGTTTCAGAGAAATTCTCATGAGTGCATTCCCACATTTACCGTACTTATGTGATGTCCTAAAATGTATGTCCTTTTTCTACAGCCATTGCTTCAGCATCCTGCGGTCTCCCCAACTTTGCACACTTCAGATGAAAGCCGGGGAAGGCATCACGCGGCAAGGCTTCTGATACAAGACAGACTATAAGCTACATCAAGTTTAAGAGGACCATTGCTCCAAAATGTAAATTACTCTAACATTTTATTTTATAAAATGATCCTGCTTTGAGTTACTTAATTTTTTTGGAGGAGGCAATAGGAGCCAACAAGGTCATGATGACAAGTTCTGCAATATAAAGAAAATGCACACAATACTATCATCTCAGTTCACAATGATACAATGAGTTCAAAAGCATCATAACAAACTGTCATGGGACCAATTCCCAGGGCTGAATTTGCAAGTCCTGGAATTGGAGCCATAACATCAACAATCCTGAATGTTTCTTGAAACCACCTGGCAACAGAGCCTGGGAACTCGGGGTGGAAAATCATAACAATTATAATGAGTAGTTAGTGTGGGAATAGTAGAAATGTGATACAGGGGGTGGGGTTTGGTGATGATATTTACGTGTGGTGTTACGTTGCAACCAAGGTGATAAAATTGCTTGTATGTAAACATTATGTCATTCTCGACTTTTCCAAGTCGTGTGTTCTTCAATAAAGACCGGTTCTGATAGCAGCTGTCTTTGATCTGCGTTCATGCTGGTTGTTTGAAGTGAGCAGGACAATTAAGTCGAGAATCCCTTATTCTCACCCTCCTGCGGAATAGCAGTGAAGTGGAAATGAGTGGAGGGGGCGATCAAAGCCCGAAAGGAGCAGAGGGGCCCTTGCCAGAGGCGCGGCCGCTGGGAGAGGAAACGCTGCAAGCTATCGCTTCCTCTACCGGATACCCCAGACCGAACGGAATTACCCAGAGAATCCCCAGAGGAGGGAGAGGTGTCTCAGCAGCTGCAGAAACCAGCTGGGGGTCTGGAGGGAGCATGCCGGAGACCGTGGCCCTACGGTTGTCGATCTTGGAGACCAACCTGTCCAGGCTGTCGGAGACCGTGGGAAGATTGGTGCCGCTGTTGGAGGAGAATTTCCAGAAGGAGCCCACCCAATACGGTGCCGAAAGAGAGCCGAGTAAGGACGAGGCTTGGGGCCAGAGGGGCCAGCGCGCATCGACGCAGAGCCCGGCGGCGGCAGGCGGCGACGGAGACGAGGAGTACTGGCAGGAGATGGAGTTCAGGGAAAGGATGGCGCGCGAGGAGGAGCGCCAGCGAGCCATGGAGACTCTGAGACCGCCAACTCCAACAGTACTACCGACCCCCCGAATGGGTGTCGGGGTTGAAAGACTGCTGGGACCAGGGATCGGCTCCAACAGGTTAATGGATGAAGGCGAGGAGGAGCCGGAGATCCCCGGAGAAGGGGAGGATGCCCCGTACGGCGAAGGAGTGCGACGTGCGGGGGCTACAGCAGGACCTGCATTCAGATGGGTGGAAGGGCCGACAGAAGCAGTGGAATCCCGAGGGCCGCGGGGAGCGACCGCTGGGCTGGGACGCGGAGTGATTAAAGGGCCAGCTCAGGGGAACCTGATGCAACCCCTCCCCAGACCACCCATACAAAGGCAGAGGGCTGCAGAATGGATGCCTAGAAGAGAGGAGCTCAAACTAGAATTCGGAGGGGAATCTTCCGAACTGAACTTTTTCCTCATTAGCATCAGAGGATACATGGAGGATAATGCACACACATTCCCCTCCGAAGGAAGCATGGTGCGGGCCATTGGTAATACTCTGAGGAGGGGAGCGGCCAGCTGGTATGTGCAACTACATGCCAGACGCGACCCGTGTTTGAGGTCAGTGCCCCAATTCCTCGCCGCACTGGAAACCCGATTTAGAGACCCGCTGGAGCAATTAAGGGCTCGAGACCAACTAAAAGGAATAAAGCAGAGGGATAAGACGGTACCCGAGTACGCAGAAGAATTCCTCCATCTCGCAGAAAGGGTACCAGAGTGGTCCGAAGTGACCAAAGTGGAGATATTCAAGGAGGGACTGCGCCCCGAGGTGTTTAGTTGGGCGGCACACAGAGATGACCCAGAGACACTACAGGGTTGGATTCAACTGGCAGGGCGCGTCGAATCCACCCTGTCCCAAGTAAAGCGCTTCCGGAGCAGCGGCGGCGGCCAGCAGAGACCGGTGGCGAGGGGTCGGGGAGTGTCAGGACCCAGGCTGCAAGGCACCAATAACCATACACAGAGGCCAGAATCTATCTAATATCTTTATTGAAGGAATATATAAAGTTAATAAAAACAAGTGTAGAAAATAGTCCAGAATTAGACCTTTCAGGAAAGGTCAGAATTAGTCCAAAGAAACAATGTCCAATATGAAATATTAAGGTCCAAAGTTGTAATCCAAATAACCGAAACACTCACTTTGCCAAGCAAAGTGAGGGGAGATGACAAGGTCCTTTAGTCCATGAACTTGAGCAAGGCTAGGAAATAACTTGATACTTGAAACAAGGCTTGAATCGTGGAACAAGGTAACGAGGAACGAGAACAAGGTCCGTGGAATAACTGGGTAAAATCCGTGAAACAAGGCAAGGTTTAGTCCTGGGAAACAAGGCAAGGTCCGTAGGTAAACAAAGGCTGGGAAACAGGAGCGAAGGCTGGAAACCAGGACAAGGCTTGAGCAGGAACGAGGCTTGAAGCGGAGCGCGCTGTCCAGACACAACTCGCTCCGGAGGCTGACGAATTGACTCCGCGAAGTTACTTCGCGGGTAAAACACCTATATAGAGTCTAACTTTCCCGCCGAAGCAGTTCTCTGGGAACCAGAAACGAAAGCTAAACTCTGAGACCAGATGTTTGACTCCTTAAAGATTCTCACGAAAAGCAGGCTTAATTGGCTAAATTCTTAGCTGCTATTCTAGCACTCCTGCGCGAAGCTGCTTCCAAACTCCTCTGTTGTTTACAAAACTCATGGCGAGAGAACACAGGAGATGTAGGCTCAGGGTTTGTTTGACATACTTCTGGGACACAACTTTCTTGCAGGTGCAAGGTTCCCAGATCTGCCTGGGAAAGATCTGGCTGAGAAGATTCCAGTTCTGACTGGGATGGTAAAAAACCCAAGTTTTCTTCTTCATCAGGCATCACAATGTCCTGAGCAGGACTACAAGGCCCATGAGTCATCACAGGGAGAAACGAGGAAGCAGGAGAAACCCGGAGGGAGGCTGGGAATCCCCTTCAAAGGAGACGACAACAGACCTAAACCGGGATGCTTTGTATGTGGGAAGACGGGCCACCGGGCGGCAGAATGTTGGGCCCGAAAGGGAGAACCGCCCAAAGCCTCAAAACCCACGCCAGCAGCCGGGAGAAGAGCGGAGGAGGAGGTGCGAGAATCTCCGGAGAGGCTGGTGAGTCAAGACAAACGCATGCTGGTAGTGCCAATCTGCTTGTCGGGGTTAGAGAGCCGGGCCACCTGTAGAGCATTCGTGGATTGTGGTTGCTCTAGGAACATTATAACTCCGGAATTAGCAGGGGCACTAAAGTGCCAGCAGACGCTGCTTGACTCCCCAATTGCATTTTCGCAGCTAGATGGATCAGTTGCTGCTGGGGAAGTCTCTACGAAAGAAATACAGGGGATCCCATGTAAAATCGGCAAATGGGAAGGAAGAATATCCTTTGTGATAGCCCCTATTGCCACATACAATATCATACTAGGGATTCCATGGCTTGAACAGGCAAATCCCGCAGTGGATTGGAGAGGAAAGAGCCTTGCATTTAAAGTGCAACAAACACAATGGGAGATAAGCAAAATAGCAGAAGAAGAGAGCGAGGGAGATGAAGGGGGGGAAATAAACCGAGAACTATTGCCCCCTGAATACAGGGACTTTGTGGATGTGTTCAATCAGAAAGAGGCAAGTAAATTACCTCCCAAAAGGAATATAGAAGTAGAAATCGAAATAACCCCAGGAGCAAACTTACCAAAACCAAAAGTGTATCCCATGTCTGTCCAGGAGAAGGAGGAATTGAGGAAATACATTGATAAGAATCTGGCGCGAGGATTCATTAAGCCGTCCAGCTCCCCTTTGGGAGCCCCAGTGTTATTTAGGAGAAAGAAAGACAACTCTTTAAGACTGTGCATTGACTATCGAAATTTAAATGCAATTACTAAGGATAATAAATACCCTATGCCCTTAGTAAAGGATCTGATTACCGTGTTAAAGAAAGGGAGCATATTTACCAAACTTGATTTAATTGAAGCTTATCATAAACTAAGAATCAAACCCGAGGATACTTGGAAAACTGCATTTTCCTGCGCATTCGGCCATTTTGAATATAAAATTTTGCCTTTCGGTTTAAAAAATGGAGGCGCTTGCTTTATGCAGCTCATAAATGAAATATTACATCCACTATTATATCGAGGAGTATTCATATTTTTGGATGACATCCTTATCGTAAGCGAAGACAAAGAGAAACACATTGAACTAGTCCGGGAAGTCTTGCAAAAACTGAGGGAAGCAAAACTGTATGCAAAACTGTCCAAATGTGAATTTAACAAAACGCAAATTGACTTTTTGGGGTATCGAATATCTCCGGAGGGGTTAGCTATGGACCCATCTAAAGTGTCGGACGTAAAGGAATGGGGAGTGCCTCAAACCAGGAGACAATTGCAATCGTTTCTAGGATTTGCAAATTTCTATAGATCATTCATAAAAGGCTTTGCACAAATAACCGCACCCCTCACGGAACTTTTGAAAACAAAGGGGAAAGGGGAGACAGCGAAAGTGAAAGCCCCTGGCGCCAAGTTGAGCTGGACGCCAGAATGCCAAAAGGCTTTTGAAACCCTAAAAGAACGCTTTACAGAAGAACCTGTCCTAAAGCACCCCGACATTCAAAGCCCTTTCATAATACATTGTGATGCTTCGGATTGTGCATACGGAGCAGTACTATTACAAAAAGATCAAAATGGGAACTTAAAGCCTTGCGGATATTTATCTCGGAAATTCAGTGAAACTGAAAAATGTTGGCCTATATGGGAAAAGGAAGCATTAGCTATATTAAAAGCCTTAGAATGCTGGCGACACTTCCTCGAAGGGAGTGGAATCCCATTTGAAATTTGGTCTGATCATAAGAACCTCCAGTACTTACAGTCTCCTCGAAAATTATCCCCCAAACAAATTCGATGGGCACAATATTTTAGCAGGTTCGATTTCCAATTAAAGTTTTTCCAAGGGAAACAGAATGTTTTGGCAGATGCCCTTTCACGCATGCCTCAGCACGAGGTCACGACCACAGCAAAAGAGGGAACATTATTTTCTGAAAGACAATGGGGTTTAGCTGTCAGTACAAGAGCGCAGGCTCAAAGGGAGAGCACTGCTACTGTCAAATTTGAAGAATATAGTTGGGAAAAGGAACTGAAGCAGTCATATGAGGGAGATCAATGGATCTATTCCAACGCGGAAAAAGGGGAGCAGAAGGGGGGATTTTGGTTTGTGAACAAGAAACTGTACATTCCAGCAATATTAAGGGTAAAAATCTTGCATCGTTTTCATAATAACCAGAGCGCTGGTCATATGGGGATTACAAAAACGACGAAGGCAATAGCAAAACACTGTTGGTGGCCAGGGATGAGAAAGGACATAAAAAATTATGTTATCCAATGTGATGATTGTGCCAAAAATAAACCGAGAGGAGGGAAACCCATGGGACTATTACAAACGGTAGCAGAACCTACCAGGCCGTGGGAATGTGTAGCCATGGACTTTGTGGGAGAACTGCCTGTTAGCAGGGGACATCGCTACATATGGACGGTATTAGACCTGTTCTCTAAGCAGGCCCACTTTATAGCACTGGCTAAACTACCATCGGCAGAGAAACTGGCTGAATTATATATAAACCATATTTACAAACTTCATGGATGTCCCAGTAGAATAGTCAGTGACAGGGGTGTTCAATTTACAGCAAAATTCTGGGAAAAATTCTTGGAAATGCTAGGAGCGGAAAGGAGCCTAAGTTCTGCTTTTCACCCCATGACAAACGGGGCGGTAGAACGTACTCAACAGACGCTGGGGCAGTTTCTTCGCATGTACTCTAATCTGAGACAAAATGATTGGTCTAAGTGGCTAGCCTTCGCTGAACTAGCTTTTAACTCTGCCGTACATTCTGCAACAAATAAAACCCCCTTTGAGGTAGTTTACGGATATGAAGTCCAGCCTCTGCCCCAATTGCCAAGGTGGACAGAGAATGAAGAAACAGGGGCAGGGAAATGGAAAACACAAATGCTAGAATGTTGGAGTCAGGTAACTGCATCCTTGAAGGAAGCTCACAAAAAGTATAAAACTTTCGCAGACAGGAAAAGGGTGGAAGGCGATAGATTGGAAAAAGGGGACTTAGTATGGTTAAGCACACAAAACATCAAATTGGGACTACCTTCAAAGAAACTGGGCCCCAAATTTATTGGACCTTTCAGGATACAGAGTGTGATGAACGAAGTAACTTTCCAATTATCCTTACCAAAAAGCTTGGGGAAAATACATCCAGTGTTCCATCGCAGTTTATTAAAAAAGTATATGGGTACTTTGGACAAAATGGATACCTAGTATTCTTGTTTGGTTTATTTCAGAGTCATGATGGAAGAAGCACAGAAGAGGAGGACGGAGAAAAGGGGGGCGCCATGTCATGGGACCAATTCCCAGGGCTGAATTTGCAAGTCCTGGAATTGGAGCCATAACATCAACAATCCTGAATGTTTCTTGAAACCACCTGGCAACAGAGCCTGGGAACTTGGGGTGGAAAATCATAACAATTATAATGAGTAGTTTGTGTGGGAATAGTAGAAATGTGATACAGGGGGTGGGGTTTGGTGATGATATTTACGTGTGGTGTTACGTTGCAACCAAGGTGATAAAATTGCTTGTATGTAAACATTATGTCATTCTCGACTTTTCCAAGTCGTGTGTTCTTCAATAAAGACCGGTTCTGATAGCAGCTGTCTTTGATCTGCGTTCATGCTGGTTGTTTGAAGTGAGCAGGACAACAAACAATCATGAATATATGATTTTTTTTTTTAAAAAAAACCCACAGAAGCCGTTTAAATAAGGCCAAAAACCTTTAGAATTTGAAGTGCAAATACTTCTTCCTCACAGTTTTTTTTTTCTGGTTAGGACTGAAAATTAGCTTTTAAGCCATTTGTAACACACACAAACAAATCTGCAGAACTCAGGGATGAGAAGAATATTTTCCCCAAAATATTCCCAAGAAATGAATAAAAAATGTGTTTATTGTCTATTCAGAAAGCGTAATGAGAATGAACATGCATGGACAAGGATCTTTGAAATTCAGGACCATGTAGAAAATTCCTGGAGAAGTATCCTCTCTATGAATTTTTTACATTCTCCAGGGTGACTATATGTAACTTCTGGAGGAAGCACACCATAGAATCTCTTGGACAACATAGAAAGCTCCTAGAGACAACATATTTTATGAAATGCAGGTATTTATTTATAGTATTTATATTCCACCCATCTCATCCCGAGGGGAACTCGGGGCAGATCACAGAACACATACAGCAAATATTCAATGCCATTATACACAGACAGGACAGACACAGTACAGATAGAGGTATATGGGCATTTCCCATCTTTGGCGTCCTGGAGTTTGCGCTCGATTCCAGCCACGAGGAGGTGCTGTTGTTCCATCCTCCATGTAAAAGAGCCCTGTTCACAGACTTCCTCCTTTTTTATCTGGTATTTCCTTATGGTGCCAATTAAAATACCTCCCCACCAAAGTGGCACCTATTTATCTACTAACAGCTGTTTTCGATCTGTTAGGTAAGCAGTGAGCTGGGCTGAAGGTCAGGCCCTCACCCCGACCAGGGTTTCCAATGGCCAACCTTTCAAGATTTATTGTAGCTGATGGTTAATCTGCTGGGCTAAAGCCCAGTAGGTAGGTCAAGCCATGGTTACTGGTTTCGCTCATACATGTTTCATGCTGTATTTCTGTAAGAAATATGTCCCAAAGTGTGGGTAGTCTTCAGAAACAGAACAGTTTCCAAATACTTTACTAAATTTGCTCATTGTCTACTTCAAGATGAAAATTAGCAAAGAAATATATTCCTAAATAGGTTCCACTTTCTAACTTGACTACAGGGCAGGTGAAATTTGAGCTCTGAGAATAGTCACACTGATAAATGGTGGCACATATACTAAAATGTGCAGGTTTCAAATGAAAGCAAAACACAGTTTCAGCATACATTTGTCAATGGGGGGATGCATTGAAATGACATCTGCAATTGAAATATGCATAGAGTCATAAAAGCATTTTAAAAAGATGGACCTTGTCTCACAAAACAGCAAAAAACATGATAGAGCCAGATATATACCAGATATGGAGATAGAGTAAGAGAAAATATATGCTAACGCAGACTAGTTGTGACATTTAACAGATGTGAAGGTATCTGGGCAGAAGAAAAAATGAGGGTCTCCATGGTAATAAAATTAGAGAAAGCATGAAAACTATAAAGAAGCAAATGTATGACTAAAAGAAAATCAAAGAATACAGATAGAAAGAAAATATCTAGTTTGAAAAATAAAGAAGCCTGGAGAATTTCTATAATAAGCAAGGAAAAATATCAATGACGTAGACAACATGAAAAGGAAGGATAGCCTATACTTTCTTTATTATACTCCTTCAGAAGTTGATTTATGTTCATCATCTCATCTTTCTAGTTGCAAGATGCAAAAAATTTGTTTTTTTTCTATATAGTGCTCATTCTATATTCTAAATCCATATAATTTTTAGAAAGTATTTAATATGCCGCCGCTGCTGCTGCTGTTATCGTTGTTGTGTGACTTCAAGTCATTTCTGATGACCATAAGGCGAACCTATCATGGGATTTTCTTAGTTTGATTTCCTCAGAGGAGGTTGGACATTGCCTTTCTCTGAGGCTTAGAGAGCATGACTTTCCAAAAGTAACTTGGTGGTTTTCCCATACATGTGGCCAAAATATTCTACATTAAGGCCAAAACCCAAAAAGGCCTAGAAAATGGACTACACTTTGAGCATATATAAATATTAGGCATGTCCGATCGATGAAAAAAATGTTTCAATTCTCGTTTCTAAAGTAGGGGGCGCTGGTGCTTCGATATAGAAAGTATTTCCGATTTTTTTCACCCAAAAATTTTGGATATTTCCGAAAATTCGTAATGATTCTAAATGTTTCTAAAATGGCGGACGCGCATGCGCAATCGCCCCAAAAAAAGGAACCCGGGTGGGGGGACTTTTACAGGGCTCTCCCGCCCTCATTTCTTGAGCTATCCTCATCAACCCTAGCCCCCACCTTTGCGTCCATCATGGAAGCGTTTGATTGGCCGGGGAGTGGCAGCCATGTTAGGCTGCGCTAAGCTCCCATTCTAGGTAGGTTGCAGAAACAAAAAAATTTTTTTACAAATATTTTAAAAAATATATTAAAAGAAATTTTGGGGGGGGGGGGGAATTAACGAAACATTAAGAGTCAATTAGAGAATGGGCCAACAATGGTTCAAATTACATTGCTGGTTGCGCTGTGAGACAATGTCTCAGAATGTGTATCAAAAAGTGAGAACAATCCGAAATAATTCCGATATACGATTCAAAACGACTTTTTGGACATGTCTAATAAATATCCTTTGGGAAGCAGAGCAATTTGCTATGATATTCAGTTCTCACATGGTAATCTATTTATTCCAACTCCAATCTTAATTTTCCCTCAATTCATAATACTATCTCATATGTGTAGATTTTATTTTAAAAAAATACAAATTTAACTTGGTTTGCAGAGTGGAGGTGATTTCCTTTTTTAAAAAGCTTTGTTACATCTGGAAACAATAAAGGACACCTGAAAGGTCTGGTTTATTGTTTCATTTGCTCTCAAAAGATGTTCTGGCTGTGTGTGGAAAGAGGTCTGCAAACCAGCAAAAAATGTGTGAGCTCATCTTTCATCATTAGAAAATTTTAATCCTTTTTCAATTTCCTTCTTGTGACAAGTCTTGCTTTGCTCTTGGTTTCAGGATGTTAATTTAAAAAAGATTTGAAAAGAGGAAGACAATATTTACATGGATCCTTTTTGGCATGCAAATCCCCAGAGCAGCTGTAACTTAAATTAAACAGAATGATTAAACAGTCCCTCCATTAGCAAGGAAAAACAATTGCCAAAATAAGCATGGTGTAGCTATACACACACAGCCGGCAACTGCCTCCCAGCCACAATTAATGGTAATTAATGCCTCTGCCAACATGAGGGACATGTTGCATTTTATCTCAAGTGCCACTGCTCAAAGGGCCTTTGGATATTGGAAAATAAGACCTTTTGCCTCAGTAGTTAGTAGTTCAGAGTAAATCAAATTAAATATACCCTTATGTTTGCCTTTCCCTCATTGTTTATACTATGGAAAATATACAGGTAAAGTCCAGCCATGCCATATTACATCTGAATGAGAAGCAATGAAAAATTAATAGCATTTATAATTGTGGCTGCAGCACAGAGAGGGATAATATAGGGATGAATAAAACATCTAGGCCTAAATGTTGTAAAAATCGCCCACAGCTTTTATTTGGCAATAGCTCAGAGAGTTTGGCATAGTATAGAATCAGCAAAAGACAACTTGCCTGCTCTCTGGTTCCAACATCCAGCCCATGTTCTAAAATGGGAATGGAAACATTTTTCTATCTACTATAGCGTATGTCAATGACATAATATCAGCTTCCCAGCCATCTAGTGCTCTAGTCTTCAAGATAGGCTGTATCCTATAGAAGTTTCTGCAAGACCCTCTAAAACAATGCTTCTCAAGCTCTGCTACTCCAGGTGTTTTTGACTTCAGCTCCTACGATTCCTAACATCTGGTAAGATGGCTGGGATTTCTGAGAGAAGAACACCAAAACACCTGAAGGAACAAATTTTGAGAAACACTGCTCTAAGGAAACAATGCTGAAGCTAATGCTGGGGTCCTAATTTATAATCCAAAGACAAACCAGAGGGAACATGTTCCCTGTTCCAAGGACTCATCCACAAAGCAATTTTGCTCATTGGCCTCCAGGGTTGGAGCAGAAGCAAGATGCAGCCAAGTGGAACCAGTCTATCCTGTTTGCGGAAGAGCAGTTTTTCTCATTACATTCCCTGTGCAAATCCTTCTCTCCTATCATTTAATTGAGAGCCAGTCTAGTGGAAAAACACAATCCCAAAGTACTCCCCAAAACAATGGAGAATCTAAACTGTAACCCCCAAACAAATGAAGAACACAATATAACTAGCAACATCAACCCTGATGAAATCATTCACTGCTGGCCTTTCTGGTTGGCAAAATAACAGTTAACAACAAAATGATATAGTGACTGAAAAATAATTCTAGTCTCACTCTACTAAGTTGGCAGCATTGTTTCATATCAGACTCATGCAGCCTAGTTTACCAAAACCTGGCCCACTTCAGTTTACAGGAAGCCTAAAGGGAGAATAAAGAACAATTTGAGAGCTGAATGATGCACTCCTCCAACAGTAGATTTCTCTCTGGAAAGTGGAATTGAACCATGGATAAAATGGACAATAGTATAAATATCATTCAAAAGGGAAGAACACAATGGTTTCACTTTGGAAGAGTCTACCGTGGTTGCTAAGTCTGTAGCCACACATACCTGATGAACATGCTACTGGACAGCACTGGACCATCACTCACCTTCCATAATGTCATTGCTACTCCCAGATGGCCACAGAGTTCCATGTGAGCTATTTTCCATTGTGAAAGGCTGCATGATCAGGAAGAATTCATAGCAAGAAGTTGTATAATTTATCAGGTTTTTAGGCTTTCTGCCAAAGAATGCTGGACCTTCAACACATTATAGCTACCAAAATTCCATAGCATTGAGCCTTGGCAATGAAAGTGGTGTCAAACTGCATTTATTCTACAGTAAAGATGGACTCTAAGACTTGTAAAGGTAGCCAGGAAGAAATTACATAAGACCCTCAATTGTAAAGACATATCACTGAATGCCAAAGTGAGAATCATCTAGGCCAGTGTTTCTCAAATTCTGCTCCCCCAGATGTTTTGGACTTCAGCTCCCAGAAATCCCAGCCAGCTTACCAGCTGTTAGGAATGGGGGGGGGGCAGTTTGAGATCTAGGCCATAGTAGTTCCAATTTCTATGTACAGTTGTAAAAGCTGAACAGTACAAAAAAAGTTGACAGGATGAGAATCAACTTATCTGAAATGCAGTGATAAAGTTTTTCAGATACTGTGAATAGCGAATAAATAAATAAACCCCACATGTTGCCATAAATCAAAGTCAACATGATGTCAAATAGCAACAATTAATCTGATTTCTTTTTTTGGATAAAGTTACAAGCTGGGTAGATGCAAGGAACGCCATGGATGTAGCGTATCTGGATTTCAGTAAGGCCTTCGACAAGGTCCCCCATGAGCTTCTGGCAAACAAACTAGTCAAATGTGGGTTAGGCAAAACTACAGTTAGGTGGTTCTGTAATTGGTTAAGTGAACTTCTGGCCTAAGAATATCATAGCATTCTGCTGGATGACCTAGTAAATGCCTAGAAAGGGTGTATTTTATTAGACACAGTGCAAGTAAACTACGGATACTGTACATTGCAACAAGGTAACAATTACAACAAGGTAACAATTACAACATTTTTCCACAGCTACAGATGTTACAGAAATGTGCTAAACCACTCACTAAAATGCACAAATTTTCTTTGAAACCAAAGAAGAGAAACCCCACAGTCCCATGGTGATTTGCATTGAGGAGAATTTTTTTAAGTCATCTAATTTACTGTGCAAGCATGAAACAAGTCAGGATTTATATCCCTAGAGCCAAATGAATACTATTGCTTTAAAAAAAAAATCTTCATGCTGTGTCTTTTAAATGGATACCATAATCAGCCCTCTGGGTTGTAAAGTCATAGATATGACTTAACATATTTTCCATGCATTTTAACATAGTCTTGATTTCATTCCGTGCATTTTCTTTTTTTCTTTTACCTTTTTAGTATCTTAACAAATGACGCTTTTCGCTCCCCCAGGGGAATCAGAAGAAGCAAATGAAATCAAGTAAAATAATACCCAGCTCTCCTTTTTCTTCTCCTTATATTGTCTCACTGATGGCTTTTGACAAGATGATGATTCATTTCTCATGACTCTGAGCATCCATCATCCAGTTTCATATTCATCTCCCCTCCACAGTTGGTGAATAAATTGAGAGTCTTCCTTAACTTCAGCAAGACTTCCATGCATTTCATTTTAGTGTGGATCTCCCTACTCCTTAAATTTCTGTTTTTCGACAAGTACAGCAAGCTTCCGAATACTGGCAACATTCAAGCAAAAGCCCATTATTCATCATTTATCTGTGCTGAGCTGTCTTTAATGTCTATTAGTCTTTAAATATTCTGAGACTTTCCTTATCTTCCCACGTCCTGCCCTGGTATATTTATTCAGCTTTCATGTGTCTGCCTAAGAATTTCACTTTTTCCTTGTTCTTTTAAGTATTTGCGGTCTCATTTCCAATGATGCTATTACAAAGCAGTGTTCCAAAAATGAAACATGAAAAATTGAATTAATGATTTTTATTAGCAAAAAAAATGGATTTTTATAAACTTAATTAGGCCACTCCATTAACACTTTTTGACTCTAGCAGGCAACTTTCCATATATATCTGTCACAGTTAAATCTAACCAATGGGCTGTTTCAACAGGAACTGGAAAATACATTGCTGTGTGTGCAAGCAGATAACTCCCTCATAAAAAAAGAAAATAAGGAATGATTGGCTGGTGGGGATAATCCATACTGGAAGGAAATGTAGGAACTTGTATTTTTTTTTATGTATGAGCTATATCCCAAAATATACATATAGTACATCTCTGAGATCTTGAGAACAAATTAGTCCTCGCCTGACATTAATTTCTGCATGAATACTTTTTACAAAAGGAATACATAATTTTCCAAGAGTCCAACTGATCTTTGTGTCCCACAGTATTTTCTTATTGGATTACAGGATCCTCCCATCCTCCCAGTATTTATGTAGAAATCTGTGTGGTTTTTCAAATGTATGTATTTCAAGATGTGCACATTTCTGGATATGTTTTTGATAAATGTATCTAATTTGAGCCACTTTAAGTCCCCTTCAGGGGAGATAAAGCAGGGTATAAGTAAAGGTAAAGGTTTTCCCCTGACATTAAGTTGGTAAAGGTTGGTGCTCATCTCCATTTCTCAGCCGAAGAGCCAGCGTTGTCCATAGACACCTCCAAGGTCATGTGGCTGGCATGACTGCTTGCAGCGCCGTTACCTTCCCGTTGAAGTGGTACCTTTTGATCTACTCACATTTATATGTTTTCAAACTGTTAGGTTGGCAGAAGCTGGAGCTGACAGCAGGAGCTCACTCCGTTCCCCGGAATCAAACCGCCAACCTTTTGATCAGCAAGTTCAGCAGCTCAGCGGTTTAACCCACTGTGCCACTAGGCTCTCTTAAAAGCAAGGTATAAATAAATATAATAATAAAATAATACTACTAATAATAATTTCCATTTCCAATATGTTTTCCTAATAAATGAAAGCACATTTGTATTCACTTATCAAACACACTTGCATTCTTTTGAAATGTATACATTGTTTTGTGTGCACATATTTTCCTTGACAAATATAATGTATGTCACTAAATCTAGGACACCATTGATTCCAAAATGCACCTTCCTTTTTTGAGCTTCAATTTAAAAAAAGAATTGCCAACCAACACCCAAAATAAAAAGACCACACAACAGATATGAGTTGAAAACTTTTATTAAAAGTTAGCTAAAACTTTTTAATTAATTAAACTAGTAAAACCCAGTTTACTCCACATTAACGGGTCTCACATTAAAGGCCTGTCTAGAAGGGCCCTAACTGATTAAAAACAGATTAAAGCAACTTTTGTGACAAAATAAACACAAGTAAAATAGTCTCCAAAGCCAATCCTGGCTTTAAAACCCCCAAACCATGGTAAACAATGGGATTTTGAATGGCCACTGAAAATTTATCAAGAAGGGTGCCTGCTTGATTTCTAATGGGAGCCCCATAATCAAGGTATTGCTAGAGAGAAAGCTCTCTCTAGTACGTGCATCAACTGAGCCTCCAAGGGTAATGAAAAAACAGAATATTTTAAAACAATGATGGGCAACCATGGAAGACTAGAGAGTCACATTAGCCCTCCAGGAGACCTGGCAAATATGGAAGCATGTATTATGAGCTGATCTCAGGACTCAGACAATGAGGTGAAAGAGAAGGAAGAAGTGCCAACTCTTGGCCTTGAGAATTGCAGCTCCCAGCAGCCACAAAACATAGAGCAGGAAGTGCAAGCTTCTGAGCCTGAAAGTAGCAACCCTCAGCCACACTCAGCCACAAGACGAAGTCACAAAGGTGTCTACCTTGGTAGAACATAGACAAGAAATTGAGAGCCTCAGAAGATCTCAACACCTTTATCGGAAACTCTTGGTAGTCAGGACGCAGCTAATGGATTCTGCTGAACTATAAATCTAACAGCTGTAGCCCTGGGAGTTTTGTTGTTATCAAGCAACTTTGTGGATGCAGCAACTATCCAGCTCTGAATCTTTGGGTCATGTTTCCCATGTGACTTGACCTTGGCTTCATTGTAGTCTACCTTTTCAGACTTTCCCAGATAGATTCATTCCTACAGTGGGCACAAAAACAGCCATGAGGGCCACATGCAGTCTAGGGCCCAGGCTGTGGCGCAGGCGGGAGAGCAAGCCAGCTGCAATTAACTGCAATGAATCACTCTGACCAGGAGGTCATGAGTTCGAGACCCACTCGGAGCCTATGTTTGTTTGTCTTTGTTCTATGTTAAAAGGCATTGAATGTTTGCCTATATGTGTAATGTGATCCACCCTGAGTCCCCTTCGGGGTGAGAAGGGCGGAATATAAATGCTGTAAATAAATAAATAAATAAATAAATAAATAGGGCCTGCACTTTACCCACCCTTGCATTACACCTTTATCAGGGCAGGATATGCATCATGAATTTTGTTGAGGATCTCATATTCTGAGGAAAATTCAAAAGTAAACTAGAAGCTGAGGCAGTGGTTAAAAGGGGAATGGTGATACATGGTCTGTAAAACACAAACCATTTAACAACCTGACATTTACTGTTGTTGTAGCTTCTAAACATTTTCAAGGGAATAATGCATACTGAACATTATAGCCCTCTGATCAAGGAAAGCTTGCAGTTGACTGGTGGAACATTCCAAGTTCCAGTCATGAATGTATTATCTGATATTCTGAATATTTTAAAAATGTAACTACAGCTAGGTATGTGCATCCATGCATATAACCCCACTTTGTGGGTGGAGGTCAGGAGAGGAACATTAATCTGTACACAACTGAATGTCAGAGATAGAGCATTGCAAATCTAACGAAAACAAACATCTGCCCTGAATGTGTATTTGAGACAACCTTCCCCTGCAATAATTACATATGTCTATACAATGTCACAGATGGAAAAGCAAAGGAAATCGTTTTTAAATATGACTCAGTGCACAGAAATTAACTGCAAGGTACATTTCACTTTCACACACATAGATGATCCTCTCCTAAGCAACTTACATAAAAGTTTTACCTCCCAGAAACCTCCATATTGAATGTGACCATTGACAGCAACTGAGGATGTATCAGCACAGAACAGGTATAGCCGTTGATATATTCCATGGCTTCTTCCTATGGGAAGAATCTAGTTTGGTGAGGCACTAAAAATCCTCCAACAAACAACTCTAATTCTAAAGTTCAGTGAAGTAAACCAAAGACTTTTATTTATTTATTTATTTATTTATTTATTTAACATATTTCTATCCTGCCTTTCTCACCCCAGAAGAGACTCAAGGTGGCCTTACAACAGGAAGCAATTTGATGCCATACATACAGGTAACAAATAAACAGTTAGAATTAAAACATCAATTATTAAAACATCAATTAAAATCACGCCATCCAAAACATAATCCAGGCCCATTCCATTTATCAAACACATTGAATCACAGTCATTTATTGCACTTCTTCAATTATTTGTCAAAAGCTTGGTCCCAAAGCCAGGTCTTAAGGTTTTTTTCCTGAAGGTTACAAGAGAAGGGGCTGATTTAATTTCATTGGATAGGGAGTTCCACAGATGAGGAGCCACCACTGAGAAGGCCCTGTCTCTCATCCCCACCAGTTGCGCCTGCGAAGGGGGTGAGACCGAGAGCAAGGCCTCTACAGATGATCTTAACCTCTGAGATGGTTCATAGAGGGAAATACAATTATACAGGTAAACTGGGCCAGAACTGTTTAAGGCTTATAGGCTAAAGCCAGCACTTTGAATTATGCTCAGTAGCAGACTGGCAGCCAGTGGAGCTGGTGTAGCGGGGGGGGGGGGGTGTACTCCCTGTACCCCACTCCAGTGAGCAATCTGGCTGCCACCCGTTGGACCACTTGAATCTTCCAAATAGTCATCAAAGGCAAACTCACATAGAGCACATTGCAGTAGTCTATTTGAGATGTAACCAGAGCGTGGACTATCGTAGCCAAGTGTGACTTCCTAAGGTACGGGCGCAACTGGCACACAAGTTTTAATTATGCAAAAGCTCCCCTAGCCACCGCCGAAATCTTGAGTTCCTGGCTCAGCGATGAATCCAGGAGAACCTCTCAGGATCCCACAGGATGGAACAGTAGAGATCAGACTGATATAACAGCAATGCAGAAACACTCAGGCCCTTTCCACACTGTACTATATCCCAGAATCTGGACACAGATTATCTGCTTTAAACTGGATTATATGAGTCTCCACTGTCAGATAATCTGGGATAAGCAGATAATCTGGGATTAGATCCTGGGATATAGGGGCAGTGTGGAAGGGGCCTTAGAGATATATGCATGGATTTCTTTTCCTTCCACATCAGTACCCACCTACTCCAGCTTTATTGGTCTTACATCATTTTGCTACTCTGATAATTCCTCGGATGTTTACCCATGCAAAAAACTGACAATATTGCTCTGCAGTTTTAACTGAGAAAAAATGATGTGCAAACTCTACAATTGATTTGTAGAGATGGCACCAAGTCCTAGACTTCTCATTTAACAACTAGGCAAGGCAGACATATAAAAGCACATAGAAGCACACTGAGACAAACTGCCATCCAAATCTATCGTCATTACTGTTAATCCTGTTAAGCTTTGGGGCAGCTGGATAAATGTGCAGATATTTGCTTATCCTCTCAGTTTTCTATCCCTTGTAAAGTTAATACCTTTTCTTCCTTGTGGGAATGCCACTGTAGCATTTGCTACTGGAAAACATAGAGATTAGCAGAACAACAATTTACTGACATATCTCCTCGAGCAAAACTAAATAAGACGGGGTTTCCCCCTCCCTAAGCTTTTTGAAGAAATAAGGGGGGAAAAAGGCAGACATGTTCTTGTTCTTTCTTCTCTGTTCAAAGCAGTGAGGTTAATCCCCTACTCCACAGTCTGGATTGTATATTACCACTATTTTGTTATCTTCATTGGTAGAATCATAATCCCATTAATTTAAGTGGTGATGGGTAAAACATCGAATCTGCACAAACAGTGAACTAGGCCAAAAATGTGACAGCATGGATCAGTACCTAAGGACAATACAAAAGGATATGGAAGAAATCTGAAGTGAGTTCAGTTTCAAACCAAAACATTCATACCTTTGCTGCTCACAGGTACTTTTAAAAAGATGATATTTGTCATTGTCATTTGTTATTTAAGCCATTTCCAATTTATGATGACCCTAAAGTGAACTTATCACTAGGAGTGTGCAATTTGGGTAAACCCCGTGCCATGTCCAATTTTTGGGTGCCCCCAATCTGTTGTTTTTTTTCAGGAACGTACAGAATTTAGGAGGGCAAAATGCAATTTTTTGATCCGGCAGTCAGAAGATGGAAGAGCTCGTCTTGGTATATATAGACCAGCTTGGAAAAAAGACACGTGAGCCACTTTTTTGCTCTGGTTGTTATTGAGGGATGCAAGACTAAGGGGGAACCCCCCCCCCCCCCGTGCCCACACTCTTGGCTGCTGCCACAGTGCAACCAGTCAATTTCAGCCGAGTTAATTCAAGTCCCATTGCATGCTCCATTTACGGACATTTGGTTGCCAGATCAGCTGAATTTCTTGGATCCTGTTTTGAAAAATGGCACGATGCACACCCATACCTATCACATGGTTTTGTAAGGCTAAGAGAGTGCAACTTTTCCAAGGTCATCCAGTGGGTTTTCATAGCTGAGGAGGAATTCAAATTCAAATTCTGGTCTCCAGAGGTGAAATCTAACTATAGTACTATACCATACTATACATGAAATTCCCTTGGTTTCCTCTGTTTTGTACACTTATAACTGCTAAGGAAGCTGTATGAGTTATAACGTTAGTGCTGGATTTGGGGCTACTCCGGGCCAGATTTACACCAGAGTAACCTGCCTGGTGTAGATGCAGCTTTAGGGGTTTCCAGACTCATATAAAATGTTCAAACAGATTAATAATAATGATATTAAAATTGTAGTAATTTTTAAATAGTTGTCAGAACTGGAAAAAAAGTTTTGAAGATTAAAAGTCTTTGATACGTGAGAAGACACATTCACACAGTTGCAGGAGGTGAACAGCAATAGAAATGGCTGAAGATCTCATTGTCAGAGCAGGAACTTCCTAGAGACAGTTGCAGCCAGCAGCTAGACTAAATTGCAACAACATTTTAGTGAGCAGAGCGTGAACATTTAGCAACTAAAGAAGACTCTGTTCAATAGTGGGAGAGCACTTCATTGCCTGAAAAAAGAACTGTCTTCCATTTTCAAAAATGAAGCTAAGGACCAATTATCTCTGAAAATGTGGTGAAGAGTTCCTGCATTTGATAGATAATCACTTTCTTTTTTAAAAGGTCAGTTAACAGTGCAATGCTATACTTGTGTACTTAAAAGTAAGTATCATTGAGTTCAGTTGGGCTCACTGCTGGGTTGGTGGGGATAGGAAGGGCTATAGCCTAACAAAGAATCTCTGAAAAGGGCTTCTAGTTTTATAAAAATGAAGAGAAACGTTCTTTCAGATAATATTAGATGTGTGAGGTATCTCATGCATATCAGAGCCAGAACTATATTGATTTTCCATTAAGAAATCATTATCATTATTCCATTGCAAACCTACAAAGCCCTGAAAATATCAAACAAACCAATGATGGCTTCAGTTATTGGTAGAATACTCTGAAAAGCAGTAACGGGCTCTCATCTTGCAAAATGCATATTTTGCTTCATAATTTATAATCTAGAAGGCTGTGAAACCTGCTTTTGAAAAAAAAACTGCCCCCTCTTTGTGCATGTCATTGAGGATGCCAGCTTTCTCTTCGAACCTCCATAAAGACTAAAGTCCTTCTCTAGGGACCTCATCACACCAGAGCAGGGGTCCCCAAACTAAGGTTTGTGGGCTGGATGTGGCCCTCCAAGGTCATTTACCTGACCTCTATCCTAAACTTTAGACTTAAGTCTAAGTCTGAAATGACCTAAGTCTGAAATGACTTGAAGGCACACAACAAGAACAATCCTAATTTTGGACTATTTCATCATAGTCCGGCCCCCAAACAGTCTGAGGGACCGTGAACCGGACCTCCACTTAAAAAGTTTGAGGACCCTGCACTAGAGCATGAATCCACTTTAAATCCAGTTTCTGCCTCCTGCAGAATTCTGTGGCTAGTAGTTTAGGAAGGGCCCTTTAAATTGCTCTGCCAGGCAGGTCCTGGGCCTCACTAAACTACAACCCCCAGAAATCAGCAGGAGACAGAAACCGGATTTAAAACTGATCCATACTTTAGCATGATGAAGCTGGTAAATGTCAGCAAAATATGTCATTATTCTATGGTTATCTCTCCAATCCTTTCCTGTTTTCAACCAGTTATAAAATGGCCATTTAGACTATCACAGGAAAAGCCTGGGCATGGCAAATGGAGAAATTAGAAACTTTGAGTCTTTTTCCAGCCAAGCCATTGTTAGTTTTATAAATTATGTCTATTATTTCATGTGGTGCTTTTGAAGAATTCACTGCTGTTTATATTATTACACTTTTGATTACTTTGGGAAAAAATTATTGCATGTACAATTTTACAAGGGATAAATAGTTTCAATTAATTTGTTCCGGTTTTAGTTATTATCTACAACAATTATTGCAATGGAATTGGTTTATAGCAGAACTTATTCAGTGTCTAGCAATTCTCATTATTATACGCCGGAGGGATTCCCTGTCATTAATATATTGCCTTTCTAACAACAGAGCTTCCTCAGCGATAGGTGCTTCAACAATCAGATTCACAAATCAAAAGTATTTCTGTTGTTTGTCTATCTACCTATTTATCTGGACCTCATCACATGAAAGCAGGGAAAGGGGGGGGATAAGAGGGAACCACATTGTTTCGTTCCCTACCATGCCTTTCTGTTTTCAGGGATGGCCACCATTTCATATCCTTTCCTCACTTAGATCCAGCTTCTGTTGTTGGAAGTCGGGTAGCACCCGGCTCCTGAAAATTGAGTCTTTCCTCCATTTCCCACAATGGAGTCCCATGGACAACCACAAGAAATGGCCTTTCATCATGTGATGGCCTCTGTGGGAGTATGGAGAAAAAGAGAGAAGACTGCATGAAATGAAATACTACCTTTGTCATCTTTGTCTACCACCTATCAATCTGAATCACAAAATGTAAGCGTATTTGGGGATAACAATGTTACAAAATTGCTTTCATGCATGAATTTTTAAAAACCTGGACTCACCTCAAATCCAGCACTGGCTATCAACATGATGTACTTTGACTTCTGGTGAATATCTGCTCTTAGCCTGACTTTGGACCTCATCACACGAGAGCATCTATCCACTTTAAATCCAGTTGCTGCCTCCTGCAGAATTCTAGGTTTTGTAGCTGAGGGAGGGGCCTTTAGGACTGCTCAGCCAGAGAGGTCCTAGCCTCAATAAACTACAAACCCCAGAATTCTGCAAGACAGCAACTGGATTTAAAGTGAATAGATGCTCTAGTGCAGTGGTTCTCGGCCTGTGGGTCCCCAGGTGTTTTTGGCCTACAACTCCCAGAAATCCTAGCCAGTTTACCAGCTGTTAGGATTTCCAGGAGTTGAAGACAAAAACGTCTGGGGACTCACAGGTTGAGAACCACTGCTCTAGTGTGATGAAGTCCTTTGTTTCACTTTCAGCTATGTTGGGTGATACTGCAGAATTTGCAGGATCTCTGTAGCATCTGTGGGTTTTGTATCTGTCTGTATCACCACTTCAGCCCCATCAAAGCCAGAATCAGAATCAAATGCCAGGAGTTCTTGAAAACAAAGCCAAGGTCAGAGTCCAGAACTCAAATGCCAGAAGTTGGAGTGCTATGAATGCGATTTCCTGCTTCTTGGCAGGGGGTTGGACTGGATGGGCCATGAGGTCTCTTCCAACTCTACTATTCTATGAATCTAAGTTCAGTTATCAGAGTCCATAACTCATAAGACAGGAATTCAAGAATTCAAACCAAAGGACAGCGGAGCCAGGGTTCAGAGCAAAAAGACAATGTTATCTGTTACCCAGAGTGACTCTGCATAGGCCTCTTTATGCAGAAGTCTCAGCTAATGCTCATTTCATCAAGCCTTCAACATTAATTTCAGAGATCAGTGATACTTTCCTTGTACTAAAAGATCAGGTATGATTCATCATTTTCAAGCTTGCTCAAAATACGGAGGTATCTGTTTACGCTAGAGCAGGCATGGACAAACTTTGGCCCTCCGAGTATTTTGGATTCCAACTCTCAGAAATCCCAGTCATCCTACTGGCTGTTAGGAATTGTGGGAGTTGACGTCCAAAACACCTGGAAGGCCAAAGTTTGCTCATGCCTGTGCTAGAGGCTGGCCAATCCCTCCCAAAAATGAGGGGAAAGGGACCAACACAGCATTTTGAGGCCAGGTTCTGTGGTTAATATAATCACCCACTTAACCTCAAACCAGTTTCAGACCTATCAATCTAATCACCCATGTAGTGAAACTAGTTCTTCCCAAACCCGTTCCAAGCTACATTACAGTGTCAGTGTAGATGTGCTGTATGGGTTCCCTTCTCCAGGCTGAATCTACACTGCCTTATATCCCAGGATCTGATCCCAGATTATCTGCTTTGAACTAGATTATATGAGTCTTCACTGCCATATTATCTGGGATCGAAGGGGCCCAAGTAGCAGTGTATGGAATGAGGAATAGGGAAATAATGAGTCTGAAGTCACAGCTACCTTATCTGAATGGGGCATCTCTTATTTTAATGCGGTAGAAAAGAGAAGGAGTATAGATATCAAAGGAAAATATTTAGTGGATCTTGAATACTTCTAACACACACACACACACACAAAGAAGCCATCAAAACTGAATAGACTAAAAAGTGGATTTCTTCTTTCTCTAATTCAAAAAGAAGAATCACTTCATGGTCATCCTGATGACAAATTACCTGTTCTAATTCCCTCTAATTCCCATTGATTCCTGTGGCTTGAGATGTCAAGGGCTATGATTTCTATAGAAAACAATTTAAGCACAATACTGAATTGAAACAGGTTCATATTGAGACCTGCCATTTACTTGACACCCCCTCCCATGCCCCATTTTTGAAGACAGGGATGAAATATGAAATTCATCCTGCATTTAGCTTGATTTGTCACAATGTTTAAAAATAGCATTAGTACTTCTCAAAATGTTTCAGCCCTGGAAACCCAAAGGAAAGGAATAGATTTTAAAAATCCAAGTAAATAATAACATAAGTTAACTGGCGGATGGAGGTGTGCCAAAGCTTGTGAGTCACAAATTGATCTATATGCCTCAGGGAATTGGTGTATAACTTTTTTGCTTCATTCCCATGGCTTGCGGACATGCTTTGTAGTACTGGGCAAAAGCAGCTTACTACTCATTGCTTTTTGAAGAATCCCTTGAATTCTGACCTTCCTTTCCAAAAGTCAGCATGCAAAATATTTAGGGAGGCAGTGGCTGACTCTTTATATGTCAGGAGGAGCTCTCACTTTCATCCTTTTATTGACAGCCTGAATGCACTCTTGAGGCACAATTCCATTCACATTGTCTTTCAGGAGAAGAGCATTTGGCTTCATATTTTGACATTGTTTCTTGTCTCTGTTTTGGATAAGCAAATGAATGGAGCCAGATGGAAAGGGTAGCAGTGTTTAAACATTTATTGCCTGTTCTTCTGACACATTTCATTCCTTCTGGCTGACCAAAAAGGGAAACGTAAAAGAAAAACCACCCTGACAGCCACTCAGAAAGCTTATAAATTTAGAATGGTAGTCTGAAGATATTGAACTTCTGGCAAACACCAAGCCATTTAGCTTTTCTCCCTTATTGTTTGCTCCAATGAAAAAACTTCTGGAATAGCTCCAGGCACCATGGAAAACGTGTTTCCACCTCTTTCATGGACAAGTTTTTAAACAGATGAAATCAAAACCCTTATTCCAGAATCCACAAAGCTGGACATATCCAAGAATTGATGCCTTTCTGATGGGATTTAATTTTCTGTTTCACTAGATATCACACAGCAGATCCTGCGGGTACTATCATGTTACAAACAGCTTCCCAACATCACCACAGCTTTCTTCGTTGCAGCAGAGACAGCTATCTGAGAAACACAATTTTAAAAGCCACTCCTAACTCTATAGCAATTATTCACATGGTTCTTTGAACTGCAGCCTTAATGCTTATCAATTTTTCCTCAGCACGTTGCATGAATTATTTTCATACTTTTTAAAGACTGGTATTTTTTACCCTAGTAGGAAAGGGATTTTTTTTTTCTTTTCTAATGTCTGCATTTATAAAAACAAATGTCTTTGCATCTTGACTATGAAGAGATGTGTGTATTTTTGCCATAACTAACACAACAAAATTATCCCAGTCATACTCAGCTATTTTCAGTATGCCAAGGACCATGTTGCACCTGCCAGCCTTGTAACTTTTAAAGATAGAGAGCCTCAGGGAAAGAGACTGGATTATATGGCAGTGTAGACTCATATAATCCAGTTCAAAGCAGATAATGTGGATTATCTGCTTTGATAATCTGGATTATATGGCTGTGTAGAAGGGGCTTCAAAAGGGCAACTACTACTAGCCATGTGCGATCCATTTAAAAAAATGTTTCAAAAGTCATTGCAAAACTGAGGGAGTTTCACTTCTAAAGTGTTTCCAAAGTATTGTTAGTGAAAATTTCATTACTATAATGAGAGTAACAAAATTTCATTACTATTTCATTAAAGTAATTGCGCACCTGGGGGCCTCTGGGGCTCCTTTCCACCGCATTTTTATAGCTATTGGCGTGAAACATACTACAGTGGTAGAACACATTTACCACTGTTAGCCCACCAAATGCACTCAAAATTATGGGTCAAGTATTTATTTATGGAACACAGCACCATTCAAAATAAGCAGAATAATAACATAACATCATATCTTTGATCTCTCCAATGCCTCTCCATGCCCTCTAACCCAGAGCTTTCCAAACATTTCATGTTGGAGACACACTTTTTAAACATCATTTCATGACACAATAATTCAGTTTTACTAGGAAATCAGTTTTACTAGGAAACCAATCCTCATAAGCGATACGGACACATATATAAACTGTAATAACAAAATAGATGAAGACACAGCATATCTCCTGAAAACTTTTCACTATATATATTTTAAAATATATTATTTATTGCTTATTTCACATAGACTCAGAGGTTTCTCGTTATGTTTGCGTGACACACCTATACACTTCAAGCAACACACAAATGTGTCATGATACACAGTTTGAAAAGCTCTGCTCTAATCAATTCAGCTTTTATTCATAACTAACTTAGAGTCCTATCCAAACATTGTGCTTGGGTAAAAAACTATAGCACACAGAAGAAGGATGGGGCTGCACGCAGAGACCTCCAGCTTCCCTATGTTGGGCTTCTAATCACACCCTAGTGAATGTAGCGTGATAAGGCTTTCAGATTATACTAATGAAATAGGTTTTCAATGAAAATTCTTCAGGAGAAATTTTTTTTTAAATCCATCGCGTTCCTCAGTATTGTATACAATGAATTTAGTTCAAAATGCATTTGGGCAGAATAGTTTTGGATTTTCATTTAATCTTCCCACATTTGTTTTTTCCCTTTGCACCTCCACCATGACTGCAAACTTGTATATGTATCACCCATGCCATGGGCTGCTATCACTTTAATGTTAATAAGAAAGGCTTACATGTTTTCTTTTATTTTAAATACACAAATCTGTTCCTTATGATGTCACTGAGTAATTTCATGAGCTCACAATTCTAAAAGCATGGAACAAGAATATAGATAGCCCTTTTTTTGCTAATGATGGCCATGTTATCTTAAGACGCAGGGCCAGCAAATCTATTCTAATATTTGCTAAATGGGTGATGCCCAGGAGTGTAGTAATGACTTCATTTTGTCTCACCTGTAAGTATTCATGGTTTTGTAAGCTATTTAGCCTTCTCTGTCAGCAAGTTCTAGTGTCATTGTAAACTACGAATCCAAGAATTTGACAGCATTGATCCATGGCAGCTAAAGTTGTGCCATACAGCTACAATTCTGCAGTGTGACTACACACAAGGTTTTACTGTCATCCAATATATGCAAATGTCCACTTTTAATCAGGGAGAGCCCCTTTTAACGGCAGAAATTTGCAAGCCTGATGACAATGCAAAGCAATGTGGGAGTTATGAAAGACCAGATACAATGATGAATTAAACAAGAGACTCTACAAATGGATGTATCTGCCAGCTTGCCAATATGACTAATCTCCCCTCAGAAGTGCCTAACACCAAGTCTGTCTTTATTAGGATGTTGCTCCCAGCATCAAGTGAAGGTCATGAATGTTTCAAAATGAATTTGCTGATCAGAGTATTCTCTACTAATTAGAAAAAAGCATTTCTGTTCCTCTAACAGTTAAAAATAGGATGGGGTCATTATGTGCAAAGAGTTCTCTGTTGTTGTGCTAGAAACTGGCTTTGAGATAAAGTCAAGGATTTTAGTGTTAATATTTTAAACAAAACCATTTGCTATGACCTAATTTTGCCCTACAAATTGTTTGGTTGTTTATTATGATACTGGGGTTTGGGGATAATTATTCCCATCATTTATTCCTTCTTGTGTGCTTAACTCTCACAATGCACTTACACTGAACACACATCGACAATAACCCTGCTTGCAGGCTTACAATCTAATAATAATGATCTTGTTTGCTCATTACTGTGAGCTGCCTTGAACCTTACTGATTATGGAGGTGGTTGGAATGATCCCATGGAGTATATAGAGAACTCATCTTCAAGTAAAAATATAAATCTAGTTACCACAGAACTAGAAGTTCTGACTTCTGAGCTAGATAACTGCTATGACTTGAGCTTGCCTATAAAAAGAGATTGAAGTTATTGTGTGCCTTTTAAGTCACTTCCAATTTATGGCAACTCTAAGGGCCCATCCAGACAGGCTCAAAAACCAAGACCTGACTCTGGTTTTACTGGAGGCATCCTAACTTAAGAACAAACTAATGTATTTCTTAAATATAATAAACAGTAGAAATAGTACCTGAGTTTCCTTATTTCTCTCTTTCCCACTGTAAATAATTGAAATTTTGTTCTGAGTCTTCAAGTTGTTTCTGATTTATGTTGACCCTAAAGTGAACATACAATGTGGTGAGCTCTTTCTCAGCAAGACATGTTCAAGAGGAGTTGCTTTTGCTTAATTTAGGGGCCCACCCAGACAGGGCCCAAAATGCATGAGCTCTTGCATTTTTACTGAAGTCGTCCAAACAACTGTGGAGATTGACAGTCCTGGGACTATTGAGGGTCCATCCACATAGCCCAGTTCACTTCTTTGGGCCCCGTGGATCTGGAGAAAAGAAAAAGGAATTCACCCTTCCCCAAATCCCCCCTAAAATCTTTAAAATAAAAGAAAAAATTGCCAGGCTGCCATTAGGCCTCTCTGCATGCTTCCTGAAACATACCAATGTAGCACTAGGATAAAGGTAAAAGTAAAGGTTTCCCCTGATGTTAAGTCCAGTCGTGTCCGAATCTGGGGGTTGGTGCTCATCTCCATTTCTAAACCAAAGAGCTGGCATTGTCCATAGACACCTCCAAAGTCATGTGGCCAGCATGACTGCATGGAGCACTAGGATAGGGAGGGCAAATTGCTCCTGTCTCCCCTCCCACTTTCTTGCATGACACAGTGGTATGTGACAGGAAGCATGCAGAGAGGCCTCATGGCAGATTTTCTTTTCTTTTAAAGGTTTTAGAGGGGATTTGGGTTGTTCCCATTCAAATGTGGTAGCTGCAACGGGGACAAGCGACAGGAAATCTCACTTCTTTTGGGTGCCTATGCAGAGAGCAACATGGGCAAAAACAGCTACTTTTACCCGTTTTCACCTGCAATAAATTGCTTTCTGGAAGCATCCTAGATAGAGAACGTATGACTTGCCTAAGGGCATCCAGTGGGCTACCATGACTTGAGTATGGACTGGAACTGTCAAGCACATCTACATGAGCACTTTATTTGTGAAGGGGGAGTGAATCAGCTCTGTGGCAACTGCATGATGTGTGGAGCTGATTCAGGTTAACACAACGAAGGCTGCTTAATGAAGCCTTGAACCACATTAGCAAAAGTCATGGATTGCTCCAATTTTCTCCCAAGAATCTATAATGCTGCGTCCTGTTCTCGTCATAGTGGTGGCCTCCAGGTGTGGCATGGCTGGTGCTCATCATTTGTTGACTGGAGGGATGTTGGCTGGTTCACAAGGGCAATCAGAGAAGGGAGATGGGAAAGAAAGGGGCAATTCTTTCTCTCTCCTTCCTCAGCTCACTATCACTCTGGTGACCAAGGCAGGTGACAAGTGGTGGTGATATTAATGCCAATAACAAAATCCAAATTTAAAATTTTACTATGGACAAGCCACTAGTTTTACTTACCCTTGTCCCTGCTTAAACCTTACCTAAAGGGAATAATTAATCTTAATTTTAATCTTTTTATTCTGTACTTGCACAACTACCAAGGACTGGGTTGGTAGGCTAGTAGGCCAGGATGCCTTGTTTTTACATGGTTTTACTGTATGTATGGGTAAGGGTGTACGTTTTGTATGTTTTACGTGTTTTTATATGGTCAAAACTGACTAATCAATAAAGAGTTGTTGTTATTGCTCATCATTTGTTGATTGGAGGGATGTTGGCTGGTTCACAAGGGCAATCAGAGAAGGGAGATGGGAAAGAAAAGGGCAATTCTTTCTCTCTCCTTCCTCAGCTCACTATCACTCTGGTGACCAAGGCAGGTGACAAGTGGTGGCCACCTGCTCTGTCATGCTCAGAGGCCACTGCTACAATGGAAAAGGGAAAGTGGACTGTAAGGGTGCCCATCCAGCAATACCAAATTGAGTTTGGCACCACTGGATGATCAGGACTCCTTCCCACCTCCCCAGAAGGCGGAGGATTGACACTAAGAACTATCCTGAGATGATCTGGAATTTAACAATCCAGAACACTCTGTATAGAACTGTCCCTGAACTCCAAAGTTGTAATCTGAATTTCCAGTCACTATACACTCTGGCTGTTCACTTTGATACACTACACTAGAAATGTTATCAAAAGTAGTACTTATGTAAAAATAACATCTTAATCCATTTTGGTGACTCATTTTGGTGGATCACATTTGCTATTTTTGAGGTCTATTTTTGTTGCTGGTGCTATAGTCTGAATTACTAGTTTTACTTGTGTATATTCTTACAATTCAAAAGTGGGCATCTGGACATTGTTTACTCATGGATACATGGAAAATTCAGAATAACCTCTTTGATGATCTCTTACCAGGAGATTTCTATAATATGATAAAATAGAAGCAAAATAACTGTGAAATTAACAGTATTTCATTGTGTGATGTTTTGGATAATGTGTTTAACTCTGCCAAACACTGTCTTTAGTATATTCATGGCTGCGAATATCAATGGGTTTTTTTTTCAGAACAGTTTGGTCTTTCTCTGAATGAACACATAATTATTCTTCCACTGTGTCGTATCCTCAATAATAATCCATTAGTCTGAGTAGCCAGACAAGTCTCTAGGGCATTTCTTTCCTGAAAAATGCCAACTGAATACCGTAAGTATGATCCTGCTGGTAGATTATTGGTGTGCATAAAACAAAAATACACTAAATCATCCTAATTTATTCTAGCAAAAAGCCCAGAGATGTGTCATATTTAAGATGGATATACTCACAGTGGGATCCTCCAAGTTCAGGTGATCAATATCCTACCTTTAAAAAATAATATACTTCGATCCCTTGAATAAAAGTTTTTTTATCCATCAGGCCACATAAATCATATTTAATTATTTAAAGGAAATGTTTACAGATACTTTTAAGGATGTTTGGATTCATAAGCTAGAAATCACCAGGGAACTATTTCCTATGTACCTATTCATTATGTTACTGCAGCACATGCTGGGCCCAATGGAAGCATGGAAGTAGCATATAGACAGCGCAATTGAAAAGATTCTACTCCACATGTGAACCTTTCTTTAGTTGGTTTTGTCTATTAAATAATAATGCATAACCTAGGCTGCCTTGCTGAGCTGCTGAGAATGCTATTAACCATAGACAAATCACTTAAATGTGATTCATACATATGGCACAGTGACAAATCTAGATGCCCATGAAAGGATTCATCCCTAGCCTCATAAAGTGGACAGAGACCCCCCCCCCCTTTATTCTTTAAGATAGATATAGCTCCCAGATTATGGTCCAGTCATATCATGATTGGTGCAGACAGGGACCAATCAACAAAGCTGATTACCATATACAGTATATACTGTTGTATAAGTGAACCTCGTATATCTCAAAGGCTTGGGGTCAAAATTATGGATTTTAAATAACTTGTGGATGGGTCAAGTGTCATTACACTAAGAGGGGAAAGTACCAGTGCAACCTCAAAAAGCTAGTCAACCCTGACCTCTGTTGCCATTTTACCATTCAAGCATTCAGAAAGGCTAGAAGTGGACAGGCAGCAGAGAACCTAGAGGGGGTTAATGCTTCTTTTGGGTTCTCCAGGGATGGATTAAGCTCTCACCTTTCACCATTCTGCTCAGAAAAGAGGATGGCTCTTTCTTATATAAGAGTCAAGGTACAGTTCTTACATTGACCCATTGATAAGACAATTCAGGGTTTTGGTTTGAGTTTTAGTATAAATTTATAGACTTATACATGAGTGTAATATAGTAGTTCCTAGGCATGGATTCAGAACAAGATGAATCTGAATGGCCATTTTTTTCTATCTCTTTTTTCATTTCTGATGTCTTTGGAGAATTATCTCCAGTCAAAATAATTAATCTAGATGTTCATGTGTAAAGCTTGAAAGGAGGCCTTTCATCATAATATATACCACTGTGAGCACGCTGAATGTCATCTAATGTCAAAAGCTGAGGAGTGATGAGTCTGAGTTAATACTCGGAAGGGAAATATTAGGAATCTTCAATTGGGATTAGGAAAGAATTCTGCTGAAATCCTGGACAGCAACTGTCAGTTTCAGTTAACCATACTATAGATCTAGGTTCTGATTCAGTATAAGGCTATGAATCTATATGTCTTTACCTCCTAAATATTGTGAGTTAAGTGCACTGCATTTCACTCAGCCTGGAGCCAAATAAGAGTTCACCTGGCTCACCTGTCAATTTGATAGGATGTTACATTTGAAGTCAACATGTTCATTGTTGCTATATTTGTTCCATCCTGCGACAGCTTAAAATGACTACGTCCATAAAAAGTCTTATAATGCAAGGAAGCTAGTGGAGAAATTCTTAGAACTCATATATCTGGGCCAAAAAATCAGATGTCAATCTGGATTGTTGCTGCTTCAGACCAGATTCAAGGTGCAGGTTATCACCTGTGATGACCCATGGGCCTTGTAGTCCTGCTCAGGACATGGTAATTCCTGATGAAGATGAAAACTTGGGTTTCTTACCTTCCCAGTCTGAACTGGATTCCTCTCAGCCAGATCTTTCCCAGGCAGATCTGGGAACCTTGCACCTGCAAGAAAGTTGTCTCCCAGAAGTATGTCAAACAAGCCCAGAGCCTACTTCTCCCGTGTTCTTGCGCCGGGAGTTTTGTAAACAACAGAGAAGTTTGGATTCAGCTTCGCGCAGGAGTGCAAGAATTGCAGCTAAGAATGTAGCCAATTAAGACTGCTTCTCGTGAGAATCTTTAAGGAGTTTAACATCTGGTCTCAGAGTTTAGCTTTCGTTTCTGATTCCCAGAGAACTGCTTCGGTGGGAAAGTTAGACTCTATATAGGTGTTTTGCCCGCGTAGTAACTTCGCGGAGTCAATTCGTCAGCCTACGGAGCGAGTTGTGTCTGGACAGCGCGCTCCGATTCAAGCCTCGCTCCTGCTCAAGCCTTGCCTTGCTATCCAGCCTTCGCCTTGCTTCCCAGCCTTTGTTTATCTACGGACTTTGCCTTGTTTCCCAGGACCAATCCTTGCCTTGTTCCACGGATTTTACCAAGTTATTCCACGGACCTTGTTCTTGTTCCTAGTTACCTTGTTCCACGTTTTAAGCCTTGTTTCAAGTATCAAGTTATTTCCTAGCCTCGCTCAAGTTTCATGGACTAAAGGACCTTGTCATCTCCCCTCACTTTGCTTGTCAAAGTGAGTGTTTCGGTTATTGGATTACAACTTTGGACCTTAATATTTCATATTGGACATTATTTCTTTGGACTAATTTTGACCTTTCCTGAAAGGTCTGCTTCTGGACTATCTTTTACATTTGCTTTTACTAACTTTATATATTTCCTTAATAAAGATATTAGATAGAATCTGGCCTCTGCGTATGGTTATTGGTGCTCTGTAGCCTGGGTCGTGACAGTTTGACTCCGCCACCCTAAGCACCAATTAACCTCGGCCAGAATGTCTACCGGAACCGTGCCCGGTGGGCAGCCACTGAGCTACACCATCAGCAAGGACGAAGTGGATCGCATCCGCGACAGACTCAACGCCCAGGATGGAGAAATAAAGGGCTTGCGGGAGCGCGGAATCCGCCTCCCGGCCATGGCGTTGCCTACCAAGTTTACTGGAGAAGCTTCTAAGGTTCATGTTTTCCGTCGCCAATGTCAAGCTTATCTAGAGGCCCGTGATGCCGAGTTTCCCCAAGAAGACATCAAAGTGGCGTGGGTTTACAGTCTTCTAGACGGGCCAGCGGCCAATTGGGCGACGGCACTGTTCGACCAAGCCTCTCCACACCTAAGATCAGCGCAACACTTCTTGGACCACCTCAAGGAGACTTGGGGAATCGAGGACAATTTGGAGGCAGCCGGTCACAAACTCCGTCGCCTTTTCCAAGGAGACAGACCTATGTCTCAGTATATAGCCGAGTTCCGAGTGCTGGCCCACAACACCGGCTGGAACGATGTAGCCCTCAGAGGACAATTCCGGGAGGGTCTCAACATTGAAATGCTGGAAGAAATCTCCAAGGTGGATCCTCCCCAGACCCTCGAGGCACTCATTGATCAATGTTTACGGGCTGAAGTCATGATTGCCAACAGGAAACAGTGGGTTCGAGGCCAGGGCAGTAGAGCCGGGGCAAAACCCCCCGCTCCCGCCAGCGTTCAGCCACGTCCAGTGTGGAGACCCCCACCGCCAACCCCATACCCCAGAGGAGGCGAGGAGGTGCCGATGCAGTTGGGCAATGTGCGTCCCAGACTAGATGCCGCCGAGAAGGCCCGTCGTCAACGCTTAAACCTCTGTTGGTACTGCGGGAACGGGGGCCACTTCGCCAGAGAGTGCCCAGCCAAAGGGAAGCCTGCTGCCCGTCTTGCGGCGGCGTCCTCCACGGAGACGAAGGCGTCTGAGCCGACTGGCACACAGCCGGCGGGGGAAGCCAACGACCGGGTGTAGAGAGGCTCGCCAACCCGGTCAAAAAATCCATTCAAGAGCCGCCAACCGGGGTCCTGTTCCTTCTCGTGGTCACATTATGGTCAGCAAAAAGGGGACCCGTCATGATCCACGCCATGATAGACTCTGGAGCTACCAACAATTTCATTGATAGAGAGTATGCCGACTCTCTGGGATTACAATATCATGATTTCAAGAATGCCCGTGTGGTGCAAGCCATAGACGGCCGCCCCCTCAAGACGGGCCCCGTAAGTCAGTGGTCGGAACCCACCAGGATGTGGATAAGGGAACATATGGAAGAGATTTCCTTCTTTGTTACCGAGGTTCCCCATTTCCCTGTGATTTTGGGAATTCCATGGCTGACTCTCCACGACCCTAACATCTCCTGGTCCAACAGAGAACTGCAGTTTGCTTCACCGTACTGCCAAAACCATTGCCTCGTAGCCAAGGTCTGCCATGCCACGGACACCGAGCCCATCATCACCTTGCCAAAGAAGTACTCCGAGTATTGGGATGTATTCAATGAGAAAGAAGCCGAAAAATTACCCCCACATAGACCTTATGACTGTGCCATTGACTTGGTGGAGGGGGCCCCGATCCCGCGAGGGCATCTCTACTCCCTGACTGAACCAGAGCAAGAAGCTCTCAGGGAATTCATAGAGACAAACCTTCGCAAGGGATTCATCAGACCCTCTCAATCCCCAGCCGCCTCCCCAGTGATGTTTGTGAAGAAGAAGTCAGGGGAACTACGCTTGGTGGTGGACTACAGAGCATTGAACAATATCACCAAGCGGAACAGCTATCCCCTGCCCTTAATCTCGGATCTACTGGATCGGCTTCGAGGAGCCAAGGTTTACACCAAGCTGGACCTTCGGGGGGCTTACAACTTAGTTCGCATCAGGGAAGGGGACGAGTGGAAGACCGCCTTCCAGACCAAATTCGGATTATTCGAGTCCCGAGTTATGAATTTCGGTTTATGCGGAGCTCCCGCAACGTTCCAGCATTTTGTCAATGACATTTTTCAGGACTATCTAGACAGGTTCTTGATAATCTACCTGGACGATTTTTTGGTGTTTTCTAGATCACAATCAGAACATGAGAACCACGTCAAAATGGTGTTACAACGATTGCTGGATCATGGACTTTATGCCAAGCTGGAAAAATGCGCCTTTGATCTACAAGAGGTAGATTTCCTTGGTTACCGCATCTCGCCTCTAGGGCTTTCCATGGATCCAGCCAAGGTTTCAGCAGTATTGGAATGGCGGGCGCCAACTAACAAGAAAGAGGTGCAGCGTTTCTTGGGGTTCGCGAACTATTACCGCAAGTTCATTCCAGATTTTGCCCGCTGGTCCGACCCCATCACTAGCTGCATCCGTGGAAAGCAGCCTTTCCGCTGGACTGATCAAGCAGAGAAAGGGTTCCAGCAACTAAAGAAACTATTCACCTCCCAGCCAATTCTACAGCACCCAAATCCTGGAACCCCTTTTGTTGTGCAAGCGGACGCCTCAGATGTGGCAATTGGGGCTGTACTCTTACAACCGGTGGGAGATCACCTCCATCCCTGTGCCTTTTACTCTCGTCAACTAACCACACCAGAGAGGAATTACACCATTTGGGAAAAAGAACTACTGGCCATAAAGGCAGCCTTTGAAACTTGGAGACATTGGCTAGAAGGGGCCAAATTTCCCATTGAAGTCCACACTGATCATCGTAATCTAGAACATCTAAGAACTGCCCGCAAACTAAATCAGAGGCAGCAACGTTGGGCTTTATTCTTCGAACGTTTCGACTTCCAGATTCATTATGTGACCCCAGCCCAGACCAAGCAAGCAGACGCCCTGTCACGTAAACCGGAATACGCTGCAGGACGCAAGGAGACCTTTGAATCCCAACTACTACAACCCGAGAACTTTGCCACGCTCACAGTGGGGAACACCAAATCCATTCCCATTGGTTCAACTTCCTCTACTCCAGGACCCCTCTGTGCTCAAGAAATCAGGGCTAGTCAGCAAGCAGATGCCTGGGCGCAGGACCAACTTCGCCAAGGTCTGCATTTTCCCTTTTCGCTTAAGGATGGGCTGCTTTGCTATAGAAATCATGTTTATATCCCACCCGGACCGGGCAGGGAAAAAGCGCTTCGTCTGTGTCATGATTGCAAACCAGCAGGACACTTCGGACTATTTAAAACCATGCATCTGATCCTAAGGGATTTTTGGTGGCCCAAGATCCGCAAGGATGTGGAAAAATATGTCAACACCTGCCCAGTATGCCAGCGCTCCAAGATAAGAAGGGAGAAGCCCTCAGGACTTTTACACCCCCTTCCTACCCCATCTCGCCCATGGGAAATAATTTCTGCGGATTTCATCACTGACCTACCACCTTCCTGTGGATTCACCACGATCTTAGTGGTGGTGGACCTTTTCACCAAGTTAGCCCATTTCATTCCCTGCGAAGGCCTCCCCACGGCCAAAGAGACTGCGGATCTATTCCTTCAACATGTTTTCAGACTACATGGATTGCCCAAGAGTTTAGTCACAGACCGTGGATCTCAATTCACCTCTCGTTTTTGGAAGGCGCTACAAAAACTATTGGGCATAGACTCTCGCTTATCTTCAGCTCATCATCCCCAAACAGATGGGCAAACGGAGCGCACCAATGCCACTTTGGAGCAGTATCTTCGCTGTTATGTAAACTACCAACAGGACAATTGGGCTTCTCTGTTACCACTGTCTGAGTTTGCCTACAACAATGGAGTTCAAGCTTCTACAAAAGAAACGCCGTTCTTTGCAAACTACGGCTTCCATCCACGTTTCTTTCCCCCTGTCATTGAAACTTCAGAAGTTCCCGCAGCAGAGGATTGGCTGCAGGAACTCACAGCGGTACAACAACTTTTGCTCCAGCAACTGGACCAAGCCAAGGAGGACTATAAACGCCACGCTGACAAACATCGCCAGCCGGGCCCCGAAATCAAGGTAGGAGATCGGGTTTTTCTGTCCACTCGCTTTCTGCCCTCCCACCGCCCTTGCCGGAAGTTAGATGCCCGTTTCATTGGCCCCTATCCAGTGGTGGCGCAATTAAACCCCGTGACTTTCAAACTCCAACTTCCGCGTTCAATGCGCATTCACCCAGTGTTTCACCGTTCCCTGCTCCTTCCGGCGGATGGTGTGCGTCCTGATACAGACCAACCGGCCCCCCCTCCTGTTTTGATGAATGGGGAGGAGGAGTTCGAGGTTGAGGACATTTTGGATTCTCGCTTTCACCGCCGCCGCCTACAATATCTCATTGACTGGGTGGGTTTTGGCCCTGAGGAACGCTCTTGGGAAGACGCCTCCACAGTCCATGCTCCTGAGCTAACCCGTCGCTTTCATCAGACCTATCCCGCCAAGCCGCGACCTCGCGCCTCGGGGAGAGGGCCCCAGTTTGGGAGGGGCCTTGAGGAGGGGGATAGTGTGATGACCCATGGGCCTTGTAGTCCTGCTCAGGACATGGTAATTCCTGATGAAGATGAAAACTTGGGTTTCTTACCTTCCCAGTCTGAACTGGATTCCTCTCAGCCAGATCTTTCCCAGGCAGATCTGGGAACCTTGCACCTGCAAGAAAGTTGTCTCCCAGAAGTATGTCAAACAAGCCCAGAGCCTACTTCTCCCGTGTTCTTGCGCCGGGAGTTTTGTAAACAACAGAGAAGTTTGGATTCAGCTTCGCGCAGGAGTGCAAGAATTGCAGCTAAGAATGTAGCCAATTAAGACTGCTTCTCGTGAGAATCTTTAAGGAGTTTAACATCTGGTCTCAGAGTTTAGCTTTCGTTTCTGATTCCCAGAGAACTGCTTCGGTGGGAAAGTTAGACTCTATATAGGTGTTTTGCCCGCGTAGTAACTTCGCGGAGTCAATTCGTCAGCCTACGGAGCGAGTTGTGTCTGGACAGCGCGCTCCGATTCAAGCCTCGCTCCTGCTCAAGCCTTGCCTTGCTATCCAGCCTTCGCCTTGCTTCCCAGCCTTTGTTTATCTACGGACTTTGCCTTGTTTCCCAGGACCAATCCTTGCCTTGTTCCACGGATTTTACCAAGTTATTCCACGGACCTTGTTCTTGTTCCTAGTTACCTTGTTCCACGTTTTAAGCCTTGTTTCAAGTATCAAGTTATTTCCTAGCCTCGCTCAAGTTTCATGGACTAAAGGACCTTGTCATCTCCCCTCACTTTGCTTGTCAAAGTGAGTGTTTCGGTTATTGGATTACAACTTTGGACCTTAATATTTCATATTGGACATTATTTCTTTGGACTAATTTTGACCTTTCCTGAAAGGTCTGCTTCTGGACTATCTTTTACATTTGCTTTTACTAACTTTATATATTTCCTTAATAAAGATATTAGATAGAATCTGGCCTCTGCGTATGGTTATTGGTGCTCTGTAGCCTGGGTCGTGACATCACCTACAAAGCCCTAAATGGTTTGGGACCCACCTACCTTAGAGACCGCATCTCCCCTTATGAACCTGCACGCTCTCTTCGCTCGTCGGGGGAGGCCCTTCTCTCGCTCCCACCACCCTCGCAGTCGTGGTTGGTGGGGACGAGAGAGAGGGCCTTCTCCGTCGTGGCCCCCTGGCTTTGGAACTCGCTCCCTAGAGAGACCAGGCAGGCCCCTACCCTCCTCTCCTTCCGGAAGAGCCTAAAAACCTGGCTCTTCCAAAAGGCCTTCGATGATTAATTATTGCAGGTTCGAACTATCTGCCCATTTAACAATAGGATACTCTGCCATTATTACTATGCACTTTATTGACTACTTAGGCTAAGAAACTACCTCTCCCATGTTGAAATATGCTGCACCTTGGCCCAGATCCGTGTTTTAGTCTTCTGTTTTTAATATTTTATGCTGTATGTTGTTTTTTATTATGGTTTTATTGATGTTGATGTTTTATTGTTGAAATATTCGCTTCACTGTTTTATTGTTGTATATGTCGGGCTTTGTCCCCATGTAAGCCGCTCCGAGCCCCTCCGGGGAGATGGGGCGGGGTATAAAAATAAAGTTATTATTATTATTATTACCCACACTCAAGCCACAGTAGCACCAAGAGTGGAGTCCAAGTGATCCTCCCTCCTTTCTCCAGGCCATGTGGGTGCCTTTGATGATGTCAACAAAGACTCCCAGTAATGGCCAGGAGCAGTCCTTGACTAGCTGCCTTGGCAACAGAGGGCAGTCTAGATAAGTTCCATTCCCTTTTCCCTGTTCTTCAGAGTCTAGATAAGTTCCATTCCCTTTTCCCTGTTCTTCTTTATATTAGATCTGATCCAGATGTCCACATCAACCCCAAAATGTGGAGATAGATGCTCCAGAGTTTTTCAGAAACTCTGGAGCATTCTCTGACTTTTGCTAATTTTTTTGGTAAAATCAGGTTATTGGTTTTACCCTGCATTATATGTTGGAAGTTCCTGGATGTCATATCCCTGGACATCCAGGAGTTACTTCTGGGCCATTCTGGGTTTTTGGTCAGTGTAGACAAGTCCTTATTGTGCCATCTTTTTCTCTGATGAAACCAAGGAGAGTATGGAGAGGAAGAAACAAATGGCCCTTACTGTGGCAACTGTCTCATTTCTTCTCCAACTGTCTCACCTCTTCTCTTTTCTGAAATGTAAGTCTTTGTCTTACTATGAGCAGATAATAAAGAAAGCATTACAAATTATAGTAGTGGAGTGTTGGCACATTATTATTTATTATTAATAAAACAGTTGCAATTCAATATATATAAATAATCCCATGTCTTCACTTTTTAAATTGAACATAACTATGAAGAAAGAAACAACAGATTACAAAGCTCAACTAGACGTTCATCTAAATAGCATGACCGACCGATCTGCATTATACAGTCCTCTGCGTAGTTTCCTTCTGTGATTAATATAACAGTGTTCGTGATTCCATTACTTACTTGAGATATCTTGTCTCTTCATTCTTCATGACATTTGGGCCATCTCTATAATATCTATCAGGTTTAATTGAGTGCCCCAAAGGGAAAAAAGGGGCTCATTGTATCTAATGGAGAAACACAATTTCCCCTTCTGCTCCCTATTCTTGTTGTACAGTGCTGATCATCTTAATAAAGCCTGTCAGTTTATTTTAGCATTCTTCCAGCAGATGTAATAGATGATATATTAAAAAGGAAGTGCAGGGGGAGAGGGGGAGATATTATACAGATGGAGGCAAAAGGTTTTATTAAAACAAAACAGGCTGTCTTTTCTGTGAATGGTATTGAAATTTTGCAGATAATAGAATGTAACAAGTGTTCCCAATGGAGGAAGGAGAACAGTGATTTTTCAAAAGGTCCCGCTTCCCTTGCAGCCTTCAAACCACACCTACAGCCTACCTTTCACAATGTTCCAGAGGATCCCTCAAATGAATAACCATTAGCAGACAACAAGTCCAATTAATGTTGGACATAGGCTTTGAAGAGACATTTTGCTAAGACTGTCAATAGGTTAGCAGTCCTCATTGATATGCTGCCTTTAAGGCTATCTTTTACCTGGTTCACCTGTCAATTAGATAGCGTGTATTATTGGCCTGTATAATATCTTCACGATAAAGATTTCCGAAATATAAATATTGCCTATAATGGTAAAGGCAGAATTCACCAGTACTCTATTTCTTCCTTTGTTTCCTCAAATACTAGTCACCTTAATTCAAGTTTGCAGCCTGGATTTTGATTTGTATTCCTTAACTGAAACCTAACAATCCTAATTGTTGATCATACCTTTATTTCATATCTGACCTCTGGAGGATTTTTATGCTATGAGGGGTTTTTTTTCCAAGTCAGGAGCAACTTGAGAAACTGCAAGTAACTTCTGGTGTGAGAGAATTGACTGTCTGCAAGGACATTGCCCAGGTGATGCCCAGATATTTGATGTTATACTGTCCTGTGGGAGGCTTCTCTCATGTCCCCGAATGGGGAGCTAGAGCTGACAGGCAGGATCTCACCCCACATCCTGAATTCGAACCGCCAACCTTTTGTTCAGCAGTCCTGACCAAAACCCATTGCACCACCAGGGGCTCCAGTTTATATGACACATTCTAGTACAAACAAACAACAGATACAATTCTCCTCATTTATGATTTTTCATTCATTTTTCTCAATGTGTGTGTTAAGATAAATATTCATAAAATGTATACTTTCAGTGAATGTGTACAAAAATGCATGTAAGGAAAATATACTAAAAAATGCATATGGCTATGTGGAGTTTTATCGCAACCCCCTCCCCCACCCAAATGCACATGGCGATGTGAAAGTAATATGGAACTGTTGGCGGCTGGAATGGTTTATACTTCAAAAAGTTTGAATGTTGTAGAAACAGAAAGAGATTAATCAGTCCCCTGTGTTGTGGAAGAAGGATTATGAAATCCGGACAAAAGCAATGCAAGGACCAGCATAAAGAATACAAATGCAAATTCCAAGAATTTTCAGTCAATATGCTTTCTAAAAGATCAGTCTTTGAACGAATCTAGAATAAGCAATAAAGGGCAATTGGGAATAAGGAATAACCGAATTGAACCAAACTTGCCACACATAGACCATATGACACAGTTTACATGCTGCTGCAGTTTGGGGCAGGACAGACCAAGGATTATGGGATTTGCAGTACCTCAACCCCATTCACCTCCCACAGGCCACTGTGATTCCCATGAATGACAATACTGTACCAAACTTGATACACAGGTGCAATGTGGCCCCCTTTCCGCCCTGGTCTGCTTTGGCGCAGGATGGACCATGGATGATGGGATTTGCAGTACCCTCACCCAATTCACCTCCCACAGACCACTGTGATGCCCATGAATGATGAAACTGTACTAAACTTGACATACAGCTGCAGTGTGGCCCACTTTACGTCCTCCTGTCATTTGAGGGAACAACTGGCCAGGGAAGATGGGATTTACAGTACCTTCACTCACTTCCTCAGACCACTTCAACCCACACCAATGACTGATCAAGATCAAACATAGCACACATACCCCCCCCATCACACACTTTATGTCCTGCTGCGGTTTGAGGAACAATAGACCATGGATGATGGGATTTACAGTACCTTCACTCACTTCCCCAGACCACTGCGACCCCTACCAGTGTCTGATCAAAACCAAACTTGACACATCGAGTCCCCATGACCTACTTTACATTCTGGCACTGTTAGAAGGGGGATAGACCATGAACTTATATATGGGAGTTGTAGTTCAGCCGCACCAACTGAACCCAGCTGACACTGGATCGAGACTAAACTTGGAACAAAGGCAAACAATTCCATTCTCAAAAAACCCGGGCACCACCGGATCCCCAAGCTAGTACATCATAAAACTTCATGCAAAGCACAGTAAATTCCCATGACATTTGTTGCTTTTTGAAAAGCCTTGTATTTAGCAAACAAGCAAATAATTCTAATTCTGCATATAAAATCCTACATAAAATGTTGTTAGATGAAAAAAAAATGTGAACTACAATTATTTCACAGTAAATGATTCCGCAAAAAGTCCAAAAAGTTCAAGAAATGATTGAAAAGGGGGGAAATAATCCAGGCCTGTAATCTCACTTGCTGGCAAGGAATTTTTGGAAATGGTCAGTTTTGCCTGTAAAAATGAACCAAGCAAATATATCTCTATACAGAACACAAGTTGCCTATTATTTATTTTTTACATTTTATTTCTTTTAAGTTGATTTGTGATCCTTTGAAAATAAATATGGACATTTAATGCATTAAGATTAAATCATTTTGTCTAAAGAACTCACTTCCTATACCTTGTGTTTAAGAAAGTGTAAACAAATCTAAAATTTTGAAAATTAATTGAAAAAAATGCAAACATTATAAATAGAGAGGCCTTATTACAAATATTTCCAATTGTTTTTAATAATCCGTATAGTCTGCTCTTATGAGTTCAAATTAGGCTGTTCCCTCAAGTCCTTCAGGATCCTTCTTTCTTTGTGCACAACTTTCTTGCTTTTGCTGCTTTGAAAAGTTCGTCAGTCTAGAATGCTCTTCTGCTGGAGGAAAAGGGGGAAGGATCTGGCAGAGGAAGAAGGAAATGCAGATGGAAATTATGCCAACTGCCACCTCTGCCTTGTCACTGTCAGTATCCAGTTCTACTATATAGAACCAGCTGCTTCCAAAATGCCAAGCTCTGAGAGAATGGAGAGAAGGAACCTTTTTCTCCTCCTGATTCAATGCAATGTTTCCCTTAAGACATTGGATAGGGTTATGGACTAATAAATCATTCTCCATGATACTATTGCTGACTCTGAACTATAGAATGAATGCAGAGTGACACCTCTTTAACAGTCATGACTCAATGCTATGGAGTTCTGGGAGCTATAGTTTGGCGAGGCACCTGCCCTCTTTGACAGAAAAGACTAACAGTCTTGTAAAACTACAACTCTCATGATTCCATGGCATGGAACCATGGCAGTTAAACTAAGCCAAACTGCATTCATTCTAAAGTATAGATGCACCCAGAGTGACACATCATTCTCCTTATGTGCCATCGGCTAATATGATATATGGATTGTCGCAGGTCACTTTCTGCCTCAGGCAGCAAGAGAGCCTGAGGTACTCCTACTCAGTGACTCTTCTGTTAAAAGCAGTGGGGGGGGGGGGAAGCATTGAGATAAAATTACACATACAGTTCAATTAATGTTAAAACCAAGCCATTTGTCCCACAGTTTTTTTTAATAAAATGGATTTTACCCCATGTTGCAAAATACCATTTTGCCTCACTAAAGATAGCAAAAATGGCAAGGGGTCTTTTACCCCCTTCCTATTCCCCTTCTCCTCCCTCCACTGCCATGATGAAAAATGCTCCTGCACAGTTCAGTGTAAGATGCAAACTCAAGATTGCCGAGCTATATTTGTATTGCAGATACCCTTATCATATTTTTGCAGGAAACCACTGCAGACAGAGGAGCTATCATTGAAAAAGAAAAGATCTTTTTTCTTATCACTTAAAACAACGGATGCAAGAGGTTTAAAAAAAATAGGTAGACTTCACCAGATATTTACTGATGGCATATTTTTAGACATAATGCAATCGGCCATTAATATGAATATATATTATGCAGGGAACATCAGAAGTGATTTCCTGCTAAAGATAGTGAAGGTGGCATGGTTGCTATATCGTTCCTCCCCTCCATGAACAGTTTTACAACATTGCTGTCCTGGTTTATATACATTTCTCAATTTCTACTCTATGCATTAACAAATAGCTCAGTGAGATGGCTGATTGCTTCAGTCTAGCATTGTTTCAAGCCATAATATTCTCTGTGGTTGGTTCCTGCAATGCTTTATTGTTGATTATCTGATTCCTTTTAATAGTGTCAGAAGCGACTGGAGAACATGCTGCAAGTCGTTTCTGGTGTGAGAGAATTGGCCATCTACAGAGATGCTGCCCAGGGGATGCCCGGATATGTTATCACCATGGTGAGAGGCTTCTGTCATGTCCCTGCAAGCTAGAGCTGACAGACGGGAACTCATCCTATCGCGGAGATTCAAACGGGCAACCTTCAAGTCAGCAACCCAACATTTAGGTCAGTAGTCCAACTGGCACAAGGGTTTAACCCATTGCTCCGCCACGGCTCCTGATGAATTTCCTAAAATGATGTTCATGCATCACTTCTTGCTGGAAGAGAGAGTGAGTGTGACATTTTCATTTGACAGGCATTTTAAAACAATATACATTGAGCATTAAAACACATGAGCCAGTATACAAAACTTAAAACATATGAAATGCATAAATCCATTCGTCCAAAGACCTTGCGCATAATCCTTATTCCAGACTGTGTTGAAGCTGTAAAAACTTATTTGTTAAATGCTTGCACACATAGCCAGGTCTTTAGTTTCCAGAAGAAATCCAGAAGAGATGGAGCCTGCTGAATGTCACTGGGTAGGAAGTTCCACAGCATGAGTTCCACATACATGAGTAAGTGAGAGGAATGAACAGAAGAGAGAACATACAAATGAAGGGATAATGAAGTTGTGGCAAAAAAGTAAACAAAAGAAAAATGTGAGGTTCAACAATCAGTTTCAGCATGCAGCACTGCCCATGGAAGGTGTGAAAAACTGTTCTCTGCAATTCATCAGGACAAATTAAAATGCACCACTGATGGCTAGATGCCTGGATTTCCTTTTACTCTTCCCTAATTAACATTCCAAATCTATTCAAATAAGCAAAGTCTGAACCATTCATATTTCCTTTCTCACACTGTAGGTTTTAATTTGTGGTTTATGCAACATGACTCACATAATAAAATTTACTAACAAGTATTGGCAGAAACAGAAATCCAATGGGGAATTGAAATTATTTTCATGCTGCAGAATACAGCCTGTGGTTTGATGGGAAGGAGGGAGGACATGGCATGAAGTGAATTGAAATCCAAGTTTCTTCTGGATAATTAATGATCTTGAGAACTGACATCTCTGTGCTTCCTCTCAAGATAAGAAATCGTGTAAGCACTACCACATGATCCTTATCTCAAATAGGCAGAGGTAGCCTGTTTCAGACAACTGAGAATTAACACATACTTTTGGTGAAAGGGGAAGATACTTGAGAGCACAGATGGGATGGCAAACAAAATGCAATAACCTGAATATGTATTGAACTTACCTATATAAAAGATTACTTCTGATTCTAGGCAACAACCAAAATCTATGACCAATTAAATAGCAAAGTTTATCATTGAATACAAATACTTTCGAATGGTCAAAAACTTTCCTAACAAAAATATCAGAATTACTGATATTACTACAAACAGTAAAATGAGACTGAAAGCACAGCAGCTTCCTTGAAACTACTTAGTGACTTAAAATCAGAAAAAAAGATTCAGAGTAAGAAACTCCTCTGTTTACTAATCACCAAGGATCCATCTAGACAGGCCCATATCTCGGTAAAAATGAATTAATTCGGAACAAAACAGGATTATGTAAGATCCGGGTCTTGGTAGGTGTGGGCCCTGTATGGATTGGGCCTGGAGAGTGTGTCTCACAGTTCCCAAGCCCAATCTACACAAGAGGAGGGGAGGGAAATCCCCCCTTCTCTTCTTCTCACATGCCATTTTGGGGCACCAGAAGAACTGATAAGCAAGCTCCTTACCTGGCAGCAGCTTTAGGTAAGTTTAAATGCCCAAATTTGGGGTTTGTAGGGTGGCTGGTTGCTAGCCCTATTATAATTGGGATAGTATCTGGCCACCCAGGAGGGAAAGTCTGGGGTTTGGGGTGGGCGGTGTGTACAGGAATGTGGGCAAAAATGGGTAGCTTTCCCCCACAATTCTCTGCTGTCTGGAAACACCCCAAGTCTCTGGTAAATCTCAAGTAACTCAGCTCTAGGCATGGTCTTACTGCAAAGGAATCCAAATTTACTAAATTATTGCCAGATGCCAAGAGAATAGTAATCTGGAGATAATCCAAGGCAATATCAGGATCCTTTGAAAAACCCAGATTGATATACTTCACAACCTCCAAGGATGCCTGCCATCAATGTGGGCAAAACGTCAGGGGAGAATGCTTCTGGAACATGGTCATATAGCCCGGAAAACACACAGCAACCCAGACTGATTCCTTGCATACTACTCCTATTCAGGCAAGGTCAGGTGTGGGCAAACTTCAGCCCTCCAGATGTTTTGGAGTTCAACTCCCACAATTCCTAACAGCTGGTCCAAAATACATGAAAGGTCAAAGTTTGCCCATGTCTGGACTAGATCCTGAGGAGTTGAATGGCTCGATTATGCAAGGACTTGGAGCTGTACTGTATGATAGTTGCAGCCTCTTCCAACTCTATGCTTTCATGTGTCAATGGCTTTATCACAATGTGTTGTTACAGCAGTTCTATTTCACATCAACTGTGTGGATTCCAACCTAAGGAATCCTATTATTTGCAGGATAGGGAAGGGGATCCAGAATTCTCAGCCAGAATTCTCTGAAATACAAACCCCAAGATTCCATAGAATGGAACCATGGCTGGTAAAATCGAACACATAATGCTATTATTGTACAATGGGATAAGGCTCTGAAATGTTCCTATTAGCATATTTTCATCATCCCTATTTGTTAGTGCCTGGTGGCAAAGGGAATCTAATGTCTGAAACAAAGGAGAAATAACTTGTATTGCCCTTCACAGTTAGGGTTACCAGCTGAAACAGAGAGCAGGGCTCTTGTATTTTAAATAGAGGTGTGTGGGAGGGAATTCCAGAAGTTGTTGCATGTCACGCCAGAAGCAGCTTCTGAATTGTACTCTTCTACACAACCAGGTGTTCCATATTTCCTCTGGCATGGTACCCAGTGCCAACCAAATTATCTGAGGCAATAAAATATAAGAAGAAGGTAAACTGCATATAATGTGCTGCTCTATAATGACATACACAACCTGCATTCTGAGGCAACTGTTCCACTTTTCCACTTTAATGGTGGAATCAGCCTTTGAGCATCCTTAGAATTGCATTGCTATACTAGGCCGATGTGAATGCCAGAGACCTGGGCCCAAGCAGGTTGCAGGGTTCTTTTTCCCTTGGAAAAAAATAGGCCAGTTCCAAGCATCCCTTCTAAAAAGAGCACTTAATGTACTCTGGAGTTTGGCCCTTAATGCTCAGTTTGTCACTGAGGTAGAAGTGTGATATGAATTACAAGACATGAATTGCACATTTATTTATGAGCTATTTTATATATTAAACAAGCTCAAAATGGTACCAAAAAGTATTACTCCATTCCCAGAATCATTCATGAAGGTAATATAGTAAAGCAAAAGCACTGCAGGAAGAGTATTATTATAGAAGCTACATTATATCCATTTAGAACACTCATGTACAGATGCAAGTAAAATGTGATTGGGATTAAGATATTGGCTTATAAATTGGATTGCTGTCATTATTTTAAAATATAGATAAGAATTATATTACGAGCCTGGCTGAAGCTGATTAAATTGTAAGTAGAAGAGATGAAATATCGTTCCTCATAGCATTCCTCTCTTTCAGGCCCACGGGGCTTATGCCAACAAAGAAATTTGAGGAAAGGCAGGTAAAGACCTTTCAAAAATCAGGAAAGAAATATTCATTGTAGTACTCAATTCAGAGTTTTTCCTTTTACAATTTTATATGCAGTGAATCAGTGTGAAATCTATGATGGGGATATCAACAATGTATCATCTCCCAGAGCAGGTCTATGTAAATTGTGATGTGCTGGGCCAAATACTGTCTGCAAATTCTTCATGGTATACCCCATCATACATCCAGCCCCACCTTGTGGGTTTTACAATCCCAAATGGGCAACTAAAAAAAACCAAAAAGTGTATATATCTGACAGTTTCACTTTCTCTCACATGATGATTTATGAAACCCCACATTTTTTATATTCTATTTGTGGAGACAATTGCAAACTATGCAAGTACTTATATGAGTTAACCAAAATATATTCTTAACCATCTGCACTGGCCAAACTGTGTAGACTCAGATGTTTCCAGTATGGAGAGGATTATTGTGTATAATGTGTATTCATCTCCCATGTCTCTTCCAAAGGTGAGCAATCTATCTCAAAGAGAAATTCCAGTCCTAGTTCAGCCTCCCCAAACATGACCAAATATAATTGTGATCCAAACCCAGACTTTTATGAGCTCAGTACCAAAAGCCCATTGCCCGGATACATAAAAATGTTGTTAATGGTATGGAATTTAGTTGGAGAAATACATGCTTATGTATTTTCATTACCACACATTATAAGAAAGAAGACTGAGAACTCTTTGACATCTCTTCTGCATATTTGGGTCATATCATAGGTCCTGGGTGAATAAACTTTTGACACTCTCCAACTATTTCATCTAAGTAACCAGTATTCAGAATCAAAGGGTAAGTTGATGTTTTCTGCAACAGAGAAAAAGGGATGAACAGAACACTCAAGTCCTGTGACAATGCTATAGCTTGCTGTTATTGTTAGCACCCTAATTGCTTAAGTAGTATGCAGCTTGTCACATTTGCACATCATATTTTATAAGTGGAACCAACTACTTTCAAACAGTTGTGAAATCTGAGGCCCCCACACTTCAGTGAAAATGCAATCATAAAAAAATTAAAATGCACATATTCATTCTCTTCTCTCCCCCACTCCCCCTTTAACAATGTCTGGCAAATGTGGTCTGGAAGATTCGCTGGGGGCATAATTATCAATGCTCCATCTGTGGAATTGCTAATGGAAAAATTACATGCACAGCCAACTTGTTCCTGCACCTGATTTCTCTGTCTCCAAAACTTGATGTGGGGAAAGTGTTGCATTCATTATTGCTCCTGTCATTTTATTCCTTTATAGAAGGGATGAAAGTTTCCTCACAGTCTCTCCATCTAGCCAATTCAATTCAAGTGAATCCAGGAGACAGAGGTATGAGAAGAGAGAGCTATAGTATTATATTATATTTATTTAGTTTAAGTCTAAATCTGGTCCCAAAGGCTCCACAAGAGACAGGAAACTTTGATTACTAGCACAGGAAGAGCAGAGGAAATAAATATACATAAATTAAATATGATTTTCTTGGTCTTGGCCCAACGCATCTGGGCATGTAATGAAACACTTTCTTTGTGAGCCTCTAACACAGTGTTAAATTTTCAGCTGAGAAGAAATGTCTGCCCACAACTTTGCCACCTTGTTCATATGCCGCAAAGCTGAATATTTCAGTGCTCTGGAAGAAAGTGACATGAACAGTACAAAGTGTGGGGAAACTTACCAAGTGTGGCAATTGATGTTCAGGTTTTTGGCAAGTGTCCTCCTTTTTTCCCCTTTATTAACAAAGCTGCAGGAAGCAATGCTTTGAAAGACACTGTGGTTGTGAAGCTAAACCAGAATGTGGTCAATGCCTCTTTCTCCTCATTTCTCGTAGATATTTTTAGAAGTGTTGCCAGTAAGCAGAACTCTCAATTGATGCCAGAAACTACAAAACAGGGGTCATTGACAACATAAGATGGATAGATTGTGTGAAATTTTGTCACCCAGGCTTTAGCCAAAAGCTTTGGTTCTGCCTCTTGTTAAAATATAATTGCAAATTGTTGCAGGGTGTCAAGGCATGTCTTGCAATTTCTTTGCAATTTCCTCTCTATCTTTACATAGATTCCTGGATTCTAGCCCCAACTCATTTCTCTCCTGACTGGCTGAAACAACAATTCTTCAGCACTGCGTCAGCTACTTGATTCACACAGTTGAACCCAGTTGTGGTGATGCTGACAAAGTAAGAGAAAATGGTGTGTGAGTAGACTGTGTTTCAAAGACAAGACTTTAGAAACACTGATTTCTCTTTGGAAAGTGACTATATTGGAAGTAGCCTACTGCCTTCTGTGTGAAAATCTGCCCATGTTCAAGAGTTTGAGCAGTGGGTGTAGCAATGTTGCCAGTTCAGAAGAATCTCATTGCTTGAGATTTAGGAACTCAAGCCTTATAATATTGAAAAGGCCTTCATGACACAAGGACACTCTTGTGATTTCAGAGAGGCAGGGCAAGCAAGGGCTGGTAGATGGATTAGAAATCTTACTGTCTTGGCTGGTTGTGAAAACAGTTAGAAAGCAACACAGGATATTGTAAACCTGGACTAAGCAAGCAACATAGTAACCCACAGAGAAATAATTAAAAAGACATTTTGAGGCAGCTGTGAAGATAGCAAAATTTGCCCAGTAGCTGGATCAATAGTTCCAAATAGCACAATGGCCCAATGTATGCATCAAGTAGGTTTTTTACCCAGTCCCTTCACCTTACTTTTGACTTCTTGGTGCATAAACGTTGACTATGGACCTCATCATATGAAGAAATTTCAGTGTCCTAGGACGCTTTTGTGTCATGAGCCATGGAGCCCCATGCCGCCCATCAGATGATGCAGGTTCACTTCCGTCGGGCTTCATGGCTCAACTAGGGTGAAAGCTTCCTACAACGTTGTGCCAGCAACATGAGAGCCTCTCGATGCTTCATTAGGAACAATGGGGCTAATGCGGGGAGAAGCTGCTCAGCTACGCTTCCCCACAGGTGATGGAGAAGCATCACTGCTGGTGAGACAGGGAACATTGCCCTGCTGCCCTGCCAATTTGCTATGGAGGCTGGCAAATCAGAACACAAGACTTCATCAATGTGATGAGGTCCTATGTGCAGCACACAATATCATCTTTGTACTCAGAGATTCTTGCTGCCCATTGTGAATGGATGAAGATAGTCAGGGCCCTTCCAGACAGGCCAAAAATCCGAGAAGAATTGGGATTTTAAATCCCACTTTCTCTTGGAATTGAGGCCACATGTCTGGCCTAAATCCCACACTTTCTCAGGGGTGGTGTCCAGATACTCACCTGTGCTGATCCAATTAAAGAATTAGCTTGAAACATCATTTGGACACCTCAGGCTAATATATTTTTAGCCCAAGTTTTAGGGCTGTGTAGAAGGACACTCAGGCTTCAAAGCCAAATCACAGAGAATGTTCAAATGTTGTCTTCTATTAACACTGAGAGAAAGGATAGCGTAATTGTTTCATCAATTGGCTAGGAGGCTGAAGTCAACACAGTCTGAATCCCTATTCACTCATGGGAATTCACTTGGTGTCCTTGGGCAATTCAGATTCCTTGTGACTTAGAAGAAGGCAATGGAAAACTTTCTCTAAGTAAAATTTGTCAAGAAAACCTTATGAGAGGATCCGTGTAAGTCACTGTAAATTTGAAAGCATTTAACAATAACAATAAATACTGCTCACCATATTATAACCTGTTATATTTTTACACCAACACATGCAGACACAAAACAATCATAAATGCAAACACAATGTGAGAAGTATGTTTATATTTATTTAGGATTATCAATTATAGATCTTATTTCTGAGTTTCTAAAGCATTTGAGAAGATTCTAGACATAAACAAATTGTTAAGATAAATGGTAAAGTACTTTACAATCTGATACTCATAATTCTAAAGAAAAACAAGAGTATCAACATATTTTTGTGTTGTCGAAGGCTTTCATGACTGGAATCATAGTGTTGTTGTGTGTTTTCTGGGCTGTATGGCCATGTTCTCTCCTGATGTTTCACCCACATCTCAGCAGGCATGCTCAGAGGTTGTGAAGAAACTCTTTCCTCCAGCAAGGGCCTGGCTGAGGGAGATCTTTATCTCGGATAACCGAGACTCAACTGTATGTCTATTTTATTTATTAGGAATTTTTTGCCATTTTTTCTAACATTCCATGAAGGAGATCATTGGACCCCCATTAATTTAATTTAAAACCTTATTGTCTACTCTACTCTTCAAATATAGGCAGTGGTCCCAGCCATTTATTGTTTTCTCAATTCTGGCCCATCTTATTGAATCATCAATATCTAATGCTATCAATCTCGTTAGTTGACAGGCCACAAAATAGCTCTGTAGACTAGGGGCTCCCCACCCTCTGTTTCCTTCTGAGTAATAAAATACTGAATTGGCAATTCTGCTTTTTTTGTCCCTACTTATACAAGTTTTAATTGAATTGTCCAATTTCTTAATTACTTTGATAGGGATGCTATATGATAAAAATTGAAACAAAAATAAAGAGACCATTTTGTTCTTTGTCAAGAAGCCATTTAACATTTATAAGGGCTCATCTATATCTAGCTATTTAGCACATTGTAAATATGCCCCAGAGCAAACTTAGGTCTCACACATTCATGGCAAATCTGGGGCTGTTGTGCCAATGCCTCAGGGATGCATTCACACAGCTAGAGTGCCTTGTAGCTCACCATCTTTGTGTTACAACTTCCTTCTTACTGGTTGTGTGGGTGTCCATTCTGATAGCAGCAAAGGCACCTACAGTGGAGCCCCATAGCTGGCTAGGAGAGGCAACATTGGTGTCATGAGTGTGATCCGCCCTATTTGCCTGCACTTATCAGGGGAAGGGGTAATGAAGCTGGTGTCCCATCTGGATAGTAGATCAGTCCAAATCAGACCTGATCCCATTGCCCAAACTGCCCTGGAGCTGCAGAATATTCTGGAGTTTCCACTGACATTGCCCAAAGCAGGGCTAAATTGGTTTAAGCAAAATAAACCATCAACAAAATGGGATAATCATCAACAGAAGTCATTGTGCATCATGGAGACAGCCCTCTAACTAAGGTGACAAGCCCTGAATGTGTAGACAAGCCCTGAATCAGAAACTAGCACATTCAGGGCTTTAAACCCAACATTTCTTACAGGTCCAATAACGTAAAACAATTATTTAAAACTCAAATCACCATGACAGCCACTGTTACATTTTAATGAATTTTGTGTGTTTCATCAAGAATAGAAAATCATTGTTTTCTTTTAATACCACATGCCATTAATTCTGCTCCTTTTTATATTCTCAAAACATCTAATCTGGTTTTTTTTTGTCCCACTTTCCTGCATTCACCCATGTCTCTTAATGTTCTGGCATATTGTTCTCTCCATCCAAGAGCAGATAGATTTACACATAAAACTTCTGCCCCTCCCTCAGCACCAGTTTATCTCTGTCCTACCAGTCTTGTACCTAGGATTGCCAACTCTTGTTAGCAGCATGACTTCCCGGCATTAGCAAGTGACAGGTATTCTTTGCACACAAAAAGCTTCACCCACCGATGCCTGCTTATTAAACTGCTGTTAATGCACAGAAGAAACCTAAACTGGTCAACTGTTATTTTCTAGGCAGGTGCTAGCATTGATTCCATTTCCTTTCTTCTGTCAATCTCTTTTGTTTGTCTGGTTATGCAGCTTTGAGGCCTATTCCAGCTGTCCAACTAGGCAAGTATATTCCAGAGCAGACAGCAATCCCTTTTAGGAGAACAACAGATGCTTTATTTGGCAATGCCTGCTTACACCATATCAGAACTTTCTTTCTTATGTTTAGATGGATTTTTTTCTAAAAGAAAAACATAAAAGCAACTAATAATGACATGGTAATGAATAATATGGAAGCGCTATTTACAATTATTCAATCCTGCAAAGAAGAAGGGACAATTTAATTAATTTTCTCCCTGCTTCCCAGTGTCTTTGAAAACTGTGCAGTTTTCAAAAGAGGTCTCATATTGGGAGAAATTCTTTAGCAACAGAAATTTTCTGGCAGCCTAACACTGAGAGGGCGAAGGAAAGCCATCTGAGGATCTGGAAGAAAAGATATGAGCTACTTAGGAAGGCTAATAATGATTAACATAATTAGTTACTTCTAAGAAATAATACACCAAACTCAGAGTAACAGGCATCTTTACCTCTCCCTTCCTCCTTCTCTCCTTCGCTTTTTCTATCATTCATCCTCAAGGTCTCTGTCTCCCATTATTTCCCCCCCCCCCCCATCTGAATCCCCTTTAACACAGTCAGCTACAAACTGTTCCATAAAACTTTGGGATATCTGAGACAGTTCTGTTCAGGAGAAGTTGCCTTTGGTTATTTGTAAATGAAGAAGGCAAAAAATTGGTCCAGTGAATAGAAGCTGTTAAGGTCATCTTCACAAGGCTTCCTCCCCCTGGAGGCAAAATAAGTGCTCCTGCTTTGCCTGATACAAAAATGTCCATGTGCTTAGATTAGCAAAATTTACCTTGTTGATGAGTTGGCCAGCCAAGGAGAAAGTTCTCAGATATTGAGGAAACTATTGCCATGTTTAAACTGAGTGCTTGAACACTGAAAAGGTGGCTGAACAAAATTATACTCACACTTTTTGTGAAGTATCACAGCAGGACTGAGAAAATATTAGCAGGACAGTTTAGCTAACAGGCATTTTTTAAAAAAATAATTGTATTTATAAGAACAGTCTTTTTTTTTCTTTCCATTGGCTTCCAGAAATAATAAACAGAAATAAAGTGTGTGGGGTTTTTTTTCAAATTCTTCTGAGATTTTTTTTTATCCTTACCCACCTTAGAGCAATTTATATGAAGGGTGAAAACACACAAACCCATTTTTGTTCTTTTATTTAATTTGCTGTTCTCACCTGCTCTTCGTGAGTTTAATTATCTTCTCACACACCAGTATAAATTGCAGAAAACCTGTCAAAACCAGTTTTTATTTAATTTGTTGCTCTCATCTGCCCTTCATGGGTTTAATTCTCTTCTCACACACTAGTATAAATTGCAGAAAACTTATCAAAACCAGCTTACAGAACAGTCATTTTTGCTATGAAATTGCATTGCTGTTTCAGTGCTATAGGGCTCGAAAGGTATATTTTAACTTATTCTTTTCATGCCATCATCATCGTCATAATCATCATCATTTATTTAGATAGCATCATTACTGTACATGATCAACTAATAGAAAAAGAACAACAAAAAAGAGCTCCCTGCCCTCAGACTTTCCATTTAAAAGCAGGATACATGGGGAAGAGAATGGTAGTGTGGGAGCAGATTAAGTCCAGCAGATAGTGTCTTTTCTGTCCCTCCAAGGCAAGAGCAGTGGCAGTTGGGGTGGAGAGAGGGCTTTCATCTGCCTCTGAAACCATATACCATATTGGCTTTAGTCTATTTATCTCTAGAATCCTTGAAATGTTATTTTTAAAGGCAAACTTGAATCTCCTTACTTTATGGGTACTTTACTGATGTCAGTATCTTATGGCTGCCAATGCATTATTTTTAGTTTTGTATTTAAAAAAAACATTAAAATATAAAAATTGTTAGAATTCCTCCTAGTTCTAGAGGGAACATGGGTTTGGGCCTTGTTGGTGACTGTTCCTAGATTCAGGAGTTTCCTTCTTAGAAATCCTAAAAGGTTTTCATCCATGATGTCTTTCCAGCAGCAAAACTTTTCGTTTTGTTTCAATAGATATTTAGAACTGAAGAATCATCTGCTGTATTTTCCATATATTTTGCATTTTAATGGACATATGTTTTAATTGTTTTAAAATCTGTTGACCATATAACTGTAGTTTAATATTAGTTCCTTTTTAACGGATGTGTATTTTTTCTCTGTCTGGTTCTACCAGAAATAAATATATTACACTGAAATAAAGAAACAACATGCCTTTGCCCCAGGATTTCCATGTTATGGTGAAAACACTATATCAAAAGCTGTATTATACTTAGGGGAAAGAGCCACAACATTTGAGGAAGAAGAATCAGCTTTTAAAGTTATGCAGATAGCATCATACTGCTGACAGAAAATAGCAAAAAGTTGGGAAAATGCAAGGAAAAAGTGCCAAGGTACCTTTACATTAAGAAAACAAAAATAAGTCCAGATGACTTAGATAACTTTAAAGCACACAACTGAAATAGTTCAATTTTCCCTAAAACTTGGCTTAGTCATTAATCAGAAAGAGGAGTGTAGACAAGAAATCAGAAAAAAATTAGGTCTTGGTAGGATTGTTATGAAGGAACTAGAAAACTATATCATTGATTGCTAAAGATAGGACTGTGTCCATGCCATCATATTTCTAATTTCGATGTATGATTGTGAAAACTGAAAAGAGAAGAAAGTTGAAATGCAGAAAATCAATTCATTTGAAATGTGGTGCTGAAGGAGAGTTCTGGGGATACCATGGACTACTAAAAAGTCAGATCAATGAGTGTTAGAATAAATTAAGCCTGAGCTCATCCTAGAAGCCAAGATTACTAAACTGAGACAGTTGTACTTTGGATGTATTATGAGAAGACAATGCTGCACTTCACTCCAGTGCAAGGAGGAGTTGTAACAAGGATCCTATTTCTGATTGTCATAACAGAGATTGTTAGAGGGAGGGAGATGGGAATGTCAACATAGGGCACATCCAGACAGCCCCTTAGAAGCAAGAGTTCCCACTTCAAGTTGGGGGGGGGGGCTCCAGATGATGTCCCACAGGAAAGTGATTGCATTTGCCACAAAGCAGGAACACTGCTTTGTAGCGAATTAATTTGATGGCCCATTACACACACGCTTTTGTGAAAGGCTTGAATCTAATGCGCTGTTCTGTATACCAGTGAGGTATAGTGGTTTGAATGTTGGCCCACAACTCTGACAGCAGGGCCACCTTTGGAAGCTGGGCATGATGTAAATGGTGATCCCTCCCCTCCCCTCATCCTTGCTAAATTAATGTTCATAGGGCAACCTCACATTTGAAAGCCAAGCATAGTGCAGGTGATGATCCCTCACCTTCACCCAACTCAGCAGACACACATTCATAAGGTGGGGCAGTGGTTCAAACTCATGAATAATCAAAACCACAAGGGTGAAACCTGCAGAAGTGGAGAGATGACTGTAGTTCCTTCCTTTTTGTATTCCAATATAGCTATGTTAGCCTGCTGCCATGTAATCCACATCAGAATGTGGATTAAAGAGATCCGTTTCACTTCAGAGTACCTACACAGGTACCTCATGAATCAGTTAAAAGCTGCCACAGAGTCCACAAAAATCCCCTGATTGTGGACTGATCTGATCCATTGATTATTCTTTTCCCATCTCCTTTGGCTAGATACGCTGTTAAAAAGGTTTATCAGCGCTTGACTGGAGCAAGGCAGGACATTGAATTGGATCTGGAATTTCCAGTGAGTTTTTTTAATGTGCTGTTTCCAGTTGGACTTGTGTTGTAGCTCACATTGATGGCATACATTTTGTAGACACCCCAATCTCAAACTGGCTTCAAAATGGATTTTAGTACCTATGTAGAATAGTTCTTACCTAGTCTTTTGCAACAACAGACTATCATTCTACATAAGCTCTTATTTTTAAGCTAGATGATACACAGCAAAACAACTAAAAGAATTACACCCAGGCAATACCAATGTACCTCGGTGCACACAGTGTTATTTCTGTTTTTAATCTTGTCTGTATATGTTAGAATGTGTATCTTTTATATAAAAAACTGTTCCAGATGAAAATCATACTTTGTTTACAGCCAAAAGCTTGTAAGTTAACAAGGAAATGCTGTGAGCAGGTGAACTTCTGACCTTTTCCTTCAATGACCTGAACTGCAGCAGAAAACAAAGCTTAAAAGAAACTTGGTGCCCATATAATTGGAAACATGCTGAAAAGAAGACAGGCATCACACCAGTAGACTAATTAGATATGTGGCTCTGTGTCAGAGTAACACACAAAAGGCTTCCTTCATTCTTATTAGCCATTCCCTGTTAACTACAAGTTCCTAATGAAAAATACACATACAAGGAATTCCTTTGACACATCTCCTGCTCTGAGGTTGAAGACTTCAAGCCTAACATTGTCTTTACAATTATAACTCTGATTCCAACTATTGCTGTTTCATAAACCTTGACTTTTTTTTCAGAAGTGGACTCATTATACCTAACTACAGTGCCAAGATCATGATCCCTTCTTTTTTGACTATAGCTAATTTTCAGGCACATACATTCTCAAGGGATTGGAGACCACATAGATCACACTTGAAGAATCCCCATCATAAAGTCACTTAGGATGCATCTACACTGTAAAATTATTGTGTTTTGACACTACATTACCTGTCATAAGGATCACCGGTGGCGAAGTGCGTTAAAGCACTGAGCTGCTGAACTTGCAGACCGAAAGGTCCCAGGTTCAAATCCCAGGAGCAGCTTGAGTACCCGCTGTTAGCTCCAGCTCCTGCCAACCTAGCAGTTCGAAAACATGCAAATGTAAATAGATCAACAGGTACCGCTCTGGCGGGAAGGTAACGGCGCTCCATGCAGTCATGCCGGCCACATGACCTTGGAGGTGTCTATGGACAATGCCGTCTCTTCAGCTTAGAAATGGAGATGAGCATCAACCTCCAGAGTCAGACATGACTGGACTTAATGTCAGGGGAAACCTTTACATTTTTACCTGTCATATCTCAATGCTATGGAATCATGGAGTCGTAATTTACAAGATCTTTAGCCTTTTCTTCCAAAGAGTGATGACCAAACTACAATTCACACGAACCATGGCAGCTAAAGTGGTGTCATATTACATTAATTCGATAATGTAATGCACCCTCTGCTTCACTGGCAAATGATGTCAATGGGGCACTGAATCCATTCCAGCATTTATTCTGAACCTAAAGGTGCTGTTCATAATATTCAACTCAGTTATGGAATAAGACAGTTGCTTAAGATATGAATGAACAAACAGAACATTTCCCATTTGCATGGGAACTATAAGTCACAAGTCTCTATCCCACAAATACTAGCAGAACATTAACCAACAGTCTGAGGTCAAGTACATAGTCCAACAAAGATGCAAGCCTTAAAAGACAGAGAAGCTGAATGTCCATTCCAGGGTTTTAATCAGAATACCAGAGAGTCAAGAGTAAAAGGTAAATCCAGAGTTCAAGAACCCACGATAGCAAGAGCTCAAGGTTGTAGCTTCTAGAACTGATGCAACCAGCAACAAGGTGCCACCTTTGAGCTTCTTAAATCCTAATTTCATAGGTGTTAACTGTTGCTGGCTCTCTTCTCAACTAATATTGTTGACCTGTGCAGCTGAGATATCTCTTTTCACAAGTCCATGAAAGCTAAAACAGTTAACTCTTCCTCAGCTTGCTCAGAGGAATTTGCTTGCACTTGATCTGCAGGCTGAGAAGTAGCATCTCCTTCCATGGGTTCTGCTTCAAAACTTGGCTGAAGTAACTGCTGGCACTGTTGGGCTCCAACTCGATGGCTGAGTTTTCCAGCAGCATCCCTTCATCCTTGTTTTCCAAGCTGTCAATGATACCACCAGTCACCACTGCTAGATCTTTAACCGTAAATAACTTCCATCTCTAGGACACCTCCAAATGATCCATGTTCTCACAACATGATTTCTGTCTCCAGTCAAATACTTACCAGCTGTGAAGCTGCCTTAGGAGACATAGTAATGAGACCTAGATATAATAGTTTCGTGTCCAATGTCCACACACACATGCTTCCCAAAATGTATACATTTGCTCAGCTACATCCCCGAACCTGACTGTATTCTCATAAACAGACATCGGGGGAGAAGCACAAGCAACCAGATCTTTTTCTAAAGCAGACACACATTGACAGGCATCCTCTGGGACCTCTTTTAAAAACATCTTGATGGCTGTCCACTCTCCGCCAATCAAGAAATGATAATATAACCCAGGGACCACAACTGAGAAAAGGTAGGTTTAGGTGAGTGGGATTTCCTGCATTTGGTAGAGAATTCTGACTTTTGCTGTGACCAGGAAAGTGGTGTAAGTCTGGTTCATGCCATTGCAATTACCAACAGATTACTAGCCATCATCTTTTCAACCCCATTCCTGATTAAATATCTCCTCTCATGCAGCAAAGGTAAAAAATATATTAACCAATAAAATACACACACACAAAATCTGTTTGTAGTCTGCAAATCTATAAACAAAAATGTGCACATGTTTTTCATTTTCTTATCAGCAGGAGCACACCACATGTACCAGGTTGTTATTTTTTCTCATTTTGTATGCTATATGAAAGGAAATGAACACCACTAAGATGTGTATACATGACAAATTGACACAAATATCCTTGTCAATGGGATGTGTAAAAATACATACATTAAGAAAAATGCATATTTATCATACATATGAGAAATGAAAAAAAAAGATCCAATCTACAAACTGCATTATTTGTTAGTGTAGAAGGGTCCATAGTGTTGCAAAGCTGGGATGAAAATACTGGTGGGATTCTGATTATTGCAATACAATGAAATTGGGAGATTTCTCCATCCTCCTACTATTTATACCTTTCTGAAAAACTCCCACCTTAATCTGAAGTTCAGAACATGATCATGAAAGAAAGGGCCTTTCCACTGGTAGTTCCCTAGTTCTAGAAATGGAAACTCTTCTGGCATTCTTTGTGCTCCTTTTGGCTAGGCTAAGACCTTTGTGTTCTCCCAGGCCAACTATTGAATTCAACTTTTTTTTCTGCCTGTGACATTGCCTGTTGGTTTTATGTCTTTTGATTTATATTATGCTTTTGCTGCTTTCTTATTGTGTATTTAGGTTTTATAATTTCATTTTCAAGATCTATTTTCTACACTGCTAAGAAATTCAGTGCTGTTTCAGCCATGGATTTGTTATTACATGGGTTCCCTTGAACTTCACTCAGCATATATCATTCAGCATATACATAATTGCTGTCAAGCAGTTAAAGGGGTTTGATTTGTTACCAGCAGAGGTGTGTGTGGATGTGCATGTGTGTGCAGTGGTTGCTGGTAGTGACGCATGAATGAAATTTAAATAATTGCGAATCTGGCACCTTTTGATATACCGAAGAAAGTGTAATCTAATTTAGAATATACAATGCTATTGCATCATAAAAGGAAGCAACTATTGATTTTTTTTGTCAAAAACAACAATACATTTTAAAGGCAAGTGTATCTTCCTGCTGTCACATTATTGAATCTTGTGTATCAAACCAAGTTTTACCAACAGAATATTATAAAAAAAGTCAATAATGTTAGGAGGTGAACCACCACTTTAATGTGAAAGATTTCTAAAAGCAAAAGAGACATGAGGGGAGTTAAATATTCCCACACTAATGTGCTATTCTTTTACTCTCTCCCTTTTTAAAACTATCCTATATATAGATAATTTCAGTTTCTCAATTTTAGATATGGCTTTATCTACAGAACATAATTTATTTGTTTATTATAAATGAGCATGCAGACTGTAAGGTCCCGGGTTCAAATCTGGAGAGTGGAGTGAGTGCCTGCTGTTAGCTCACTGATGAGCACCAACCCCCAAAGTCGGACACGACTGGACTTAACGTCAGTGGAAAACCTTTACCTTTACTAAATGAGCATATTTATCCAAATGAATTGGGTACAACCCTGAATAAAAACTCTGTTCTTCTGGTTTAAAAATGGCAAATTAACAATTGCAGGCGCTCAATCTGCTTTGAGGCAGATTTAAGTCCCCATACACTGAGGGAAAACAGGCTTTTTCCCGTTGGCTGTCCCCATACCACCCTAAAAACTCTCCAATGTACCAGTGATGCACCACGAGGCAGGGGGAGGCCCAGGAGCGATTTGCCCCCCCCCTTCCTGGCACATCATAGGTAAGTTCTAGGAGACCTGCTGAGAAGACTAATGGCAACCCAGTAAGTTTTCATTTATTTTTAAGGCTGGGGGTGGGTGGGAAGGAGAGGTGCCCTCCTCAGTTCTCCAGGCTTTTGGAAGCCTGAAGAACTGAGGTGGGCTGGGACTCCTAGGTGGGGACTCACAAGGACTACTTGTGAGTCCCCACAGGGCCCATACCCCATTAGAACTGGACCTTTCAGGAAGACCTGGATCTAATGGGGTATCTAAATAATTCAGGACAAAACAGAGTTTACCTGCTTTATCTCGATTTACTTCACTTTTACCTGAGGCATCGTTTGGACGTGTCAGGTAAATCTCCAACAGAAGCTGGGATATGGGCCCTGTCTAGAAGGGTCCTGAGAGATCAATTCCATGTGAGAACTGAATGACACAAAATTAGCTAAATTAGATACAAGAGTCTAAATCAGGAAAATTATATGAAAAGGAATGAAGGGTCAGTGCATTTCCAAAGGCAAATGGCAAAATTACAACACAGTTTTATCTGCATACAGAATAAGACTGGCAAATTTTGACAGGGTTTGTATTAGTGACTCATTTACTCTCCTGACTCTAGCCCTGTGAAAGAAAATGGTGTGTCCATGTACATGTACATTTAAATTAGTCCTGACTTAACGTTGATGTTAATGGGATCAAAGTGTAACTAAAATGCTTTGGATCCAATCTGTACCTATTAGGCTACTGTCCCCAGTTGTTACAGGATGAGTCAACACAGATTGCTGCAGTTTATCCCATCAGGGAAATAACAAGATGTAGGGATTCATTTCTCCCACTTCATGAAGGCAAAGTGATTGTTTCACAAGGCTCCAAAGGGAACAAAAGGCCTTATTAAATGGGAGTGCCAGTAGCTGCTAGCTGTGTAATGAGATCGATGACATCTGTATGCTCCAAGTTAGCAAGTCAAGGCTGGATGACAGGTCAGCCCCACAGACTCACATTGAGAATTTTCCAACACATTAGAAAGGAGACCTTTGTCTTCTGTTCATGCTTTTCTTTTGGGACTACATTACAGTGGTACGATTTGTGATAAATTTATATGTGTGATATGTTTGCCTTCAAATGTCCTGTCAATTTATGGCAACCCCATGAATTTCTTAGGGTTTTCTTACACAAGAGGTACTCACAGATGGTTTTGTCAGTCCCTTCTTCTGAAATATAGCCTACAGCATCCTGGTATTCATCACTGGTTTCCCAACCAAGTACTAAACAGATCTGACCATGATTACCTTCCAAGATTAGACTTGATCTGGTACCTTTAAGGTATTATACTGCTTTAAACATAATTGCATCAGCTAAGCAGGTATCTCACATATACACACCGACAAATGCAGTGCACAATCCACTTGAAAGCTTCAAGGTAAGTCAAGACTATATAGTTAATTAAATGATAGATTTATACTTACCCACTTTTCTCATGGTAAATCAGAAACGAGGCAAAAGAACGAAGGGCCAGATTTCTCTGTATAAGCAAGTTAGTTTATGAAAGTAGTTGACCCTTTTTATTGTCTAATGTGGAACATCTGCATGAAATCCAAGGCAGTAATACAAGTAATACACAACCCTGCAGGCGAAGAACCACACTATGCATCCTTAACATATGACCTCAGCTTCTATTTTAAAAGTTTTCTCTCTTAAATTCTGAAATGGGTTCCAAATGGGTTCCAAAAACTGTCAACTGGAAAAAAAAATAAGAAATCAGTCCACCCAGATGCAAATCTCTGCAAAAGTGAACTAAGGGAGGCGGGTAGCTTGACATAACCAAGGTAATTGATATTATCTGAAATCACCCTCTACTGCCAGGGCTTGGGTCAAAAATGACATTTAACAAGATTCATCAGTAGCTCATTGATTATTTCATCAAGAAATCTTTGTTCACACTGCAACTAGATCATGATAGATGCACTATGAACATAATTGTGATTGATTCCAGTTTTTATTAGAGAAAAAATGACATAGAGTGGGATATTGATGTGTAAGAAAGCCTACCCAAATTCCTATGCATTTTTGGCTCATGCCTTACTCTCATAACTGACTATTCTATATATATAAAAGGGTAATGAAATTTCGGCCTAGGACAAAACAACAAAACTACACATCCCAGAAACACTAAACTTGGCAGCACAACCCCTGATCCATGTCTCTATGTTCATACAACAAAAAGCTCCAGCTACTCCAGAAAACGGCCAGGCTTTGAGACTGCAAGGCTATTCACTGCTATTCCATCTGGCCAACAAAGGATTCCTATAAGCCACAGCAATGCGTGGCCGGACAAAACTAGTTATTTAATATTATTAATAATTTCTATAGTACTTTTCAATTTGCAAAATGTCACACAACTTTTATCTAATGTCTCTTCATCTTGGCATTTGAACATGGATCTCTTACTTCACATAAGAACACGGTAAACTATCTGCATGACATAGTCCTTATGTTAGGGTAAGGAAAGTAAAATATAACTCGAATGTTTCTTAACCAACACTTCTTATTTGCACTCCAAACCTTGTAAAATCACATTGTTTACTTGTGTGTCTTTTAAATTCCAACTTCCCTGTGAACACCCTTAGGGCTGCCTCATGGGCTCCTACTCAAGGACAAGATAGAATACATTTCAGGGAGGGGGAAGCTCTCTTCAATATTTAAAAACAGGAGCTCCTGGTGGCACAGTGGGTTAAACCTCTGAGCTGCTGAACTTGCTGACCAAAAGGTCAGCAGTTCAAATCCAAGGAGCGGGGTGAGCTCCTGCTGTTCGCCCCAGCTTCAGCTAACCTAGAAGTTTGAAAACATGCAAAATGTGAGTAGATCAATAGGTACCGCTCCGGCGAGAAGGTAACAGAGCTCCATGCAGTCATGATGGCCACAGGACCCTGGAAGCGTCTTTGGACAATGCCAGCTCTTTGGCTTAGAAATGGAGATGAGCACCAGCCCCCAGAGTCGGACATTACTAGACTTAATATATTAAATTGCTGCCAGTTAGAAGGCTAAGCTCCGCCCACTTGGTCTCCTAGCAACCCACTCAGCCCAGGGCACAGGCAGAGTTAGGCCTCACTTAGGCCTCTTCCACACTGCCTATAAAATACAAATTATCTGATTTTGACTGGATTATATGGCAGTGCAGACTCAAGGCCCTTCCACACTGCTATATAATCCATTTATAATCTTATATTATCTGCTTTGAACTGGATTATCTTGACTCCACACTGGCATATAATCCACTTCAGTGTGCATTTTATACAGCTGTGTAGAAAGGGCCTCATAATCCAGTTCTAAGCAGATAATATAAGATACTTTATTTCCCATACCACCACAGCAATGCATGGCCGGGCACAGCTAGTACTTATATAATGGTTAAACCTCATAAATGATCTCAGGTATGCATACAGGATAAGAGAGCTGATACTATACAAGGTAGTGATCACTATGTATGTACCTTGCTGGTTCCAAGAGTTATATCCTAAAAGTTTTCAAATATTCTACAGTAGGGGTGTTAAAGAGTGTCTCCAAACAACCCCACTCCAGACCCTCTGTGAACTGGTCCACTCAGTCTTTTTTGAAATTGCTTACCTCTTCTGAAATATTTGTTGTAGATACAAACAGGATAGTCACTTTATCTCAAGATGAGCTTTCTTTGTACAAAATATAGTACTGTGTATGTGTATGAGTATGTGTATGTGTCTATGTGTATTTATCACAATCTATAATGTCAATCCATGTCTCTGCATATTTAGAATAATATGCACAACAAGGTAAGGCCAGAAGATGTATCGCCATATTCTCATACCATTTAATCATGTCTTGGCTCAGTAACTGGTGGAAGCCTCTCCATATTCCAATTATCATTGCTCTGGTGAAATTAATTCCCTCCCTCCTGCACCACTATTCCCTTTTCCTGGTGTGTACTAATATGGATTATAAACCTGAAGGTAGGGCACTTTCAAATTAATGATTTGTAAGTCAACCTTGGATGTTTCTGGCAGAAGGGTGGGACATACATTCTCTAAATCAGTGGTTCTCAACCTGGGGTCCCCAGATGTTTTTGGCCTACAACTCCCAGAAATCCTAGCCAGTTTACCAGCTGTTAGGATTTCTGGGAGTTCAAAGCCAAAAAAAATCTGGGGTCCCCAAGCTGAGAACCACTGCTCTAAATGAATATTTAAAAACCAAACAAATGCCACCTTTGTTTCTGTTTCTGTTTCTTCAGTTCTTAGTTCCACTCCCATGCTGTGAAGTTCCAACTAATTTTGCCTCACTCTAGAGAATCCTTCTGTCATTTAATTACAGTAATGGTAGTGCTCCAGCTCGTTTGATTATGAATAACCACGCAGGAGTGTTGCCACCACTGCCAACTGCCCTGTCCTCATATGTGAGAAGGTCTTCCCAGTGGCTGGGGCTTGTTGTTGCATCTACAACTGCCTGGTTGCATTGAGTGGATAGTGGGCTCGGACCTGGAGTTTGTCCAAGCTGTGAAGGTGAGGGGAGAGTCATGAGACACCCATATATAAAGACACTTACATCTGTATGATAACCATGTCTTAATATTTGAAGAGTGTCATATTGAGGAGGCAAGTTTGTTTTCTGTTCCTCCAAGGAGCAATGGAGTACTTCCTGATTGTAAAAGTCAGCACAATATGCTGCCTCGGAGTGTGGTAGAGTCTCCTTCTCATGAGGTTTTCCAAGCACAGTCTGGATGGCTATCTGTAGTGAGTGCTTTGATTAGGCATTCCTGCACATCAGGGGGTTGGACGGAATGCCCTTTGTGGTTTATTTCAATTCTATCATTCTAAGAATCCATGGTTGGTTAAATCAATGCATCTGTAGGCTAGGATGGCTCCACTGTATTCTTTTTCATATTAATGTGTTGTTATTTGTTATCCAGTTTATTCTTTCTTGCTTTTGTAGACCATCAAAATACATACCGTGTTTCCCCGAAAATAAGACAGTGTCTTATATAAATTTTTGCTCCTAAAGATGAGCTAGGTCTTATTTTCAGGGGATGTCTTATTTTTCCATGAAGAAGAATTCACATTTATTGTTGAACAAAAAAATGAACATTTATTATATACTGTACAGTAGTTGTCATCACAATCCAGCATAACCAGACAAACTGTGAATCCTATCAAGAATTTCTTGTTACTACCCATGTACAACACTCTATGGTATGTACATATACCGATCCTGCATGCTCTGGTGTTCTGTTTGGCGGACATGCTTCCAAACAAAATCTTTGATAGGTCTTACTTTTGGGGGAGGCCTTATATTTAGCAATTCAGCAAAACCTCTACTAGGTCTTATTTTCCGGGGATGTCTTATTTTAGGGGAAACAGGGTAGATTACATTACAGTTGGACTGACCCAATGAAGGAAGCTGAATCTGCAAGATCTGAGAGACTTGGAGGTCACGTATTCACATGGCCATCGTAAGTCAAATTTTTTTTAAAAAAAAACTGTCAATGGTGATAAGAAAAGGAGCAGGACTAATGCATTTTCATTTTTTGTGTGTAGGTCGGCAGATAATGCTTGAACTGTGCTTACAAGAACAACAAATCTGTTTTCATTGTAGTTGGGAAATAATGTACAGTATACAAAGGAAACAAACTAAAATCATTTCAATTCAGATTTATTTACCCTTTTTTTCTTTTATGTTATTTTTATTTTTATGCTTAGTAAAAAAAAATAGCAGATGTAGATGTCATCACAGAAGCTGAGGGACATCATCACATGAGGATATGACCCACAGTAGTGCAGTGGGCTAAACTGCTAGCTGCAAGAAATCTGCTGACTGGAGGGTTAGAAGTTCGAAGCCACGAGTTGGGGTGAGCTCCACTATTTAGTCCTAGCTTCTGCCAACCTAGCAGTTCGAAAGCATGTAATGCAAGTAGATCAATTGCCGGGAAGGAAAAAGGGTACCCCATTCAGACATCCAAACATGCCGGCAACACAACTGGAGATGTCTCTGGACAACAGGTTCCTCAGAATGGAGAAGTGGAACAAGAGCACCTCTCCATGGCCGAAGTTGAGCATCACCTCCAGATGTTGGAGATGAAAAAAGGGGAGGACTTTACCTTTGTCTGTGTATTGTATGTCATTGTTGTTCACTGTATAAAAAGGCACTGAATGTTTTCCTTATATGTGTGCATACTGTAATCCTCTCTGAGTCCCTCCAGGGAGATAAAGAGGAATATAAATGAAGTGTATATTACTGTTGTTGTTGTTGTTGTTGTTGTGGTTGTTGTTGTTGTTGTTGTTATTATTATTATTATTATTATTATTATTATTATTATTATTATTATTATTATGTTCCAGCACTGTGGCACAACCAGGGGCTATTGGTGGGCTTCACCTGATGGCTTCATCTCAGGGAGATGGCCAACCAGCAAAAACATTGTGAGATAGGGACCATCAGCAAAAGTCACAGTCTGGCTACTGTACCAGTTCAACCCCACTATGCACTAAAGCCTGGTGGGGTTTATATAAAGATATATATTCATTTGAAAGTGCTGCATTTATTCCAATGTTTATTTCTTTCTAAACTCACTTTCAATATATTGTAATTATAGTGAAACAAGAAATTTCATATTGATGCCAAGATATCATTCAAAAGTTTACATGCTTCCTGGTTAGACTATACTTTGTATTTGATCTGAATTTTGTTATGGCTACTGATATTAATCCTGCTTCACTAATGTTTTTACTGAAATCTCATTACAATGAGTGTATTTGTAAGAAATTATAGAAAGAAAAACCCTTTATCTGGATAATGGTGAACATGACAAACAATTTCAGTTCAGCAGTGCAAATGGAAACATGAATTAAGAAGAGATCTACAAATGTTATGCTTTAGAATGGTTGTATACTAGTTGAGCAATAGGCTGCAGCAAACTACCCTGAGGACAGGTTGGTACTTCTGAGTTGGGAGTTAAACACAGCTATACAGAACTGTTGCAGTTTAGAAAAGTTGTATTTTGTCTTTCACTAGCGGTGGCATTCATGTTCAATAATATTTCACTTGCAATGAGAAGTCATAGTTCACAGCAGGCAAAGGTATATCAAGGCAAAATTCCATCCCCTAAAATTGTTTTCTGCTAGTAATTTAAACTGAGAGTGTTAGGAGAACATGTGCCTAGTTTGGATTGCATACCCCCAAAGGGCAGAAAGAACTAAATGTAAATGAAACGTTTGCAAAAACAAATGATATGTGACAGCCTGTTATGAAAACAAAAAGCTTCAGCTGCTTTCAGGTCATGGGAAATTTATCTCGTGAACAATAAACAAATACATTTACTGGCTCTTTCTGCCCCATCTTTGACTAAAATATTTTGATCTATGGAGGAACCACAATGCCATTTAGCCAGATCAGAAAATGGACTTTTGCAAGAGTAGACAAAATTTGTAAGACCACACCACCACAACAGACATGTTGAACCTCAAATCGCTGTAAGTTAAGCTTCTTGGCTTCAATATCCTGTATTACTCCTCCCTGAAAAAAAAAAGTAGTGTGGAGATCGACTGAGGTACTCCTATATCCCAACTCCAAATGCAATGGACACAGGATGAAATTGTTGTTCCACTTATGGGAATGAGGACCAATTCCCATCCCATTACAAGGCCTCCAGGGAAGAAACATTAATTTTAAAGCTATATTTGATACCAGAATTCCAAATAGATATTCTATTGGGGCTGTTTTGTGGTTGTTGGTGTTGTTGTTATCCGCTTTCAGCTTTGCTCTGATTTACAGCAATCCTACCATAGAGTTCTCTGGGCAAATTTTATTCAGAGGATATTTGCCATCATCTTCCTCCTATGCAAAAAATTATGATAAACCCAAGAGTTTCATGTTTGAGCAGGGATTTGAAACTAGTGACCTCATTACACTGGGACTTTTGGCATCTTAGGAAGCTTCCCCACCAGTCCAGTGACAGATGGGCATGCTGTCCATCACACAACATCACTGGATTTTCGGTGGAGGCCTTGCCCACAACTGGAGTGGAAGCATCGCATGATGCCTCTTTCAGAGTATGCAAGCTTTCCCATGTTGTGTTGGCTCCAGTGTAGCCCGCCCAGATTTGCGCTGCTTCACCGCTGTTTCCCTCGTGTGATGGAGGAAGCATCGTTGCAACAAAGCAGTGCACTGGGTGACAGAATCGCCCTCATTCCTGCCATTTTGCCATGGAGGCTAGTGAAACGGCACCGGCGGGATTCCCTTATGTCATTGGTTTCCAAGAATCTGGTGCTTTTCGGATATTTAAGCTCTGGTAAGTAGAATCTAGTTAATACAAAATATAGCCCAATTTGCCTTTAGAAAGTGTGACAGAGATGGCTTCAGGTAAAGGTCTCATTTCCCCAACTGTAAAGATTACTTTACAAAGCTCTGCTTCTCGCAGCCCACTAGATGTAATTATTCTTTCCTGAAAAAGAAAATCTAGGCAGGAGATAAAAACCCATATTAATGAATCTTTCCTTCTTCCAATGGCAAGTCAAAACAGATGGAAATTCCATTTGGTGGCAAGTTATGACAAGGTACACATGAAGTTGACTACAGAACGTCACTATATTTCGGTTTCCTTTTGATGGTAATAGCCACATGGCAGCAATGATTCAGTCCACTTTCACTGAACACACTATTTTGGGTTTTTTTAAATACACTTTTCCTTGTAAATACCATTCTGAAATAGAAATGGAATTCTTATTTGGCTGGTGGCCCTTCCCCTCCATCTGCCCAGAATAACAGTTGCTCAACAGCAGGCAAAAATGTTAACATTTCATGCAGTGATTTTTATTCAGATCTGTCCCAGTGCATAATTCCATTTGAGCATCAGTGATGGAAATAGCTCTTATTAATCCTGTGGTGATGGTCACAGAGCAGTTTTTCACAAGATCTCTAACACCTGAATTGAAAGCAGGGGTAGGGAATATAGCTAAGGTAGAAATTCAGCCTTTTCTGGTTTATTCTCAGGATTTGTTGTTGTTACCAAAAATAAATCCTGAATTGCTAAGCATAGACTAATAGGTTCAGGAGAATTAAGAAATAAGTTGAACCTTTCACCAAGGCATGAAACTGTTTTGACATACAAAATAAAATATGAATAATTGGTTTTAATTACTTTTTTGGGCTCTTTGATTAATGTTAGTCTGACTTTCTTTAAGAAACAGCTTTAGACAGCTTTTCTCCTCCCCCACAAATGATGGTTCTTATCCTACTTTTGCAGAGCCTTAAGAGTCAATCAGCCTGGATTTCCATAACATGGAAGGAGGAGGGGGAACAAAAAGCAACAACCATGAGTGTTCATACATTCATGGTGTGTTGCTCATACAAAATGGGAAATTAACCTCTCCACTGTTTTGTAAGGATATTGAACACGTAGTTCTAAAGGAGGAGGAGAAGATGGTGGTGGCTTTGAGGAAGGGTCACTCTGATGTTGGAGGCTATAGCATGTCCAAAGTCCTGCCGAGCTCTTGCCAGTTACCAAGAAGCAAAAAAATGTTTTCTCCAGTGAAGGGGGGTGTGGGGGTTGCTTATTGCAAGCAATTGAAAGGAAAAGAGAGATGCCAACTATATGTGGTTTCTGGATTTCTCTGCTTCTTAGATGATCAAAGACTGAGGAATACCTTTGGATGTCCTTGGTTCTCTCTTTCGCAACCCACTGTCACATACCCCAGAGCCCCTCTCCAAGGTCAAAATTATGAACACAAACAAGGAACCACTGCAGAAGACTTCATGCTGGCTAACAGGCATCTAATATTTCATCCCCATATGTAAGTTTGGGACATTGTTGAGTTGGTCTTATGGCCCCAAGACCTTAAGTTCACATCCTAAGTTTAATTATTACATTGATCCAATGGGCTCATTTTCTAGAATGGCCAAGATAGGTATGAGTAAGGTCTTCCTTTGTCATACGTAGATATATTTCCTTAGTTCTCAAGAAAACCATTTTAACAAGATCCAAATTGTTGAGTGGGATGGTATGGTGGTGAACTCAGAGACCTGTTCTTCATTTGAAGAATATGTAACTCATTTTTCTTGAGCTCAAATGAAAGAAGCTAATAATAAACTTGTTTAATAACGTGAAACAAAGAAACTAGAAAACTATAACTTGACAAAACATCAAGCAGCAGAAAAAATAAAAGACTGGAAAAGTCCAGCAGCAAAACGTACCAACAATATGATGAAAGATCAATCAATCCATTTTCTTTTTTAAAAGGCATCAGCATCAGCACAGATAGTACAGATCAGCACTCAGTTATCACTCAAGACCAATCTAAAGATCTGGATTTTATGCCAAATGATCAAGAGGAAATAACATTTTTTCCAGTTGGATTTCCTGACAAATGTATTATGACCATAACAGTAAAGATTATGTTTCATGTCACCACCTGCTAAATTATATTCATTGGGCCTCTGATACTGAGAGGAGAATATGAGGATGGGTATTTGTGGGAAATCCATAAGGGATTAATAAATAGGCCCGGGCTGTGGCGCAGGTGGGAGAGCAAGCCAGCTGCAATTAACTGCAATGAATCACTCTGACCAGGAGGTCATGAGTTCGAGGCCCCTCAGAGCCTATGTTTGTTTGTCTTTGTTCTATGTTAAAAGGCATTGAATGTTTGCCTATATGTGTAATGTGATCCGCTCTGAGTCCCCTTCGGGGTGAGAAGGGCGGAATATAAATGCTGTAAATAAATAAATAAATAAATAAATGTCCAATGCCTTTTAACTAACCTGGAAAAGAATGTGTAACCAATGGAGCTTAAAAATAGGAGTCCAGATCCAATTGTGAGTTCCAGCTAGGGTAGATCCATTAAATCAATGAAATTTAATAAAACTTGAGATCATTCAAAAATTCAATAGGTTTACTCTAATTGAGACTAGGGACTCAATTTAATCCCTATGTGCCAGCCTAATGCCATTATTTGGAAGAAGCTGGAATTTTAGATGGTTTGTGGTATAATACCACAAATCATCTAAAATTCCAGCTTCTTCCAAATAAATACCTGATAGTCTATATTTGCATTATAGAACTTCTCGTTGTGTGTCTTCAAGTTGTTTCTGATGTATGATGACCCTAAGGTAACCCTATCATGGGGTTTTCTGGAGCTAAGAACCTGTCACTTGTCCAGGGTCATTCACTAGGTTTCCATAGCTACTGGTCTCCTGAGTCATAATCCAACGTTCTAACCACTTCACCATAGTGGCTCATCATATAACTACTTGATGTAAATGTATTTTGTCTCCTTTATTCTATTTTTGCAAACCATATCTGTGCTTTCAGTGTTTCCATGCTTAACAGTTTCCCTTTGTCATTCCTGTGCTTCCATGTGTACAGAAAAGGCTCTGTGGAGTTGGTTTAGTCCCAGCCTTCATTGTGCATACCAAGCCATTCCTGGTTAACTGTGAAGGTCACTACATCACAAATAGATTTGACAACACCTGTTTCATGTTTTGCGTCCCAGAAAACTGCAAAATGTCACAGAGACAATTGCTAATAGAATGAACTATGCCTCTTTAGTTTGCCTTTGAGTTCAGATGGTTTTGAACTCAGACAAATCAAATCTCAAAAGAAATTTGTCGTAAAAGACCTCTGGAACTCACAGTGGAAAAACTATTGGAGCAATTTTCAGAGAACTGAGTTTGAGATTTCCTCTGCAATTGCGAAGCCTTTTGTCCATGTAAAGTCCCTATATAAATTGTTAATTCCTTCCATAAAGCTAACTGCTATGGATTTTAATACACATTGTGAAGCATCTGAGGGTATATTTGAATGTGTCTGTTCATAATTGTATAATGTCCCTGTTAAAAGATCACTCGGGCAAAACTGTCATTCAGCTATTCATGTACATTTCTATTTTAGGTTTATAAAAAATTGCTCTTCTAACCTACCTTCTCTCTTCAGTAAATTAATCCTATTACAACTGTTCTTTATGTCCACATTTAAATTATCTATTACCACTTACAGAGATGACTATTCTATTGTCTGTTCTCACTAAAACTGTCTGGCAAAAAAAGAACAAGGAAAAATGAAAAGGAAGATTTGTGAGTGAATGTGCATGTTTTCTGTATACCATCTGGTTGAGAAATGTATAGAAATGTAAATCCTCCCCTTTAATTTACACTGATATTTATGGCTTGCAAAATGTCACAGCACATGCTGGGGTTGCTTACTGCAAGTAATAGATCTCCATTTTGTTTCAAGGCAAGCATTTTGTGAATTGTAATTTTCCACATAACTTTGGTAAAGTAAGCATGCTTTATAGCACTTGTGTGTTTACTTACAAATAGGGGTGCTATTCTTTTCTAATTTCATTTTGATGAATAATTTTAACATTGTTTCTTTCCTCTGTGAGAAAAAATATCTGCACAAACTAATGTTTCTGTTGGTATCCTGAACCATGGTTTTTAAAATCCATGTAAATATTTCATGCAGGCCTAAATGCCAAAGATTCTTGTCAATGAAGGTTTTTCCCCAGAAGGGTTTATTAAAACTCAAAGTTTGGGTTATTTTCAAATATTGGTTCCATCCTTATTCAGGAGCAAGAGTGGTATCCACAGTATTAGTTGTGTCCGTCTATGTCAGTAGGCTTCTTGATCAAGCAGTGTGTGTGTGTGTGTGTGTGTGTGTGTGTGTCAGAGAGAGAGAGAGAGAGAGAGAGAGAGAGAGAGAGAGAGAGAGTGTGCCTGGGAGGGGGTGATTTTCTCACATGTTCCCTTACTTCTCTCATATAGCATAACTAGCAGTCCCATGTCACTTGATAGATTTTTGAAATGCGCAAAAAACTGTAAAGTAAGAAAGAAAACCCATGTGCCCACAGCTACACAGTAATATCTAGAAGTCAACTTCCTGCGTACCTTGCCATAAACGGTTACAAAATTGCGTGGGTTTTTTTTTTTCCAAATGGAGGGGCAGTTTCCTTAGTATGGTTTTGCATCTCCAGCTCAAATTTTCTAGGGCTTTTCAGAAAAAAGAAAAGAATTACCTCTAGTGGGCAGAGGTACTAAGCATAACTTGCATAAATATTAAAAAGAAAAGAAAAGTGCCCAGAATGCAGGAATGTCGGGAAAGAATGCTTCTGGATCATCGCCATACCACCCGGAAAAGTCACAGCAACCCAGTGCCTGGAATGCTTTATCCACTATGAACACATTTACACTGACCCATTATCCCAATGGGAGCAAATTAGCTCCGGGGCAGCTGCATGATGCATGGAGCTGATTCAGGTTAATGCTTTACACAGTCTTAAAACACATTTTTAAAAAGTTGTGGATTGGTCTGATTCTCCCCGACATTCTAGAGGAAGCTGTAACTTTTGGCCTATGAAAGCTATTCAGCTGGCTCTGAGAAAGAACTGGCTGCAATTGTTTACATGACCATCCCATATTCTCCAGGTTTGGGCTATCCAGGGACACATGTTGGTACTCACTTTCACTCTCACATTCACAACAGCAGCCAGTGAACGTAACGTGGCTAGTATCATCAGTTGTTGGCTAAAGTGATGTTGGCCAGGTCATGAGGGTGATCAAAGACGGGAGGGGGAAAGTGGGGGCTGTCGTCACTCTAGGTGAAGAGCAATGGATACCACCAGCCATGTCACAATTTTGATCCCATGTTCAGAGAAGGCTAGATATGAATTAAATACATATATGGTCTGTCCCAAAAGTAATGAAAATGAATTTTTTATGCAAAGCACAGAAAGACCAGGAAAGGAAAGTGGTGGTTGAGGCAGGTGGAGGGGGTACCTAGGCATACAGTTTGACCTTCCTCAGTTGGACTCATGCCTTTGTAGCACTTGGTAGTTTATCTAAGAGCATAGTGCTTTTTGTATTTGGTCACAGGTGAAAATGCAGAGGAGTTTGGAACAGCATCTTTCAACTTCAAGAAATGAGAACAATGTGGCCTATGTGAAAGCTGTTCTGAACACTTCCCCACTCACCATCGAGCCCTGACTTGACTCTATGCATTTTCTTTCCCTAAGCTCAAAACCCACCTCAAAGTGCATCATTTTGGGACAGTTGAAAACATCCAGGCAGCTGCAAGGAAGGCTTCGAATAACACCTCAAGAGAAGACTTCCTTCAATGCTGTGAAGAGTGGTAGCAACACTGGAATCACTATATTCAATCATAAGGAGCCTAAATATAAACTGTAATTGTGTGTATGTTCAATAATTTTTAATCATTCCAATTACTTTTGGGACACATATATGTGTAACATCTTTCTCAGGAGCTATATTGGGCTCATCTCCCCAACACATGTTACTAAGTGAAACCTCACATTATTTCAAAAGCAAACAAAAGAAAATCCCAAATCAGCTCAAAAGACAAACAATAAGTCATCTGCTCACATACCACACCTCAAATATCACAGAAATTCTTTCTGTTCCTCAAGGTCCTGGAATTTTCTCACCCAGAATTTCATTTCTGTTTGAAGTACTGCCAAAAGTTAAGAATAGATGAAGCAGGCAATTTTTGTCCTGAATATTCCAAAATTTATTCCTTTCCTATTATGCAAGAGAACTGAACAATAAGAGATGGAGATGAAGGAGAAAGCAATTCTGGGGCCTTCAAAATTACTGAAAATCCTCCTAGATTTAAAGAAGGACGATGAAGTGATCAGAAGGCTAGAGTCTTCATTTTCCTTTTCTTATTTGATGTCTGTTCTTGCTTTCTCTCTGTGGATGGAGAAAGAGATAATGGTGATAATTCTACCAGGTTTTTGAGTGACTCAATACCAAAAGCAATTGTATTTTATCTCATTATAGATTGCACGCAAGACCATATATATTTATTCTGTTTGCAACCTGCATCTAGAAAACCAACATCTAGCCAAACTAAATAAGGATTAATCATATTTCATTAAAGAATTTTACATTTGATATATCTGAATTTTCCAGGGACAACAGAAAAGAAAACTGATCATGTTTTGCTCAAGTAAAGTTTGATTGCTATAAAATTAGAACTGCAGACTCTCCACGCCACAGAGGTGTACAATTGCATTTGGACAGTTTTTGAAAATACTTTTTGGAAATATATGAGACAAGTTAAATTAGATGCACCTGACTGCACTACACAGAAGAGGTAAAATTACAAGATTCTTGATACAGAACCATTGTATAATAGTAGCACCATGTTTAATCATTAAAAGTCAGCAACACTTTCATTTCTGCTTTACAATATTAATATAGGTTATTTATGTGTGTGTGGGTGGGTGTATGCTTATCATATGTAGGAGTGAGAGATATCAACAACTGTTTTTAATGAAGTAAAACTTGTCCCTTTATTTGTGTGTGGTTTTTTGCTTTTTCGCCTTATCTTTTCATATACTGATGAAAACCCTGAGGAGACCTAGCTTTTTAGGAATTGCAGTCGTAAAGAAGAAGCACTCCAAAATATTTATTTGAATATGTGTCCTGCTGTAAATTATATCCATAGTACATGTATCTGAATATACTTCCAATATGAAGTCCAATGATGGTATTGTTCTCTAGCCCATGGGATGCAAATTCAAGTGTCCATTTCAGTTTACATTCCCATTCTTGAAACTTTGATAAGACTGCAAAAGAGCACATTCAGTTGCAAATAATGCCAAGTACGCACATCCTGATGGAAATAAAATTGGATAGAACTAAGTAGAAAGTGGATTCAGGATGGTTGACTGAAGTAATGGGATTACAGTCTTTATGTCTGAAAGAGAATCCAAGAGATTACCATGATGTTCCTTGAATATTTTTTTCCTTTAAAAATGTCAGAGAAACCAAAAGACTTTATTAATTCAAAAAAATATTTGTTTATTTAGGCTGTAAATCATCAGACAACAACTAAGCCCTTTGGAAATGAATGACAGTTCCCTCCACATAAAACTATTATGGATCTTATTGCTTTGTGCTGATTTTTTTTGAGCTGAAAAAAAAGTTATCCTGAAATAAAATGTCCATACGGAAAATGCTGCCTACACATATATGCACACATAGAGATATATATTGAATGTTTAAAAGTGTGTGTATGTGTGTGTGTATATATATATATATATATATACACACACACACACACACACACACACACACACACACATATGTACACAACTGTCAGCCTTAGTTTTACATGATACACAGGTGCATAAAAGAAAACGTGAGTGTGTGTAAAGCATTTTGCATCAGGCAACTTTATGATTTTTCAGTGCTGACACAAATGCATAATGCATATTAGACATAAGTACACCCACCTTTTAAACCTCATTAAAATGAAACTACCCTAAATTAGCTTACAAGAAAGTTTACTGAATAAACACTGAAGCAGCAATGTCAAATTTTAAAAACCCTTGTTAATAAGAAATGCACTTCTAGTAGTTGTTGAAAAAGTAACTTGCCCAGTTCTTCTAGGGAAATTGTTTTTAAGGTTCAGTTTCCACTACATTGATAAACCTATTTCTGGCCTGTACCATTTCATGCTGAGAGTGGAGGATCACCTGTTTATAAATACTTCTTGTGCATAGAAAACTAAATACAAGGGAGAACGCTAGACACAATATTTCTCCTTGTCATGTTGCTTTCCATGTAGAAGAAAAATGTTATTGGCCAAGTTCATGTGTCATATCAATCTGGAGTTCAGGAGAATTCCAGCTAGCAGTGCAAAAAACCATCATGCTAATCTTGCTGCTCAGTCACTCCTATACTGTATATTGTTTATCATGATTTCTTCTCTCTGAATTCTTTCCCCAGGACAAGCCTGAAAAACAATCTTACAACAAACTAAAGTCCATAGTTTGTCAAGTAGTTCACACTGAACCCAACAAGCAACAGAAATCTTTAGCAGCAGGAATGCTGCTTCTTCATAATAAACTAGGTTTCTTATGAAGGTGGAAGCTTTCGTGTTCTAACACTTTTGTTTTTAATGAAGGAAATCCAAGCATGCAGAAACTATAATGTGGATCTTTTGGGGTCAAATCACAAAAGTGCCCCTTTTGCCACTGTGCATTACAATCAGCAGCAAATACTTATTTTGGTTTCAGGGTTTTGAATATTGAGGTGTGCATTAGACTCAATGGCGCACTAGACTCGAGTAAATATGGGTATGTACCAGGGAAGATTCGCCATATAGAGCTTCAATATCAGAAGGCTGGAACCCTAATTTTGCAAATACTCAGACTGTAAAGTTGCTTTCGAGTATACAAACATTGCTGCTGCAGCAGCTGTTGACATACACAAATCAGGAGCATGGGAGAAGCTGGAAGATGTGATGTGAAAGACAGGACCAAAATCTGCATACTCATACACTGGATCAGTGTAAAAGCAATAACTCTGATAAAGATATTAGGACACTAGCTTTCAGAGTACTGATTCCACTGTTTGATTTTTCAATGCACTGTTCATTTGTTAGGCACTTTCCTAACCTCAGAGGTTGTCTTATAAAAGTGTTTATTAATCTTCTGCATGGAAGCAGAACAATACATCACATTTCCACCTAACACAAGATGATGAGGACATTCACTGAGCCTACATGGCATATATAATTGGAAATTTCTCTTACAGATGGAGATTAAAGTGTTTACAGGCATTGATTTATGTCTATAATATTACTTTGTTGCAGATACCGGCTTACCTATTTTACCAAACGGAGATGTGAGAATCTAGAAAACATAGATGCCCTTCCTGGTATACAGTGGAATTTCCTTTCAGGTAAATATTCATCTGATTTCATCACATAATGCAGCAAAGCTTGGTATCATAAAAAACACCATATTCCTCATTAATTATTAACTTTAATGCCTGATAAAAATTACTTATTACTCAATATTCATGATTGACTGTCAAGCAATGTATTGTGCTATTAATGCATTGGTATAATTTTTAAAATATATTTTGGTTTACTAAAATACTAGATCTGTCCCCAGATAGCAAAATTTGTACAAGTAATGACGAATAAACATTATGTTTTAGACTTAAAAACTATTTTTTGCATTATTATTGTAGAAGCATTTACAAATCGTGACACTTGTGTGTGTTATTTTCTAATGAATAACAACAGTATTTGTAAGGGGATAAACTGCAATCCCCCCCCCCCCCCGATAATAACATGAATAATAGTGAATCCTATATTTTGACTATACCTGGACCAGGACCACACCACATAGAACAACACTGGAGTTCCTAGAATGATCAATGAACACCAGAAAGTTGGGGGGGGGGGGGGTTCAGCATGGGTGAGTGAAACTGTGAATATATAATCCTTGGCTCAAGAGATTATACTGCATTTCCAAACTCTGCTATATAAAATATGTAGATAAGGAGTGGTTTACTTTCACTTCTTTACTGAAAAGGAGTGATTTACTGCCATCCAAGAAGTTAAATAATAAAAAGAAAAACAATAATTGAGATGAAACCTCCATATTGGCTGCTGGAATTTTTGTCTCGGTTGACTGAGATCATGAGTTGAGTTGTGAAACACACTCCTCTTACAATGGGAATATTGCAATGTAATTTATATCTATTGTTATAGAATATATTAGGCTACATTATAGCTTTTTTTTCCATGTCAGGAGTGACTTGAGAAACTGTAAGTCACTTCTGGTGTGAGAGAATTGGCCGGCTGCAAGAACGTTGACCAGAGGACGCCCAGATGTTTGATGTTTTACCATCCTTTGGGAGGCTTCTTTCATGTCCCCACATGGAGCTGGAGCTGACAGAGGGAGCTCACCCACACTCCTCAGATTCGAACCGCTGACTTGTTGGTCAGCAGTCCTGCCAGCAAAAGGGTTAAACCCATTCTGCCACCGGGAGCTCCATTATAGCCTATAATACAGAAGGAATAAATTATGAGGCACACACTAAAAGCAATTTGAAGAATGTCCATTCTTTTTTATTTCTCCTCATGCATCAGCATCACTACAGAAGACAATAATTTAGTCTTTTAATTACAGGTTCCTCATCGGTCTATGCTAAATTCATGTTAAATGTCATCATATTATAATATTCTGTAACAGCACGTGGTGAGGTCAATTTTGAGCGATTGAAGATATATTCTGCTTCTGCATCACAAAGGTCTGCGGTCCAATTAATGACTTATGAATTGGAAGGGTCTGAGACAATCCATGTCTGAAACCTGCATCTCAGCTGCTGCAAATCAGTGTAAGCCAAACTGGAACATAAGCCACAGTACGGGTCAGCTTCCTGTGTTACAGAAATGGTGTGATGGCAAATATTTGTGCATGGGCTGGTAAATAAGAGAAATTTGTTTTGAAATGTTTGAAATAAGGAAGTGTTTGTACAATAAAGGTGCTTGAGGTGTCTTCATGATTATGTTTCTTAACCATTGTAAAAAAAAGTTCACTCTATTATTTAGATTAGTTGCATGAGAAGTGTGCTGCTAGGCAAAGCATCCATATTTATGCTGCATTTATATTTCCATTAATAATAAATTCAGGTGAAGTAGTTGTGTTATTAATATTGATCAATGTTTCCACTGAAAACCCAGATGTCAACAGTTCTTTTATTGTGCCCAGTTCTGTTTAATAGTGCTGTTGATGAGAGAAGCCCTAATGAAGGCAAACAGATGGTTGGTTTGATGTTACTCTCAGATTTGAGACCTTTGCCAAAATAACAGAAACACAAAAGGATTTGACAGCCCTGTAACCAGAAACCTTTAATTATAGCTGTTTGCAGTGAGGCTAATGCAACAGTGCCATTTTAGCACAGGTCTATGGAAGAGAGGGACAGAGTGCTTTGAAAGTTATCCCAGTTTGTGTCTTGTTTGATCATTTGAAATTATGGCATATGTGACAAAAATGGATATCCTCATGTTTCCTGCATCTAGAGCTGGGGTGGTGAATCTTTTTTCTGCCAAGGACCATTTGGATATATATAACGTTATTCATTGGCCATACCTTTATTTATTTATTTGTTGTAAATAAATAATTATAAAACCACACATTATGATATATTAACATTATAAAATTATATATTAAAAATCAAATGAAAGTTCCAAAGGTCGCATGGCACAGGCATCTACTTGCGTGTGCATGTACTTACTGGCTTCAGTTCAGCAAGAAAAAAAACAAAGGCAGAATAAGCAGAATGCGCCTACGTGAGGAAAAGAACCCAAGGTCTGAATAATAAGCAGCACACATTGTGCAGAAGAGTCAATGTGATTGCTCGGAGGACCAACAAGATTTAGTGGGAAGACTGGGGCAGGTGTCCTTGTCCGTACCAAGTCAGACCAAATGACTTTGCAGCCCTTATATGGCTCGCAGGTTGGACATTCCCAACCCCTGCATTATACCCTGCCTGGAAATTCATGCCAAAATCACCATGGGCAGAAACAACTTAAATTGTAGGGTAAATGCCTGTGAGTTAAAGGAATGGCAATTAGAACTGTATTATCCACTGGGACAGGGAAGAAGAAGAAATAAGGATGGAAAGGTCTATTTCAAAAATAGCAACCTGACTCCCACCTCCTGCACTGCTGCCAATTCACCAGCTCATCTCCATCCCTTGCCATCCCTGAAATCACAACAAACCAAGCAAAAGGGATCCAAATCATGGCCAAGGGTTCTGTGGAACGACGACGCAGTCCTCCTGATCCAACCTCTGCCCTCCCTCCCCCCCCCCCCCCCAATGATTTGATTCAGCAGGTACAAACACCAGGCAGTTTAGCCCTGGTCTCTGTTCAGAGATGCCATCAAAGGTGCTCTCTTACCCATGGCTGCGAGGTCTTGGGTGCAAATTATTTTGCTTCGATTGCTGTTCTAATTTCTCATCTTAAATTTGGAACATATCCAATGTTTGCATAATCAGTTCTTGAGTTTTTTTCTGTGTAATGTAATTTACGTTATCTTCATCTGAAATTCAGTGTTAACGAAGATTGTTAAAGGCACCAGATCTGAGCCAGTACTTTGTATTTGGGTGGCAGATCAAGGGCCAGACCAAATTATCTCAGGGGCTGTAGATGGGCTCTGTTCTGAATGTTCCTCACCCCTGATCTAAAGGGGATTCTGGAGAAGCATGGTGCCATGTGCCGGGTCTCACCCAGTCATCAAGGGATGAACACAAACAAGGTGACCCAAAACCATATTTGCTTATAAGGAAAAGTAAAGCCTCGAGTCTTTCAAATGTAAGGGGGCCAGGCTGTGGCGCAGACTGTTGAGCTGTTGAGCAACCAGCTGCAGCCAGCTGCAACAAATCACTCTGACCAAGAGGTCATGAGTTCGAGGCCAGCTCAGAGCCCCGCGTTTGTCTTGTCTTTGTTCTATGTTAAGGCATTGAATGTTTGCCTTATATGTGTAATGTGATCCGCCCTGAGTCCCCTTCGGGGTGAGAAGGGTGGAATATAAATACTGTAAATAAATAAATAAATAAAATAAATAAGCTCCCAACCATTAATAGTCTAGCCTGCTGTTGTCCTATGCATCCAAAAGACAGTTGTATCTTTTGAGTAGGAAATTTAGGTACCGCTTTATGCGGAGAGGCTAATTTAACTAATTTACGATGCCAAAAAAATCTCAAGCAGCGTGCAGAAGAATGAGGAAGTACTCCATCAAGGACTCAGTGTCACAAATGGATGGGGAAGCAGCAGCTCCCCCTATGGCCTGAATCAAGCATACCCTCATGAAGCCAGAAGCTGGAATATTAAATTGCCTCTGTGTCTGTCTATATTTGTCTGTCTATGTATGTTGTATGTTTAATGGCATTGAATGTTTGCCATGTATATGTGCATTGTGATCTGCCCTGAGTCCCCTTTGGGGTGAGAAGGGCGGAATATAAATACTATAAATAAAAATAATTTTTTTAAAAAGGACTGACTGACAAAACAGAATTGCAGCACACAGCTGGAGTAACGATGGACACAAGTCAAGGTCAAAAGTCTAATTAATGTAGATAAGCCCAGTATTACTTAGCCAATTCAGGAGCAAAGATAAACAACAGTCAAAGTTATAGGTAAAGTTACTGTCCAATAGTCAGATGCCAGGAGTTCATTAGAATAACATTCAATAATTCTAGAGTACAAAGCAAAATCAGAATTCTGAAGTCAAGCCAGCTATTCAGGAGTCAAAATGAAGTCCAGGTCCACTCCAAAATTCAGAGTCAAGGTTTCAGGATACAACAGAGTCTGGAACAGGACAACAGGAACAAGGTCAGGATGCAGAATTCTAGTCCAGGGGCAGCAAAGCCAATGTCAAAGACAAAAGTACAATGGTACAATTTTATCTACCACCAAAGAGCTATCTCTTCCGAACCATTTTTATCAAGTAATCTTAGATGTTGCTTATTTCAGCAAACCTTCACAGATAATCCCAGAAGCCTTTGATGCTTTCTTTAAGAGGGAGGTCAGAGCTTACCAAAACCCTGAGAAAGGTCATCCTCTGCTGAAGATCTGCCCCTAGCAGCAGCCAAGCCAGGCCAGACAAACTGCTGGCCAAGATAGGAGGAAATGGCATTTCTGAATAAAATTAGGGTCTACAGCAGTGGTTCTCAACATTTGGGTCCCCAGATGTTTTGGCCTTCAATTCCCAGAAATCCTAACAGCTGGCTGGGATTTCTGGGAGTTGTAGGCCAAAATACCTGGGGACCCACAGGTTGAGAACTACAGCATCCCCAAACCCTTTTGCTTATTGGTGCATTGGATTGTAAAGCTTTCCTGTTTATATACTTACCTGAATGATGTGTGCAATCACCTCCCTTCCACATTATGGCATTTACAAATTATTTGTATAGTATTGTATAGTCACAGATCTAATGAACTAAAATCACAATTGACTCCTTCTTCACATCTGAATAAGGATGCAGCATTCCCTTCGGCCCTAGCATCTTATATGACTGCATAGCACTGATACTTGTGTGGAGCTCCCATTAGATAGGGTGCAATCATGCCATTACAAGGGTACCATACATTGGTCTGAAGAGCATTGCTCTTCAGAAATGATTGTCATGATACAAACAGGCTCCCAAAGTGAACTCCCCATTGTGATAGACTCTGATGATGGACTCCTCAGTTACAGAAAATTTGGAACTTGAGTACCTCTGTGAAGAAACCTCTAAGAATTGCAGGCCTGACTGGCCCTGTGGTTGAGCCACACCCTAAAGAAGAAGAAAGATAACCAAAAAGGAGTAGACACATTTTTCTAGCTCATTTTTCTTCTGTCCCTCATTCATTATGTGTATGCAAACACAAATATTTCAAAAACTGAAAAAAGTTGAAAAAATGTCTTGTTCCAAGTATTTAGGATAAGGAAGACTCAGCCTATGCATGCAAAAATAAACACAATGAAGTTAATTTATGTGCAATGTTTTATAGATCTTGCATCTGGCTCTATGGATTACTGACCTAAAGTGGGAAGCATGCATACATAATTGAAAACACAGCCAGGTTATTATTATTTAGGAGCGAAACTATATAAGAAAGGTAACAACAGATTGAACTAAAATGTCTATTCACAATGCTTTCCCTGTGAAAAAGACATGGAGAATCAAAACAGACATTTATGCCACTGGCTCAGACCATGTGTCAAAATCAATAGTCTTATTGGAGGCATGTATATAGGGGCAGCCGTGCAATCTTAGTCATTTACTAAAATGGAGAAGTTTTCAGAGCTTGGTAATGGGTGTGGGAGTAGTCATTAATGTGTTAAATTATCCCTATTTGGTTGAATTAAAGATATTGTCTGATTTGCAGTCCTATTCTTGAACAAATTAATTATTTTAAGTCATTAATAAAATGACCTAAAAAAGAATGGTTAGAATAACCTAAAGAAGAATGATTAGGATTAGAGGAAATTCATCACTTTACTCTGTGATGGCTTGTTTAAGATTCCTTTTTTTTTTTTAGAAACAAGAGAAAAGGGAAGAGGAAAATGGTGAGAAAACTGGGAAGGTGGTCTTTTTTTTATTCAGCAGGTGTTCATCATGCCATCTGCCCTGTTTGAAATGTCAGACCCTTTAGAACTGGAGACAGTTGTGCCCCTACATTTATTGGCCTGTATGGAAGTTTTTTGGATCTGCACGATAAGTGTGTCGGGGTGTATTGTCACATTCTTCAGCTCTACCCTTCATTGATTGCATGTTATGGCAACACTACTCAGAATCAATGTTTTCTGCTTCTGCTAGTATTCATAGGACCTGCCTGCCCTCTATTTTATTCCAGCTGGAATACAAGTACAGCCAGCTTGAGTACAGGTATAAGTACTTCTATTCCTATTTCAGGAAGCTGGAAAGTTTTGACCTCCAGCATATTGATGAGATCTTTGGTTACCCTGTCACAATATTATCCACTGGACAATATTTGGGATGTAAGTTCTTTTCATTATCTTCAGGGATCAAAAAAAGGTAGGGCAAGAAAGGTCACATCAATGCTACTTATCACAACCTCACACATACTCATTTTCAAGACATGAGCTGAACCACTGTATAGATATTCATAAAAAAAAGAGTTACAAATGTGCCTTCATCTTACCCTCAAATTGATGCATGTAGGCTGATGACAGGGATTGCCGCCATGTTTCCACTCCTCTCAGTGGTTACTGAACACATATATCTGGAATGGTGCCAAATGGTTCTGATGCAAGCCACAATTCAATCATCATGTAGTGTGATTAAAAAGTCTACTCCTTTGAAAGTACTCATTGAAATTATATTAGAGTGACAAGCTGTTTTGAAAAGCTGGCGAATCCCTCATTATGCACACTTTGGGGTGTATGCATATCGTGTATTTTCAGAATTCTTGAGAACAATTGAGAATGAAACAAAAGAATGAAATATTCAAGTTGCCAATTTGGTAGGGGCACAATTTGTGAAGCAGCATCATTTGTATAGCTCTGAATTGCCAAGTGAAGAGAAAGTTCAGAAAAGGCCTTGAACCATCGCAACTAACATTCTGTTTGGACGGATGGCCAGCCTGAAAGAAAACAGAGCTTCACAATGGATGTTCCATAATTAGAGGAGATAAAAAAAATCAGCTGAATGTTCCCATAAAGTCAATTAAACACTAATTGCTATTGGATTCAGACTTTCTTCCATGTGATGAATGGTTCCAATATACGTATCTCTTCACAGTGTCAAGGTGTTGACTCCCTCACTGCTTCTTACCTCCTACTCTCCCCGTACCTTGAGGATCTTACTGATGCTTTTCAACCACCACTCTAGTTCTCATCCAGAGAAAGGGAAATGGAAAGAAAAAGAAAAATCTTCCCTCATTATAAATAACAGTATGAGCAAAACTCATTAGCTCATATCAGCAGGGTGAATTTCTTTCACATGAATTCTTCCAAGTAGTCATATTTCTAGGATGTGCTAATGAATCCAGCTTTCCTGGGAGTTCACAGGCCTCTCTGCACAAATCTTGATCAATACATTCTTAGTGTTTTACCACGGTACTACCTTTCATGCTTTGAAAACTTTGTCAGTTTCTACCACTTTTGGTAGAGTGGGCTAATCATTACCTTAAATGCTTTAGGGTGAAAAGCAAATCTGAACTGTCATTTAGTTATCTTTTTAAAAATACCGTAGTTTTGAAATCTTGCTGACTGTGCATTGTTCAAAGATAGAATTTCAGGTTTGGATTCAGCAGTATGTTTTGCATACTAATTATATTTATTTCAATTTTTAGGCCTGTTTTTTCTCCATGGTGACTCAGAAAAAGTATTAACTAAAACCTGACAATACAGATTTAAAGATAATTATAAATCTTCACATAAAATCATTAAAAGATATACAAAAGTTCAAAATAAAGCACTGTATTTATAAGACGTTCTCCTCTGAAAAATTATTAGAAAATTGTTCAAAAAATGGAGAAAAGAAATCATGAAAGAAGATTCCAGAGGACAGGAGAAATTACTGAAGGCACTTCCAGACAGGACCTATATCCCAGGATCTGATCCCAGGTTTTCTGTTTATCCCAGATTATCTAGCAGTATGGACTTATATAATCCAGTTTAAAGCAGAAAATCTGGGATCAGATCCTGGAATATAGGGCCAGTCTGGGCCTAGGAAGGTACCTCTCATATCCTCACCAAATAAGACAGGTCTGAGGAAGATCTTTTGCCAAATTTGGCACAGGGCATGACAGAATGAGACCTCCCTGGCCACATGATAGAAGAGCAAGAGATGTGTTCTGAATACTTTAGTGCCATGAAATTGTTGATCCTTATAGCAACATCTAGATTCAGTTCTGTAATATAATGGTTTGAGAATTGGACAATGTATTTGGAAGTTCATGTCAATTTTTTGTCTGAAATCTGTTTTCTCAAAAATTCAGCATCTAACTCTTTAAAGTTGCCCTAAAATACAAAGTGGATTCATCATTCCACTGAACATGTAAGCCACCAACCACAGCCACAACTAAAAGAAACACACACACATACACACAGAGGGTTGTTTAAAAAAATACCAGCCAAATCTTGGGCTGTGGTCTGTTGTTTTGACAGCCAGCTCAGGATTATTTTTAAGACATTGCATAAAGTAAAATGAAATTCTGTCTTGATATGATGTGTCTCCAGTAATTATTTCAATTTCTCAGCTCAGTCTTGCTGTTACAGTCATGCCGTCGTGAGTACTGATATGGGATCTCAGCTCAATAGATGGATGAATGGATGAATGGATGGATGGGTAGATGAATATATAAGAGAGAGACAGAGTTTTGTGTTTACTGTTTGCTCAGGTAAACTTAACTGCATAGAGTCAGTGAAAGCAACAAACAGCACAGCTACTGCAACACATGATCCATATCATTTGCCAGCATTAATTAAAATCATTTCAACCTTTTATTTTTCAAAAGAGGGAAAAGCCTAAACTGATCATTTCACTTTGAAGAAAGAAGTGACAGATCAACTCTCCACTTATTTCAGGTCACATTGTGCTCTTTTATATATTATCATTGTGGTGTAACTCTTCTTTCTTCCAGGCCACTTGTAATTTAGCCTGAATCATGCACTTCGTTGCATTTGCAGTAACCACCAGCTGAACTGAAAGCAATCAGATCTGGAACATCCATTTGTCCACAGCCAGCCCTACTAGCATTTTAGCAGTTGTGAAAGAGGTTTGTTAATTCAAAGAAATGCTTCCCCTTATTTTTATTTTTTTTCCAATTCTTTTGCTTTAGCAGCACTGCCAGCTGCACTTTCCACTTCACATGAATTCTGGTCTATTCCAATTTTCCACTTCCCTGCATTTAATCCCAGTGTTACAAATGGAATCCCATGCTACACTAATATCTCTTACTTGCTGGCACAGAAGAGATCAATATTTCAAAATGCCATCTGTTTAATAGATTAGGCATCTTTTGTAAAAGAATCTATTGGTATCTGTGCTATTTATGCAAAACCTGTGCATTACATGTTATTTTGAAAGAGCGCATTCAAAGATTACAGTATATGGAGGCACTTCCTTCACTAATGCCATAGTTCCTAAAGCCTCCATATACTCATAATCCCCATGTGAGGGGTAAATTACATTTTATATGAAGCATGGGGCCCCTCAGGTATGTGACTATGCATTAAGATTAGCATTTAATAGATTACATCAGAGCTTGAGTGGTTTTAAGCAACCAATAACTTTCAGATCTGTAGTGAATCTCTTTATAAGACAGCCAGCCAGTGTCAGATTCCAATTCTCATTGTGTAAAAATATATTAAAGAAAAATAAATATAATGATATATACTCTAGATCACCTGTTTTCCTAGGTCAGTCATTCCCAAATCTCATAGGCATTGATATTCCCAGATCAAATGCCACTTTTTCACAATGTTTTTCCAACGCCATCCCTTCTAGACAACTTTGTCTGAATCAAGGGACCCTCCAAGACCTTTTATCACAATATCCCTGGAAGTCAAAAAGATAAAAACCAACTGCACTCACAGTTCCCTCAACCTGAAAGAGAAAACAACCTAACTTTACTACCCAGTCTACAGTAAATAGTTACAGTACAGTGTGTACATACTCAGCAACTACATTGAAAACTTCATTTTTTTTTCTCTTGTGAACATTGCCAAAAAGATTTTACTCATTAGCAGAACTTCCCTTGACCCTGAGGGTCTCAATTTAAATTAATATAAGTGGAAAACTAGACCTAAATGATACTGCTTTTCTGAAGGAATTGTTATAGTTTCACAGAGTTGTTAGAACACTACTCTCTAAGCAAGCAGACTTTCTTTACATATTCATAACTTAGGAAAATGCCCCATGTTCTGTTCAGATATGAGTGGTTTGAACATCCCATTACATTCAGTTATTCATCTTAAAAGTAATTTTCCATGATTACATGAGAAAGAAATGAAACCAGGGCAGGTGTGCACAGATAAGAAAAGGTTTAAATCTTAATAGCACTAAGGACCTCATCAGACGAGCAGAGAAAAAGTGGGGGAAAGCACTTCTCCTTCATTCCCTACAGTCTTTCCCTGTCTTCTGGGATGGCTTCCTAAGCCATGTCATTTCCCCATTTCCTCCCTGTGTTTGCTCTTGACCAGGAATGGGGACTTTGTTAAACTCCTGTCACTATTAGGCTAGAGTTGCCAACACAGTGCTTACCCTTGGGACTGCTGGTTATAAAGCTTATGGGAGTTAGAGTCCAACTGTGTCTAGTTAACTATAGGCTTCCCACTTGTTCTTTATAGAGTTTAAAAAACATCATTCGGATTCCTGGAGGACATGCTCTTATGACTGATGGACTATCTTTCATTTCTAAATGAAGAAATGTTTTTCTTGGAACACTCATATCTTCAGGACTGAAACAGTGATTGCGATCCCACAAGGGACTTTTGTAGATATTTTTGCTCAAGTTATCACACTTTTCTTTCATGCTGCTATACCCTTGAAAGACCCATCCCAACATTGATCAGATCTAGACTTACTTGTCTCCAATATGCCTACATCACCATGAGCATTCAGTGTGTTCCTGGAATACTTTACTATAGCCATAGCAGCAGCCCTTAAGGTAGCTGGCTAGCATTCACAACATTTTCATGTTTACATTTACTAACTACTAATTTGCATATCTGCAGACCTTTGTTTTGTTTTGTTTATTACATCCACTGTCTTCTTGGATTGCTTCCACTTGCAGTCTTGTTTCTTCTTTTCTCTTTCCTCCATTATTCCATGCATTTGATTGCTCTTTTATGTGCTTTACAAAGAAAACTCAACATAGTTCATTTCTCTGCCAGACTCTGTGGGTCGGCTGACATGGGACAGGTAGTTGTTCTGGCTTCTGCCTTTCCAGTTTCAATACTCTAATACTATTGATCACACTTTTCAATAGATGTGATTAGGGAAGCAGAGAAACAGATTACAACAGTATTATTTGAATGATGTATTACCAAAAGGAATGCAAACTCTTTACAAGGTATTTTTTTAATTTTATCTTTGAAGCAACAGCTGTAGCTTCATTATATTTTCTTTTCATCTAATATTTCATTGCTCCCTAAAACTAATCAAATTCCTCAGGGGGCTTGAAAATATTTGATTCTTGTTGACTATATAAGCACATCATGATGGCTAGCTGTATTATTTAACAGTTTTGTTTGTGAATTTCTCAGCAGTCATTCCACGCCTCTGGAACACCCTGCTGAGGAAGGCTGTCAGCTCCCCCTATAACCCCCTCATTTGTTGCTGACAGGAAAGGGCTCTTTCTGCCCAATTAATCTCCCTTGTTATCAAAAAGGCTGTTTTATGTATGATGCTGTACTTTCTGTTATTGGGTTTCTTCTTCTGGCCATGCCGGATGGGGAGGACTATTTGCTCACCCCAAGGAATGAAACTAAGTTCTCGAGACGAGGTGCAAGATATATGCACCCATCCCTATCAGCTCCTAGCATTGGAGCAGCAAACATTGGCCTACCCTCCCACCTTACATCAGTATACCAAGGGGTCTTTCTGGGACTGGGTAGGATTTTTTTTCCCTTTAACAGAGGTTGTTTGTTTTTTTCTCCTACCTTACACTGTTGAGGCTGATGGGGGTAACTGCAATTGGCATTAGGTGGAGCCATTAAAATAGGCTGTCATGCAGAATATGGGGATATAATTTACGTCTTGGTATACACCTAAGGCACCCCTTTTCGTGAAGTCCAGGAATGGGAACCCCCACCAGTGAGTTCACCCAACCAAGATGGGGAATGAACAAAAATAGTCTTATGGCTACTGGGGAATTCTAATCCCTGAAGTCTCTCAACTTGTGGTGTGAATACTCTATGCAGCTTCCGTAAGCAGTTGCCCTGGTTACGAGTCATGATGAGTTGGACCGGGTTGTGGCGGAACTGGTTAGTAGCCAGCTGCAATAAATCGTTACTGACTGAGAGGTCATGAGTTAGAGCCATGTCGGGTCAAAGTAATCTCCTGACCATTTACTAGTCTAGCTTGCTGTTGACCTATTCAGCCGAAAAACAGCTGCATCTGTCAAGTAGGAATTTAGATACCGCTTTTGCAGAGAGGCTAATTTAACTAATTTATGGCGCCATCAAATCTCTAGCAGCATGTGGAAGAATGAGGAAGTACTCAAGGACTCAGTGTCACAAGTGGACTGTGAAGCAGTAGCTCCCCCTGTGGCCGGAATCAAGCATACCCTCATGAAGCTGGAAGCTAGAACGTTAAATTGCCTCTGTGTCTGTCTATATATGTTGTATGTCTAATGGCATTGAATGCTTGCCATGTATATGTGCATTGTAATCCGCCCCGAGTCCCCTTTGGGGTGAGAAGTGTGGAATATAAATACTGCAAATAATTAAATAAATAAATAAATTATGCGAGGATCTAAGGTGTCTCGACCAAGTCAGCTAAGGAGTGAGTCTGAGGTGGCCACTGCCTCAGCTTACACAACATAAAGATCAAACCCCCACTTTTAGCAGGTTGCAGTTCATGAAGAAAGTTTAAATCGGTAACAATTTAATAAAAGTTGCTCATATTTATCCCAACACAGTTGTCTGGTTTCGTTATTTCATTGAAGGACAGGGAATTGGTGTGATTTGAAGCTGTGTTTTTTTTTAAAATAAATGTTTCTATTGATGTTATATTTAATTGGATTTATGTTACTTACTTATTAGCAATCTTGAGTCCCATTCATGAGGGAGAGTGCAATATAAATTAATACTTTTATAAACAATGTATTTATAATTATATGTATCAAGAAAATTTACAGGTGTAGTCACTTGAAAGAAACATAGGTATCTTCTCAGAAATGCACAAAAGCTATTCACATGGTAACTGTGAAACTTGCTAATTAGGGAAGGATAACTGCCTATTTCCAGTCCATAGTACATGGACTTCAGCACTGGATGACAACTCTGGAGACCACAGTTCAAATCAAGATACCTTGGGCAAATCACATTCTTACAGCCTCAGAGGAAGTCAAAGGGAAACCTTTCTGACCAACTCTTACCAAGAAAACTTTGTGATAAGTTTATCTTAGGGTCTGAAATGTCTTGAAGGCACACAACAATAGCAATGCATTTCATATGTTTTATATATAAATAATATTTGGGTTTTGTTTTTAATAAAAGCTATGCATAATGTTACAATATACATGTCTCATGAAGCATTCTTGAAATATGTTTAGTATGATCCATTCATGACAATTGCCTTTCAACATCTGGAAAAGTATGAAATCTATGCATAGTTTAATTTAATTACACTTATTAATCTAATTAATACAAATATTGTATCTCTCACACACTCGTAATACAAATGAACATAGCTGTTGCTCTGTAATAAACTACAGAAAACCCAACTACAACAGTCCTTGTTGAATATTGAATACAGTTCTGCCTTGTATAGTGCTTACTGGAGGATAAATTCATACTTTAGAAGAATTTCTTAGGAAGAGTTGGGGACTGTGTGGTTACATTTTCTGTCATCTATGTACAAGGAAATTAGTTTTAAAAGCATCCCCAGGTCACACAGAAATCTCTGAAGTCGGTATTCTGGATTTTAATAATGTTGCTGCATTGCTTCACCGTATTGCTGCAAATTTGTGTAATTAGTTGATTCCCTTAGACGAAACTCGCTAATGTCTTGATTTTTGTGGGCAGCTTTTTTTTCATGCTGTTAAAACTGGATTCTGTAGAATGTCTTAATAAATGTGCTTTTAGACTGTAAAAGGAATGAAACATAGCAATGAAGATTAGACTTTTTGGCCTTGAACCTCATGTCTCCCTTCCACTGTTACAACATTTAGCTGGTAAGAAACATCAGGAGAGTGGAATGACCTTTCAGGAAGTGGATTATTTTGCACAGGAGAGGCTATGCAATTACAGCCCAAGAGTAAAACATGGATCTTGATTGAGATCCATATCTTACCTCATATTAATGTGAACTGTCAGTATCCAATAGAATGGTTCTGCTGAACTTCCCTCCACCAGTTGATATTAATGTGGTGAAAATCACTCAATGGAAATGGGGAGGGAAAGCCATTCATAAAAGCAGGGTCCAGTCCTCAGGGCATTTCAGCCAAATAAGGCCACCAAGTGGGAGATCACAAAGGAATATTTTAGTGGAAGAAAAAAGGTATCTGGGGACCCTTCCACACAGCCATATATCCCAGAATATCAAGCCAGAAAATCCCACAATATCTGCTTTGAACTGGATTATCTGAGTCCACACTCAGATAATGTGGGATTTTCTGCCTTGATATTCTGGGATATAGGGCTGTGTGGAAGGGCCCTAAATCTCAAGATCATAAAACAAATCGACAACACGAGCAAGACAAAGAAGTAATCATTTATAATTTTTTCTATGGAAATTACATCACAAATTTTAATACATCACAGCTACATCACAAAATAGTACCGTATATACTCAAAGATAAGCTGAGTTTTTCAGCCCTCTTTTTGAGCTGTGTGCTGGCATGGCAGTGCCAGGAGATTTAAGCCTTTTCTTGCATTACTAGTTTGTAAGGTTGCTTCTCTCAGATTGCAATCATAGGGCTAACAACTTGGCAATCATCATCAGGAATCTTTAGACCCGCCCCTTTTCCCAGGGTTTTGGAGGGAAAGAGGGGATTTTGCCCAGTCTTACTGTTGCAAACCTAATAGAAGGATGTGTGGGATTCTCTTTCCCACCTGCACAAAAGCTTCACTTCTTGCAGCTTTGCTGGGGGAATAAAAGAATAGTTCCACAGCACAGTTCCTACAACCTTTGTGGAGCAAATCAAAGGGACACCTTCCAGTTTGAAAGAATGCACAGCAACTTTGCCTGGTAAGGGACCACTCGGGCTATCCATAACGCAGCTTGGAGCCGGGAGTAGAGGCCTCACGCCAGCAGGGCAGAGAAAGATTGCCCAGGGAGGGGTCAGAAGATTTCCCAAAGGAAAAAAGGAACAGTTTACCAAAGTTGCCTGCCCCTGATAGCAGATTGAGAAAGCTACCAGTTTTCCAAAGTTTTAAAGCATTTATTTGAAGATTTAAGCCCAAATAAAGAGCTTTGTTGAACTTATTTGAAGCCTCAATAGAACTTTGTGTTGTGAAATCTAAGGGACCCTTCAGCTGAGGCACCCCGGCATCCCATTGGGCATACTGAAGGCACATCCTGTAAACAGACATTATTACAAATCCAGCGAGCAACAGCACAAGCTGAAAAAGCCTCCCTCGGCTTATAATGGGATCAAGGTCAAGACAGATCCGAGCCTGGAGGCCATTGCTTGCAATAGGTAATATATTTTTCTCCCTTATCAGTGTGTTTACTTTTCCAAAGCCTCCTTCACTCTTAACCAAGGGAATGTTTTGAACAGGGAAAGTAAGGGGAGAGAGGCCTCACAAGTCAGGAAGAAGAAAATACATATATCCATTAATCTTATAAAAGCATTTTCCCTGAAATACAAACCTTTGCAATTCCTATGTACCTATATATTTGTATCTATCAATATACATAAATAAGGGGGAATTTCCAGTGCCAAAGCATATTACTCTAAGTAGATGTAAGAGGTATATTAGGGAGAACTCGTCACTTTAGGCAATGGCAATAATCAATATATAGCATGGTCTCCCTTGTTCTCCTTCTTCCCTAGAATCATAGAATCCTAGAGTTGGAAGAGACCTCATGGGCCATCCAGTCCAACCCCCTGCCGAGAAGCAGGAAATCGCATTCAAAGCATCCCCGACAGATGGCCATCCAGCCTCTGCTTAAAAGCCTCCAAAGAAGGAGCCTCCACCACAGCCCGGGGAGAGAGTTCCACTGTCGAACAGCTCTCACAGTGAGGAAGTTCTTCCTGATGTTCAGGTGGAATCTCCTTTCCTGTAGTTTGAAGCCATTGTTCCGCATCCTAGTCTCCAGGGCAGCAGAAAACAAGTTTGCTCCCTCCTCCCTATGACTTCCCCTCATGTATTTGTACATGGCTTTCATGTCTCCTTTCAGCCTTCTCTTCTTCAGGCTAAACATACCCAGCTCTTTAAGCCCCTCCACATTTATGTATCTATATGGAAAAATGGGAGAAGCAATGCTATTTTTAATTTCCAAGAGAAAAACAATGAGGGGAGTACTGGAACTACCAATTCTAAATACTCAATTTAGCTTGAGTTCACATTGATCCTGTCCAAAATGTGGCCCCTTTATAGACAGAGGCATAGTAGGGATACAACCTTATATTCTAGGTGAAACTTTTGGAGTTCAAAAAGGTAGTACCTACTCCATGAAATACTAGAGGAATTCCAAAGGAAGAGAAGTACAATACAACTGTGGAAATTTCAGGACAGTTGTTCGTTTATATTGGCATAACTTGTTGCTCCCCCCCTCCAAATAGATGTTATACAAAGTATGTGAATTAAAAACGGATGAAGCCTGTAAGTTATGAATAAAGAAATGACTGAAACTGGCTTACACTGAGAGATGTGTGTGTGTGTCAGGGTCACACACAAGATGCAAATAATTATTCTGTTTAAAATTATTTCAAGTCAGACCTAATTAAATCTATTGTTTTAATACGGGTATAAGTATGAGTGTGATTATTTTTTTTCTGAAGTGAAGAAATAATAGTCTACTTTGTCAGTCTTTTCCCTTTCTTAAGCTAGGCTATTCAAAGGTTTTGACAGACTAAAGGGATGGCAATAAAACTGAGGGGATGAGATTTTAAAAAAAAACTAACAGAAATGTTTAAGTAAAAGTCTTTTTCTCATGCTGTAATGCCTGTTCTTAGTAAAGCATCTTAATTTATTTTTCTCATCATTTGGAAAGAATGGAAAATGTTTGCCTCTCATCTAGATTTTATAGTAAATGGTCCATAATAACAGTACTTGCAAAGGATTCTTTCTTCTTTTGCTCTGCATATGTTTTGCAAGATAGACATTTTCGCCACTCCTCCTATTTAATACATCATTTACACCTCCTTCTTGTATTTCCAAGTGAAAAAGTGATTACAGTTTAATGTAAAATGTAAAATTTAATCTTGATTTTATTTTCTATTCAATTTGCAGTATTCAAATGCTGGTTACACCAACCAGGAAGGAACAGTAGGCAGTATTTGCCCAATCATTTTCATTGTCTTTAAATGGCAATGGTAACAATGCCATTTATCTGTTAAACATATGTGGAACAGATATTAACAAAATCATGTCATAAATGTTTGATGATGTTTTCATCCTAATTTACTAATTAGTCCTACAATTACAAAATATTCCTACAAGTACAGGTTGACCAGAGAGGCCATTTGCACATCACGATAAACTTTGGTTTTGTTAACTGTGGTTTTTTACCAGAGCTGTAAAATGCCCAGTGAATAATAAAACTTCCTGTGTGTGGTTCATCTTCTTTGTTTCTCGTTTTTACTTGAACCCCTCTTATCCGTTCTTGTTGTAGGTGAACAGCTGGGGAAACAAATCAAGGACAAACCATGGTTTAAACAAACCAAAGTTTGTAAACTATGCATTGTCTGTGACTTCTTAAGAAAGTACCATTTGTTAGCAGAACCAGGTAAACATATTACGAGCAGGATTGTATCAAACCACACTCCCATTTTTTGTGGAACACACTGCCAATGAGTTCAAAGGAGTGTATTACTAGCTTTTTTAAAGCAATCCAGGAGCATTTCAAATGTGATATGTCACCACAAACTAAAGCTTCAGGCATATGATGCTATAAGCACGTGTACATTGTAGATGTCTATACAAATGATATGTACCGCTTGTACTGGTATGTGGCCCAGAAATTAAGTATTCACTAGAAGTCACATTTCTCTGAATATGATGTTGCAGTTCTCAGCAAGAAATATATAGATGATAGATAGATAAATACTGTACATAGATGATAATAGATAGATTTTTAAAAAAGAAGAGGAGGAGGAGGAGGAGGAGGAGGAGGAGGAGGAGGAGAAGGAGGAGGAGGAGGAGGAGGTGGTAAGATTATTTACCGGTAAGTAAAATGCAGGAATTATATGTAAAATGTGCAAAAGTGATATATAGAGAAATTTGTTGATCATCCCTATTTCCTCTGCTTTTGTCAATGGATTTATTTTCTTCTATTTTCCAGACCAACCTCATAGTCCTTGCTGGATCCACATTTGTCTGACAAATGTGGCAAAAACAATTCCTTGTATATAACATTGTTTTGCATGGAATTTTTTGTTAATAATAATAATAATAATAACTTTATTTTTATATTCCGCCTCCATCTTCCCGAAAGGACTCTGTGCGGCTTACATGGGAACAAGCCCAATCCAACAGAGATTAAAACCAACACATAACTCAATAAAATCAAACAACATTACAAAAGACAATAACATAAAAACAGCATCATCAACAACCAATAACCTGTACTGTAATGAGTACTGAAGTTCAGGGGGAAGGAACTTGTGCAATATACTTCCAGAATAGGGCTGGTGGACAAAATGAAGGACAATAATAAATTAGAACTGAAAGAGCAATGTCCTTTTAACGCTAAACCTATAAGACAAAAAACAGGTATAAAGTGCGAGGACTGATGGTAGTTATAGTTGGAGCCGAATTTCCTGTGAACTATTTAATCGAAAGCACAACAGAACATCCACGTTTTCATATCTTTGTGGAACGTGGACAGGGTGGGTACCAGTCTAATCTCCCTGGGGAGAGAGTTACAGAACCGTGGGGGCACCACTGAGAAGGTCCTCTCCCTCGTCCCCACCAAAAGTGCTTGAGACAGTGGTGGAAATGAGAGAAGGGCCTCCCCCGCAGATTTTGGAGCCCATGCGGGTTCATAGGGGAAGATACGATCACGAAGATAAGCAGGTCCTGAGCTGTTTAGTATTTTGTAGGTAATAACCTGCATCTTGAATTGGGCCCATAAACGTATCGGCAGCCAGTGGAGTTGTTTAATGGGGGGGGGGGGGGTTGACCGCTCCATGTAATTAGTTTCAGTTAATAACCTGGCCACTGACCTTTGTACCAACTGCAATTTCAGAGCCATCTTCAAAAGCAACTCCATGTAGAGCGCATTACAGTAGAGGTAACTAAAGCATGGACCACCATGACCAAGTCAGACTTCACGAGATACAGCCGCAGTTGGCACACAAGTTTTAATTGTGGAAAGGCCCTTCCGGCCACTGCCAACACCTGAGCATCAAGCATCAGTGCTGAGACCAAGAGGACCCCCAAACTGCGGACCTGCGTCCTTAGGGGGAGTGTAACCCCATCAAGCACAGATTGCCAACCTATACCCTGTTGTTGTTGTTAACTGGAGTATAGAAAGTGGACCCATCATGAACAATTACCATAGCCCACTGCATATGTCTACATGAACACTCCAGTATCTAGATCAGGACTGCACAACATGCATTCCAAGAAATCCATTAGTACAGTCCACCAGGCGCTGCTGCCCCCGCCACTTTATCTTATAAGGTCCAAACTGTATACTTGCAGACAGTATCATTTGCACCTGTGTTCTATTGCCATACATTGAGTACAATCCATGTGGCACTTGCTGTATGTCATGGAATAATACTTATTGTTTTCAGAATATCTGGATTACAAATTTAAACCTTAGTTCAGTCCCACAGTTGTGGGCTTTGTGTTCACAGCCATTATTAGAAAAATTGAGAGTTCCTCCCTACCTAGTATTGATATGTGCAACTGATCATGCAGAGTTCATATATCAAACCCAAGGCTCATGGACCGAATCTGGCCTACCATGTCATTTCAGGTAGCCCTGCAGATGCTGGATTACAATTCCTTTATTCCTCATCATTAAACATCATGACTAGAGCTGATGGGAGTTGTGATACAGGAACATCTGAAAGGCTGCAGTTTGTTCTGTTTAGTCAGGATAGTGGGATTTAGATTTAGATTGTATTTAGATACAAGGTATGTAGATATGATGTCTGACTTCAAAATGACCTTTAACTTTTCCCAGATCTAAAAGTTACAGGTTCTGTTGTCTTGCAATTCTCATTATCTCCAGTCTGTATGGTGGATAATCAAAAGTGATGTCAGTTGTCACTCAATAACTGAGTAAAAACTAAAGAGCACCAACCACTAAGTAAAAAATATATGTAGTTGGCCCTCTGTATCCACCAATTCTCCATCCATGGCTTTAATGGCTCTTTGAAGCACATATGGCTGATGTGGCCCTAGATTTAAATGAGTTTGATACCTCTGATGTAGAGAGTGATGCACAAACTGAATATCATATTGGCAACCTCTGTTGAGTGGCAACCTCTATGCCATTCCAAGTACACACAGGAGACCCCGGTGGCGCAATGGGTTAAATCCTTGTGCCAACAGGACTGCTGATCTGAAGGTTGCTGGTTCAAATCCAACCTGGGGAAAGCATGGATGAGTACCCTCTGTCAGCTCCATCTTCATGCAGGGACATGAGAGAAGCCTCCCACTAGAGTGGTAAAACATCAAAAACATCTGGGTGTCCCTGGGCGATGTCCTTGCAGACGGCCAATTCTCTCACAGCAGAAGCGACTGGCAGTTTCTCAAGTCACTGCTGACATGAAAAAAAAGTACACACAAACTTTTTTAGTCACGTTTCCTGCAAGGGAAGTTTGCTACCCACATGCATATACTTCTTAAACATTTGCTGATTCATGCATGGATGTGTGAACTGCTTTTGTAAGCAACTGATCTTTGGGGCAAGAGATAATTATGAAGTGTCTAATGTGTTATGATTTGTTAGAGATGTGAAGCAGTCTCATTATTGCTGAGATTCTAGTTGAGACTGACCATTGGAGCATAGCCAAAGATTATCTCAAGAATTCTTCAATCCCCTTGAGAAATCTCACATCCAGCAAGAGACTGAGACTTCATTTAAAAAAAAAGTATGAATAAATCAGATGTATTCGTCCAAGCAAGTCATCCTGAAGTCAGTTATTATTATGGCATATTCTTTCTTACTATCTGTAACATGTGCACTAGATGTTATAGAATTTTAAAGCACAAGGAAAAAACACACCTCATTGGCATACAGTCGAAAATCAAATGAAAAATAGGAAGATATACATTGCTCCTGGGGGTGGATTGGGAACATGAAATACCATCTTTGAGGCAGATAATCCTACAGGCAAGCCTCCTTTGCCTGGAAGTACACCAATAATAAATGAAACTGCTAACCATTTTCTGCCTTTTCACAACACACAAATCAGTTGCCTGAGGCTGCTACATTGTAGAATTAATGCAGTTTGACACCACTTGAACTGCCATGGCTCTATGCTATGGAATAATAAGAGCTGGAGTTAATTGATGCACCTGAGGCTAAAGACATTGTAAATCTACAACCCAGGATTTGATAGCATTAAGCCAGTGGTTCTCAACCTGTGGGTACCCAGGTGTTTTTGCCTACAACTCCCAGAAATCCCAGCCAGTTTACCAGCTGTTAGGATTTCTGGGAGTTGAAGGCCAAAACATCTGGGGACTCACAAGTTGAGAACCACTTCATTAAGCCAAGACAATTAAAGTGGGGTCAAATTCCATTAATCTACCACGGTTGCCTCATATTACCTACTGTCAGGACAAGTACATTCCCTTTGATCTCTGGGAAAGAAATGGAAATTCAGCAAATAAAGATGTCACTCCTTGAAGTGACTGGCTCGACCTTGAAGGAGCTGGGGGCAGCGATGGCCGACAGGGAGCTCTGGCGTGGACTGGTCCATGAGGTCACAAAGAGTCGAAAACGACTGAATGAGTAAAGAAGAAGAAGAAGAAAGATGTCACTCAACCCTTCTTCCTCAACATGTCCCTTTTCACCTTAGTTTCCACCTTAGCAGCTGTATTTATTTCCTGGAAGATCTCTGACACTAATGTGGCAATAATTCTTCTCAGTTTGCTTGACAAGAGAGTCATGATACAAAGGGTCATGTTGTGGAGCCCTTGTCATCTGGGTAGTAGGGCATTTGTCCAAAAAGCCTTAGAAAATCCAAAGCTTGGGCAGGTTGTCTGTTGGGCTCAGACAACCCTCATTTTAAATTTTAATCCATGGGGGTTCATACAAGTAGGGAGATATGCAAATGCTCACTTACTTCATTCTCATGCTCAAGATAAGTGTGATGCCTCATGGGCCCTGTAGTCCTGTTCCTAGTACTATTGTGACAGATGAAGACGAAAACATGGGGTTTTCGCCGGTTCAACAAGAGCTGGAGTCTCTTCACCTGCCGGATATTGATGTTTGCCCTCAAGAATTCAGTAAAACAGGCCTTGGGCAGAACTCCCCTCCGTTTCCCAGGAAAGAATTTTATTCTAAAGACAGAGGAGTCAGAGAAGCCCAGCGGAGGAGTTTGCGGATTGCAGCCAAACAACAGACTGATTAGGCCTGCTTCCCTTGGGAAAATCTAAGGAGTCTTGCATCTGGACAGAGTTGGGTTTCGTTTCTTGTTCTCTAGGGAAAGAGATTTGTTGGCGGCAAACGAGACCCAATATAGGTGGTTGACACGGGAGATTCTTTGCGGAGTCAATTGATCAGCTTCAGGAGAGAGATCGTGTGTGGACTTCGTACCCCAGTTCCTTGCTTCCCGGATCAAGCTTCCAAGCCTTTGCCTGGCCTTGCTGTGTAACCACGGACACTTCATGTTTCATGTTTTGCCCTGTTCCACAGACGCTCCACGCTTCATGTTTTGCCCTGTCCCTGGTCACGGACCTAGCCAAGAATCAAGTTTATTTCCAGCCTTGTTATCAAGCTTCATTGGACTCTAAGACTCTGACATTTCCCCACACTATTGCTTGGCAAAGTGTGTGTTTCGGTCAAGTGGATTAAAACTTTGAACTCTAATATCAATTATTGGACAATACATTTTTGGACTATATTTGACCTCATTTGAAAGGTCTGCTTCTGAACTATATTCTTCACTTGTTTTTATTGCTTTTATATATTTCCTTAATAAAGATATTAGATAGAGATTGGCCTCCGTGTATGGTTTTTGGTGCCCAGCAGCCAGGGTTCTGACAATAAATCGTTTCAAAAGATTTCTCTGCACAGGATCATATTCTGAGACCTTTGCACATTTTACGGTGATCATTTGCATTAGGTAAAGGTGAAGGTTTTCCCCTGACATAAAGCTAGTCAGGTCCGACTTTGTGGGTTAGTGCAAATCTCCATTTCTAAGCCGAAGAGCCAGCATTGTCTGTAGACACCTCCAAGGTCATGTGGCTGGCATGACTGCATGGAACGCCGTTACCTTCCCGCTGGAGCGGTACCTATTGATCTACTCACATTTGCATGTTTTCAAATTGCTAGGTTGGCAGGAGTTGTGAGCTGACCCCACTCCCCAGATTCAAACCATTGACCTTTCAGCTAGCAAATTCAACAGCTCAGTGGTTTAACCCACTGCGCCACCAAGGACTTCATTTGAAGGGGGAAGCCTTGGTTTTGTGAGCAAAACCAGCACTTAAAAAATCTGGGGGTTTTTTGGTGGAAAAAACAATCATTTTTTGAAAAATAAAAGAAAGGCACCAAAGTATGAATAACTTTATGTCTGTTGATCATTTTCTCAACAAGCCAGTAGCCATTATCTCTCTGTAAGTAGCTGAGTGGAGTTCACATACTGTAGTACCTTGCTTTTCATAGTATAAAAAATAATTTGGAATACTTCATTTTTCTACTCTTCCTCACAAAAATGTATATAGGAAGGGAGGAAGATGCAAAAAAATATGAGATGCCATTTCGATCATACCAGTTCAAATAACAAGCTATATATAAGTTTGTTCATGACACAGCCAGAAAAAGTGTTGTCATATTGTTCTTAATGATAAACATAGCATGCGTCATGTCACAACTCCTGTGAAGAAAACAAATGCTCTTAGAAATTAAATGCATCATATCTCACCCTGATGAGAAATAAAGTTTTGTTGGTAGAGAAATTCCACACTAGAGTTCCTGATTTGCTGCCCACTCAATTCTGCATTTTTTTCACTTGATATTAAAGAGCAATTTCCTTCCATGAAGCAGAGGGAAAGAGGTATTTCTGCCTTGTCTCTCCACAGAGAAATCATGTTCATTGTTTCAAGCAGTGCTTGTTCAGAAAGATTCGCAGCAGTCACTAGCTTTCGGAGATAATTTATTTTCATGCTCAATTCTCTGAAAATTATCTTTTCTATTTTAATACTGAGGTCTGTATCTTCTTTATCAGTTGACCTACTGAACCAGAGATCAAACATGCTGGTGATAGGAAGAAACATTCATGCATGCGTGCATGGGGAGGGGAATAATATTGACCTAGATCCATGGCCCCATCTACACTGCCATATAATCCAGTTGAACTGGATTTTATGGCAGTGTAGACTCATATAATCCTGTTCAATGCAGTTCAATCTGCATTATGTAAGTCTACACTGACCATTATAATACAGTTCAAACTGGATTATGTGGCAGTCCATTTCTTGCTATCTCTATCCCCTTAAAGAATTTGTTATGTACTAGAATTCCACATAACTACCCAGACAGTTTTAATGACGCATTTTAAACTTCCATTCTATGTCTAACTTTGGTTTTGTGTATTTTAATATGTATTTTATTGAAATATGTTTTAATACATGTATTCAATGAAGTATTTTTAAATGATTATGTGTTTTAGCAATGTTGCTGCCCACCTTGAACAAATTAGGAGAGGTAGGTACAAAAATAACAACAACAACAACAACAACACTACCTGGAAGTAACTTGTCATAAATATTTTATTTGTATTTACTTCATTTTTTGCAAAGCAGCAAATAGGACAACACTGAGTTACTTTATAATTATTACATAATAAGGAATAATTTCAACCTTTTCAAGGCACAGCTATAACTGCTTAAATTACTTTTACAATTTCGTTGAGTTATGGCCTCTCTGTTTAAGAGTGTTTTGTACCACAAACCTTCAGCTGCTAGCATTCTGGTCTTTTAAAAGGAAACAGTAAGCAAGCATTTTATTGTTTTATTTGCTTTAAACTGTCTCTAAAACATTAAGTGAATAAGGAGAGAGCTTGAAATCAACATATGACAGTGTAGCAACTTGTATACTTTCTAAAGATCTCTGATCATTGGGAGTACAGGAATGCATTAGTCATAGTGCATCTCTAAAATAGGAACAGTCACATCAAAACATACATACATCCGTTACAGAACTGTTGAACAACATCTTTCCAAATTAGTTTTGGCTTTCCTTCAGTACAACTGCAAGGTGAGTTTGACTAGAGCTTGGTATGAGACACACATAAAAATCAATGTGTATATTCTGCGCACTATTGGTTTTGCAATCCTTCCCCCAAGTCTCACTATCACCGATGCACTGCTGTGCAGCCAAATCCTACTCATACATATGCCAAGTAATAATGTTTATTTCTAAGTAGCACAACACCAAATGTACACCTACAACATAATGTTTTCCAGAAGGCTCCAAAAGGTCCCTGGTTGCAGATTCCAGCTTTTCAGACTTTGTTTACAGTGTATTCACTAACTGCCAAAACCTTCAGCTTCTTAAGAGCTGTTTTTCAACTGTGTCATTTCCCACAGAAGAATGGCATCAATAGGAGGTGATGTAGCCTTGGTGTGCTGTTCCCCTGTCAAGGACCTCACTGAATGCCACCACGAATATTCCCTAGAGGTGACTGGGCAGTTTCAGATGTGTTTTGGGGAAACAAACCTATTATCTATTTCAGCTTGGTTTTTATATTCTCAATGTGTCAGCAACTTTTAATACAATTGACCATCTTACAGAATCTGGATTATGGCAATACACCCTAGTGCAAGATTTCTGCAACAGACTGTAAACATTCAACCATCTTTGCCCACTAATGAACAGGTAACAGAGAGGCTGCCAGTCTACCTGGCCATTCTGGGAATGCTCTTTGTTGTGTTCTCAGTAAGCAAACCTATGTTGCTGGGAAAAACCAAGACCCCACCCACGGTATGGGAGATAACACTCTTTTTTAGAAATCTTTTTAATGCTCTTTTTTTTTTCATTCTAGCTCCAATGGAATATTAATCTTCAACAAAGCTTTCTCTGTCATTCATGATAGTGGATTATAGTGCTTCTGTAAAATAATTAACATTCTGCTTTCAATCCCTTTGCCCTCACATGGAAGAGCCATTGTATAGATTTGTAAACTGGGATTCTTTTGGATTGCACAACTTTGCAAGCAAAAAGGAGAAGGCTTCTCATATTTTTGGGTTCTATCTTAAACTTGTGGTTATGGGATTTAATATCACCCATAACGGATGAAGTTGCTTTTTGGAAATTAATAAAATTATGATTTTTTTATTGATAAATCAGGCAGAGGTTTACCTTAATGCGGTGAAGGATTTTCTTGGTACATTCAGCCCTCCATATCCATGGATACTACATTCACAGATTCAAATATCTACAACTTCAAAAAAAGGAGCCCCCGGTGGCACAGTTGGTTAAACCCTTGTGCTGGCAGGACTGATGACTTGAAGGTTGGGTTGCTGACCTGAAAGTTGCCAGTTTGAATTCAACCCAGGGAGAGCGTGGATGAGCTCCCTCAGCTCCAGCTCCCCATGCGGGGACATGAGAGAAGCCTGCCACAAGGATGGTAAAAACATAAAACACATCTGGGTGTCCCCTGGGCAACACCCTTGCCAACGGCCAATTCTATCACACCAGAAGCGACTTGCAGTTTCTTAAGTCTCTCCTGACACACACAAAACTTTATTTTGCTCTTTTATATAAGGGGCATACCTGTTGAAGGCACTGCCAAAAGAATCTGTTCTCATACTGTTTTGTTTGGGAGAGCAGGTTTACAAGATAATTCAATCACATGTCATTCAAAACATCTCTTTCAAACTAGTGTAAGAATGGGCATGCAAAAACATATATGCTTTGACTTCACTATACCAGGCAAGTGATATTCAAATGAGTACTCTGTCTTTAATTCTTATGAGAACAAAGGTCTTAAGATGCACTTAATTAACATTATACTGTATATCCTGGATAAGTTAGGTCTTTATATTGCCTGCATGGAAAATGTGCTGTTGCTCAGAGGATATTAGACCACATCAAGTGCAGCATTCTTATGGTTGTACAGAAGGCGAGGGGCGGCGAGATAGCGTTTTATTTGCCCATAAAATTCAATTGCCCCTGGAATGCTTTCATAGGGACCACAGAATTGCAGCCTAAGTGTCTTATAGACCAGGCATATTTACTCAGAAATAAAACTCCTTCAGTTCAATGAGAGGTATTGAAGGGCATTTAGGACTGTGTTCTAGTTTGTAACTCTGTGTGTGCCTGCTTTATTATAATACTGAGTAAAAATCAAGTTTCTTTTTCTTTTTTCTTTTTGTTCATCTTCAACCCCCTCGCCAAAAAAGTAATCTTGAAAGAGCAAAAAAGTGTATAATCCTCCATGTCGTCAGAGTGAAGTAGCTGTGGAAAGCATTGCCCTTAATCTGCAATGGCTAACTTTTCCCTCAGGACCATTATATCATTGCATCAGTACAGATTGAGCATCTCTTACCTGAAATTCCAGTATCTGAAATACTCCAACATTTTAAACTGTCCACATGGATGGCTGAGATAGTGACACTTTTACTTTCTGATAGTTTATTGTATACAAACTTGATTCCATGCACAAAGTTATTACAAATACTGTGTATAAAATTACCTTCTGGATATATGTACAAGATATACATGAAATAGCAAAAAAATTCATGTTTAAGCTTGGGACCCATCTCCAAGATGCAGGTATTCCAAAATCCGAAAGATCTTAGATCTAAGACACTTCTAATCTGAAGCATTTTGGACAGGGGATAGTCAACCTGTATATTTATGGTTTAACAGCTTTTTAAAACAGTTTTTAGAATTGTTAATTTTTTAGGTTTTTGTGGTTTTAACAGCATCTCATTTTAATTCATATGATGATCTGTCTTGAGTCTATACTTTGAGAAAAATGAAATCTAAATTAAACTAACAAATACAGAACAGATTTAAGTGTGTGAAAGTTCTATACTAAAGCATCTGATAAAGAAGAAGCTGGAACAAATCAAACAGCATGAAGCAGAGTGAACCTATTGCATCAGAAAGCAGATAATAGGAGGCAGCAACAAGATGGCAGAAAAGGAGCCTGGTGAGCCCTACACCTCATGAGAAAACCTCTGCCTCCAAGGCCTTGTGGAGAATGCTCTCACATTACCTACACAAAAGAATGATTGAACAGTGATCTAACAGAAATTTTTATCAGATTTTGTTCTTCATGGGTCTCATTGTAGCAAGCATGAAAAAATATGTATATATTTGTGATCCACCTCAGAGGCCAAGACTGTCAGGGGAGGCCCTGCTCTCAGTTCCAGCCCCTCACAAGCGTGACTGGTGGGGACGAGAAACAGGGCCTCCTCAGTGGTGGCCCCTCATCTATGGAACTCCTCAGTGAAATTAGATTGGCCTACTCCTTCCTGGCCTTCAGAAAACAAATAAAAACATGTCTTTGGAACCAGACTTTTGGTCAATACTGGGAACAGTGCAATAAACTAATTTAATGATGATCCAAACTGGCCTTAGAATATGACTTGGATTGTGTGATTTTAATTCTTGTTTTAATGCTGTTTTAATTGGTTGGTTTTAATGTTTGGTTTATTCATTGATGTATATATACATGCAACATTGAATCGTTGTCTTTGTAAGGCCACCTGAGTCTCCTTCAGGGCTGAGAAAAGCAGGATACAAGTATGGTAAAATAAATAAATAAATAAATAAATAAATGGTTAAAGAAGCAAGAATGGTTCAAATTCCAGTGATGAATACTCTCAAGGAATCCTGGATCCATAATAGACTCAAATAAGCTGGAGGCTGCTCATAACCAAGGGAGAAGATGACACAAGGCACTCAGAGGGTAATTAGGCAGGTAAGCTGGCTAAATCTATCTATTTATTTATTTATTTACCGCATTTATATTCCGCTCTTCTCACCCCGAAGGGGACTCAGGGCGGATCACATTATACACACACAGGGCAAACATTCAATGCCCATATGCATAGAACCAAGACAGAAACAGACGCAGAGGCAATTTAACCTTCTCCTGAGGGGATGTTCAATTCTGGCCACAGGGGGAGCAGTTGCTTCATAATTCACTCTGACCGCACTTGCTCATTCCAACGTGGTAAATTAGTTAAATTTGCCTCCCCACTTTTTATAAGTGGTACCTTAGCTCCTACTTGATAGATGCAACTATCTTTCAGGTTGCTAGATCAGCAACGAGCAGGGGCTATTTTTTATTTTTAATTGACGGGTGCTCACCCCGCCATGGGCTGCCCTTGAACTCATGACCTCCTGGTCAGAGTGATTTATTGCAGCAGGCTGCTTTACCAGCCTGCGCCACAGCCCGGCCCCTAGTAACTGTTTGATTTTCTCCATCATAAGCAATCATTCAAAATGAAATGTCTGACATGACCCAGCTGGACCATCTCTCTGGCTTTTTCCAGTGAAAGAAAAAGTGCATGGAGTGATTCATGGTGCCCCACTTGCTCTCTCTCCTCCCCTCATCATGTGGCAGAAAGAGTGGCAATGTGCAGCAATGCATATTGCCCCACCACCCTTTCTACCATCACATGGACCTTTGAAGCCAAAAGTGTGGGTAACTCCATTGAAGCTCCCCACATGACGCTTTCCTCCCCGTAGTGGAGGGTGAAGTGCCTTTCAGCGGTTCGCTTCCACTTTGGGAGGAAAGTGGACAAGGCCTGCTGTGTGTCATGTGATGGTGCACAGCAGACCCTGTCAAAGCCACTCATGAAGGCGGCAAAATGGGACATTTTTGTCCCTTGCGAAGAGGAGCCCTCATTGGCCCATTGTGTCACTTTGGATACATGTCTCCTAGTCACAGTATCTTCTATCCAGCTACACTGTTGTCAGTGCCTAAGAAAAGGAGACAGTTGATCACTCTTAATCTGATTGCATGGTAGGGACAAAGATTTTATAAAGCTTGTTTCATTGTCTGAAATGAAATGTTACTGTTATTGTTAAAGAACTGGGAGTTGATTAGTACATCATTGCTGCAGCAAAGAAGATTCAGTCTTGTCAGTCCCCATAGTTTCTGTCAGAATTATTGTGTTTTGTTGGAAGGAATCTGCACAATGCAGTACATCCAGGCAAGTGGGAATTCAAGCTGGTAAAAACCAGATGAAAGAGAAGGGGTGTGTTTATTGAAAATGGGACATTTATCAACTGAGATCCTAATGCACAGTCTGCAAGATAAACTAGCAGCACCAAAACTTTTTGAACCAGCATCAAAACTTTTTCAGTAAGTGGAGAATGCTAGGCGTTAATTCTTGGTATTTTTGTCCATTTCCATGACAGTTTTAATTACATCTTTTCTAACTGAGCTGTTCTTGCTATTCTTAAAAAGAGAGAGTTCGACATTTTAAAAAGCATGCCTTCAGAGCCCCAGGTTCTTTTCTGAATTCCGAGAATTTGTCATTGTGAGAAAATTGCAGAATCAAAGTGTTGAAAGGGACCTTGTAGGTCATCAGTCTAGCCTCGTGGTCAATGCAGGATCTGCAATAAAGGCTGTAATTACTGCCTTCCTGTCAGACACCCTCTGAGGTGGTCTATTCCCTTGCTGAACATATTGTAGTGTTAAGACATTTCTCTCATTGTTTAGCTGGAATCTGCTTCCCTGCAGTTTCCACCCTTTGATCCTAATCCTGACCTCTGAAGCAACAGAGAACAATCCTGTTCCATCTTCTGCCTGACAACCTGTCAGGTATTTGAAGCCCACAATCACGTCTCCCTTAATCTTTTCTCCAGGCTAAACACAACCAGCTTTTTGAACTTCTCAGCACTAGATTTGATTGCCAGGTTTCTCTAATCATTGTAGTATTTGTTAGAGTGAGAATTTTGTCATTATTTTGCAAGTGAACCTTCCCTGCCTCCTCCCAACCCCAAGCACCTCCCAATATTACTTCCCTGTAGCTGAAAACAAAATCATCACCTGTTAAGAAGTCCATGTATTGAGAGAAAGGCACGTTACAAATAAAGTAAGGGAAAAAACAAGAACATGGAAATATGTGTATTTTGATTTTGTGATAACTAGACAAGTCTACAACCTAGTGGACTGAATTATGACTCGTCAGAGCTGGTTGGATTAGATCGTGGCTAGTTGATTCCATCAGAACACAGTTACTCAAAAGGCAGAAATTTGATGATAGACACAGCCATAAAAATACAGGAAGCTAAATTGCTACCTGTTGAGATAGATATAGATACAAATAGAAGTATCTATGTATTTGTAACCAAGGTAGTGGAGTCCCCGATGGTGCAATAGGTTGAACCCTTGTGCCAGCAGGACTGCTGACTGAAAAGTCAGCGGTTTAAATCTGGGGAGCTGCGTGAGCTCCCGCCTGTCAGCTCTAGCTCCCCATATAGGGAGTCACAAGAGAAGCCTCCCACAGGATGATAAAACACCAAATATCTGAGCGTCCCTTGGGCAATGTCCTTGCAGAAGCAACGTGCACACCAGAAGTGACTTGCAGTTTCTCAAGTCACTCCTGACACAAAAGAAAAACCAAGATAGCAGCATCTCTGGCTATATGAGAGGTGTCAATAATCCTGAGAAAATGGGAAGAGTTGCTAGAGTACAGTTCTTTGAAGAGGGAAAAGCCAAAGGACTCCAACAACATCATTCCAAGTGGAATTAATGTGCTCTGCAACTACAGAATGATGTGTGTTTGTTAAGTGGAAGAGACAACAAAGTGTAAGGAGGGAAAGAAGTATTATGCAGGAGAGTAGGGCTGACTGCAACGCTGAATAGAAGTGTGTTTTTGTTGCAACATTTTGTATGTAATATACAAAGTCTTTGATGTCAGCCTAATGCTAGTCCTGCATTCTTTTTTAAAAGTAGGTCTTTGAAGCTGTTCATGAAAGTGGTTTACTGGAAACCCAGGTTTTAATATCAGTGAATTAGGAACTGAGCAAATATCATGAAGGCAAAGCAATTCTTGATTTAAGCAGTGAATTGAGCTTTTTGTGTTTCCAGATTAACATACATGAATTATGGAAAATACAATTTTCAAAAGTCTTTTAGTGTTTGCGTACTTGGATATTGCTTGCAAATTCAGCAGAGCATTTTCATCGTAACTATGCTGTCAGTATATCTTGAATCTCAGCACATATATTCAGAGTTGATTCTGAATATTCTAATCTGATATTAAAACTTCTAGGTCACTTTATTTGTACTTATTTTATTGTTTGTTGTTAAGGAAACACTTCATAAGAGAAAAACTAACAAAATATGAAAATCTAATTGTTCCTCTCTTTGCATCCATGTTTGGCTAAAACACTCAGTGCTTACTAATTTCAGTTTAATTTAAAGTTAAAAGGAAGCCCATATTAGAGACAACAAACAGAAAATGTTATAGTAGAAGTTGTTCTAATGGGCTTTGTGGTTTAATTATTAGCTGATATGGAAGGAATACAAAGGGTGGAATTTGCCTCTACAAAGTCTTCTGTAACTAAAGTGTGAACTTTAAAGGACTTTGAGTAAAGTATGCAGATGTGCAGTTTCAAAGCCATAAAGGCGAACAAGGACATATAGTTTTTAAATACTAATTAGAAATTAGAATAAGTCTAATAACTTTTATAGTTGGTTAATCCATTGCTAAACAGTAGCTATCGTTCCTCCAGGTTGAATAGCTCAAGGAGATTAAGGCTTTAATCTGTGACTCTAATGAGTATATAGATAATGAAATACAAAAGTCTAAATTCCTCGCTTTAGTGCAGTTGTTACTGATTTCTAAGTGTCAGGACCTTACAAGCTTACAAAAAACTTTGTCTATGGGTACATTCATAAATTGAATTTAATCCAATGTTTAAAAATGCCCTGTGTTTTTATTATTCTATTTGATACGATTTGTCGTCGATCCACTCTTTTGGGCTTCACACAAATCTACCATTTGCCAAAATATACAATCCTGTGCTTTTCTTTTCCATTTCTGGCCAAATAGCTTAACCATTGATTCGTCCCGTCGAGTACACAAGGTCTGCCCAAGGGCCACTTGTGGTCTCTTGGTATCCAGTACATTAGTCACCATGTCCATTGGTTGGTTGTATTTTGTGTGTGTGTGTGTGTGTGTGTATTCATATTGTATTATACTTTATATGCTGTGGAAGTGAAGTCTGGGACAGCGTAGGATGAGGCGCGTTATTCCCTCTGTGCATTGAAAGAAGGTGTAGAACAAGTTGCACAGTCTATTCTCCAAGCTAATGAAAGACGACTCATATCTGGAAGCAGCCATAATAATCAGAAGCAGAGACTCTACTATAGTTCTTTGTTGCACCAAGGTTTGCCAGCTAGATGCACCATGCTTCAGGACACTGATCATCAACACCATAGAGCTTTATCATTCTGCATAATTGCCTGTTTTAAAGGTGAGTTTTAGAGGCATTTGTATTTATGGCAATAATGCCATGATTGCAAATGTGAACACATAACAGTTGTGAGTTTGCTAGTCGGTTTATGAACATGTACCTGCATGTTCATTCCTTAATAGAAAGAAAATGACAATCTGGAGATATAACCAGAGATCCGTAAAGTTACTACTTAGGTTATAACTCACAGAATTCACAAGTCAACAAGACTATAAAAAAGAAAAATTATTTCTCTGAGCTTCTCCGGGTTTGATTAAAGTATAATGCACTAAATTCTATTGTTAGTTCTCACTGGTGAAAAGTCATTAAGTCCATTGGATTTGCCTACACATTGATGCATACAGCTCAGGTCCAGGCCCTGAGGTCTTCAGGAGAGGTCCTTCTCTCAGTCCCACCTCTATTGCAAGCTCAGTTGATGGGAACGACAGAGAGAGCCTTCTCGGTAGCTGCACCTCGACTCTACAACTCCCTTTTTCCCAGGGAAGCCAGAATGGCCCCTCCCTGCTCTCCTTCTGACAGCAGGCCAGAACCTTTTCATTCAGCAGGCTTTTAAAGAAGCAGGTTTTTAAGATCAAGTCAGGGGGTGTTGTGGTTTTAACTCTGAATACATTTGTAATAAGTTTTTAAGGATTTTAACTGTTTACTTTTTATACCATTAATTTTTAATTCTAGTTTAAAATTTTATATTTTAGGTTTTAAATTGTATTGTAGAGAGAAAAAAGGGTACATGATAGCAATACTGTCAAGAATGGAGTCAATTGGTCTACTTCAATTGATACTGGATTCCACCCAATGTGTTTTCAATGCCGGCTACTCTCACATCATCCACATCAATGTGTTAAGCTTATATATGCAAGAGATAAAACATAGAATTTGTCTGCTGTTCTTGTTATAATTACTATATTTTTCAATTGTATCTCCCAAAATTATTTAAACCAGTACAAAACATCTGGCTTTGTGTGTGCATGTAACAAACACAACTAAAAATATATCAAATGAGCAAAATGTTTCACCTTCTTCAGTTCTTAAAGATGAAATTTTCTTACTGAAGATATTTTATTTTAAGATATATGTTATTTTTAAAGAACAATTAAGACATTTGATAGAGCAAAACCCGTATAAAATGCACTAAAAGACAATAAAGAAAATCAACAAAACATCTTTAAAAGCCTATCACAATCAATTCCTAAAACTTTGCAGAATTGGAAAGTTTTCACTTGTGCAAGTGAGCATGACAAGAAAGTATACATTTGAATGAAATATATACCACTAGATACCAGTTTATTTGAAGGTCCTATCTTGCCATATGAACAGGTTTACGCCCCTGAAGAGAGACCAGCAACTGATAGAAATAGGAGAAGAGGGAGTATCTTCTCACACACTGCTCCCAGGCTCTTGTTAATATGTACCAAGAGAGGCCAAGTTAGTCCCATCACCTGCCATTCTACCAGAAGGAAAAGGCATTCATTTGGCAATGTTCCTGCATCAGAGGTTGCAATGCATAACTTTAGAATGATGGAGCTATATTACAGAAATAATATACAACCATACTAGTGAATTGTGACAATACACAATGGGACCTTATACAACAGAAGCTCAGAATATCCCGTTGTACAACAGTAAATATTGTGTATCAGGATACGTTTGCATTGAGGCACATCGTTCAATAGGACACATTATGCACTGGAACATGTTTAACACTAGGATCATCAAACAATGGCCAAACTACTGGTTCTATTTGTACAGTAATCCCAATGTATATTTCCATTCCACTCCTGAAAAAAAATCAAACAGCACAATTCAACTTTACACAAGCATAAGTCACTTTATGATGACCCAGTTTTACAACCAGCTGTCAACCATTTGCATTCAACCATGTTTAAACTGATTTGCTACTGATCAGGATGTAATATGCTGTGTGTTACTTCTCCATATATACATTTCTATTTGGTTTGGGTTTTTTTCCTTAATTTTTTACTGGACATTTAATGTTTTAGTTGTGACTTTTTTTCTTTTATCTGTAACATGTGGCTACAGATATAAGTATCTTATATCTGTATTATGCTCTTCTCAGTTGAAAGCCAGGACAAAAATTAAATAAATATATAAAATAATGTAAAATTAAATACTTACCATTTTTGGTAAAATAAAAAATTGTCCTCTGAATTCATTCAACAAAGGAAACATCTTATTGAAAGCCATACAATGCATAAGTGTTTGAATCTTTAAATACATTTTCCAAGTTTTAGAATTAGCTCTTTTTCATAGAATGAAGGATTAGACCTTTATTAATGCTCTATTCTACAGCTTGAAGTGTGTATTGATTTTAATAGGGCATGAATTGATTAGGAAAAAATGTCAGTGTCTTGGCTAAGGACCTATTATTAGGCAATCATTAAGTAAGATTATAATTCTATTAAATCAATTTTATGCACTCTTTAATTAAGAAGATAGTTCTTTGACTTTGCAAACTGAAACCTTAACTGTATATCAGCATTTTTTTAAAAAAAAATGCCAGAAATCCTATATAGTTCTGCTCATTATTTTTCTGATACTTTAAATTTCAGAAGATAGTAAGAGCCTTGCTTCCAAGCAACTATGCTATTCCTTTTCAAGTCCAGAAAGATTCCTTAGGATTTTACCTTTTGAATGGTGCATCTCTCTAGAAAGTTCTGTGCAAAAACTTTCTGGCTATTTAAATTAAAGTATATTTGGAATAAATGCCTGTTTAGCCATTATTATTTGTAATGTACCTCTCACCTAATCTAAGAACTCCATTTGTGAAATCAATAACTGTTTTGCTTTATAAAGTGTTATCTGATCTAGCCAAAGATGGGCTATTTGGGCAACTGCTACCTACAAATTATGGTAGCAAAGTATTGTTGATCTGTGTATAAAAGTGCTTTGATTTTAATATTTAAATTATATTTCTCTATTTGAACACATTGTTTAGTTGAGGACCAAGTCCATGTTTATTCAAGATTAAGAAAACTAGGAATTGCCTGCTTGAATATAAAGGACAAGGAGTTGCTAGAAGGGCCAGCAGAGGAGATGGCCAGCAGCTCCCAGCAGTGTATCATGCCTAGCTCAGCCATAGCTGAAGATGAGCCCACAGAAGTCTTATTTAGTTGTCATCACTGTGAGGATAAGAATCAAGGGAACCAGGACTCAAAAAGATCTTGTTGTGGGTGTTGACTACAGACCTCTGTGCCAGGGTGAAGAACTTGATGAATCCTTCTGTCAACAGTTGACCAAACATGCACAAAGAAGAGATATAGTAGTCATGGGCGACTTCAACTATCCTGATATCTGCTGGAAAACAAACTCAGCCAAAAGTAGGAAGTCCAACAAATTCCTTGCTTGCCTTGAAGACAATTTTATGGTCCAGAAGGTAGAAGAGTCAACAAGGGAGTTGACTGTTGGATGTTGACAAGCTGGAAAGTGTCCAGAGGAGGGCAACTAAAATTATCAAGGGTCTGTAGAACAAGCCCTATGAGGAGCGCCTTAAAGAACTGGGCATATTAACCTGCAGAAGAGAAGGCTGAGAGGAGACATGATAGCCATGTATAAATATGTGAGGGAAAGTCATAGGGAGGAGGGAGCAAGCTTGTTTTCTGCTGCCCTGGAGACTAAGATGCAGAACAATGGGTTCAAACTACAGGAAAGGAGATTCCACCTGAACATTAGGAAGAACTTCCTCACTGTGAGAGCTGTTCAGCACTGGAACTCTCTGCCCCAGAATGTGGTTGAGGCTTCTTCTTTGGAGGCTCTTAAGCAGAGGTTGGATGGCCATCTGTCGGGGTGCTTTGAATGTCATCTTCCTGCTTCTTGGCAGGGGATTGGACTGGATGGCCAGTGAGGTCTCTTCCAACTCTATGATTCTAGAGTGCAAACTGCATCTGGCCCATGTGCATGATCCAAAGACATTTGACATATTCTTCACACATCCCTGTCCATACGGGGGCCATTATCTCACAGCATTGGAGAGCAAAAGTCTAGCTTATAAACTTAACACTGGCAGGGAGACTATATCATTGTTGGTGCCTTTACATCCACCAGCAGTGTTCAAGATCATCTACCATGGTATTCCTCTGGAATGCCAGGGGTGGGGTGTGGAAATAAAAAAAACACTGTTTTGCAGTGGTTTTGGTCATTCAGGCAGGTTCTAGATGATGGTTCTTGGGGATAGCTGTTCCCCAAAAAAGGAACTGTTATGTAGCATCATTCAATTCCCAATGCTTTTTAACATTTAAATGAAAATGCTGGGAGAGCTCATTCAGAGACATGAGGTGGACTGTTATCATTACGCTGATGACACCAAAATATATTTCTACATGTATTCAAAAACAGACTCAGCTCAGGATAGTTTGTCTCCTCTCAATAAATGCCTGGAGGAGGTAATGGGCTGGATGAGGAAAAAACAAATTGAAACTGAATCCAGATAAGGCAAAAGTGCTTGCCATCAAGGGTTTTAACCTAGAGATGGAGGTGTGTCAACCATTTCTAGTTGGGGTTCCACTCCCCCTGAAAGACTGTGTTTGCAGCTCGAGTATTCCCTTGGATCTCTCTGCAAATGTTAGCCCAGGTAGATATGACGGTCAGGAGTACTTATTATTGTCTGAAAGCAGAGCAAGAGTTTACCTAAACTCCCAGCAAACAGAACCAGCAATCTGTTTTTTCTTCCCCTTAAAGTCCAAGCCAAAAATTACTGGCAGAGCAAAATGAGCAAGATATTTAATGTTGCCAGTCAGTGTGAGGTTCACACAAGGAGATAATTCAAGAAGTCTATCTGATCAATCCAAAGGAATATACTATCACAAAGCCAAGGTCTAGTCAAAGAGAATAAATATGCCAGAGATAAAGAGCAGAATGTTGCCTTACACATTTTAGTTGTCAGAACCAAAGTATCAGAGTTAACAGCTGTTGGATTTATAGCCCAGCCTCTTCTCACAGCTGTTTCCTAATTGCCAAACATTTGTGAGGTCTTCCCTTTCTTGCCTGTGTTCCAGAAAAGTAGATATATTGATGTTTTCCTCTTCAGACTGCTGGGAGTTGCTACTCTCAGGTTCAGCTACTGCATTGCCAGCTCCAAGTTGGGTGGTGCTGGGAACTACACCTCTCAGACTCAATAACTGGCACTGCCACTTGCTCTTCCCCTTTGCTGTCTAAGTCCTCAGAGCAGGATATGATAATATCCCTGAGTGCTGCCAAAAACACCCCAAGGGCATGTCCTTCTATACTCCTTCCTGGAATTAGAAGACTTAAAAATGATAGCACAAATGCTGGTCACCTCAAGGCTGGACCTTTGCAATGCACTGCATATTGGGCTACCTCTGTACCAGGTCTGAACACTCTAGTTAGTTTAAAATATGGCAACCAAATTGGATACATGTACAACTACGAGTGAGCATATCACACCCATACTAAAATCATTCCACTGGTGCCAGTTAGTTTCCAGGCAAAGTACAAAGTGTTGACTATTATCTTTAAAGCCATACGTGGTTTGGGTCAAGATGACCTATGGGATCGCCTTTTCCCACACAATCTGCCCCAAACACTGAGGTCCTCTGGGGGGCATCTATTCCAGTTAACCATAACCTGACTGGGGACTGTCACCCAAAGGCCTATTTCATTGGTATCCCAAAGAAATGACCTACTAGAAGAAATTCAACAACTAAATGAGCTGTCATGATTTACAAAATCGTATCTCTTCCAGTAGGTCTACCCAAATTGCAATTTTAACCTTTGTTCTCTAACATTTTAGATAAGTATTGCAATGGTGCCATGATTTATCTATGTATTTTAATTTTAACTATGTTGTATTCAACCTTGAACCATGATAAGAGATGGATGACAAAAATGATTAATAGTAGTAATATTGGTGTCTTTTTTCTTTTCATTGGCCAATACTATGTTTCCACTCCATTTTTCATTTTTGCAGAGACTGATTTCATCACAAATTTTGATTTTTCAATCACTTTTAATATTTTTAGCAATAAAGAGCACATGCAGATTCATATGCACACACTCTCTCAAACATATTTTAAACACAGCAAAACAAAACATTGCAAGAATAACTAAAAGTTAAAGAAATTCCAGATGCTTTTGGAAATGGCAACAGAAAAGTTGTTTACCAGAAAAAATATGCATGCAGAAACTTGAGGGAATGTAGCATGATCGTCAGAAAATGAGTTACATAAAAAGCCTTTAACCTAATTACGATTTTCTTACTATTTCATTTGGATGATCAAATTTTCATATAACAGCTTGCACATTAAAAGAAACTGGTAGAAGCTGTTCTATGTCATCACTTAAATTATCTTTTATTAATATAGCATCATGTGTGGCCAGTATGACTTATTAGGGAGAAACAAAAAAACCAGCAGCTATTTTTAATAACGACAGTGATAAGATTACTCTTTCCATACTTGTAGCTTGAAATCTCAGTTATTCCCACTCCTCATTGCAACTCTCTGCTTGAAGCTAGCTCCAGGGATCAGATTAATTATAGGCATAGCTGTTTCTTCAGATACTACTACTACTACTGTTTTATAGGCCTCCTTGTTCAACATGGCTGTCTCCTTTATCTGGAGAATTTCTTAGTACAGAAGTAAGTAAAGCTTCAGCTACTTATAATTAAATGATTAACTCTCATAGACCAGTGGAATACTGGGTGCCATAGTTTGATTATTTGGCACGTGAAAGTACATTCCAGATGTATTATATATCATGGCTTCTGAACCTGCTCTTCTTGTGGAGCTGAAATCACTCAATATGGAACCAAAGGTGCCTCCAGGTCAGACTGCTCTATATCAGATTCTTTGAACTCTACAAGGTGAATCGTGACTCTATAACATAGTACAGACCATTCTCTTCACAAGAAAAGAGACACATGTATGGGCAAAAAAGGAGATCTGCTAGCAAAAGTGTACTCGTTCACCACTATTGCCCTCTGTTCTCAAGAGATGTGTTGAGAATGGGAATGTTGGAGAATGTTGTGCATATTGTGTGAGTCATTGTGTCCAATTGATCCAGAACTACTTTCATTGCTTTGACTTGCAACTCCCAAAACAGGAAATTACTATTAGAGTTGCAGCTTAGAGATCCCATTTTATTGGAATACTGATCTTCTCAAGGTTTTAGCTAATGTGATGAGCCTATTTGGAGGAGATAGCATTCAGATCCTAGCAGCCACCACTTCTTATGCCGGGACCTGGATTATTTTCTGTCTCATAGAAATAGAATTTATCATTTTTTAAAGTTACATAGTACATTCTTATAATGTTTTCTTAGCTGCAGTTGCATTCATACCCCCATCTAAACAGGGAGGTCAACATAGAGAATGTAGCACTGCAGTGTACATTTCCCTTCCTGTAAATACTAAATAACTTTTGAATATCTAATCAGAATGTAACTTGTGAACTACAACATGCCTGCATATTAGGTGAGGGACTTGTCTGGGACCCTTTGTATAATGTAATAGCTGGAACCCTTCCCCCGAGCCTACATGCTGCTGAAAGTTGAAAATACTGTACAATACAGTCAAAAATTTCACTACCATACACTCATCTGCTGCCCTATGAAGAGGAGCATAGCTGAACGGAAGATTCGCCTGCTGATATGCAGTCTGCTCTTACTGAAATCCTAAAACCAACCCTCTCCCTAGGCCTATAACTCTCTCTGGAAAGAAAGGAGTCCATCTCCTTTCATGGCAGAGAGAAGTGATCAAAGTCTGGTTATGTTTCTCTCCCTAGAGTAAAAAGTCAATATTATTTCTTGGTGGACAGAAATACAAATGGGATTTGGTCACATCTCTCTGCCAAGAAAGGAGATAGACTCTTTTAGCTACAGACAGATGCATAGCTGAACTTTCATTGCTTCTCTCAGTAGAGAAAGGAGATGAATCCTGTAAAGAAGTATGAATTTTAGTTTACAGATGTCATGTTTAATTGTGTTTTAAAAGTCATGTTTTACTGTGTTTTAAAAAAGGGTTAATATTTCAGTTACTCAGCACTCAGAGTTGGTTGCCATGGAGAAGGGGGCGGAGCCAACTGGGTTAGCTGAAGAGAGAGTAGAATTTGGAGGGAAACTCAGTCAGTCAGTCAGTGTCTGTGGTCAGAGAACCATAGGGAAGGTTAGTTTTAGAGTCGGTGCCCTTATGAGGAACCGGGAGACTGATTCTGGTTGAGGGATCAGGTTGGCTCAAATGTTTGATTTTTGAGTCAATTTTAAAATAAGTTTGGTGACTTATTTTAAGGTAGTCTGTTTCCAGATAAGGAACAGATAGGCTGTGTTTGTAATTCACAGGGCGACTGCAGGTTTAGGCAGTGGAGAAAGAAGTGACCTTTTAGGAAGTTTGGAACACCTCAATATAGTTTTGCAACTGTTAAAGGAAGTGCCTCTAAGTGAGAATTGTAACTATTAAGCTTGTGCCTGAATAAACTTGTTGTTGTTGTTTTCCTTCAAACACCTCAGTCTCTGTCATATATACACATTAAGAATAAACAAGAAGAAGAAAGAAGAAACATAAAATTTTAAGTCTCCTCTAAGTAGCCAGTGGCTAAATCTTCCAATAGTGGTGGCCTCATTATAAACATCTTTACCTCTGGTAGCAGCGTTTAAACAAGACATCTTTAATAATTGGTGGCAGCGGTGGGATAAAAAGATTCCCCCCTGCCTGAGTTCTTTACAAATCCCCTTTCTTGGTAAAGAAAGCTAGCCTTCCTGACAAGTTTGGCACCCTTTTTTCATGTCAAGAGCAACTTGAGAAACTGCAAATCGCTTCTGGTGCACTCTGAGAGGATACCACTTTTGGGAGCCCATTGTGTGCACTCTAGTCCTCCCACTGGTCTCACTATTATCCTTAGGGTTTGTCAAGGGTTCTATTTTTTAATTATTATTTATATTCATATACTTTATTTCTTTTCCACTTTTCTCTGGATACAGTCTAAATATCTAGTTTATTCACACTGTTCATTAACATGTATTCTAGATTTTTTAAAATACAGAAATCCAAGGTGTTTGTTTAGGAGTTACCTAAAGTAGTTGATAAATGAACTCTAAAACCTTACTACATCCCTTGTTTCACCTACTTCCGGAAAGCACTGTGAATTAATATGTGTTTTCTGATGATATTTGACGACCCCTCTGACACCCCCTCATGACACCCCCCAGAGGTTCCAACCTCCAGGTTGAGAAACACTAGTATAGACAATCTGTGTGCCACCAACCACATTCAGCCCTTGTTACTTTTTTTGTAGCCTGAAAAATTTGTGGGTACACCTTTCACAATATATTAGGGGGATCACTATGGGCCATCTACATAGGCCACATGCATCAATGCTGATCTAGAGAGGGGGACTGTAAATGCTATTCTCTGTCCTTGGATTGCCTGGGCCTGGCGAAAGTTCCTGATCAACTGTGCATTTGAGTTGTCTGACTGCTCACCAGTCACTGTAATGCTTTCCTTCCAAGTACCATCTGAGGATAAATAGGGTGGTGTTTGTTTGATGTGCTTAAAAAGAATGACAAGTGTCTAGAAGCATTCAGTGTGACAGCCAAAAATACTTCCGTAGCTGTGGATCCAGATCCAATGAAAAAAGAAACATGATGGAGGAATAGTATGCCTATTCAGAGTGAACGTCTTTAAAATTAGTAAAGAGATCTGCTATTAATCATAAGGACAGAGTAATTAAGTAACAGGAAACATATCCACTGCATTGAATCTAACAGGTTCTGGCCTTTAAAGTGGTTTTATAATGCAGGGGGTGGGGGTGGGGAGGAACTGGAAGCAAAATATCCCCCCATTTCTCCATTATAACTCCCATCAGTGCATATTTTAGACTGTTATGTACTCAAATATTAAAATAAAGCACTTTACCAGAATTAAATTCAGCACATATAATTCAGTGTTCCTTTTTTCCCTTTTCTCAGTGCCATGAAGTGTTATTGAATATGAGCAGAATACGCTAGCATTATATTCCACAAAGGCTAGAGAATAAACCTATCGTCACTGCAATTATTCAAAGCTGAGCTAGCAGAATTCTTGCAAGGGCTGAGAATTAGTATCTAAATATCAGATTAATAATTGGATTCTGACATGTTTGCAGTTCATAATGGCAGACTAGATGTAAAAAGCTGTTTATTTGCATCTGCATAGAAAACACGTTTGTTTTGTAGAGAGACATTTCCCTATAATGGAGAGAAAGGAAGAATAAGTGAACTTTTTCATTTGGGTAGGACATTCTGTAGAGTAGGGGAGTCTTCAAGAGAATCATCAATATAATTTTAAGTTAAGATGGCTTCAGAGGAAATTTGCCCAAAGTTGATATAGCTTCTTGTGGCAGGATAAATGAAGAATACATTATAGTTTTAAAATTAGACATTTCTTTATTGTTATATAAACCCACATGTTTGATCACAGTCATCCAACTTGTTGTGTTATCTAATGGGACCAAAACTATATTTCCCCTAAATCACTCCAGTATTTTCTGTTGGTCATGGGGGTTCTGTGTGGGAAGTTTGGCCGAATTCTAACATTGGTGGGGTTCAAGGGGCTCTTTGATTGTAGTTGAACTATAAATCCCAGCAACAACAACTCCCAAATGTCAAGGTCTATCTTCCCCAAACTCCACCTGCGTTCAAATTTGGGCATATTGAGTATTTGTGCCAAGTTTGGTCCAGATCCATCATTGTTTGAGTCTCTGTATGTAGGTGAACTACAACTCCAAAACTCAAGGTCAATGCCCACCAAACCACTCCAGTGTTTTATGTTGGTCATGGGAGTTCTGTGTGCCAGGTTTGGTTAAATTCCATCATTGGTGGAGTTCAGAATGCTCTTTAATTGTAGATGAACTATAAATCCCAGCAACTTCAACTCCCAAATGACAAAATCAATCCTCCCAACCCCACCAGTATTCAAATTTGGTGTATTGGGTATTTGTGCCAAATTTGGTCCAGTGAATGAAAATGCATCCTGCATATCAGATATTTATATTACGATTCAAAACAGTAGCAAAATTACAGTTATGAAGTAGCAATGAAAATAATGTTATGGTTGGGGGTCACCACAACATGAGGAACTGTATTAAGGGGTCATGGCATTAGGAAAGTTGAGAACCACTGGTCTATACAGTTAGCCCTTTATATCCATAGATTTTATATCCATGGACTCAACCATATGTATTTATGTAATTATATGTAATTATGTAATTATGTACCATATGTAATTATGTATTTTCCCCAAAACATAAACCTTTAGCATTTTATATAAGGGACACCATTTGATGTTGCCATTATATATCATGAGACTAGAGTTTCCATCAATTTCAGTATCCAGAAGAGTCCTAGAACCAACCCCCAATGGATAACAAGGGCCCAATGTAAGTGATTTAAATAATTTGGCCCAAATGTCTTTTCTTCCTTTTTTTCCTTTTTGAAAAGAACATGTTCAGATATTTTTGGCATTTGCTTCTATTGTTGTATTTTGTATGATGCCTATATGCTGCCCTCATATCCTCAAGAATGAAGGATGACCTATTTTTAAACAAAATTTATAAATAAAATATATTTGTGACACCATTCTATCAAATATGGCATTTACAGCAGCATGGGAAAATAATGTAAGGCAGGTCAACAAAACAGAATCCCAATAAGACAGGACACAGGGCAGCTAAAACAGGATCGCCAGTTTACAGAAATGAGAAGTAGAAACATCAGTAGACACGAAAAAAGGTTCACGCAGCCATCATTATGATTTAAAATTAAAACACCCATTACTGAACTATATACTGAAGGGAGAGAAAAAATGAATATATTCAAAGATAGGCATAATCTGAAAGCCAGCCATCAATATACTGAAGTCCTATTGAATCCTGCAAACATACAATTTTGTCAGTTCAGAAGGCAGCCTACATTTAGGATCATAGCTGTGCTGGTGGAAGGCTAATTCCACCTCCACCACAGATATTTGTGATAATATCTGCAAGAGAAGAATAACAGTAGCCTTGAGTTGCACTGATGGAAGGCTTATAAGCAGTTGCTACCATTTTCCTTAGGGCTTGGACTTTTCCAAGCCCAACGCTGCTGTTGAGGCTCACAGAAAACTCACTGCCAACTCTCAGTATTTCCCCCCATTCCCTGGCTCTGCACCACAGGCAGAGGAGGTCCAACCACCGGGTGAGGGAAGCATTTGCCTGTGGCGCCATCATCCCGGGGATGCAGTTGAACCCTCAGGGGGATGGCACCACCCCCCGCCTCCTTCTCCTTCGGGCTTGGGCCTTCCCGCCAAGGCCCAAGCTCCCTGGCTCACCTCCCGCGCAGCGTGGGAGGCAGGGCCATGGTGCGCAGTGCGGGAGGCTGGGCCAGGGTGCGCGGCGTGGGAGGCCGCCTCCCGTGGGAGGCCATGCCTCCCGCAGCACACAGCCATGCCTCCTGCGGCACACGACCACAACTCCCGTGGCGCGGGGGGGGGCACCAAAATTCATTTATGTATCCACTTATGTTAGCATTTTTCACATGTATAAATTTCTAGATGTGCATCTTTCATACAAATATGTTCCTGTACATGTCTGCCGACTAAGTGCTTGTAACCATTTAGAATTCAGTATTCAAAATTTTCTTTGTGAATTTCCCACTATGTGGAAAATGCCAAGTGCACTTCCCACAAAAGTAAATAAATATATGAATTGCTGAGAGACAGGCCTGTAGTTCAACCCCCCCCCCCCCCAAAATTTTCAGGTTATAAAAAAAAACCTTGTTTACTCATGAATTTTAACTGGTTAACCAAATCCCCATGCTAAATCTATGAGACGCAAAACATTAAGAGTCCCTCCAGGCACTATCTCAAGCAGATATTGACAGGTTTGTAGTGGGGTTGGGGGGTGCTAGGGGTTCAAACCCCCCCCCCCCAAAATTTCAACCCCCCCAAAAAAATTTTTTCTGGCTACGACCCTGCTGAGATATATATATATATATATATATATATATATATATATATATATATATGCTTTGTAAACTTACTTGAACAAATTTCTTATCCATTGCAATCAAATGAAAGCTCATCATCTTGAATTTCCCACTATAGCCAACTAGAGGCATTCAGGAATTAGACAGCATGTCTTGTAGTTGTAAGCATCTTTTGAAGAGTTCATTGTATGCATTTCTGTTCTTTATACATTTTGAAATTTTGTAAATTACTTGAGAGTAGAATGTGATGAAACTGGGGAATTAAGTAATTTTGGAATGTTTGCAAGTATTCATGTCAGTCCTTAAACCTAGACATTAGAAAAAGAGCCATACCACTACTAGTCAGAAGAGGGCAGTGCTCTTCCTTTCCATACTGTGTCAAAGTCCACTGATGCTCATAAAGCCCATTTTATTGAGCTGTAGCTCCACAAGAAGCAGGATTCCACCTCATCTATCTGTTGTTTACAAAGAACATTGAAGGTTTCCCTTCCCTCAGAAAGAATGTTTTTGAAAAGAAATGTTAGGTATTTTTCTGGAAACTACAAAAATACCACCACCAACACCCACTCCTGCTCTTTAAGCCTCAGGATGCTTCCAACTAATGATAGGGAATAGAGAAAGGCAGGGACTGCCTTGCTATGTCTTTATTATTCAAGAGTGCACACCTCAAAAGAAAGGGCATACAACACCTGACAAATTAACTAATATTCCCAATATAGCGAATACTATCTGCTTCACATCTGCACTACCTGTCAACAGAAGGAGACTAGCAAGGCAGTTAGCTTAATCTCTCATATCGGAGAGGTCCCCAGCCTGGGAACAGCCACTAAGATTCTTCTCCTTGTCCTCACTTGTGAAGGTGATGGGTCTCAGAAAAAAACTGTTTTTCAAGAATCTTAAAACTCTGGCAGACATAAGGACTTGGAAGAACAAATGGTAAATTAACGTAATGTCCAGTTTGTTGCTTTAAAAGGTTCACACTCTTGAAAGATAGAAGGAAAACCTTTTCTTGAATTTTATCAGTTCCAAACAACTGGGACTAGATTCCTTCTACAGAGATTTTCAACCTTTTCAGAGTTCTTTTAGACATTATTGGGAACAAGGAGGAATTTATTTCAAACAAGCTATCTAGGAAGAAAAGTGTAGCCTTTTCCTACCTGCGCACAATAGATCCAATTCAGATTAGGGACCTAAATACTTCCAAGTCAGGCATGTAGGGGGGGGGCTTGAGGGGCTTCAGCCCCCCCCCCCTTCGAAATTCTAAGGGTGATCCATGAAATAGCCTTACATTTATTATTTAAACTGTTATATTTATTCATATCATGATCTGATCACCATGCTCAATATATCACATATGCATGGGGGTATTGGGATAATGATACAAAAGGTTTGCTAGGGTAGACCCCCCCCTCAAAAAAAAAAAACCAAAAATCCCAGCCCCTCCCGAATCAAAATCCTGGCTACGGGCCTGTTCCAAGTTAAAAAAAAACAAAAACATTGCTTCAATAGAAACAGCACATTCCATGTAGTTTATAATTTAGCAATATATCATAACTTTTGAATATATAATGAATAGCTAAATTCCAATCTGCATTGTAGTCTGGTTTACAATCATGATTTTAAATAATAAAAAAGTATTCCTCAAGCAACATGGGTTTGCTTTAATTATGGGCATCAGACCTAAAAAAGTTGAAGATTAATATTCTCCACAAGATTTAACAAAGGGAGAGCTCTTTGAGGGTGAGTTCAAAAACCAAATGCATCATGGAAGTTATCAATACACATCGTCTTCTGAGATGTCCAAAACAAACATGCTTCTGCGTCAGATATGCTTCTGAGGGATACTTGGAAGTGTCTTTAAAAAGAATTTGATCATATTTCAGAGGGTAAGAGCCAATATCAATAGCGGTCCTAGACAACGGGAGATCAATATGTTTTCAGTGTTTAGTCTAAGCCCAAGAGAGTGATTAAAACAAGTCCAGAAGCTTGTCAGTTATTTTGTGCTTGGTTTGATTTAAGGGAATAACTTAGAGCAACATAAGAAGAAAATTAAAAAGAGAAGAAAAAGAAAGTGTGTGAATTTATAGGGGGACAACAATTTGACACAGAGTCATTCCTAAAGCAAAAAATTCCAACATGCTTTCCTTTCTTTAGGTACCGTGATTAAACATTTCAATAAGGGTTGCCATAAGAATGAATGTGTTGCATTAATCATTAGCTGGTGAAAACTATGCTCCTTTGTGAAAAACTCTGCAGATATTTTCTCTGCTCCCTATCTTGCTTATTTGATGCTCACAGAAAATAAATGGGAATATCCAGAAAGTAACTCCACATCACCTTCTTGGGAATGCCACTGCACATCTTATGGGTGTCATTTAGATGATAATTTTCTCACTCCACACTTTATCTCCAGCTTGAACCTCTGCCTAATATTTAGTCTCCAGCACATCTATTTGTGAAATATATCGACTAACCTCTTTCTCCCCAGTTGTACATGTTTAATATATACAGTTCCTGCTATGGAAAGCCTTTAGTTGAGCTTGGAAGTGTTTACATAAATGCTGATGCTTGATGGACCCAAGCCAAAGGAGCATTGGGATTTATGACAGGCCAGCTCAGTTGGTGCTTTACTACCTCTTGTTCTACTTGTGTAGAGGCTTCCACTATTCTTATACTCGACATCCTGTTCTAGCAGATTCCACCTTGAGACCACAAAATGCAAAAATTCTGAGTATCTGAATCTATTTCAATATGGCCTGGCTAGGGTACCAAAACAAGCAAACAGACAGACAAACAAACAAATGATAAACTTTTTTCAGTCCCTCATCACAACTCATACGCTGATGTTAAGCTGAGAAGAGACAAAACACATACACTATTGTCAGTTCCTTGGCTGATTTAATGACTTAAACACTTATTTAGTGGATGTTAAGATTAAAAACATATGTAGAAGAAAATACATTTTGGCTGATAAAAGTAAGTAATGCCTAAATCCAATTGGTGACCCCAAGTGGAGGAGTGCCATTAAATCAATTGAAGTACTTAATCAATTAGCAGTAACCAAAGTTAATATGCTGGTACTAATCTAAGTTCCATTGAGTCAATGTTTTACTCTAGTTGACAGAAACCGTTGGATTTATTTTTTCAACTTGCATTTGTTTTTAAGCAGTTCTGTGCCATACATATTCTTATATATGAATTTACTCATGCCGTACAACACAACTAAAGCAAAAATGGTCAATTGAATGTATATCCAAAACAATTTAGCTGGTTTTCTGAATATGTTGATATAGAAGCAATCTTAATGGAATATTGTAAGCTATGTGAACGAATGCAGCAGATGCCTAGTGACATTTGAAGGCAAGCTTGCTAGAAGAGCTACATCAGAAAGAGTGAACTATGAAGTCATCTTCTGATCTAGGCAACAAACTTTTAAAGGGTACTCCAATTCATCCCAGATCCTAGATACAAATCTAGAGTAATTCCTTTTGCATACCAGTGATTCTAAATCTAACTTTTTTATTTCTTCTGATATTGTCCTAAATTATCTAAAGTGTGGCCAGGCTATCTATGCAATGTGGCAAATTACTCTTGCCCCAATCTGATCTGCTGGTGAAAAAATAAATTGTCAAGATTCACAGTAAGGACAATAGGGGAATGCTCCAGAATTTAAGTGTAACCCTTGATGCACTTCAGGTAGAGGGTAGACAACATGATTCATTCTGATGCCAACTGATCCACTGTCCACACAAGCTGGCACTGCTATCGTCTTTTTCCAGAGAAAAGGGGCCAAGACTATGATACCCCCATCAGGACTGTTGGATGGCTGTAGAGCTCCAGGAGACCTCCTGGCCATTATTGCATCCTATACAGGCATCAACAAAGGAACCTGTGCAACTAGAGAGGAGGTTGAATCATCCTACTCCTTCTCCCTGGTCATGCAGTTTCATTTTCAGGGTGCCTGTGATGGCCAGGAGCTCTCTTAAGCTTTGTGGCTATCTGACCTTGGATTCCTCCAAGGTCAACATATCTCCCTCCTTTTGAGACTTAAGGAAAGCAGTTATATAGCTTTTGTGTCATTTTAAACCTTTCCGTGTCTATTGTTTGTCATCTTACTCTATATTTATAATTTTGGATCTGTGTGGTTTTAATACTTGATGTACTGATATTGTTTTTAACTTTTATGGATTTTAAGGTATGTCTTTATTGTATTCATATGTTTGCCTGTATGGCATTTAATTGTTGCTAAGTTGGAAGCCACTCTGAGTCCCCTTCGGGGTGAGAGAGAGCGGGGCATAAATGTAGTAAATAAAAATAAAATAAATAATAGCCACTGTAATGGAGAAGGTAGGGTGATGGTCTGGCAGGGCTAAGATGTTTTTGACTTGGCTGGACCATGTAGACTCTACTCCATGTAGACTCCTGACATCACTAATGGTTGGGCATGGAGAGTGTGGCTGCTTCTGGGGCCAATCTGGAGTATTGCTGCTCAAGACTGGCTGTGGATTAAGTGGTCAGAGTTTCTCCCTTGTCTTGTTTTGGATATCTTCTTGTTCAAGCAATGAGTTATTCATGCATGAGTGAGTGTGCAACCTCTTCATTACAGAACTAACCCAAGTGCATTAACACTGTTTGTCACCATTTTAATTTCAATGGCTCAATGCTATGGGATCTTGAGAATTGTAGTTTGGTGAGACACCAGCACTCTTTGGCAGTGAAGTCTAAAAATGTTGTAAAACTACAGTTCCCATAATTCCATAGCATTGCGACATGATAGTTAACATGATGTCAAATTGCATTCATTCTACAATGTAGAGGCACCCCCCGCCTCCAGTGAAAGCAGTTGTGAGCTATACTGCTACTGCTATGGTGCAGTGGCTTCTAACTTATAAAATGACTAGCCCCTCACAACCATGAATGTGTAACAAACTTCCTGAAATACGTTTTGTAAATCTTAGTTCTGTCCCCACAAGGCCTGTATATGCCTCTGTAAGAATAAAGCTGACTAATATCTAGGCAGTGTGCTAAGAGGGAATGTGCCACAAAGAAAGTTATTTAATGAATTCAAAGCATGATGAGTCCATGTTTGGTAAGAGGCATGCACATTATATGTAACAGCAAGACACCCAGTGGAACGGAGTGAACATTTCATTATCTATGGAGGCTGGATTGCCTGAATACCAAGTTGTGTTTTTATCTCCCAGGATCATAGTTAATTAAGTGTAGAAGAGGAAGCAGGAGGTGCCATCAGGAAAATGAGATAACCATATGTTGGTAGAAAAACAGCAGCATGCAGGCCAATCCCTCTGGTTGGACCTGAAACTCAGAAAGCTATTCAGCTGATGTGACTATCTATAACCCTTTACTGCAGTGCTACTGTTAGTATTTTTGGGACTCAATGGAAAGGAGAAAAATTGGCTGGTTAAAATGTTCTGTGTTTTATGATAATCCTATTTCAAACATGAGTCCACTTTGGGTGATTGGTCCTGATAAGTGATTATGAATTCTGTATCTGAAGAACAACTCCAGTTCTATAGATTGGAAATAATTGCTCCCGCATAAATCAAATATTCTCAGAATTAGTGCTGTTCATAATATTGTCAACATATACAATATTTGGATTGGGGATTTTTTCCCTTACTGTCCCATATTTGTCTTCCAGAAAATATACAGAGTGCTCTTTCAGTTGTGGATTTCTTGATTCATATGTCTTCCTTTTCTCCTACCACCTTCTACCTTACCAAATATTATTAGCATTTCAAATGAGTCCTGTCTTCTCATGTTACGTTCAAAATTCTACAGTCTCAGGATTTTATCACACAAGTCTCCTAAAAATACTTATACTGTGGTAAAGCCATCTTGCCTTAGATGGGAGCATACCTGCTTAGCACCTTTTCGTATTGCACTACGAAATATTGAACACATACTTTTTCCTTGACTTTCTTCAGTAATCGTTCCAAGGAGTTGCCATTTTCTGCTTCTAGGGATCATATTGCAAGCATACATTGAATAATGAAGTATACCAAAAGATTTAAGAAGAAAATTAGCCTGTGCTTTATAGATTTATTTATAACAAAGCCTTTCAGTGTATAGATGAGATAAAACTATAGGTCATTTTTAAAGAAACATTTGATTGTCCTGATGCATGACCTGGGACTTCATCACACAGCCGGCAGTGGTGTTCTTCCTGAGGGCAAGGCATGGAACCCTTTTCTCACCTCACTAACCAGCAGGACCGTCACATAGAGGGAAACGAGTAGCACGTGCAGTATACTAGGCTTCCCCACATGGAGCTGGCATAGATCTGGCAACACAGCATGCTTCCCGTGTTGCCAGATCTATGCCAGTTCCATGGGGGAAAGCTGTCTGCACTATGCATGCTCCTCATTTCCCTCCATGTAATAGTCCTGCTGGCCGGCGAGACAAGACAAGACAAGACAAGATGAGAGCACCATGCCTCACCCTTAAGAGGAGTGCTGTCACTGGCCAGCACCGGTCATGTGATGAGGTCATTAGTCTCAAGACAAGAAGCTACTATTAAGACTGAATATGGAGAAATGTAATAGTTTCCAATTGGCACAGGGGTCAGCCAAGAGGTCTGCTTAACTTATATTTTGCAACTATTATACCTGAGAAAATATCAGAAAATAACAAAGACATGGAATCATTACTAAAGAAAGTCAAGGAGGAAAGTGCAAAGACAGTTTGCAGCTGAACATTAACAAAAAAATCACAATCAATTATATCAGTTTAATGTAGATTATAAAGATGTTTAAGTCGTTCACGATTTTCCATACCTTGACTCAGTCATTAATCAGAATAGATACTGCAGTGAAGAATGTAAAAACATACTAGGGCTTGGAAGGGCAACTATGAAGGAACCAGATAAGATTCTGGAGTGTCATTGAATACTAAAGTATGCAATGCCCATGCCATCACATTGCTTGTAAAAACTAGACAATGAAGAAAGCTGATAGGAAGAAAATCAACTCAATTTAAATAAAGGATGGAAAAGAGTTCTGCAGATACTGTGTACTGCTAAAAGAACAAATAAATAGACCTCGAACCATCCATAGAAGGCCATATGACTAAACTAAGACTATTGTATCTTACATATATCATGGGGAGACATGGCTCACTAGAAAAGGCAACAATGCTGTGGAGTAAAAAGCAGTTACAAATGAAGAAGGCTGCCATGGCCCTGAGTCTGCAAGATCTCAGCAGGGCTATTGATGACAGGATGGCTTGGAAGTCTCTCATGGAATAACCATAAGTCAAAGTTGAGAACAATGAATTGAAGATATTCAGCTGCCCAATATTCTCCTTGGCAAGGTTTTTCAACAATCATTTCTCCTTTTACTTGTTTAGTTATAGCTGTATTTTTGAACAAGCTTAAGACAGAATTCTGGATTTCCACCACACACATCCTGACAGACCTACAATCTACTCACTTCAGTGCTGCATTCTTGCCCAGATCCAGAGCGATCTCTGTCCATAGCTGTTCTGTGCAGATTCTTGTGTTCACCTTTTGAGAGTTAAACTAAACTGGAAGAGTTTAGGATATTCTTTTACTTGCCTTAAAGCAAAAATGCATGGAAACATGTTAGGGAAGGGGTGGGGGAGAGAAAGATGTTGAATTAAAGAAGATCTTGCTTCCCTGGGAAATGAGATGTCTTGTCTAAATTAAAGTAAAAATGTTGAGCGGAGCTGAATGAATCATTTCTGACAGTAAACACATCCTCCTCACCATTCTCCTTCTTCCCTGGGCATTCACTATGTTTGGAGCCAATCTTGGGGCAAACAATTTGCAACATTCAAGTAATAAATCATCTACATTTTACTCATTCCCAGTGCCCAACCTGATTCAAAAAGCCTGCAGTTGGAAGTTGAAGATAAAAGAAATCCACAGAGATTGGCTGCTGTCCTGAGATGATAAATCAGCACAATATAATTGACTAATAGCCTAGGAAAAGGCTTTCGAAACAGCTCTGGGAACTTCAGACCAGTCACTGTTAGCCATTGTACTTGCATTGGCATCTACATTACCCAACCAGGTTTAGGCCTGGTCGATGCCCTTCCTGTGCCACTGCCGAACACTAACTCTCAGTCACAGCTGGGCACCATCTGTTTTTTTTGCCTTTCATTTCTTCGCCTTCATTATAGATTATTTTGTGTTACCTTATACTGTGTTCTCATAGCAGCGCATAGATGGGAATAATATGGGCCTCTGTATGTTGTTAGACTGCAACTCTCAGCATTCCTCATCTTTGGTTATGTTAACTAGGGCTGATGGGATGTACATTCCAATTATCTTGAGGACCTCATGATTCTCACCACTGCGGTAACGTGTACCAGTGTTCACATAATACAATGCAGGATCTGGAAACAGTTGCAAACATTCAATTTCTTCAAAATGTCAGTTTATAAAATACAGCCTAAGTCATGAATGAGTGGTGGGAAGGGATTGTGTTGCTTACTATTTTGTTATGACAGTATGAGGTAGTGAGTTTACTCAATGCATATGTGGTTCAAGCCCAATATACCTCAACAGTGATATGCTCCATCTTGTGATCTCATCACATTGGTGGGCCCCTTTTCCTCTTCTGGACAGGGCCTGCTGAGTGGCATCAAACATTGCTGGCTTAGCGCGCCCCCATTCCTCCCAAAGTGGAGGGAAAGTGTTGCAAGATGCTACTTCTGCTATGACGGAGAGGAAAGTTTGTTTTGGGTGCTACCCGATTTTATTTTATTTTATTTTATTGCCCTTTCCTCCATCTAATGGGGGAAAGGACAGTGCAGCAATGCACATTGCCGCCCTTTCCCCCATCTGATGAAGATAGGGTATCAACTTATCATGTTCCATCCGCACTATGCGATGGGAGAAGGAGGGAGGGCACGCGAGGTGCCACGAGGGACCGTGTGAAGAGGTCCTTAAATATAATTATGGTTTCTTTTCCATCTTAGGGTCTGTGATGGATAGAGAACATTTGGCCTTCCAGATTTTTTGAATCACAGAACTTATTACCAATGGCCATGCCCAGTGGATCTGAAGGAAATTCTATGCCTTGCTATCCACTGTTGGAGAAAGGAAAATCTGGAAGGATTCCTTCATTATCAGAGTGGGGGAGAAAGTAGGGGGGTTAAAACAAGCAATTTTGACCTTCCTAGATAATGATTACAGTTATTTACTTGTTTTACTTCCTCTAAAACTATGTTTTAAAATACTCCTGTATTATATAAAAATGCTAGAACTTTTCAAATCCTAATTTTCAATACAACTTAATTCAATCTTAATTAAAATACTATTTTAAGTTGATGTGCTTCTCTCTTTAAAGGCATGCAGTTCCTAAATAATCTTAAGTATAGAGTCTAACAACTATTCCAGTTATTGTTCTATATCTGATGATACCTTTAGCTTCAGCATAGCTCCACTATAACTATATATCTCCAGTATATCTCACTTAAATATATCTTTAAAACAATTCTGTTGTTGACAACAAACAACTCCTTATGGCTTTGTTGTCTCTAGGGTTGTGGGTCTATGACCTTCATTGCTCACCACAGACTAATTCTTCTGGCTGCTCTTCAACTTTGGACTTTGGAGTGTCTAGACCATTCTTCTGCTTCTGATCGTGCTTCTGTAAGTCCTTGGACTGGGCTGATTTCCTTCAAACTTACACACAGACATACTCAATTTTATTGAATAGCCATAAATGATAGTAGAAAATGCCACCAAATGGTGTCAAATCATCTGCTAAGAGTACATAATAAGTGGTTAGTTGATTCATGATGGCTTGAACATCAACGTACAAAGAGATGATCTAGTGATAAGATGTCAGTTCAAAAGCCACTGTGAGTCTGTGGTAGGTCCATGTAATTGTCCTATATTGCATGAGAGTTTTTCCAGCATCACCACTCATTCATGATTTACCCCCTCTGGCTGTTGGACTGAGCATTTGCCATTTTAAAACAGAGCAAAGTGGAAGGCATGGAACTACATGAGTGGAGAGTTAAGTTCTGGCTGTTTCATGCAGAATCATGGCAAAAATATTTCCTTCTCTTTACACTCAAGCATCTCATTTTCCTCCTAAAAGCAAGTTCTCACGGTGTCTGAGCCATACTGCTTCAGAATGAAAGGGAGTTCTTGCAATTAAAGTTTCATATAAATATAATAAGTTCCCACTACATAAAACACTACAATTTCAGACAGAACCTAGCCTTTTTTCCTAATACACATATCTGGAGGAACTGTTTGGCATGGCAGTATTCAGTTATGAGACTTGAAGCCTAGCTGAAACAAAGCAGATAGAAGTTGATCATCTTGATGAATAAATGAATAAGAATTAAACATAAGAAATTCCAATTGAACAAAATATGAAAAGATGTTGAATAGTTTTTATTAAACCAAAGCTGTTCTATGCAAATAACCACCATTATTCTGCAGAAAGAAAATGTGTTTTCTTGATGTGGAATTCAGATGACAGTACAGCACGTCTAATTTTAAACTATAACTCAGATTCTCCCCCTCATTAACAAACAAGCAAAAGAGTTATTGGAAAGCCCTGTGAAAAAGTGTTTCTATTTTCAAGGGAATGCCTGTTCCATTCTATTACTTATTTCCAAATACTCTGACTATAATAAGATCACACAACAACAGATAATGGTCTTCTGATTAAATCTGATCATTTGGTTTGGCCTTCAGACAGAAAAGTATTTATAGAATAGAAAGTCAATTTGACACGATAAGAAGCAATTACTCTTAACAGCAGCAGAAATATCTTTAATGTTTCATATTTGATATATATAAAAACATGAGTTCATTTACTTTCATTAAGGCACAACCTATCTTGATAACTTCAAAATATTTAAAACTAGGAATAATTCTACTCAATGAGACATATGGAAGTTATCTAAATTCCATGGCTTGTTTCCAACGAGCCATAACCAGAAATAAAATAGTGATGGGCACAATTTCATAAAAAACATTCCACCGGAGCAGTGGTTCTCAACCTGGGGCCCCCAGATATTTTTGGCCTACAGCTCCCAGAAATCCCAGACAGTTTACCAAGCTGTTAGGATTTCTGGGAGTTGAAGGCTAAAAACATCTGGGGAACCCAGGTTGAGAACCACTGCATTAGAGGCTGTGCAGTGATGTATCTGCTAACTCTGGGGGCATCCTCCTGGTCACCTTCTATTTGTACAAACAATTTCAAAAGTTCTTGAAAAACAGAAGAATATGAGAATCCAAGAGTCAATATCATCAAAGACAGTGGTTCTCAACCTGTGGGTCCCCAGATGTTTTGGCCGTCAACTCCCGAAATTCCTAAGAGCTTGTAAACTGGCTGGGATTTCTGGAAGTTGTAGGCCAAAACACCTGGGGACCCACAGGTTGAGAACCACTGGTCTAAGACAACTAGGGACACCACTAAGCTGTGAAACTCAATCAATGGTTGATCTTAGGCCAGATAGTAGTGTTCAAGAAACCCACCTCACAAAGTTGTTGCAAGGACAGAAATAGTGGCAAGGACTATGGCCTGAATATCATTGTTATTCCCAAATAGAATAAACCCATTAACTCAATTATTAGCAAGCCAACCCCGTAAATTCCATTGACTAATACATCAAATTTTATTTAGGACATTATCACTCAAAATCTTCATTCTACAGCATTTGCACCACCAATGATTCCAATGATTACAGCAACTTAGCAGGATGGTCACCCTCATTATCCTATTCTCAAGATGACACAGCTATGCCACTTCACTGCTTTGTGGTCCTGCAGACAGATTTTCTCTTGGGGAGTTTTCTTCCTGCAGTTCCATAGTTCCTGTATATCTTTTAAAATCATTTTAAGGAACTTGACACAGTTTTTAAAAAATTAAATTAAAATTTTGATTACTGTGAGAGAGAATGGGAGAGATAGAGAATCCACTTCCCTTCCCACAGAAGTCATACAAGGGACAATAGCATGATCAGACTATTGATGAGTCCTGCATCTCTATTGGTTTGCCACCTCCATGTGATAAAGTCTGTAAAGCCTACTGAGTGAAAGACTCTACTTTTGTTGAAACTGGCAATTGTATTTAGGCCCACACATTGAGTTGTTAAGAGAAAAACCAGCTTAGAATCATAGAATCATAGAATCATAGAATAGTAGAGTTGGAAGAGACCTCATGGGCCATCTAGTCCAACCCCCTGCCAAGAAGCAGGAAATCGCATTCAAAGCACCCCCGACAGATGGCCATCCAGCCTCTGTTTAAAAGCCTCCAAAGAAGGAGCCTCCACCACAGTCTGGGGGAGAGAGTTCCACTGCCGAACAGCCCTCACAGTGAGGAAGTTCTTCCTGATGTTCAGGTGGAATCTCCTTTCCTGTAGTTTGAAGCCATTGTTCCGTGTCCTAGTCTGCAGGGCGGCAGAAAACAAGCTTGCTCCCTCCTCCCTATGGCTTCCCCTCACATATTTGTACATGGCTATCATGTCTCCTCTCAGCCTTCTCTTCTGCAGGCTAAACATGCCCAGTTCTTTAAGCCTCTCCTCATAGGGCTTGTTCTCCAGACCTTGCAAATGCAAATGCCAACAAATAAATAACAAATCTTTTCCCCCTCATTTCATTATGAAATACAGATCCATGAGTCAAAGATGTCTTGTGCGTTGCACAGTGACACTGAATCCAGTCTAATAAAAGCTACCATTTATAGAGAACTTCTTTATATCTGAAAGAAACTCTCCAGAATGAGTGAATGATAGCCATCAAAATGCAGTTCTGGAAATGGAAATGTTAAACATAATGAATAAAAAAACCTACATATAAATTAATGGAGTCTGAGAGAGGTTATATACATCCATATAAACTGAGTCAGCATGTGAATTAAAGTGAGACAGTTTGCTGCAGAACTTCTACACTGGCATTGGAGAATAAGTTGGAGGCTAGTATGGTGGTCACAAGAATCTGCTAAATGCAAATTGATCCAAACGCATGCATATTTTATAGGGACTCAGGGCGGCTTACAACAATGGCAACAATTCAGTGCCTACACAAACTCGATATAGAACAATACATAAAATCAATTAAGACTATTAAATACAATAAAAATTACAATGTATAAATTTAAAAACATATGCTCAGATCCGCTAATCCAAAAAACCTCCTGCTGTATCCATAAGTCAGTCCGTGTCATCTTTGTCATTTATTCCTTGAAAGCCTGGGCACATAGCCATGTTTTTAGGGCTCTTCTGAAGCCCAAAAGGGTTAGGACTTGCCGAATATCTTTTGGGAGGGTGTTCCACAGCCGGGGAGCCACCACCGAGAAGGCCCTGTCCTTCATTCCCACCAGCCGTGCTTGTGAGGCAGGTGGGACCGAGAACAGGGCCTCTCCAGATGAACTTGGGGATCTCACTGGCTCATAGGAGGAGATACGTTCGGACAAATAGATTGGGCCAGAACCGTTTAGGGCTGCTTCTGGCTGGATGTGCACTACAGCACTGGAGGTCAGGGCTGTAGCCAGAAAAAAAATTCGGGGGGGGGGGGTGGAGGAACTCTTAATGTTTTGCGTCTCATAGATTTAGCATGGGGATTTGTTTAACCAGTTAAAATTCATGAGTAAACCAGGTTTTTTTTTTTTTTATAACCTGAAAATTTCGGGGGGGGGGGGGTTGAACCCCTAAACCCCCCCCTCGCTACAGGCCTGCTGGAGGTGCATATTTTGTGAACATCTTCTCTTTGAGATGGCTTGGATTTGCATTTTCATGCCTGTTTAAAACCACTCTGAGCTATAAATGATTGACTGGGAAGATAATCTGTTGGTGAGCTGCTCAATAAAAAAGAAAAACCACTGAAACAATTTGCAGCAGAGATAAAAAAAAAAGTTGAATCCCATGTCCAAATTTTAGGAAAGGGTTCCAAAATAAAATGGCTGGAATTGTACTGCCCCTATTAAAAATTACCAATGCTTAATTCTAATCATCTAATCATCATATCTCTAATATCCTCTAATCATCATATCTGGTCTTGCAGATCTATTGGTCAGTCATAACTGTTTCCACACAGATAAGGCCCTTCCTTGTTTATCTGAGAATTACAGATATTTCTTTCTTCTCTTGTCTATCAAGATTTTTATTATTTTAGTTATGTATCATATTAGATGAGAAAAGGCTCGACTCTGAAACAGTAACTTAATTTAGAGAACCAGTCATATCAATATACTGCTGTCCGAAAAAGATAAATAGACCTGGAACATTCAGGGGTAAAAACAAAACCTAAAAGAACCGTTATAAATTTTCAAAAGATAAAGAAACCTGGAGGAAAAATCGAAAACAGTTGAACTGGAGCATGCTGTGTGGTGTCTTCTTAAGCCATCTTCTCATATGAAATCCTGTGGGACAAAAAGGAAGAGATAGTAGCCTTCGCAGCAGGTTAGAAAAGAAGCAAAGTGCCTAATAGTAACAGAATGTGACAACTCTACGAGAAGTTGACAAGGAGAGGTTAAATATAGCAAACTGCATACAGAAATGAAGACCAGTGGAAAAGGTGTGCAGAGGACAACTAGCAGGAGTAATATCAGCATGAGCAGCAAGGAGAGGAAGAAGAACAAAGACGTGAACAGAACAGCTGGAGGCATTAGGAGTGCTAGTCACACTCATGGAGCTATTATCCTACATGAAACACACACACGTTAACACATACAAGGACAGAAATCTTGCAACTGTACATCCAAAGGTTCAGACACAATCAGTGTTATCACTTCACTGGGCAGAAGAATCAAAACAGCAGGGAACAGTTTGTGTCCTTTTCCGTCTCAAACTGGCACTGGCACTAAAAAAAAAGAAGGCAGTCAAATGTCTTCAGAAGTAATTTATGATGTTTCTATTCCCTCCTTTTTGCTTAAAATAAGAAAATATCAGGGTGGTGTGTAATATATCCTAAAGAAAATCACAGATCAAAAGTATTCGTGAACCATTAAAGCAACAATGAAACAAGAATAAAAAACATAAAATAACTTCAACTATAGACCAATGGTTTCAAAAGTCCAGGTATTATGTACTTCAACATAATACTCCACGGTGGCGCAGTGGGTTAAACCCTTGTGCTGGCAGGATTGATGACTTGAAAGTAGGGTTGCTGACCTGAAGGTTGCTGGTTCGAATCCAACCCAGGAAGAGCATGGATGAGCTCCCTCTATCAGCTCCAGCTCCATGCAGGGATCTGGCCTCCCACTAGGATGGTAATAACATTAAAACATCCGGGCGTCCCCTGAACTACGTCCTTGCAAACAGCCAATTCTCTCACACCAGAGGCGACTTGCAGTTTCTCAAGTCACTCCTGACACAAAAGAAGTATATACTTCAACTCCCAGAAGCCCTATCCAGCTTGCCCAACAGTCAGAATTCTGGGAATTGATGTGGAAAACATCTGGAGGACCCAAGTTGAGAAACTACTGCTCTAAAAGTCTTAGCATTTAGTGTCAGGTGAATGGTACAAGAGAAATAAACATTATAAAAGGGAGGCAGACTTCAGTAGAACAGGTCTTTTCTTTTCTTTTTTGAAGATGTGTGTTGTCGGTTAGACTGACACTCCAGTCTTCATAAAGTAAGTCCCAATACTATATTATATTAATCTAATTAAAATTGCTTTGTCCTCAGTTCCTTATGCAGTCATGTATTATATAGCACTACAGAGGTGGGAGGGACAGGTTATACAGAGCAACAGGGCATAATTGAACAAGATTCTTTGAACTTGGTGGTTTGAAAACTGAGTATACAAACTGTTTGAGGATCAACAATGGTATTCGAAATAAAAGGATTACTAGGCAATGAAAATTATGAATAGGTAAATTGGGCATGGCAAATCAGCATGCTTTCTGCTAGCTGTACAAGCTTTTTAATCTCTGTAGTTTGGCCATCTTTTGTATATAACTCAGATTTTGAACATAAATTGATAGTTGGGACTCGTGACCTAAAATGAACAAAGGCAGCCTTATTGTGTTCTTTTATGTCCCTGACTTGAGCCAGATGTCTGTCATCAAGTAGTGCTAATGTAATGTTCAATTGAAAGTAGGAATGGAAAGCATGTTCAAAATAATTAAACCAAATGGTCAAATGGACACCTTGAGTGTCAGAACAAGCTGAAAAAGAAAATCCTGCACTGAGCAGTGTGGGATTTTATGCAAAATTGGCACAGGGTCTTTTTGCTTGGAAAACACAATTATCACAAGGGAAGCAATTACAGGTAGATCAATCTTATCCAAGATACAGACAAGTAATACTGAAAGATGAAAAGAGGCATAAGGGAAGATTTCAGTTAGATATCTAAAGCTAGAAATAGGAAAGTCAATGAGTGCACCCATTCCAAGTGAAGACGTGGCTCTTTGACCAAACCTTCGAAAATCTAGTGCAATAATTAGATACGAAACATATGTGGAACGCCCCGGACTATGCCTATGTATATGTTATTTTAACTTGTTGTATGAACTCAAATGTTTTAATTGTTTTAATGGTTCTGTTTACTTTTATTGTACTATGTTTTTAAAGGCATTGCCTATGTTGTGAAGCCGCCTTGAGTCCTGTCCTGGGTTGAGAAATGCGGGATAAAAGAGCTGTAAATAAATAAATAAATCCCAGAGGTCAAGAATCTCATGAAATACATGACCACTAAGAACAATGACAATTGAAAAAAGTGAACGTTTGCAAACAACAAAGACTCTCAACTGTTGTTGGGAAATTTATAGGTAGTTCACCACCTTTGGATTCCAAATGCTTCAGTACTCAGATCAAGTTATTTAACTGAAAAGCAGTTCTTTCTTTCTTTGCCAGACTCCAAAGGTATCTCTTCAGGATCTATGAAGTCTGGCTGAGGAGAGATCCCCTCAGTTACTTTGGTCACCGATTTTGCATGTTTGGATAGGAAGTTTTCATCTGTAGTCAAAAATTCCTTGTGATCCAACACCAGATCCCTAAAATGTCAGAGGAAACTGCATAATGCATGTAACTAGCTGTAACTGGGATCTCACCTTGTGCCTCTTTTCATCTTGCATCGTTTTCAAAGGCTTCCTCACAACAGGAAAAATTGTTAAAACTATCTATAGCTACCTCCAAGAATGAAGTTAGCACAGAATTATTTCTCAGAGTGGAAGTCCAGTCACCATCTTAAACTTCACCTCAAGCAGTAAGTGTCTTGAGACAGCCTTGCTTATGAAGAATTTGAGCATAGTCTGGTGGCTGAGAAGAGCAGAAGGAGCTTTGACCAGTTCCAGAAGGTTGACTACTGTATATACTAGGCCAGTAGTTTTTCATCATTCAGTTTTGCAATGTTTGCTGAAAGGCTGCACTTATTTAGTAATGAAGTCACAGGATCTTGGACATGTAAGAGACATTTCAGCATCCCAACCTCCTTTACTCTGACACTAATCCCAGACATTTCAGAACAGCCAAAGCCTTAACAGGTGTTTCTAAGCAAAACATGTCAAAATTGTCCACATTCTCCATAGAGAATATAGGGGCATTTTATAAAAAAGAAAGTAAATAAATACATAAACATTTGGGAGGTACTGGGAAAGTTAATGAAGACCTCAAAGGCTCTTCTGGGGTGGGGTTGCATAAAGCCCACAGACTCCACTTTCCTCAAACCTTCCTTAAGATTTATAAGTATAAGCGGGTTTGCATGGCCTCCAAATTTGCAGAGTATTCCAGTAATGCATAATCATCTTCTCCATAATCAGAATCAATATTAGAAAAAAAAATAGATTGTCTTGTAATGCGCAGGTTGATGGTCAGATATCTAGCAAAAGCGAAAAGATGGTTTCATCATTTCTTTAACTTTATCTTTATCTAGGGCACTGCAACTGCTCCTGGATTAGAAAGAGGAGTACAAAATGGTGCAAACATGAGTAGTCAGGCTCACCCAAGGCAAGATCAAACTTTAACCCCAAAGGTAATCATGGCAATAGCAAATGGCCTAAGCTAGAAACTAAGGATGTGCTTTATTGACTCCTTGAAAGCTTTTACCTCAGCAGGTTGCTGGAGGCCATTTTTTCAACTTAAGGAAAAATAACTGGGTTCCCACTGAAAGCAGGAGAGAAAGGGAAAAAATAATCAATAGATGTGTTGACCACTTGTTAAAAAATGCAAAGACCAAAAGAAGTCCATGTGAAATTTTTCATAGAATAATTCCTTTACAGTGGTGTAAGATGTTTGAACATCAGAAGAAAACTAGGCAAAATTCTTGCTGATTTATTTTTCTTTCTGATGCAGTTTTATGACTGTCAGGAAACCAATGGGTTTGACCTGAGAAAATGTATTTATGAATGTCCTTTCCATCCCTACCATGAGGTAACTTCTGTCACCTGTAGTAGACAACAACCTAACATTCGGGAAAATATGTATACCACTGTAGACTGTATTGTCACCATGGAATGAACTGTAGTCAGATCATGACTACAAAAAAGTCCTGTTTTTCATACCTCTCCTTTAGCACTTGATACCTTTAGGTATGCCAGCTGTTGGATGTCATCCTGGGAGATATAACTCTTTTACTTGGGTGGTATTCATTCATATGTAATGATATTAATCAGATAGATGATAGTATCACATTTACCATTTTCTGTTACTACCTGTGATGGCTCAGGAACCTGGCTTCAGTAGCTTTACGTTTCATTTACCAGTTAACCTCTCCTCTGTTCTGTGCCAGGCAGATAATTTAATCAGGACTTTCAATAGAACACCTTGGCAGGGATGTTGTACAAATGCAGGCCACTTGGCCACATTATTCAGAGCAATAATCTGCTGTGGAGTCCAGTGATTATGAATTGATTATGCAAACCAGTTGAACCAATTTTTTTAAGTAATAAAAGTATATCAAAGATTTAAAAGCTCAGCCCAAAGAAGACCCCTAAGTACAATATACAGTATTTTAATGAAAACCAATCCTAAATTAATTTAAGAAGTGTAACAAATTACACAGAAATCAGTTCCACTTAGTCACTTCATGCTTTACATGAGGATGGTTATTAGTATGTGCAGCCTGGAATCTTGTTAGTGACATGCAGATATGCATGTCCTATTTTAAATGAAGTGCAAACGGCTTTCTCTAGCTTTTTGTGCCCCATCCAAAATGTCCGGCTGTCATAGCTACCAGGATGCATGTGGCCACTGCTACAGTAGAGGAAGGAGGGAAGGTGGGGCCGGGCTGTGGCGCAGCTGGCTAGTAACCAGCTGCTATAAATCACTACTGACCGAGAGGTCATGAGTTCGAAGCCCGGGTCAGGTTAAGCCTCTGACCATTAATAGCCCCGGCTTGCTGTTCACCTATGCAGCCCCGAAAGACAGTTGCACCTGTCAATTAGGGAAATTTAGGGACGCTTTATGCGGGAAGCTAATTTACAACACCATAAAACTGCCAGCAAAACACGAGGAAATGAATGAGGAAGTACAGCCACTACTGTACGGTGAAGCAACAGCTCCCCCTGTGGCTGGAATCGTGAAGCAGGAAAAATGTTAAAAATGCCTCTGAGTCTGTCGAATGTATGTTGTTTGTTTGTTAGCATTGAATGTTTGCCATATATGTGTTCATTGTAATCCGCCCTAAGTCCCCTTTGGGATGAGAAGGGCGGAATATAAATACTGTAAATAAATAAATAAATAAAGGTGACCAAACAGTAGGGATTGTTTCTTTTCCATGCTGTAGTTCATTAGAAAGAGAGGTACAGGAATTATTCTCTTCTAGCCCTCTGCCTAGCAACCTATATTGGAAATAAGTGATGATTCCCACTGATTAATTCCCTTATCCATAGATATCTAAGAGCCAATCAATCGGCCCATGTTGATTGGGAGAAACCAAGTAAGAAAACATGAATTTTCCCATATGAAAATTTTCCATTAGGTTTCCATTAAGTTCCACATATGTCATGCAAGATTTGGACACTAGAATCTGGACTAAACTTTGCCAAAATATGGGATAAGAAAGAATCTAAATCTTAACATTTGCAACAACATGTCCTAATGCAACACATTAATATAATCTTCTGGTAGATTTCTGAGTGGTTTGCAGTACATTAGCAAGGGTTTATTTAACAACAGTAACAACAAAATTACTTCCCCCTCCCTAAATTATACTGCGGAAGTGAAGAAAATGTGGGTTAGCCAGAAGTGAATTTGTACTTGGAAGAACTATGAGCTCCAATAAATTCTGATAATTAGAATAAATCCCTGGATTCAGAATTCTTTAGTTTGAGGTATATTTAGTCTGCAGCGAGCTCCTGCTTCATGGTCTTGGGAGTTCTAGTAGAAACCACAAACCTAAAGTCTGCCCACACCTGATTTATACTGAATGCCTTATCTTGATTGCCCAGTTGTGTTATGTTTCACAGGACATTGAGTTTTCTGCTCCATTTGTTCCTTGAATCACCATAAAGAAGCTCATATGGATCCTTCCTTTCTGACTATATTTTCTAAGTTATTTAGAAACTGCGCTTACCCTGGAATATTTTCCTCACAACAGTGAAGAGAAGAAAGAGAAGAAATATATTAAGAAGGAAACCCACACAAAGTCATATAACGACTAAAAAATTCAAATTTATTATGGTACTTCTGTGGAGTTCATAGATATAGGATTTTACCTTAAAACTGCAGAAAAATACACACACATAGTTGAGGAGTCAGTTTGGTGTAGTTGTCTGAGTGTTGCACTAGGCTGCTTGGAGACAGGGTTCAAATCCACACTCAGTCATACCACTTCATTACATTGACTTGGGAAGCATCCTATGATGCTTCCAGGATGCTTCTTTGATGGAGCCCATCATACAACACAAGGCTACGTTCATCAGAGCTCCATAAAGGAAGCAGCCTGGCAGAACACAGGAGAGAACACAGGAGGCTTTCCATGTTCTCATTGAAAAGAACAAGGGGAAGCCATGTAGCAACATTTTCCACCATATGATGGGGAAAGCAGCATCATGGCAATGTGGGGTGCAGGGCAACAGTCCGTTCCCTCCCCCCCCCCCCCAATCTGCTGAATTTACCATGATGCATGGTGAATCCCCCCTCTGTCGCCCAGCTTCAGGACCTCGGTGTGATGAAGTGCATACAAACTTACTGAGTGAACTTGGAAAGTTACAGCGATTAAGCATGGGGACAATGAAACCCTGAAGTTAGATTTGCATCAGGAGTATAAGATAATGAAAGCATGAATTGAACATTACATCATGCAAGTGCATATAACAACACCAACACAGTAAGTTGGGGTTGGGTGATGTGATGATGTATGGTGAATTGGAGGATTCTGGAGAGAGCTGTGAATACTGTAAATAGCTGCAACAAAAGATAAAGCCTTCCTTTGGAAAGAAGCTCCTGTGTTTGCTGTTTATTGCAAGTATTGCTTAGATACTACAGACAGTATTTTAATACAGCTTGAAGGTTTGAACAGAGAAACTCTGCTTCAGGTTGAAGAAATACATGACGGGCTCAACTAGAATCAAAGCACTATGTTTTACCATCTAGCAATTAACTCAGAATCTCATCCCACAAAGGAGAGTGAGTAAGGAGCGGGCGGAATTGTCTTTTCAGCATGGCATTCCATTTTCTCATCCCCATCACATGGGATCCCATTTCTATACATTTTAAAGATTGAATACCATAGACAACCCATGGAACGACTCTTGTCTCATTTGATGGGTTCTGTGAGACTCCGTCTTAAAGTGTATAGAAATGAAACAAACCCTGCATCTGATGAGGTCCTCAGTGGTTCCGTCATGGGTTAGATAAATGGACTGATGCCATAAACCAAAACTAAGCATAACTGGCAGCAGGATTTATATCCCGCTTTTTCTCTCCAAAAGGAGACTGAAGCATAGAGTGGAAGTTCAAATGCAGCTCATCATATTTTGCTACAATGAGATCTTTTAATGCAAAATGCAGAAATTAGTGATTTTCAAGTATATATTTTGCTTACATAAATTCAGCAACAAGTCCACACATTCTTTGAGCATATAAAACCTAATGGCAGTGGTTTGCATGACTATCTTGTTACCTCTCAGCTAATAAAAAGGCAGTACAATAGAAAGCGGAGTGAGCGCCCACTGTTAGCTCCAGCTTCTGCCAACCTAGCAGTTCGAAAACATGCCAATGTGAGTAGATCAATACGTACCGCTCCAGCAGGAAGGTAATGGCGCTCCATGCAGTCATGCCGGCCACATGACCTTGGAGGTGTCTACGGACAATGCTGGCTCTTCGGCTTAGAAATGGAGATGATCACCAACCCCCAGAGTCAGACATGACTGGACTTAACATCAGAGGAAACCTTTATCTTTACTTACAATAGAAAGCAAAGCAAAGAATCCACTTCAACAACCCAAATGATATCAGTTCAAAATACAACACAGCCTAATGTCATCTGTGCATGATATGACCCCATATAATGGCGTTTGATGCAAGACAAGTTTTGCCAATTTAAGCTTTTACGTTCCATTGAAGAATACACAGTACTGGTAGATTATGGCCTGAATTGGATTGTTAGTGGTCATCTTAAAGGTGTATTAAATGGTCAACGTAAATGAGGTCTGTGTGTGCTCAGGCTCAGGCAAGAAATTGTGAGTTTGGTTTGACCGGAGTTTGGAAGAATTTGAACAAATACACTATAAATTGGACACATAGAAGTGATAAGTTTCAGAAGAAAGAAAAAGAGAACTAAAAGTATGGCAAAAGTGCATTACGCCATTGAACACTAGGGAAGCTGAGATATTTGGGGTTTTGTCTACCCAAGCAAATAAGTAAGAGATATATAAGTCTCATGGTACATGAAGGAGTTCATGAAAATTTCAAGAGTGAAGTTTCTTCGGTATGGAAATGTGAGGTATCTTCAGGGTCAGTAGAAGAAGTCATAACAAGAGCACCTTTCAGAATGAGTGGAGAAATTTGATTATTTGGGGCAACCTTTCTCCTGGAGGAAACCTAGAAATAAGTTTCAGGTCTCAAGAAAACTGTGTAAAACTATTGTTACATCTACAGCTGAAAATAATGTTTTATTTATTTTTCAATAATAATTTCTTGTGGAACACCTAGGAACCTTTCACAGAATCCTAGGTCTACCAGGGACTCTGGTCAAGAAATCCTGATCTAGGGCACAGTTAAAAACACAATTTAAAAGACTTTACCAGTAAGAATCTGGCATTTTTGAAACAAGCAGAGTAAGTCTTATATACTCCAAGGATGTCAAATCAATCACTGTAGACTTGATTTTTTTTTTCCTGTGTACGAGTTTCCACTGTTGGTGTAAGACTTGTTTCATATTTTATATATATAGTCATATATGAGTCAAGAAGCTTTAATTTAAAAATCAACCCAAAATCCTGGACCGACTTATCCGTGGGTCAATGTACTCTACCTTAGCTTTTATTTTATTTTATTTTTAAAAAAGAACTATTCACTTCTCTGAAAATAGTAGCAAAAAGTGAGGGCTTCAGGTGCATTTATTGATTGATTGATTGATTTACAGTATTTATATTCTACTCTTCTCACCCTGAAGGGAACTCAGGGCGGATCACAATGTACATATACATGGCAAACATTTAATGCCATTAGACACATAACATACAGACAGAGACACAGAGGCAATTTAACATTTTCCAGCTTCTGCCTTCATGAGGGCATGCTCACTTCCAGCCACAGGGGAAGCTGTTGCTTCGTCATCCACTGTGACACCAAGTCCTTGATGGAGTAATTCCTCATTCTTCTGCACGCTGCTGGACATTTTTATACTGCCAAATAATGCATTGTACATACATCCACACAGGCTAATCTGATTTAAGCAGCCCAATGCAGGTGCACCTCAGGTTAAACAAAACAGGCAAAGGTCCAAATCTTGCTCCAGGATATAGATATCCCCCTGTGTTGGGGTAGTAGGGACTGCTATCCTAGATCCCTATGCAGGAACCTGGATCACTGTCACCAGAGCCATCCCATGCTCCCTGGGTTCAGGCAGAGGACAGCAAGGGGCCACATGTATAATTCAAGGATAGGAGCTCCCTGGGCTCAGGCAGAAGAGAAGAGCTGACTGGCAGGGAGGTGGGATAACAATCCTGTCCTGTCCTCTGTGCCCCTTTTCCTGGTTCTGAGCTGTGTGGCTAGTGAAGGAAACTAAGAGGAGCAGAAGGTGCTGGCGGGGGGGGGGGGGGGGCTCATTACCATGTGGATGCAGGGACTGTAGAAAGTGATGCCCAGCTCTGCCAAACCAGCTTTAGCATGGTTTTCTGATAAGAATTAATGGTGTACCATTCACTTCTTTGAGTGGAGTAGGAAAAGGTCTTTTTAAATGCCTGGGTGGAAAATAGCAGAGGCCAAGCACAGCAGGCCTGCTGAGGCTGCATGAGCATTTTCACTCTCCATGAAATGACTCTCAACGTATTCATGGGCCATGTCAAAATCCATAAAAATGTTGTCCCCAAATGAATACTTATCATAGAATCATAGAATAGTAGAGTTGGAAGAGACCTCATGGGCTATCCAGTCCAACCCCCCGCTAAGAAGCCTTGAATTATATATGGAGTCAATTTATAAATGAGTACAGTATATTCAATAGTTTCAAAAATACCATGGCATCTTTTCTTTACTTTGTCCAAATGGTCCTAAATAATAGTGTCTAGATTATTTCTGCACTAGCTGTGACCTTCAGCTCAGATGGTATCTCAGGAAACCAGTCATTAGGATCTGGCAGGGCATGAACATCCATGAAGAGAGTTTAGGAGTTCTTCATGAAACAGTGACTGGAATTTTAAATGCCCAATTGTGTTTAACACACAGCAACAAAAGTTGACTACAACAGGGAGGGCTGTGCTAAAAGAAACTGGTTCACTCAGCCTCAGGCTAATACAGAGTCCAAGAACACCTTTGGTCACTGAAGGTCAATGCTGTCTAATCAGCTCCCCTGTACCTTCAAGTACCGTTTACCAGCATGTGAGTTGAGTTTCAGTATGATGAAAAGGTTTAAAACAGGAACACTCTTCTGTAAATCAATCTGGATATAGAAGGAAAAAAGGAGGGAGTGGGGGGAGGAAGGAAGGAGAAAGAGAAGAGAAAAAAGCAATTGTCTTCCAGCTTATTTTGAAAACTGGGAAATAAAAGATTTTCATTTTTTTTCTCTGCAGCTTCATCTACTCAAAATATTTTACAGCTTGACCATCCAAAAACCAGCATACAACTTGCTTATGAAGCAAAGTACCTGAAAATTTCTTCTTCCCTACATCCCGCAGTATTGAGTTACCTCCAATCCATTTTATCAGACTTCACAAGACTTTTTCAAACTGTGACTTTTCTTATGTTTGTCAGGATCTTGGGGATACCATGCAGAGCCAGAAGGGGAGCTAGGCCTTTTGTGGCAAGAATGCAAAAAACACATGTTGAAGAAGTAAGTGTCATTGATCTCAGTGGGCATTACATCTGAGGGACCATATTTAACAACAGCCCTAAAGATTGTGCTCTTCTTAGCTGGTACCATGTGTCTCAGAAGCTTTTATAGGGATTTTGAAAATTCCCAAACTTCTTTTTAAAACAAATAAATGCATAACTACAACAAAGATTTCTGACACATCTTAGGTGAATGTGAACAGTAATACTGTCATGTCTTACCAGGAAGAGCCGTCATCAAATAAGGATTAGAAAGAGGAGTGTCAGGCAAAAGTCCCAGTCAAAGGAGGCTGGCAGTGCTGTCTAATCATGGCAAGTAGTTCGTGAAGCATCCCAGGCAGCAGACGCAGGAGAAGAAGCCCCCAGAAAAATGTTTAAAAAGAAAAAAAATAACCTTGCCACCATTCCCCCTTCTCAGAAGCTCTCCTGGTGCATAGAAATTACAGTCCAGGAGAAGGAGGGGAGGAAGAAAAAGCTCCTGGTCCCTTGTTCTCTTGACAAGTCTGCATGCCAGGAGAGCTTTGGCAGTAGGGAAATGCTGGTCAGGTAAGTTATTTTCTTTTTTAAAAATGCTTTTTTGGGAGGTTTTGTTTTATGTCCTGGTGCTTTGCCGGAAAGTCTGGCAGGGCATGTGGACACCCTCCCTCCCCGAAAAGCATGTGCCTTCTGGGACATGTGCAGACTTCAACCCAGGCACAGTCACATTTATAAAACCTGACTGCTCCCAGGTTGAAGGGCTGTGTGTGGATCTGCCCTTAGTTTCACTCTTCCTTTGTATCACAAACTCTGGGGGCACATGGTCACTCCCACCTAAGGATCCCACCACTTCCACTTCATTGACCAGATCCTCAGTGTTGGTTAGGGTCAAATCAAGAATAGTTGATCCCCTTGTTGCCTCTTCTACCTTCTGGACAATAAAATTGTCTGCAAAGCAAGTGAGGAATTTGTTGGACTTTGTACTCTTGGCAAAGTTTGTTTTCCAACAAATATCAGAGTAGTTGAAGTCCCCCATTACTACTATAGCTCTTCTTGCTGCATGTTTGGTCATCTGGTCAAGGAAGGCTTCATCAAGTTCTTCTGTTTGGCTTGGAAGTCTGTAGTAGACTCCCCACAACTACTTCTTTTTCAGTCCTTGTTCCCTTAATTCTTACCCAGATGCTTTCAACCTGGTTTTTGTTGATTGAAGTCTTCCATCTCTTCATAGGTATAATATTTTTGACATATGCTACTCCACACACCCTCTTCTGGTTGGTCTATTTGATTGGTCTAGGTTATACAACTCCATTGCTATGTTCCAGTCATAGGACTTGTCACACCAGGTTTCAGTTATGCCTATTACATCATAACTGTTTTGTTGTGCTAGGATTTCCAGCTCATCTTGTTTATTTCCCATGCTCTGGGCATTAGTGTAAAGACATTAAAGCCTATGGGATATTCCCCTTAGCTGTTTATTTGAGATTATTGAGGTTATTATTCCATCTCTTATCCAGATCTGGTATACCATACACATGCTTGAGAATTCTAATCTAATTCAGTTATTTTTCACCTCTGAAGCCTTAAATCTGAGTTTAAAAGAATTACTTTTCCCCATATTTTTCTGACTAATCCAGGATATTGCCCATGGTCTAATTCAACTTCAGTGTTGAGCCAGGATGAGATAGGTTTTTGGGTGGGTGGGTGGATGTCACAAGAAGGTGAGCGATCTCCTAGTCCCACCATGTACACTATTTCCATTTTGTTGCATTTATACGATCATTACAGACCAGCAAAATACAAGTTAAAGCAGAATTTGTTTTGCCCCTATAGACCACACTTGTTGAAAAGTGTAGCCAGGAGCACCAACTATTATATGCACCCATTAGGTAAGTTGAGACATTCTTTGAGAAAATTGGCATGGGTAATGCTAATGTTCTGGAGAGCCCACAATTCAACAAGTGTGGAACAACTGATGGTGCTGTCATGAACTTATTATTATTAGATACCTCAAATAGACCTGCAAATATCATCTCCAATGCCTCCATCCCATTTTACTTTGAGAAGTTTGTCTTAATCTTTCAAAAGTTTGTATTTATCTTACAATAGATAGATTTAAACTTAAATTATCCCTCACTACTAAATTATTTTAATACGATTTTAAAAGACACTTATTTTTATGTTTGCAATTGAATATTACTGAGAACTTCATTTTTCATCCAGCCTATATAGGAAAGTGAGAAGGTATAAATGAAGTAATACTATTAGTTAAAATTATAGGCCACTTTAATGAAAAACAGTAGCCTTGCCTGTCTGTTCTTTTAAACATTAGAATAAATCAATCCTACCTGAGTGATCCATTTTAGTCTTTATAGAACACCCTTCACCAAAGTAGCTAAGTGCCCAGTTGCTGAATAGCTGAGAAGATTTAGGTATTTTCTGAAAGTCACCAAGCAATATGATTTATTTTATCACTGTTGGCCATTTTCATAGATTTATTACATGACCAGTGCTATATAATCTTAAATGCTCTGCCGGAAGGCACAAAAATGAACAAAATTAAAGGAGGGAGGAAACAGGGCTGGCTTAAAAATTTTGCTGCCTATGGCAAAGGATGGTGCTCATTTCCCATTCCTAAATACAGAAGCTACATGTACTTGTAATTAACTCTTACTTCAGGACTTTCAAAGGAATGCTACATATTTGTTTAATAGAGAAATCTCACCTAAAAAAATTATACATTTTTGCTTATCCCAACACATTTTTTTTTCTGATTTGCAAGATGCTATGCAGACTAACAGTGTCCAGCCACATGAATGGCCTACTCATGGAACACTTTACATGTAGTTTCTAAATGGACATAGACTGTAATGCCATTCAAATGATCAGGAGATATGGAAAGAGAGAACCATACTTGCTGCACTTTCCCCCAATCTGCATATAGCTTCTATATACATAAGACCTTCTGTTTAACTTGTTCCAAGCATTGTGAGGATACTGGTAAAATACTTACAACTTATGAGAAAAGGGTTTTTGTACAGAACAAGGAACACGGGTGCCTCTCAGCCTTCTCTTCTATACAGTTACTAGCTGTGCCCAGCCACGTGTTGCTGTGGCGAAGTATGGTGGTATGGGAAATAAAGTATTGAGGAATTGGTGGTAGTTAAGGTAAAGGGTAAAGGTGTAGAGTCCAGATAATCCAGTAAAAGCAGATAATATAAGATTATATGGGTTATATAGCTGTGTGGAAGGGCCTTGAGTCTACACTGCCATCTAATCCAGTTAAAATCTGATAATCTGTATTTTATAGGCAGTGTGGAAGAGGCCTAAGTGAGGCCTAACTCTGCCTGTCCCCTGGGTGAGTGGGTTGCTAGGAGACCAAGTGTGCGGAGCTTAGCCTTCTAACGGGCAGTAATTGGATAAAAACAATTATTCCTCTCCCTCTAATTAGGACTTTATTTTTCTTTTATTTTTGTTGTATCAACCTAGAGGCATGGATGATGGGTTGTGTTGTCAATTTTCGAGGTTGTGGGGTGTTTAGTTTTGTTGTTTTGGCGGTCGTCAGGATTCCATCACTCTTTTATATATATAGAAGACAGATTGTTGTCTATTTGTTATGCTGGCCTTCTCCATTGGAGGTCCTCAAGATATTTTTGATTACATATGCCATCATATCCAGACAGCATGGCCAATATCAATAATGATGGACAACATCTTAAAAGGAATCTATAGAAGGCACCTAGTAATGAAAGGCAATGATATGCTATCAAATTTATTTTAACAGCCACCATAATGAACAGATACTTGTGAATAAACTCTGAAATTAAATATTAGACTAGAGGATTCTTGTGGTCCTTTCCAACTAAGATTCTTTGCATTCTGACATTTCTATCTGCTCTTCCTTCAGAGAACAACTTCCTTTCTTTCTGTCCTCACACTAACTCCATATTGACTGGTCCAAGATTGAGAGAGAGAGATCCAAAATCCTCTATATTGCTTCATAGACAAATGAGAACTTGAGCCCAGATATCCATCTGTTACACCACACAGATTTTCTGCCAACATTTTCATATGCAAAGAACCAAATGCCATGTTTGGAGCACATGAAATATCCAAATAAATGTTTAGTGTGAAATAATTGAAGGAGACTGATTATTAGGGTGTTTCGTACATCCTCAATGGATTAAATGATCTGAAAATAGTTTTTTCGAGGTCCCCGCCCTTAGCAAGCAGTGATTACAAACTTGGTGATGTTATTGTTGGGCTTCAGCTCCATGAAGCTCAAGCCAATATGGTTTAATGCTGAGGAATTCTGGGAGTTCTAGTCAATCACCTGGAAGTTAAGAAGTTGAGTACCACTGAATTAAACTATACAATCTTCTCTGCTGTCACATAGTTAAATCCCGAAATTTGTTGAGACTAGATTTTAGTTGGGCAATTATTTTGCTAAGAAATGGATGTCCCTGTTATTAAACAAACTCTGGGGATTTGGTGCTTACATATTCAGAAAAACATGATAAATTAAGCCAAAACAAAGACTACATTGTGCTTGAGATGCTAGCAATTATTTACCTGATACCTGTCATTCTCAAACTAGTGGAACCAGTTAGGAGAAAAGTGTAAAATCAAAACATGACAGCTAGTGAAAGAAAACGGCACTCTCCAATTCTGAAAAGAGGGTGGGAAGAATGGGGAAGGCATGCCAGAGGCTAATCCAAATCATTATTTTTGAAATAAACTTAATGAAGTATCCTATTTGATCCTATCTTGAGAACTCAATAATGCTCATGGCTTAATACTTTGGTTGTGGCTTCTATTAAAAAACATTCTCCTAAAGGAAACTCATGCTTAGACATGAAATCCAGAGGCTTTCTATGAATCAAAGGCCCTCACTTGTTTCTAAGACAGAGAAGTGTGACTTTTTGCCATGGATCTGTTGTTGAGTATGATATGCCACATTTCCACATTTTTCTCTCTCAAAAGAAAGGTACAAATGATATATGAATGCAGCTGTGGCACTTTTAATTATTCAAAGGCCATCTCATAACCATTTCATACAAACATGCAGACTATAAGACGCATTTCAAAATCAGCATTGGGGTAATATCTTTAACAACCCCAAAAAGCTCCCCCATATCTCCATGCAGGCTTTCAATAACACATATTGCTTTATCAGGCAAAAGCAATGCTTACAATGTGAATCGCTTTGCCTGGTAAAGAAATCTGCTGTTTCAAAAGGTTATACAGAATTTTGGGGTACTTTCATGTTTTCATCATAAAATTATTACCAGAATATGGCCAATAACCAAGGGTCTCTGGATAGCTCAGAAAGAATGATGAGATTCTAGCAGAGCAACCAACCTCTCAACTCCAGCTCCAAGACCAGCTCTAGCTTCAGGCAAGGGAGACCAATTGGGAAGGAGATGGTGTGGGACACTTGTAGATAAATCTTATCTGAACTGTGTACTTAAAATATAATCACTCCAGAGGAGCACTGAAATATACAGGAGGATTAGAGAAAAAGCGGGAATTTCTATTCAACACAGGAACCCTGTCCCACTGCCATAACTAGGAATTATGAACTCCTTTTCTCCATTACCCAGATTCATTAAGTGGGAGAAGTAGAAGATAAGAGGCCTCCACTCTATATCATTGAATGGCTATTTAATAAGCTGGTCACTCAAGCAACCTGAGAAGGCTTAGTACAGTTATCTTGAAACATCATAGAATAGAAAAGTTTTACAGCTCCATACATCATTAGTTGTTCTGGGAAGATTTCTGTCTCCTAAGACGAAGCAGTGCCGCAATACTTTGTGAGTAACAACTTATTAGAGACTCCTGTTCTTATGCAGGTCTCACCAAGGAATGGATGGGAGCTAGGAATGTAGCATTACGCTCTACAGTACTTCTGATGCCTTCTGTGATGAGCCAATAGCTTTAATTCCTACAGATATAGTGTGCTTTCATTGCAAATTAACACAAAATGTTTAACAGCCAGTATTCCTAACTCCATGTAATGAACGGGACAGGCAAAACCACTTACATTTTATATTACAGCTGAGGTCCTGCTTCAAACTGGCAGAGTTTAAAACCTCACCTTGTGTAGTTGCCCCTCCGCCCCCAAATCTATGTGCATATCATTGCCTGGGCACTCCCACAGACACATACATACACAACCATGTCGATTTTAGCTATTGTTTTTACTGATATTGATGTTTTTATTGGATAATTGTTTTATTGCTGTGTTTTGATATTTTATTGTTTTATTGGGCAAGGCCCCATGTAAGCTGCCCCGAGTCCCTTCGGGGAGATGAGGCGGGGTATAAAAATAAAGTTGTTGTTGTTGTTGTTATTATTATTATTATTATTATTATTACCATATTGCTGCATTTCTACATCTCAAAGCATGATATCACCATCTTACAGGATCCCTGAGAGACTCAGGACAATGCCTTTTTCGTGTATCCAGATGGAGCAGTATAGACAGATGCAGTGAGATGGACAGAGGTTCAAAGCAAATGAAAATGCTAGATATTTCCATTCCCATCAACAGAGGCCCCTTCTACACTGACATATAAAATCCAGATTATCTGATTTAAACTGGATTATATGGCAGTGAAGACTGATAAAATCCAGTACAAAGCAGACAATGTGGATTATCTGATTTGATAATCTGGATTATATGGCAGTGTAGGAGGGACTGAGATGTACTTGTTGGGAATGTAGTTAAAAGCTCAAAATAAATATGTATATATGTATGTATGTAAATATGTGTCTATGTGTGTGTGTGTCTATGGAAATGGCAACATTTATGTAAATTCTCTGTCAGATTCACTGATCCACACAGACGATCTGAATGTTTAATACTTCTAAGGTCTGTTTGAATCTCTGGGTATTCTGCTGCTTTCTAAAGTTGAATTGGGGCCGCCACTAACCCTTGGTCATATATCCTTCCCCATATTGATTATGTACAGATATGGAAATGCACTATTTGCTGATATTGTCACACCCTGCAAGCTTCTACCCTGTTTCCCCTAAAATAAGACATCCCCAGAAAATAAGAGCTAGTAGAGGTTTTGCTGAATTGCTAAATATAAGGCCTCCCCCAAAAGTAAGACCTAGCAAAGTTTTTGTTTGGAAGCATGCCCGCCAAACAGAACACCAGAACATGTAGGATCGGTAAATGTACGTACCATAGAGTGTTGTACATGGAAATAATGGTAGTAACAAGAAATTCTTGATAGGATTCACAGTTTGTCTGGTCATGCTGGTTTGTGATGGCAACTACTGTACAATATATAATAAATGTTCATTTTTTTTTTGTTCAACAATAAATGTGAATTCTTCTTCATGGAAAAATAAGACATCCCCTGAAAATAAAACCTAGAGCATCTTTGGGAGCAAAAATTAATATAAGACACTGTCATATTTTCGGGGAAACACGGTATGTAGAGCTCACCATGTTTAATCGCAAGACTACAAAATCATGTGTATGTGTAGACTGATAATGCTTGTAGACATTATGTTTAAGATACTTCACTAAATTTGTGAATGTGAGGTCATGTGTAGAAGGTTTAATGCTGGCTCCCCTGTAACAATAAAATTTTGAGTCAAATGGATGGCTGAAACGTGCCTCAGTTTAACAAAAGGTCATGAAACATCAAGTGAGCCATCACTGAATTTCCGCAAAACCTGTGTCACATTCTCCCACTTAACTTAGTTTCCAAATGATCAACTATTTGGATTATCATCTTGCCTTGGAAAGATCACATTACAGAGAGATTGGTTCAGTCACAGAAGCCAAAGCCTTCAGCTTTCAAAATCTGAGCTGGCCAGTTGGGAACCAATGATCATGGAAGTATCTCATTCAAAGTGTCAGGACAAGTCAAAACTAACTTGATAGTGATAAAAACAATAATAAAAATAATTAGGAATAGGTTATTCAGCTTTTCACTTTCAGCTTTGCACCTCACTCATGAATAAAATAGATATGTTGCTAGAATTTACCTTGTGTAGTGGGGAAATTAAAAATCACATTGAGAAAGGAGTGTTTTAAATAATGGCTTATCTTTTTTTAAAAAAAATACATGATCTTGAATAATAAATACTGTTGTACTTGAATGCTTGAAATAATGTTCTGCAATGACTACAATACTCTCAGGAATTGTTATAGTTCTCAGTACATATGGCAAGGAGAGAAGAGAACTAGGAAGGTGAATGGAAGAGAAAGGCTCTGGAGGCTTCAAATGCTTAATTTGATTAGGATTATAAATAAGACAAGCAACTTTCCACTGGAGATGGAAGGAAATATGCTTCTTCCAATGAAGGTACAGGTTGTGGTAACCTTTTCCATTACTCTGAGCGAAATGATTGTTTCAGGCAGCAGATGCAGGGCAGACAACTGAAGGTGCATTTACACCTTAGAATGAATATGGTTTCAGAACATTCTGTCTGCTGTGATTCAATGGTATTGAGTCCTAGGATTTATAGTTTAGTGAGGTTATTTTATTTCATGTCAAAAGCATTGTACAACAAATACATTTCAAATAATGGAAATAAAAAAAAAGAAATCACAAGCAACTAAATAGTTTTGGACCAAAAGCGGGCAACAGCAACCGCATTGTCTGTAGCTTTAAACAACTCCTCCTCCGTGCATGAGGCAGGGCATTGTGGGCAAGCATACATATGCTGAGTTGTTTGTTCAGCTCCACAGTCACACAAGGTGGAGGATTCCTCCAGGTAGTGCCACCTTGCCAAGTTGTCTTTAGATCTGCCCACTCCGCTTCTGAGTCTGTTCAGGGACTTCCAAGTTGCCCATTCTTGGTTTGCCCCTGGAGGAAGACCCTCTTGGGGGGCCATCCAGTTAGAATTGCCAGGTTTAGCTGCCCAGAGGGACACCCTTGCTGTTGCTGGAGGAACATCAAGAGGAGTGGTGGTTCTCATGAAGCCCTTCCTTGATTTGAGTCAGGTGGGAGGAGGGTGATAGCCATGCAGTGGGTAGCTTTCACAGTGTTCGACCTTTTTTCTCTCACCGTTAGCAGCAACTTCCCATCGCACGTCAGGAGGGGCAATGCCAGCTAACTTGTAGAGTTTATCAACAGGTGTAGGTTTAAGGCATCCTGTGATGATTCTGCATGTTTCATTCAGTGCTATGTCCACCTGCTTTGCATGGGCAGACTTGTGCCAAACAGGACAGGCATACTCTGCAATTGAGAAAGACAAGGCCAGGGCTGATGTTCTTATTACTTGTGGGTCTGCACCCCATGCGCTGCCAGTCAGTTTCCGCAGGATGTTATTGCGTGCAGCTACTTTGTGCTTGGTGTTCATGCAGTGTTTCCTATATGTTAGTGTTCGGTCTAAAGTGACACCAAGGTATTTAGGATGGAAACAGTGTTCGAGCTCTTGGCCTTCCCAAGTAACTTTCAGTTTCCTGTTGGCTTCGCGGTTACGTAGGTGGAAAGCACACACTTGTGTCTTGGCAGGGTTAGGCTTCAGGTGGTTCTCTTTGTAGTAGCTGGAGAGATCTTTCAAGGCATTGGTGAGTTGCTTTTCAACTGTTTCAAAATCTTTTGCTTGTGTTGTAAGGCCAAGGTCATCAGCATATATAAAGCTCTTTGTGAGTGGTGGTTGTGGCTGATCGTTCGTGAAGATATTAAATAAGGTTGGTGCAAGAACGCTGCCTTGGGGTAAACCATTCTTTTGCCTCCTCCATCTGCTTTTCTGGCCCTGAAACTCCACATAGAAGCTGCGGTTTTCTAAGAGGGTCTGGACAGTTTTTGTAAAGTCAAAGTCCCGGGTGATATGGTAGACTTTATGCAGCATTTTTCTATGTTGCACCGTGTCATAGGCTGCCGTAAGGTCCACAAAGACTGTTCCCGTAATGCAGCCTTTCTCATAGCCTTCCTCAATATGTTCAGTCAGATGAAGAATTTGACCTGTACAGTTTTTCCCTGGTCTGAAACCTGCTTGTTGTGCAATAAGCTTGGGTTCGATAACAGGTCCTAGTCGATTTAATAGCATCCTCTCATAGACTTTATATAGATGACATAAGAGGGAGATTGGTCGATAGTTCCTGGCATTGGAAGCATCTTTACCAGGTTTTAAAATGGCAATTATCTTAGTTTTCCTCCATGCTCTGGGAATCTGTTTGTGTGCCAGGCATTGATTGTAGAATTTCAAAAGCCAGTTTTCAGCTTTGGCCCCGAAGTGTTTGATTTGCTCCATCATCAGGTCATCTAGGCCAGGTGCTTTACCAGTCTTACATCGCTTGATGGCTTCTCTGAGTTCTTTCAGGTTTAGAGGAGAAGACAACTGGTGGGTTTCAAGTTCTGGCACCCTGTTGATTTTCATCTTTATTCTGCTGCAGTTGGTTTTCCCATTCTGAATTAGCTGGTGAGCTATCTGAACTGGTGTCACATTCGCGTGTCCAGGGTTGACCAGAGGGTCACTATCCAGGCGTCTCAGCAATTGCCAGGCTTTTCGGCTACTCTTGGACATGTCCAGGTTCTCAAGCAGCTCTATCCAACGGTCTTTCTTAGCATTAGCTAAGGCTGTAGATAGTTTTTGGCCTGCTGCTATAGTCCCATCACTGTATGGGTTTAGTGAGGTACCAACACTCTTTGGTGGGGACGGCGAAAGTCCTTATACAACAACAACCTCCACAAGTATTTTGGATTTCTATAATTCTAGATAAGAGATGCTCAACTTGTACATATACAGTGTTCCCTCACTTATCGCTGGGGTTAGGTTCCAGGACCACCTGCAATAATTGAAAATCCGCGAAGTAGTATTTATTTTAATATTTATACATTATTTTAGTAGTTATACACAATTTTATGTCTTTATCAACCAATTGTGTGTTGATAAATCGCCTTCTCCTCCTCCTCCTGTTACCACTTGGGCTCCTTTTCTCTCCCTTTGGCTTCTCCTTCCTCCCTTCCTTAGGCTGTAAATTGTAATTTTTTATGATTTATAATAGTCTTTTAAACTTTATTGAAAAACCGCAAAACAGCGAATCTGCAAAAAGTGGACCGCAAAGTGGTGAGGGAACACTGTATAACAAAAATGATTTTCAGCTATTGATCTGTATTTTCAACTTCGGCCACATATACTAGGACCTGATCACAGATGGTTTACTTAGAGGTAATTCTCACTAAACAGGGGTAGGAATCATGTGGTTCTACAGAGTTTACTAAGCTGTAACTCACAGAATTCTTCACTACCATTTGTACTGGTTAGAGCTGCTAGAAATTGTAGTCTCACAATTTTGCATTCCCACCCATAACTAAAGGTTAGCTATGATTAATATACCAAGCACAATTGATCCTGGCCAATAAAGTAAAAGTGCCTATGACTGCAGTATAGAAGTCTCATTGAAAGCAATAAATGGGCTTTAACACTGTGTGTCACTCATTGACTTATGTTGACCCCATGAACTTCCTAGAATTTTATTACATGAATGCTCAGAGTTTGCTTTGCTAGATTCTTCCTCTGAAAATGTAGCCTACAGTACCTGGTGTTCATTCACAGTCTCCCACCCAAGTACTAACCAGGGCTGACTCTGTGTAGGTTCCAAGACCAAGCAGTATCTGGTGCCTTTGCATTACTCAACTAATTTTTTCCGTTTGTTTTTTGACTATAGCTATGATTGACTTCAACCATAATGAAATCCAATTTTAGTCTACTTTGACTTGTGCACTGTACATACCCATTTTAAACCAACAGAATGTTTCTTGTATTATACTTTCACCAAACAGTTCCATAATAATCTATTGCCTTATCAGTTATCAATTTAAACTTAGATTTAAACATAACTGGTGTCTTTTAAAAAATCAGCTGAAATATCTGGTGCTTTTGTGAACAAGGCATTGCTTCAATAAACAGCACTCACACGCTGACAATCACTTAAACCTACCCAGGCAGAATATCATTATTGCATGCCAATCAAGCAGATGGAATGGAATTTTTCAGACCATAGCTTCTGAATTCCATAGCCAAGATCTCAGAATGATTGACATCTCCATAACATAGCAGTAACTAATTAAAACAATATTGCTGGGTCAAAATTGACTCCAAATTGTAGTTAGGAACACTCAGTAGGATATTAAATGTGTCTATGTAATTCTAGGAGGGCTTTAGATTTCCTAGTAACAATAAAGTGGCTTTATAAATAAATTGTTATCAATAATGTGGGATTTAGGGGAGAGCAACTGCAATTTCCAAAGTAATAACTGAAATTGTCTTTTTTTAGAAACATCTTTCCTGTGGTTTTTTTTACCAGGCGGTCAGTGGCAGACGAACCTACAAAGGATTCATCAGCCGCTGTGATCAATGAGTTGTTATCCACTTGAGTCAGTTCCTTCTTATTGTAGCTCCCTTGACTAGCAGACTGTTTCCAAGCACAATTCCAAATGCTGCATATAACATATGGTAAAGTCCTACATAGCTTGAATCCAGGCTGTTGGAAGAATGGAGACATCATGTTGGCAATGAAGGTCCACATAGTGAAAACAATGATATTCCCCATAGTAGCCTATGGATGTGAGAGCTGGACCATAAGGAAGGCTGAACAAAGGAAGATAGACGCTTTTGAAATGAGCTGTTGGAGGAAAATTCTGAGAGTGCCTTGGACTGCAAGAAGATCAAACCAGTCCACACTCCAGGAAATAATGCCCAGCTGCGCACTGGAGGGAAGGATATTAGAGGCAAAGATGAAGTACTTTGGTCACATAAGGAGAAGACAGGAAAGCTTGGAGAAGAAAATGATGCTGGGGAAAATGGAAGGAAAAAGGAAGAGGGGCCAACCAAGGGCAAGATGGATGGATGGTATCCTTGAATTGACTGGCTTGACCGTGAAGGAGCTGGGGGTGGCGATGGTCCAGGAGGTCACGAAGAGTCGGAAGCGACTGAATAAACAACAAGGTTAGTATCAACAATAACATACCAGTGCTATTCTATGGTATACTTGGGCTTGAAGATTACTGTAGAATTCCACTGGAGAACTTCATTCCTCTTCACATGGGCATTTTTGCTCGAGTTGCCACTTTGCTTCACAGCAGTGACAGGGACTGCCATGCGTCATCACACGACGCATGGCAGGCCTACCCACTATCCTTTCAAAGCGATGAAAGTTGCTTCCTCCATGACCACGGCGAGGAAAGTGCAGTTTGGGTAGCTCCAATTGAGCTACCCTCACTTTCCCTTCCATTTCCCCACGCGATGGCAGAAAGGGCAGTGGAGTAACATGCACTGCAGCACATAGCTGCCTTTTCTGCCATCTGATGGGGGAAGGAAAAAGATGCCAAAGCACCCTCTCCTGTTTCTTCCATGTTGTGAGGGGAGGAGGGAGGATGTGTGTGGTGCCACGAGCCACTTCGCGACCTTCCCTTTTTCTGGCAATTGACGGCACAACAGTATGGCCCAAAAGGGCCATGTGAAGAGATCCTTAGAGAAGTCTACAAGCATTTGTGCGGAAAATGATTTGGTGATAGTAGATTAGTATCAAGTCTGTGGATAAGGGTATCATACTGTATTTCACAGCAGTTATGTTATGAAGCCAACAATTTAGACTAGTCTACTCGGCTATATGTTTTAAAAATCCACAACAGCACAGGAAGATGAAGTTAAAGAAAAAAGAGAATGGGAAATCATGCAGAGACATTACAAAGATAATGAGATTTTATTTGTTGAACTTCAAGATCAATCCATAATCCTCTTTTTCTGTAAAAAGGATAATCAGAATTAGCGGGTAAAAAGGCAGGGGGCATTTCACATCAAACAGTTATAGCACTATGGTTCTTTTTTAAGTGCTGTTGTACCACACCATGGAACCCTGCGACCAGTAATTTATGCAGTGTCATTTCATATTTTCAACAAGAACGTTTTTCCAGCACCTCTAACCAAACTACAGACTTCATAGGATGCAACAATGGCAATTAAAGTGGAAATATAGTGCTATAATGGTGTAGTTCCCAGGTCTTGCTGTTCCTTGACTGTTCAGTAAATGATGCATCTAGTGATCAAATTAAAAATCAAGTAAAATATTAGATCATCCCTGGAACATGTGTGTACATGAGTTATGCTTCACTTGAATAAACAAAAAGGTAATATGGGACTGTTAGAAGTGCTAACAAGTGCTACAACTGCATAGGTAACTTGTGGATCTCTTTAGCTATCTAAGGGAAAATCTTTAGGTCTTGATGTGTTAATGGTACATTTTCTCTATGAAAATATAGACTGCAATAAAAACATGAACGGAAGGAAGCAAACAGGATAGCTTCATTTTATAGTGAACCTGAGCTGCTAGTTTGATTATTGTTCATTAACTTTATCCTTCACCCAAAAAGTCATTAGCCATATTTTTCTTTCTTGAAAGTCATCTCCCAACCTACATTGCCTGAAACTGATTATAATTCAGTAGTCTGCCTTGGACTTTTTCCCCCTGCATAAAAGCCAAAGATTGAGTTTTCAAGTCTGAATAGTAAGAAGTGTCTGTTGAATTGCTTTTCTGAGTGTATGATAGAAAACCCTGGGCAAATGAAAATTCCGCAAAAAATGTAAGTGGCAAATTTTGTGCCATAGGGCATGAAGCTGTCAAGATGTCTCTTTCTGCAGCCATTTTCTGGGTCTCCTTGTAATGTCAGAGTCATGATAGCTTATGACATTGCATTCAGCAGATAAATGGAGACAGAAAAAATGGCCATTATTAAGAAGATTGCTGCCTGAGGTAACCTTTCCAGAAAGACTTCTCTGAAAAGTTGAAATATAATTCTGTCTTTAGTCCAAATTAATAATATGAATGAATAGAGTCCTGATATAGAAATGAATACCACTCTTAGAGCAGGAATAAGCAAAATGAAGGCTTGGGGCTCCCCCCCCTTTTTTTTCTTTGTTTGTGGTTTACAACACATCCACCATACCTTCCAACTGTCCTATTTTGCCAGAGAAAGTTCCATTTGATCCTGTCATCCAGATGTTTTAAAATGTTCCAACTTCTGTCTTTCTCCTTCTCCTATCCCCCTTCATCCTCAGGTAACTTGAATTGCTACAAACTGGGTTCTAAGTACAAAGTAATTTACATTTAAAAGACTCAGCAGCAGGAAGAGGAGAGGAGGGGTCAGGGAAAATCAAATTGCTGCAACATCTCCTAAGTGGTATATTGTCCTGAATAATTTCTGCCATCTTGACCAGATCTCATCTTTCTTGGCCACACATGTCCCAGTTTTCATATATAAAATGTTGAAGAGTTAAAAAAAAAAAAAGGAATGGTCTCTCCTGGAATTGTCATAACACCTAAAATACCAGTTTTTCAGAAGGAGGAGTACGACATTGGGTGAGTTAGTGTGACCTTTGGAGATTCCTAGAGCCAGCATCCAACACAATTATCCACTCTTGCCCTAGGGTGAAACAAAGGGAAACGTTTTTATTCATAAGATGCATAATGCAGCGGGCCCTTGGGGTTTGAACGCATGACTTCCATGGATGCCAAAAAAGTGGATCATGAAGTAACATTATATACAATGTCATAATAAAATTGTGTCCTTTATATAAAATGGCAAGGTTTGCCTTTCAGATTGAAAATATTTTTTTTCAAGCCTTCTCATTATGTTGGTCTATGACCTTAATAAAGATTTGTTGCAAGAAATTTGTTGCAAGCCATGTGTGATTGAATCATTGGCTGCAGTATCCATGGTTATAGAGGACTGATTGTACATGTCTGACGTATTGTCCAGTTTGAACCTCAAATGCTAAAAATTGAAAGTGTGATCTTTTATGTTCAAGAACACATAATGTGAGATTTTTGGATTATACTTAAAACAGCCCACTGGCTATGTTGCCTGGGGTCTTTAGAATATATTCCAAAAATGTAACATCTCCAAGGTCTGATAAGGCATATGCTTCACAAATGAGTAAGGGCCTTCTGGAAATATATTTCTCATCATTTGAACAGAGGGGTCCCTTAGGCATTATCCATTGTAATGATCATGTGAGGAGTGTGGTTACTAGGCTGGTGCAAAAGTTTCTAAAGTTAGATTAAAATTTGTAAAATCTGTACTTCCAAAATGATTTCCAATATGTAGGCATAGAATGTGCCTAAAATTTAATAATCTGTAAATCTCGGAAGGCTCCCTCCCAAAGTCAGCTGCATTTTCATCACAAGCAAGCAAAGCAAAGCCAAAAAGGGTCCCATTCATTTGTAAATTAATGTTCTCTCTGAGAAATGTAGTTTGCGCAGCCAAGGATCCCTATGGATAGAATGCAAAAGGCCCTGCCATAAACTACATTTCCCAGAATTCTGCTCACATCAGAAAGCCCCAATCAAGATAGGGGAGAAATGTGTCCCTCCATAGCATGAGCCAGCCAGCTAGAGTTCCAATAATTTGTTGAATCTGCAAAGAGGAGGACTAAGATTGACTTATACTTATAGTAAGTAAATATCTGTGCTCCACTGGGGGCCCCTTCCAACTCAATAGGGAAAGCATATCAATTAGTTTAGAAGCTGGATGGCCATCTGTCAGGAGAGTTTGGATGGCTGTCTTCTTTCTGAATAAAAGGGGTTGGACTAGATGGCCCTTGAGGGTCCCATCCAGCTCTAGGATTCTATCAAATGTAGAATTGGTATTAGTTTCTAATGGTTAATATGAGTTACTAGGCTTGCTCAAATAATTCGTTTTCCCCGTTAACCGTTATTAATTCGTTATTTTCGTTTGTTTTGAAGCAATTTTGAAGCATTGGTTGTCACACGTCTGGATATCGCGGTTTCGAATCGCGAGAGGCCGTTTTTCGTTATGTCGTCGTTTTTTTCGTTAGGAAAAAAAAGCTTTTGCAAAACACCCAAACTCCCACCATTCAGGCCCTTCCCTTTTGCCCCTCAGCAAAAGGGGCGACACGGGCTCAGCCAATGGGAGGGGGCGAGGGGGAAGGAGGCCGAGGAGGAGGAGGAAGACGGAGGGGGGAAATGGCCGCCGCCGCCTCGCCTCAGCAGCTGATAATAATTTATTATTATTACCTCCCAAGGGTGATCTCCCAATAGCCTACCGAGGAAGGACTGGGCCAGGTTTCTGTCTTCGGGAGGGAGGCTCTCGCGTGTCAGCGCCCAGGAAGGCGAGGCCCGCACGTCGGAAAGGAGGCGCGTCCACGTGTCTTTCCTTTCTTCTTCCAGGAGGGAAGGAGGGGGAGAGGGAGGTCCCCCCTTGGTTGCCCTCTTTCCCTCCCGAAGTGGCTCTTGAAAATGGGGCGCTTTTCCCCTTCCCCTCCCGCCCTTCCCGCGACCTTCCCCAAGGTCTCCCCCGAAGAGCCCACCGACCTTTCCTTTCCTTCGGGCGGCGTCCTCTCCTCCTCCTCCTCGGAAGCCTTGCGGGGAGGATGGGGCTGGGAGGGAGGGAGGGAGGGTCGCTTAGGAGGCGGAAGGCGAAGGCGGGCGAGGGGCGCGGGCGGCGCTGCTCATGCCTCCCTCACTGCCTGCCTCTGCTTCTCCCTCTGCCGCCCCCTCCTCCGCTTCCTCTGCCTCCTCCTCGCAAGGCGCATCCAGGTGGGCGGAGGCGGCGGATCGAGACCCCTTCCCCTCTGCTTCGTCCTCCTCCGGCGGCTGTCCTCCCTTCGCTCGCTCGCCCTTCCCTGCCTGCCAGGCCTGATACTCAGAGGTTTTGACGTCTGTGCGAAGCTAGGCAAGTGGGGTTTATATATCTGTGGAAGGTCCAGGGTGGGAGAAAGAACTCTTGTCTGTGGGAGGCAAGTGTGAATGTTGCAATTGGTCACCTTGATTAGCATTGAATAGCCTTGCAGCTTCAAAGCCTGGCTGCTTCATACCTGGGGGAATCCTTTGTTGGGAGGTATTAGCTGGCCCTGATTGTTTCCTGTCTGGAATTCCCATTTTCTGGGTGTTTCTGGGAAGGTAATGGCACTCCATGTAGTCATGCCGGCCACATGACCTTGGAGGTGTCTATGGACAACACTGGCTCTTGGGCTTAGAAATGGAGATGAGCACCAACCCCCAGAGTCAGACATTACTGAACTTAACGTCAAGGGATACCTTTACCTTTACCTATACACACACACACACACACACACACATATGCAGGGACTATATATATATCACACACACACCAATTTAACAAAGTTTCAGCCACAAAAACAAAGTTTCTGAAGTAGAACAATGACTTTCACAGTAAAGACAACCCAATTTAACAGGAAATAAGACTTTCAAACCAGGAACAGATTTCTGCAATTATTAAAAAATGGTTTATTATAAAAGCTATGAAAATTCGCCAAAAATCAGAGGATAAGGGAAACGCTATCAGTGTTAAATGTGTTCTACCACTGTACCAAGTTTGAAGAAGATCACTCAAAAAATGAGGGTGGGAGAGTCTTGTAAAGTCCTCTCCCTCTGTGCTGTTTTTGGGAATTGCGCATGCGCGTCCGCCATTAACGTATTAATTTAGAAAATAACGAATTTTCGTTAATTTCGAAATTTTTTGGGGGCCAAATTCGGAAATACCATCAGAAACGAAAAGCTGCCCCCCTCTAGTTTTAAAACGAGTTTAGAATCAAATTTTTCATGTATCGATCAAGCCTATGAGTTACATTCAATGAGATCGCTGTTGTGTCTTTTTTTTAAAAAAAATGTTTTTTTCAAAAATTTAAAAAATTCCCTAAAATCAGTAAATATATGAATATTTCTGAAACTTGGGGGGAATGATCCCCTGTTATCTTTTATCATTGGATACAAAATTCAAAGAGATAGCTCTTACAGCTTTTTTAATGTTGTTTATAAAAACTTTGAAAATTTCCCAAAAATCCATGGATAAGTAAAACATTCTAAAACTTGATGGGCTACCAGTAGTAAATGTGTTCTACCATGTAGCAAGTTTCACAAATTTGGGGATGTGATTTTTCTATAGTTCCAATCTTATGGAAAGCTCTCCTCTTCAGACTACCAATGAAACCCCATCAATGGAGAAGCCAAAACTAACATGTTCCCCCCACTTCTTAATAAATGTTAACAACTGAATGGAGATGCTGTTATACTTTTAATAGACATAAAGCTTCAACTCTATTTTCAAAAATATTCTAAGCATTTTTTTCCAAAATAAATAAAAATATAAATCGACCAAAAAATAACATAAGAATAGCAGAAATGATTTTATTTGGCAAATACATTTTGGATAATATTATTGCAGGTTTTTTTCCAATAAAGAAGGTAAATTAAAGATTTAAACAAGACAAAATAGATTCTGAAAACTGTTTTGTGAGTTTGAGAATATTAATATGATGACCACAAGATTAGACCCATGGAGAGCTATAGCTTCTAACATATCACAGATGTGGCCAAGCAATATCAGATCGTGGTCGATGAAAGTTATTAAAGAAGAACACAAAAGCAAGGAAGGGATGCAGCAGTTTGCTTTTGAATGAGCCTACTGGGAACGGGAACACTCTCTCCTTCGGTCTCCCACCTGCGGAGTTAAGAAAGCACCTGGAGAAGACATGCTTTCTCCACAACTCTTCAAAGAAAATGGTGGAGCCCCTTTCTTGCAAGCCTATTTACCAGAATAAACAGTACTGAACAAATACCACGTGGGTGAAAAATGAGCAATAAACACAAACTATTTTGTACTTTAAATTCAGTTTGAAGCAACAGGAAAAAAAATTCAGGACAAAAGGGGAAAATGGGGAAAAGGGAGGGAAAGTGAGACATTTTTTGAAGTAGATGGAAAGGGTACATCAAGAGAGGATTAATCAGACTGTCCCTCCTAAATCAGGACAGTTGTAAGGGGTATAATGTTGGAGAGATAGTCAACATTTCAGCAAAGATTTCAAATGCCTTATGTAGTGGCTGTCAAGTATTGCCACATGATAAACAAAGTGTATGAATAAACACTGAAGACTAAATGGCATGTGATAAGTGTGTGTCCCTCTGAAACTGAAAACCCTATGTAAAGTTCCTCTTTCCTGTTCATAATAGCAAACATAACTGTTCATCTGATTCAGCAGTATCATGATGTGGATCAAATATAGAGAAATAAAGTGTTACAGCAATAGGAATTTGTATAAATCATCTTAGATATTGCAGATTCTTATGACATCAAATTTTATTTGAGAGACAAAAGTACTTCCCTAAAGAACAGTGGCAGCTGATTTCTATATCACTGCGTCTGTGAATCAACACTGGGTTCCAGCCTTAACTTTAAAGGAACTATCCAAGGTTCTGAAATCCATTGCCCAAATAGATCCAGTACCTTAGATAGCTCCTTTACTGTTCCATATAAAACCTAGCATGGTTTTACTGAAATGCTATCAGAAGGTATTTTTTGAAAGGGAAAGCCATAAGACAACTGGCATATTCTCTGCAGAACTGAGCTATTATCTTTTTCATGGTTACACTCAAGACAATTCACCCAATATGCGTCCAGGTGAGTAGCAGATAGACTGGTTAGCACTGGTAATGAAAGTCTATTAAAATTTAAATTGAATAAGTGTCACCATCTGGAAAATTAATGAGTTTGTAGCCACTGTCTTCAGTTCGGGGATTCCACTCTGTCTCCCTTAGCTCTTCCGAGCTGGACTGAAGCCCAGATGAAGTGGGCAGGAGAGAAAAGTAGCCTAATGAGAATGAATGGGAATTGGTTGAGCCTTCTCATTATCACAAGATTAGTTACTTGGTTTTAAGCAGACTTACCAAGGATTTATTTAACAGCAGATCATGAAAGCAACTCATCCAACTTCTTAATTAAAATAAGGACAGTTCTCTTTTTTCATGAAAAGGAAATCATTTACAACAAAACTCTTCCCCAAAAAATCATTCAGGAATTGGTGACACCTTAACAGCTCAATTCCTGACCTTTGTCAAACATAAAATGTTTCTTTAGCATCAGCAACTGTAAAAATGAGGGAAGAATTTGATCCAGTTTCCACATCATATGCTTTTCTTTTCTGAAGAATGTGTCATCTTTCATTTCATTATAATTATGTTTTAAGCATTATTTTCTTACTGTGATGAACTCTTTCAAATCAAGGAGCTTCAATGGGAATATAATTATGACAATTGTTGTTGTTGATGTTGTGGTTTTTGTGAGTATGCCTTCAACTTACAGTGACTATGAATGTCATAGGGTTTTCTTAGGCAAGGAATCCTTAAAGCTGGTTTTGCCAATCTTTCCTCTGCATCCTACAGCACCTGTTATCCATTGGCAGTTTCCCATTCAAGTACTAACCAGGGCTGGTTCTGCTTAGCTTCCAAGATCTGACTTGATGCCTTTCAAGGATTCTAATACTTCTATTATTTTACTATCTTCAAAATATTCTGTAGGAATAAAAGTGTATGCTACAGTAATGCTTTTCACTAGGATTAGATGGAAATGTTGGTATAAGTGCTTCCAAATTCAACAATAAATTTGTTTTATTTAGTTTTAACGGGAAACTATTATTTGTTGGGGAGATCTATGACCCACCATGACTGAAGGCAAAAATACGATAATGGCTCACTGTTCTTTTGACAGAGTGTTCAAGAATGATCTTGTGGTTGTCCAAATTGCTTCATGGATGCAAATAGCCATTTACTACTCATAAGGTGAAAACATCTGGAGAAATGGTTGTTTGCACACCAACCGAGATAAGAAGTGATGGATTTAACAAGAGCGACTTCATTTAACTATTTACTCCTAACTTATAGTAAGGTCTACCAAGTGCAGAATTCAGATGAGGCAGGAATCAACTCCAGACCTCCTACTGATCTATTGAGCACCAATAACCCAGGCCCTGAAGGCAACCTGTATCTCTAAAAGCCACCATTGAGCAACCAATAATTCCTCAGCAGGGAGACCTGCCTAAGACAAGCATGCAAGCCTTCCAACATAGCTAAGGGCCAATCCGGACTAAACTTGAAGAGTACTAGTCTTCCGACACCCAAGCCTGACTCAACTCTAGGGTCCAGTCAGGGAACCTTATTCAACCCCAAAAGTGCCCAGTCAGTACTCACCTTTTACTAGTTTCCCTTTTCTGCACCAACTGCCTATTACGATGGAAATAAATACTAAAAACACACACACACACCAACCAAGTTCCCTAAAGTTAATAAAGCACTCAGTCCAGCACAGGAAGGTGGACCAAGCATATAGAGACCAAAGACTTGACACCAAGGAATAATGTATTGGTGGCAAATATGTACAACAGGTGTTTGACAGCAGATAAACATTCATAAATATCCTTGGCTGAGGGAATCCAAAATTCTTCACATCCAGCTGTACACTGGGGCCCAAAAAATCCAGGTTGTTCCCCTTTGAGCCAACAAAGCTTAACTAGTTAGGTTGTAAGATTGTTTTTCCCCTTCTCGCATGTGGTATATTTTTTGACATTCCTGAAACCAGTTTTCCCAACATTTTAAAAATATACATCATTTTGAATTACCGTTATTCTGTTTCTTAGCAAACTGGAAGTTAAACCAACCCATTATGAGAGATATGGAAACATACATAAATTGTAATACAGTAGAGTCTCACTTATCCAAGCCTCACTTATCCAAGCCTCTGGATTATCCAAGCCATTTTTGTAGTCAATGTTTTCAATATATCATGATATTTTGGTGTTAAATTCATAAATAGAGTAATTACAACATAACATTACTGCATATTGAACTACCTTTTCTGTCAAATTTGTTGTATAACATATTGTTTTGGTGCTTAATTTGTAAAATCATAATCTAATTTGATGTTTAATAGGCTTTTCCTTAATCCCTCCTTATTATCCAAGATATTCACTTATCCAAACTTCTGCCGGCCCGTTTAGCTTGGATAAGTGAGACTCTACTGTATTAAAATGTATGGGACACAACACATTTTTATTTCATAAAAACCTTTCATTTATATTTTTAAATATATATAATTTATTGCTTATTTCACATAAACTCAGAGGTTTCTCATTACATTCAAGTGACACACCTATATACTGCAACCAACACACTAATGTGTTATGATATACAGTGTTCCTCACTACTTCGCAGTTCACTTTTCGCAGATTCGCTTTTTTGCGGTTTTTCAATAAACTCTAGAAGACTATTATAAATCATAAAAAATTACATTTTACAGCCTAAGGAAGGGAGGAAGGAGAAGCCAAAGGGAGAGAAAAGAAGCCCAAGCGGCAAGAGGAGGAGAAGGAGGCAATTTATCAACACACAATTGGTTGATAAAAACTTAAAATAGTCTATAACTACTAAAATAATGTATAAATATTGAAATTAATATAGTGTCCCTACTTTGCAGATTTTCACTTATTGCGGGTGGTCCTGGAACCTAACCCCCGCAATAAGTGAGGGAACTCTGTACACACAGTTTGGAAAGCTCTGCCCTCGAGTACCCAGTGAAGCACTGCCAGGTGAAGTAGATACAATCTACCACTACTTTCATTTCTGGTTCAGCTTAAAGGTAGAGACATTTTGCATAGAACCTGCCGCCAGCTCTGTATCTAACTGAGAGATGCTTGGTGTAACTTATCAATGAATATACAAAAGGACATTTGCAGCTTTGTAATCTGAATGAACTGGATCTAATAAATTCATAATCTGGGATACTTATCCATGCCTGAAATGGCAAAGATGACCTCCCTCGGCCCTTGGAAAGAGTCTTCTGAGTAATCAAGAATGGTAGGATGGGAAATTAGACCAGGATTTCATCTTAACATGAGCTTGATTAAGGGGAGTGAGAGTTCATCTAATACAGCTACCTGGCAGTCACAATCATCTGAGCAATAAAGAAACTAAGGAAATAAGAGAGGAGAATGAATAGAATGAAATCAAAACTTTCAAACAAACATTTAAAGTACCTGATTGCAGAGAAAGGGATGTGGATGGGGGATGTGGACACTTCCCACTCTGATTAGCATCTGAATTATGATTATTGGAAGTGCAGCTGCTTTTTCAAATGAGACTTGACAGTTCTTCTGCAGCCTCAAAAGGCTTTTAGAGCAGAGCTCTAACTTATTAATCATGAAATTCATATTTCTTTTGAATTGATGATTATCGCAAGGTATGCATTTAATCTGCATTCAAAACAATCCTCCCATTTCTTTTGTGGGAATTGTGCAGAAGACTGACGTCTTCAACCCAGCATCGCAGTGCAAATGGAGACAAGGCAAAGGCGAAGGACAAAGCCAAGCATGAGTCAGAAATGTCTTAATGCTTTGAATGTTCTCCCTCATTACATTATTATGCTGCAGAAATTAACTGTACAGGCAATTGCACATTTATGTCAAGGTTGTGTTCCAGAACTTGCAATGTAAATTGAGACTGTGATGTAAATGGAGGAAGCCGTTTCCATAGGGAATCACTGGCAACCAGATGTATGAATTCCAGTGGAGTTGAAGAAACCACAAAGGCAGTCACCCACTATCTTGGTGATAGTGACAGATCGAGCAAATAGCAATTTATTCTGTCCACCTCCAGTTTTAAAGAGGTTTAAGCATAAAACACCAGAGCTTCTAATTTCCAAGCTAGAGATCTGTGCCAATGTAATCCAGAAGAATCAGAAGAGGCAGAAACTGTTGATCCCAAGGTGACTCAGCAGGAGGAAGCTGGCTTGCTGTTCCTCTTCAATGGAGCAGACAGAGAGCATCTGGTGGGAATGGTCTTCTTCTGCTGTGCTTTTTCGAGCAGGTGGAGAAAATACTTAAGGAGAGAGAAGCAGCACACCTCCTTCTGTCTTCTGCTATGCCTTCTCCAACCGGCTTGCCAAGTGAAGACTGCAGACAGTTGCTCGTTTCCTATCTTAGAAAGCAATTAGGCAGTGCCGGATTTACCATTGTGCTTAGGGTGCTTAAGCACAGGGCCCCGTTGGCCAGAGGGGGCATGGATTTTGCTTATGTGGTGCAGTTCTAAATGTGAAGGCGCTCTGTTTTGGAGCAATTCCAGACATCATAATAGAGTTGATAATCTATGGAATGTGGCACAAAGCAGGTAGTGTAAGCCTACTGAGCCTCCTCTCTTCAGGGACCAAGTAAGGGCCTCATAACTTAACTAGCACAGGGTCTCATTTGTCATAAATTTGGCACTGAGCATGGGAGTCCTCTTATAGCCAGACCAAAATGCCCAGATTCCGGTTTCATCTTTCCTCTCATATCCTTCTTCTAGGCAACAAAGGACTCCCTTCCTTCAAATAATGGCAAGATGGAAGTTGCTTCTTCCCCCTTATACTTCCCCTTCTAAGCAGGCAAAGCAAATGCAAAGACTGCCATTGCTTTCTGCCTCTCCCAGCTCTCCTAATCCAGATTTTTTTTTAAAAAATCCAGGTATCTTTTGTTAGTACTCTGAACCCCATGCCAAAACTTCAGTCTCCTTTCTCCCCTCACTTTTCATGTTCTCTGACCTTCATTTCGCCTTGTGTCTCCTGACTCACTCAGTTTCATAAGTACAATAAGAAACTGTTTATTGTCCATTTATTTGTTTGTTTATTCTGCAGAAATATTGTAAATTTGAAATGTTGTAAACTGAGACAAAAACAAAAAATGAAGCTCACTTCTACCTTGTTCCTTAGCTACAGCGTGCACTACCCCTTTCCTTTATTCTTGTTTATAGTTTGTCATGTTTTTACAACAGATGACACTTTAGGTTATTGGCGCTGTTCTGAGTTCAAATTGTTGTTTTATATACTAGTGGTTTTATTTTGTATTGTACTGTCTGTTTATTTTATGTGTTATTTTAGGAACCTTGTGCCATATATAAGCAGCCCCGAGTCCCTTCGGGGAGATGGAGGCGGGGTACAAAAAAAGGTTGTTGTTGTTGTTGTTATTATTATTATTATTATTATTATTATTATTATTATTATTACCTCTTTGAAACAATATAGCTGTGATGGTCTGGCTTGAATTGAAAATTCCTATATGCAACATGACAGAGCTTGGGAATGTTACTTATTTGGACTATGAATCCCAGGATCCCGCAGCCATTCTGACTACCAAGGGAGTTGCAGTCTGCCAAGCAGATGGACAATCCCCCATTTCTTTTCCAGAGGGGATTATTCATTCAATTATTTCAGGGCTCAAAGATTATAGTTTTCTAGCCATCTATAAATCAATAACCTGAGAAAAATGTTATTGTACCTGTCTTTCCCCTGCCTAACTCCATTGCTGTTCTTACTGCTGTAAATATTCAGCCAGCAAGTGACAACGTTTTCCTGAAAGACTACCATGCTTATAACAGCAGGGATAGGACCTCTCTGTGTGAGCGCAGAGACTTCTTGTAGCCACTCATTCAAAATTCAACATTGCTTATTAGGAAGTTGCTAGAGGGTACTGGAAGCTTCAAGATCAAGAAAAGAGAGCAGGGATAAGTGGCTATCTACCAGATTTTATCATCAGAGACATATTTAAATTCCTATATGGTAAAACTTTGGATCCAAATCTCAGTCTGTTCCTAGAAGAGAACTGGAAGTGGGATATACTAACACAGTGTTTCTCAACCTAGCTAATGCCGCAACCCCTTAATACAGTTCCTCATGTTGTGGTAACCCCCAACTATAAAATTATTTTTGTTGCTACTTTATAACTGTAATTTCGCTACTGTTATGAATCGTAATGTAAATATTTGATATGTAGGATGTATTTTCATTCACTGGACCAAATTTGGCACATATATCTGATACGTCCAAATTTGAATACTAATAGAGTTGGGGGGGGTTGATTTTGTCATTTGGGAGTTGTAGTTACTGGGATTTATAGTTAATCTACAATCAAAGAACATTCTGGACTCCACCAACGATGGAATTGAACCAAACTTGGCACACAGAACTCCCATGACCAACAGAAAATACTGGAAGGATTTGATGGGCACTGACCTTGAGTTTTGGAGTTGTAGATCACCTACATCCACAGAGCACTGTGGACTCAAACAATGATAAATCTGGACTGAACTTGCTACGAATACCCAATATGACCAAATATGAACACTGGTGGAGTTTGGGGAAAATAAACTTTGACATTTGGGAGTTGTAGTTGCTGGGATTTATAGTTCACATACAATCAAAGAGCCCCTTGAACCCCACCATTGATAGAATTGGGTCAAACTTCCCACACAGAACCCCCATCACCAACAGAAAATACTGGAGGGATTTCGGAGGAATTAACTGTGATTTATGGGAGATGTAGTTCATCTACCTCTGGAGAGCACTGTGAATTAATGTGTTTTCTGATGGTCTTTGGCGACCCCTCTGACACCCTCTCACAACCCCCCCCCCCCAGGGGTCCCAACCCCCAGGTTGAAAAATGCTGTACTAATACTATAGGCAGGTGCTTTCAGGAGAAAACATCTCCTGCTCAGCCAAACCATTTTAACCTAAGAATTCTGTTTTATTACATAGGTATCCTTCAAACATCCAACTTTTTTTTAATTTTAAAAATCACTCTTACAATGCACATCTCATTTCTTGAACATTACATAATAAGCATGTACTCGTTAAACTCAATTGAATAATAAGCCACTTCACTTTTTAAATATGATTTCAGTAATAGAGTTCTGAATATTAATCTGCCTGAAGCTTTAAAAAAATTAAAAACTATCAAAACTTTCAAAATGTTTTTTTCCTTTTAGGGGAAAAAAGAAATCTTGTATCAGAAGCCCCCCAGTGCATTATTTAATGGCCATAAGATTGCAGTGTTAAGTATCTGAATAATTATAGTCTTTCAAACAAGAATGTGTGGAATTTGATAATCATGTCTGAATAATGGTATTTCTCATTCCAAGTTTGTATTCTGTAACTAAGTAGCCAGGAGGTTGCTATGGTAAGTGGTAGCAGGACTGCTTACTCACATAGCAATAAAGTGTATGGAGCAATTCAACATGACATAGAGTGGCTACTGCTGATAAAATGCCTTCTGATTTATTATGGTGCTTTTCATTGAAGAGTAATTGACAGACACCAGGGTATTTTGAACAATGGAAAAAGTATCCCTAGTGCCATGTGAGAGCAAGAGATAACATACATAAATTTGTCTGCTTGTGTTACCGAGATAGCTCCACTTTGAAATTATATGTAATTATTATTATGATTAATTATTAAGATGTTAAATATAATTGTTTCTCTTGACTAACTGTAGTCTCCTGGTGAGTGATTTTGCCTGGTCTTATTTACATCATAGCAATGCTGCTATGAATCTTGATGAAGCTCATACACAGCTCAGCTGACATAACGGGGACAATAGTTGAGGTATTGGACTTGGAGCTGGTGAGCCAAGGTCATGCCGGCCACATGACCTTGGAAGTGTCTACAGACAATGCCGACTCTTTGGCTTAGAAATGGAGATGAGCGCCAACCCCCAGAGTCGGACACGACTAGACTTAATGTCAGGGGAAAACCTTTACCTTTACAGTAGAGTCTCACTTATCCAAGCCTCTGGATTATCCAAGCCATTTTTGTAGTCAATGTTTTCAATATATCGTGATATTTTGGTGCTAAATTCATAAATACAGTAATTACAACATAACATTACTGCGTATTGAACTACTTTTTTGTCAAATTTGTTGTATAACATGTTGTTTTGGTGCTTAATCATAACCTAATTTGATGTTTAATAGGCTTTTTCTTAATCCCTCCTTATTATCCAAGATATTCGCTTATCCAAGCTTCTGCCGGCCCATTTAGCTTGAATGAGTGAGACTCTACTGTACCTTTCCCTAGCTAAATAAGAGCTACTTATAAAAAGGATGAAGATTGGTACTGAGAGAAGAACAATTTAATGTGATATAAACTTTTGGTAATGGTCCCACTGCAATGCTGGTTTACTTGCCTCATGTGATAAAGCCCTTTGTCTATTCTTTGAAGATCTAGTAGAGAAAACCTGAATTGATACAAGATTGTTTGAATTTGTAGCAGTTAAACCAAAACTAGAAAACCTATTTTATTCTGGGGATGATAATTTGATTCCAAAAATGTATTAATTCTTGTTAAAATATGAAACGTTGTATGTGAAAGGTTGTATGGTTAAATGAGCTCAAGATATATAGATACACAAATTCAACTGGAACAATGGAAGGTTTGGACAAAGCGTGGGAAGTTTTCTGATTGTTATTAAAATATGAAATGGAGGAAGAACAAGTGAAAGATTGTATGGTTAAATGGGCTCAAAATATAAATACACAAATTCAACTGGAACAATGGAAGAAGGTTTGAACAAAGAGTGTGAAGTTTACTTTGACTAAAAATTTGAAAGAAATTTTATAAGACAATATATATGTGGTACTTATGGAGCCCCCAGTGACTTAGCGGCTTAAACCCCTGATCTGTGGAACCTGCTAACCAAAAGGTCAGCAGTTTGAATCTGGGGAGCTGGGTGAGTTCCTGCTGTTAGCCCCAACTTCTGCAAACCTAGGAGTTCGAAAACATGCAAAGTGAGTAGATCAATAGGTAGCGCTCTGGTGGGAAAGTAATGGTGCTCAGGTAATGTCAGGGGAAAACCTTTACCTTTACCTATGTGGTACTTGGTGCCAGAGAGACATTCTAAGATGTAGAAAGACAGTTCAAATAAACATTAGAAATGTGAGAGAAATATTGGGACATTTTCTCAGGTGTTATGGTCTTGCAAAAAGGCCAGAAATCCTGGACTCAAAAACATATGACGTTCTGGCTAGAAATTCATAAAGAAATGGAGAAAATATTGCAGAAAAAAATTGATATAAAACCAGAGTATTTCCTATTAGGAATAATGGATTTCCATATGGATCTCAACTCAGAAAGACTTTTCATATATATGATTACGGCTGCCAGGATTTGCCTAGCCAAAATGTGGAAGATGCAAGAGATTCCCACGGTGGAAAAATGGACGCTGAAACTCTTAGAAATCAGAAACATGGATTTATTAACTCAGATAGTCTCACAGGATTTTCTGCCAAGGAAAAAACAGATTGGAACATTTTAAGTATATACTTGACCAAAGGAAAATCTCACTCTCTATAAGACAATTTTTCAAAACAACTTATGGCTCACTGAAAGATGGGCATTTACAGATAATATGCCCCGAGGTGAAGATAATTGGTTTTACAATGCAAAGGATCTGGAAGGACATGGGGTGGGAATTTACTCCCCCTCAACCTTTTTTTTTTCCCCTCGACCCTTCTTCTCTTTGCACCTTCATTTATCTATTCTATTTTATCTTTCTATTCACTATAATTGTTCCCACACTTTTTATGTATTCCGAAAACTATAAATAAAAATTCAAAATAAAACATATGCCGTTAGAAGAAATTGTTAAGGTCAAGATCATGATGAAACCAGAGTTTTATTTGTTGGGAATGCTGAATGATAAACTAGAAAGCAAACACAGAAGATTACTACAGTGTATGCTGTAATTACTACAACGAGAATAATCTATGCACAGAGCACCAATACGCTGAGATAAAAGAGTGGGAAGGTAGGAAGAAGACCTCCCTTTCTCCCCTCCCTTCTCCCTCAGCATGCTGAAGCTCTCGCTGATGTCAGAGCAAGTGCTGGAGAAAAGAGAGATGCTGTGTCGCTGCTGGAGACCACTGCAGTCTGGGAGGTGAGGAGACATGAGACTGCCACCCTGTGTCACCAGGTTGTCCGATCCCAGGGAACTTAGAATGGAAGTCAGAACTGTTGTGGCTGGTTCAGATTAGGAATACATCCAGCTGTCCTCAGAAACCCTATATCAGTAGAAACCCAAGTCCTGAGCCAGAATTCAGGTTTTCCAACAACTAGGGACCTCATCAGATGCAGAGAAAGGAGCATCTTCTCCCCACTTCTCTCCATTGCAGGAGTGGAGTCCCACAAAGCCCATCACATGATGCTGGGCAACTTCCAGTGGGACTCCATGGGACTCCATTTTGGCAGTGGAGAGAAACAGAGCCCAGAGTGCTCCTTCTTTGGAGGCTTTTAAACAAAGACTGGATGGCCATCTGTCAGGAGTGCTTTGATTATGTGTTTCCTGCATGGCAGGTTGTTGGACTAGATGGCCAATGCAGTCTCTTCCAACTCTATTATTCTATTAAGGTTCTCTCCACTGTCCCATGCTTTCCCATGCTTTCCCCTGTGTCCTCCATCTTACCCTTACCCATCTGATGAAGTCCCTAGGTTAACACAGGGCAAGGTTGTGTTAAGGTGGCCTTACCCCAAGCTACCCCGGATCAACCTTGTGCATCCTATAGCCTCTATAGGGCTGATCCATACCTACACTGACCAAAGTGGTCAGTGTAGATGCACCCAATAATTGGCCAGCCACCAAAACATTTGCATAGATACTTGGATTCCTGCAAGATTTTGACATTCATCTTGTGAGAACTGAGATGGCCTTGCTTGTGTCCTGTATCGGTCCGCAGAAAACCAGCCAGCCCTTGTGATTGAGGAATGTAGAATTATTGCAGTTTGATATCACTTTAACTCAATGCTATGAAATAATGGGAGTTATAGTTTTAGAAGGTTTTTAGCCATCTCTGCCAATAGTGCCAGTGTCTCAACAATCTACAACTCCAATGATTCCACAGCATTGAGTCATGGCAGTTAAAGTCATGCAGTTAATCAAACTACATTAATTCTACACTGTAGATGCACCTTGGGTGTGGTAAAATCTGCAATATGCCTCTAATTTCAAATTAAGGTTTAAAGTAAGTTTTTATAAGGTTTAGTGTATATAAGGTTTATAGTTATATATGAAGTTCATCCCAATGATATTTCATAAGTATTACATGGTCATGACATGTAAGTGATAATTAGTCGTGAATGCCAAAAAATCTTTTGTTTCCAGCTCCAACATTTTTAGCTAGTACAATGTTCCCTCACTTATCGTGGGGGTTACGTTCCAGGACCACCTGCAAAAAGTGAAAATCCACGAAGTTGGGATGCTATATTTGTGTTGTTTACAATCTCACTGGCAAGTAGTGTTTCTGTCCCATTCTCTCAATCATGCACATGCGCGCTCCCGCTGCCGCCGCTGCCTTGTGAGGCGAAAACAAAGCTTCTTCAGCCTCTTTTTCTCTCCCTTTGTCTTCTCCTTCCTTCCTTCCTTCCTTCCTTCCTTCCTTCCTTCCTTCCTTCCTTCCTTCCTTCCTTCCTCTTCTCCTTAGGAAGGAAATAGAAAGAGGGATTTATAATAGTATTTTATGAGTTATACTATTATTTTAGTGTTTATTAAAAAAACCGCGAAACAGCAAGTCCGTAAAAAGCAAACTGCAAAGTAATGAGGGAACACTGTAGTTGTGTTTGGGAAGCTCAGGAAATCACTATAAATCATATAGACCCCACACACCTAAAGCCTATTTATCCTGTAGAAAGAATCTACACAGATGCCACTTTAATCTGCTTTTCCTCCATGAGGTGTTATGCATTTGAGAATGAAAATCATATGAGTGCAAATATTTAAAATGGATGAAAATGCAGTTCAACAACAGGTGGGTGGGCTCCTGTTTCCTACCTCAACTGTACTGTGATAGGATAGTGAGATTTGATCTTTTGTCCATATACAATTTACTATCTATCCAGACTTCTAGCTATAATGCCCATCCGAAGTCTCAAAGGTGAAGCCTCAGGCAAGGGAGGGAATTTGGACCCTTTCATGAATAGAAATGGTTTGGGCCAATGGGGAGCAGCTGCCTTGAAGTCTCTTTCCCCTGTCATGTGGTGAGAGGCTGTTGGCCCAAGGGTGGTCTATGGAGGTAGTCCCAGGGTTGATACCTAGCCTTGACTATACCTATCAGGTGGATTTAACCCCTCTTTTTCTGCAAGTTGCAGTAGTTAAATGATTAAATAAATAGGTAAAAAAAACTGGTCCCTTATTCCATACTTTGTTTGTCTGCTTTCTTTATTTCGTGATTGGGGGGACAACTTGGAATGCCAGTATATTTTCCCGTTTTGAGAATCAAAGTGGTTATCCTGCTTGGCTCTGCTAACATGCATACAACACCTCAGGTGCTTAAGTGTCTACCTAGAGAAAGCAAATTGTTGTGGCTCCCTTTAATCAATCCAGTCCCTGTTTCCCCATACGTGCCAGCTTGGTATACATGCCTCTTGTACAGTAAATGATAGGAGACAAAAAGAGCAATTTAATACTGTGTTGATAATAACAGATGCACCTCTCAGAATTCATATTAGAAATTGGCTTTGCTGCCTTCTGTTCCACTTCATCAGAAATCTTTGTGCTCTCATCAGTCCTGCACCGGTGTATGGAACTACAGCTTTGCATTTTATGAGCAGCCGCAAACGAAGACAGATGTTATGCTGTCAGTAGCCTTGAATTTAATTCCCTTATACACAATTTATGTTGGTTCTCCACTAACCACATTCACTCTTCCTGCTTCTCCCTAGAAAGACCTCCATTTGCTAGCAGTGTGTCATATTCATCCATGATGCCCTGCCATTTAAATGTATAATGACTATCATTATCAGAAACAGCTTTAAAATAACAATATTAGCTTTTAAGCCTGCATGGTATATACACTCCTTGCTTACTATTCACCACGAGACTAGAGGCAGTCACAGAATCATGGGGCTTCCTACTTTGGTCCCATCAGATCATTTAAGCTAGGTTAAGCATGACAGTTAAAGAAATTCCATCAACTTTAAATCAACATAGCACCCAGGGGCTTTTAGTAACAAAACTCATGCGCAATTATATTCGGTAGCAGAGAAAGAATTGGTGGAAGGACTAAAGGCATTCTTTCTACCCCCTTCTACCCTACAGGCTATTAGTGTTATTAACAAAGTACTCTGCCATCAGGCACAAACTAATCTCTCTGAAATGTCAACAATGCAGCTTAATAGTATAATGCTAGGAAACATTGACCATTTCCACTACCTTGGCATCCACCTCTCCAAAAACGTTGACATCAATGCCGAAATACAGCACTGCCTGAGTTCTACAAGCATAGCATATTTTCAAATGAAGCAAACATAGGGACATTTGTAGGGACACCAAGATGCTTTTTTATAAAACTATTGTCCTTCTAACTCTACTGTAGACCTGTAAAACTTGAACCATCTACAAACATCACTTTCAATTCCTAGAAATATTCCATTGCCTTTGAAAATCATGCAAACCTCTTGGGAAGACAGGTGGACAATCATCAGCATTCTGGAAGAAGCAAAGACCACCAGCACTGAAAAGATGATTCTCTGCCTTCAACTTTGCTTGTCTGGTCATGACCAAATGCCCAATCACTGTCTCCCAAAGCAGTTACTTTATTCTCAATGTAAAAATGGAAAATGGGATGTCAGTGGACAACAAAAGAGATTTAAAGATGGGCTTAATGCTAACCTTTAAAAATGTGGTATAAATACTGAGAACTGCAAAGCCCTGGCACACGAGCATTGTCACTGGAGGTCGGCTGATAGCAACAGTGCTATGGATTTTGAAGGGACACGAATAGAGGGCAAGAGGAAAGTACATCAAGCAAACCCTTGCTATGACTGCATTCCATCAGGAAATCTATGTCCTCAATGTTAAAGACCATGTGGATCCAGAATAGGTCTTCACAGTCATTTATGGATCCATCACCAAGACTCTACCTCTAGAAGATGAGCATACTTAGCCAAAACTCATTTATCACCTGTTGTTACCAGGGCCACTTCTACCATTTGTCAGAATGAAACAATGGCCTCAGGAACCAGAAGCTAAGAAGCAAAGGTTGGAGTAAACACATCTGACTATACTTGCAACGTGGTCTCAGCCTCCTTAAAATAGCCTCTTCCCTTATATACAGTGGTGAATGGCGTTGAAGTATCATTTAGTTGGCAATATTATTCACTGTGGTGTTGGAGGAAAATTCTGAGAGTACCTTTGACCTCAAGAAGATCAAACTAGTCCATACTGCAGGAAATAATGCCCAACTGCTCATTGTAGGGAAGGATATTAGAGGCAAAGATGAAGTGCTTTAGCCACATAATGAGAATACTGGAAAACTTGGAGAAGATAATGATGCTATGGAAAATGGAAGGAAAAAAGAAGAGGGGCAGACCAAGGGCAAGATAGATCCTTGAAATGACTGGTTTGACCTTGAAGGAGCTGGGGGTGGTGACAGCCGACAGAGAGCTCTGACATGGCTGGTCCATGAAGTCATGAAAAGTCAGAAGCAACTGAATGAATAAACAACAAATTATCCACTAATATCTATGGAATTAAAGATCATCTTGTTCTTCACTTGAGGCAGAAACATAAATATTTTGAATCGGTCCTTCCAATTCAAGGATTGAAAGAATATTCAATAATATATTTTTTAAAATGGCTCAGAAATGCATTAGGAATGGAAGAATCCTGCAAAGACAAGGATCTTTGCAGTTCATGACTTGTTCTGCACAAAATTCACGTGCATTTTGTTTTGTTTTCACAGAAAACTGCAGTTTCTGCACAAAATAACGTAATTTCTTCACAGAAAACATTTAGACACAAAAATGTTATTTCTGTTCAAAAACTTCATAGAAAGTCCCCTGCAGAAAACAACATATAATTTTTTCAAACATTAATCCTGGATTGAGGTAACTTTTCACAGTAGATATAAAGTTGCTAAGAGTACTTGTTCTCTTTTGAGATCAAATTTATCAAAGAATTACACCCATGCTGTCCATTTTAGATTTCCTAAATAGTTACTGTATCTGATAAGAACTAAATGTATGGTAACACACTGTAAATCATTCCATACAGTAATCCACCATCCATTATAAATTAACACCAATTATATTGCCACATGCTATAAAATTAATGGGTTGTATCCAAAGTTTCACTTCCTCTGGAAGATGCAAGCCATAATTATATGTACATAAATTTCAGAAATAATGCATGAAATATGCTCCCAGAATATCTGAGGGTCCTTGCTATTTAACACCTAATTCTGAATTCCATCTGGGGTCCTCTTATAAACTCCTTGTCATCCAGTTTATGATATTAGTGAAACTATAAGGCCAGGTTAACAACGATGGTCAATTTGTATACATATATTTTCCTTCAGAGAGAAACAGAGACATAACAATGTGGTCACATTCCATACCATCATAGGCTAGACCTCTTGTATTAAGGCATAAAGACATTGCATTCATCTGGACTTTCATGTTAATATTCAAACAATTGTCCATGATAAAACACAATTTCATCTGTTACTTTCAAGAATTCATGTCCTTAAGCAATTCTTGAACAACTCACACTATATTAATAGTATGTTGACTTTTACCTATCTTTAGCCTCTCCTTACCAATATCAGCTTCTAGGACAATATATCTGGGATTTCATGTTATCAGAAATAATATCTGGAAGGATAGGTTCTGCTCTTTTCTTCCTGCTTTTGGGGGTATATTAAATAGCAGCCAGTTTGTGGCTCCAATTTATCCATTTTATTTTCTCCTGATGACCATTCTATGTAGATGTTATCAAAACTCTGAATATTATCGTTGAGTGATACCTTCCATGAGTGCTCACCATGCTTTTATAATATTCCATGTAAGCTGTCATCAGGTGTCATCTAATGCATCAACTCACAGAGTTCTCTCAATTTATCCTTTGTGATTTTAACACATTTTAAGGGAATATCTGGCAGTGTTTACTGACTCGAAATTTAAACAAGATTTTTTTCTTTCTTTAATTCTAAAATAGAAAATCGGCAGACACTGTCAAAGATTTTATGTTCTATCTTCCACCATCTATAGGTTTTATCAAGATATGTACATACCCTTTTTTAGCCTTTTGGGTTTTTTTAAATGTTATATAAACACAGGAAGAGCAGTTGCCAACTGAAACCTCTCCAGACTATAACACTTGTCCAATTGCTATGCATGACTTTATAGTCCATGAATAGCACCGGATTGGAGTCCTAAATTATACAGCCAATACACCTTTGATTTGCAAACGTTATTTCCAGTACAGATTTACTTCCTTCTGTTGTATAGCACAGAATAGCTGTCGTTATGGTGCACAGCTAATATGTACTTTTTTCTTTGTAATGCTAATGCTATTACAGATGAACAGAAGCAGGAGTGCTACCTTAATATAAAAACTTAATATAAACTTAATATAAACACTGCCAGCCAAGGTTGAAATAAGGACAGAAAGATTATGCCAGATAATGTGGGTAATAAACATATCCATCTTGAATTGGTATTATAAATATAAAGGTTGTTAATTTTAACAATAGCTATATACTGTATAGACATAGGGAATGTCAACACTCATACTCTGTCAGCCTTTCTATCAGCATTTATATGGTCCCACATAAAGAACCCAAATATTTGCTGTTAATTTTGAGGCCAAAGAATAGAGTGAGCACCAATGCTGCATGGTATAAATCAGTTCCACAATATATAAAATGCTAGAGAGATTTATACATCTGAATGACCACCTAAATAGCTTGGTGGTTGGGTAATATAATTAATGGTAATGAAAAATGCCATATATGGAGCCATTATATGGAATGCTCCTTGACTGTGTAGGCACATTGTCCTGTGGTGATGGCTATAAAAACAAATGGAGAACATTTATCATTCAACATTGACCATGCTTTTTGAAAACATTTAATAATTACCTGAGCTCTAGCAGTCCCCTTCTTTTCTGAAGTCTGCTTCTAATAAATTTATCGCCCCATGTTTATCCCTGGTTTTGTCTATGGAGATGCTTTTCCAAAATGCTGCCGTGAGTGGCCACATTTGCCATCATTCAGATTTCAGCCTCTTATCTTCACTTTATATGGAGGAAAACTCAGCTGATGATACAATAGACTCTTATTACTGTGGTTCTTAAAACAGGGCTGAATCAGAGCTAGGAAAAGCAGTAATAGTAGTCGAACCTACAAGACTTGTTGTACTTGCCTGGACTACAAAGCCAGCATTGTCCACTGACTAATCTGTCTGGGATATTTTGGGAATTAGGCTCCCAAAACCCTGGATAGAATATGAACTCAAGAATATGAACATTTCTGGGACTCCAATTGTTCCAAATCCTACCTGCATTCTAATTTCATCCTTTGTTCATATCAGGCTATGAAGATATTTTTTCTCCTTAATGGGGAATGTATATTTTCTTTTAGTTTGCAGTTTAAAATATTTCTCATTTTTGTGCACTTGTCTTAATGGACAGATTTTGCTAGCACTTTTTCTCCCCACCAAATTGTGTTTGCTTCTGTCTGACAACCACATGCATTTTTTGCCAGCTCACATTTTTAAAATGTATGCATGGTTTCTGAATATTATATTTCTTTCAAATGAACCACATGTTTCAAATGAGCCACAAAAATGCAGATTTCTAGTCAAGATGTGCTTGGTTTCACAACAACTCTTAGGAGATGCACAATTTATACAATAAGGATTTTTATTCCAGTGGAAGGTTTTTTTCCACTCCTATGTGCAATGCCAATTATTCATTTATTTTCATATGCAAGGCAGTGATAGATTAAAGCAAATGTACAGATGCAGACCTTGGAAAAGTTATATTTGGAGTGCAGCTCCCATAATTCTCTAACCAATATGCCACTCGATGCTTAAAGCTCTTATTCCCTCCATCAGTGTGATCAGTTGGCACACTTGTTAGAGGATTATGAGAGCTGAACTCCAAAAAATAACTTTTCCAAACTGTTTCATTTTCAGCTGAGAGATAACCTCAAGTAAAACATACTTAATTTTTGTTTCACTGTTGCCTTGTGTGATATTTATTTCTAATTAGTATAGATGTGAAAGGAATGCTGCCATTCATATTTTCCAATCTTGTATATCGGGTGTTCTGTTAATGGGGGGAAAGTACAATAGACACAGAAACATGAAGGAATTAAAATGAACACTAATAAAGCCCATTGTGTGCATATCTTGAAAATGTTTGCCAGCTCCTTCAGCATCTGATTCATGGGAATGCATTCACAACAACAAACAGAAAGACAGGGCATCAGCTCTTACATGTCTAGTCTACTTAATTTAATGGGACTTACTCCCAGATAAGTGGTTATATAGAGATTGCTGAGTACATTTTCCAAATGTATTTTTTTAATGAGTTTTCTTTTAGAAAGAAAGAAAAGAGGAATGGTTGAATGGAAAAAACACAGTTTTGAAACTTCAAATGTGAACCTTTAGTTCTTCCCAAGTAGCACATTTGGATGGGAAATATTTCATTAACTTCAAATTCATCTCTGAGCAAAGAACAAAAAATTATAGAATTGGACTCAGACTCCACTATAGAATTAATGCAGTTCGTCACCACTTCAATGGCCATGGCTCAATGCCAGAGAATTATGGAAGTTATAGTTTGGTGAGGCAACAACACACTTTTTACAGAAATGGCTAAAGGTCTTGTAAAATTACAACTCCTGTGATTCCGTAGCACTGAATCATGGTGTCAAATGGCATTAATTCAATGGAGTCTCCCTTAGTTCTGCTTAAAGCAGATTGACTGAAATCAGTAGGAAGTTAGTTTTTGGCTAACTTTGAATTATGTCATTATTTTCAAAGAGAAAAGAAGGTGAAATGCAAAAAGTCAAAAGGAGAAGAAGACATAGATATTTTTAAGGCTTATCCATTACTTTAAACAATGAGTGTATGTTGCATGCTAGGCAGAGCTTTTCAGAACAACAACTCCAGCTATTGGCTGGGGGATTCTGGAAGCTCTATAAAAGTTCCTGTTACTTTTATAGTGAATGAGACCAGTGGTTCATCAGAGAAGTAGGAGTTCTAAATGCCCTAAATCCTTTCACAGGAGATGCTTGAGAATGAACATCAGACTTTCTCCTTGTAAGCTATTAATTCTACCAGTGAGATGTAACACTTCCTGACTAGGAGCTGTCAATGGCTTCCATGTGAATGGTAAAATGAAGCTGCTTTAAGTTAGATTCTAGATTTTATAAAAGCTGTCCATGGTGCTGAACCCTATATCCAAAACAGACCCGAGGCCCTTGGTACCTCTTTTGGAGTTTGGAATAAAACTCATTGGGGATTCATTGCATTACTGACATGGAAGTATCTGCCCCCTCCTGCTTCTGAAAGTTAACTGTCTGTGCTTTGGCATGATCACTTTCATGTATAATAATAATAAATAATAATAAAACTTTATTTATATACCGCCCTATCTCCCGGATGGGACTCAGAGCGGTTTCCAGTCATAAAAACAACACAAACATTACATAACAACATAATAACACATTATTAAGCAAAGTAAAATAATACAATTATAACAATAAATAACACTTACATGACCAGATCAAGGCGATGGGAACCATAAATCCAATATATCAAAATGTATCATTTTAGGCTAGGGAAATCTTGTGCAATAAGATTGTGTATACTATATTTAGGGTAGGAATCAATGATATTAAGAATCTGAATTATTTTTTTTAAATGCATGAGGTCTCTGTCAATGACTTCTTGACTCTGTTTTGGTATTGGACCCTTCTGATATTGCATACTTATAGTACTATGAGTCCACTGTGTCATGACTGCATCCTAGGGGATCTTGGAATTTGTAGTTAAGGGGAGGCTCTTTAGAATCCTCAGCCAGAGAGTTTAGCTGGTGCCTCAAAATACTGGAGATCCCAGGATCCTTTAGAATCTAGGCATGGCAGTTCAAAAAGCAATGAGACATTATCACTGGGTAGTGTGAAAGGGCCTCAGCCCAAATCTTATTTCATAATATTTTAGAAAAACCCTGACCTAAATTTAAATTAATACACTATTATTTGCACCGTTCCCTTTCCTTATATTTAATTTGACGTCTGTCCTCACTCCAACTGTCAAGAAATGCTTGCACTTTGTCTTATTGCCCTGAAGCACTTTATAACTACATTATTGCACCTTAGTTTAAATGGCCCCTCTACGCTATCTCCCTCCACCAACCTGGTGGTCCTCTTAATTTAATTTAATTTTTATTCATTTTATGCTTTACTGAGTTTTCATGGTTAATGTATTGTTTTTTGTATGTCAATTTTATTGTGTTTTATTCATTGTAATATGTTTTTAATTGCTGTACTTTGTTCATTGTTTTTGGGCCTCTGCCCCATGTTAGCTGCCCCGAGTCCCTACAGGGAGATGGTGGCGGGATAGAAAAATAAAGTTACTTACTTACTTACTCTCCCACCTGACAAGTATGCCAATTTTTCTTTAATATTTTGAGTGCTTTAAATATACAAGCACTAATTATGATTATTCCTTCATGGTTATAGAACCATAGTTAGAAGAGACCTCATGGGCCATCTAGCCCAACCCCTTGCCATGCAGGAAAAGTACAATCAAAGTACCCCTGACAGATGGCCATCCAGCCTCTGCTTAAAAGTCTCTAAGGAAGGAGCTTCCACCACAGTACGAGGCAGAGAGGTCCACTGCTGAACAGATCTTACAGTCAGGAATTTCTTACCAATGTTCAGGTGGAATCACCTTTCCTGTAATTTGAACCCATTGCCTCGTTGCCTAGTCTCCATGACAGCAGAAAACAAGCCCTCTTCCTTATGACAGTCTTTCAAATATTTAAACATAGCGATCACGTCTCCTCTCAACCTTCTCTTCAGCAGCTCTTTCACTCCTCATAGGGCATGGTCTCCAGACCTTTCATAATTTTAGTCATCCTCCTCTGGACATGTTCCAGCTTGTCAATATCCCTCTTGAATTGTGGTGTCCAGAATTGGATACAGTATTCCAGGTGAGGTCTGACCAAAGCAGAGTAGAGGGGCACCACTACTTCCCATGATCTAGACACTAAACTTCTTCTGATGCAACCCAAAATCCCATTGACTTATTTAGCTACTGCACCACATTGCTGCTGTCCACTAAGCATTGTTGTCCACCAAGACTTCAAGATCATTCTACTTGCTTTTTAAAAAAGTTCAAGTTATATATCAATGTTTTTCCTCATAGGTTGACATGGCACATTGAGAATGCCATAGGACAATATGGGTATCTCTTACCATTAAGATCAATTGATCTAAAGAAAACACTGTGTAAGTATACTAAGCTGATACAGAACATTTTACTGCCTGAGGTGAAGATGGTGTTCCCTCCCCATTCCCTGAATAGATATAATACATAGATAGGTCGCCACAGAGTTCATGAGGAACAGGAAGATTTGTACAAGTGGTTGCAACACTCTGTCTAAAGTTAGGGAAGGCTCTCACACACCACATGTATCTTAACTGAAACTACAGCTCCAGTCAGAACCATGAAGTTAATATCCTTCACAGCTTAACTTCATAGGACTGCTATGTATTTGAGAATGCAAAATTAGTGCAAATGAAATAGCGCCTTTGTGGTCAAAGTGTAGCTCCTGAGTGGGTAAGGGAACAGAACATAATAACAACATAAAAGAGGAAAATAGCCAAACTTGCACTAAAAGATTACTTTTAATCTCAAAATGGCTTGATCGGTGCAGTTAATTTTCTGTGAAACAGATGGTAGGCTACAAAAAAAGGGAAGTTGCTCCATAATATGAACATACATAAAAAGAGGATTCTAAGTCTTGTTAATTTAAAAAAACAGTGGAAATTAGTTTGATACTAAGGGACTACCTTTCATAATTAAAAACCTAGCATTTATCAGAAGAGAGTAACAAAAAGACAATTAATGAGTGAGAATGAAACCACCAGACATGATGACTAAAACCACCATTTTAGTTATTTTATTCCAATTTATTGTGTTTATATTAACAAAAATACTCATTTTATCACGTATACTGTTAATACAAATATTTTCTTTGCTATATTTCTTACACCTAAAAATCCTAGTCTCCGGGGCAGCAGAAAACAAGCTTGCTCCCTCCTCCCTATTACTTCCCCTCACATATTTATACATGGAAATCGTATCTCCTCTCGACCTTCTCTTTTGCAGGCTACACATGCCCAGCTCTTTAAGCCGCTCCTCATAGGGCTTGTTCTCCAAACCTTTGATCATTTTAGTTGCCCTCCTCTGGACACATTCCAGCTTGTCAACATCTCCTTTAAATTGCAGTGCCCAAAATTGGACACAGTGTGATTCCAGGTGTGGTCTGACCAAGGCAGAATAGAGGGGTAGCATGACTTCCCTGTATCTAGGCACTATACTCTTATTTATGTAGGCCAAAATCCCATTGGCTTTTTTAGCTGCCACATGACATTGTTGGCTCATGTTTAGCTTGTTCTTAGTTGAGGTGAAGGGATGCAATAAGTTACCATCTCTCTTTCTCTCCTTCTGAGAAGCTCGCCTTTTGGGGGCCCTGATCCTCAAGTAAGAATGAAGGAAGGAATGAAGAGAGGAAGGAAGTCCAAGGGAGGGAGGGAGGGAGGAAAGAAGCAAGGGAGGGAGGGAGGCCTGGAGAGAAAGGGCCTGTGAAAACTTGAACGGGTGCCGCATTTGGTCCCCGGGCCGGACTTTCAACATGCCTGTTTAAAATATACAATAGAGTCATGCTGGAGAACCTGGCAAATTTCTAGAGCTGATACATTTCTAGGATTTTTCTTATTCCTTCAGGGTAACTCAACTTCCAGCAGAAATCTTCATTTCAATAGGGTTTGCTATTCACACTTTCCTGTTTCCACTGTAAGTTCAGAAATGTATCCCCCGGTGGAGTAGTGGGTTAAAGCCTTGTGACTTGAAGGTTGGGTTGCTGACCTGAAGGCTGCCAGGTTCGAATCTCACCCGGGGAGAGTGCGGATGAGCTCCCTCTATCAGCTCCAGCTCCATGCGGGGACATGAGAGAAGCCTCCCACAAGGATGGTAAAAACGTCAAAAACATCCAGGCGTCCCCTGGGCAACGTCCTTGCAGACGGCCAATTCTCTCACACCAGAAGCGACTCAGGTTGCTTCTGACATGAAAAAAAAAGGATTGTACTGTTCTTATGGGACATTTATTATACTTAACATTAATTCTAAATTGGCATTCATTTACATTACTTTTTATACTAAAAACCTTATTTGAATGAAAGTGAAAAAAATGTTTCTATTACCTTTACACTCTCTCATTACATTGCATTAACTAACTTTACTCTCTCCCATTATATAGTGTACATAAAATTGGTATATATTTTTGTATACATACAGGGTGTTTATTGATGCATTTTCAGTTTATTTGCTAGCATTGTTTTTCTTAATTTAGGTTTAGCATTACACATTTTTAAGAATATTTATAATAATAATGTCTTTATTTGTATTCTGCCCTATCTCCCCTAGAGGACCATTTATATCAATGTTAAATGACCTGAATTTAAATTTTTGTTGCCAGTGCTGCCTTTTCTGTATCTGAGTGAGAAACAATTGGATTCTCCATCAAGAAAAAAAAGAGATTTTTTAAATCCAAAAACCAGTGTGCCTATTAAAGTAACAGATTATTATATTGCATTCCATCTGTGCTTGTTTCTTTAACACTCCCACTTCATCCATTCTATCCATCCTGTTAATAGTCAGCAGGACAAGTGGCAGCATTAAAATCATTTAAAACTAAATAAATATATAACACATGTAAGCAACCAGTGAGAAATGAAATGGTATTGGGCAAAGCCAATTTGCTGCTGAAACATTCAATATGTTCTGTTTAACTAGAGGAAAATTCTAGAAGTGAAATCAGCTGGAAGAAGATGTCATGGGCAACTGAAGATATCATTGTCCCCAATATTTAGAAATAAGTGATTCATTTTTCCAATTGATTTCCATTGTCTCTTAGAAATTATTCAAATTATTGTCCATATACAAATGGGTAATAATTTGTATACAAATTATTATCCACTAGAAATGCAGTGGTCAACATACAGAAATCTGGATCTTAGGCCCCATGTACACTGATCATTTAATGTTGTTTGAAACCAGTATTGAAGAAAGTGGCTTTGCTATGTAGATGATTAGATTGAAAATCCTGGAATTACTTTGAGTCCTGGATGGTGATATACAAACACAGAGCACTGATGTGCATTAAGGGCTTTCTTTCACTCACTATTGTGGTAGTTTGTTGTCTAGCCATGGCAGCATGAAACTAGCTTCAAATTCCATTATTATTATTAGTAGTAGTAGTAGTAGTAGTAGTAGTAGTAGTTTTATTTCTTACCTCACCCCGTGGCTTGAGGTGGGGCTTCAGTTTACTTAACCCCACAAGGCTATTTTCACAGAAATTCTGCTTGAGAGCTTTGGAGGCTGTAAAAGCATTTGGTTTTGGGTGATAAGTTTTGCAAAATCAAAAAATGATTCCTTAAGTTTACAGTGTTCCCTCACTTATCACAGGGGTTATGTTCCAGGACCACCCGCAATAAGTGAAAATCCACGAAGTAGGGATGCTATATTTATTTTAATATTTATACGTTATTTTAGTAGTTATACACTACTTTAAATCTTTATCAGCCAATCGTGAATTGATAAATCTCCCCCTTCTCCTCCCGTTGCCTCTTGGGCTCCTTTTTTCTCCCTTCAGCGTCTCCTTCCTCCCTTCCTTAGGCTTTAAATTGTAATTTTTCATGATTTATAATATTCTTTTAGAGTTTATTGAAAAACTACAAAACATCAAATCCACGAAAAGCGAACCGTGAAGTAGTGAGGGAACACTGTATTGTGTTTGTTGTGTTTAGAGTTGTCACAAATAAGAGCTTTTCAGATTGATTTTAAAATGCAGAGTAATTTCTTCATTAACCAGGGCAACAGAGCGCACACACAATAAGAAACATGGCATTTATCTACACTTAGTGTCTGTATATACTGGATCAAAATCCCTTGTTTGACCAGAGGTCAGTCCTGAACATCCAGACAACATCCAGGGACTCCCAGTTAACTCAGCATTACACATCATTATGAGAAGCCAAGGATTGTGCCAAAGCTTTGGCAAAGCCTCTGGGGTAGCCCCACACTTCAGGGTTAGAATGGCAGATGGACCAGTTGTAATTGAAACTGTTCCACAGCCCATGAGAGCTAGCATCACAATTCTCCTTCCCTGTGCTCCGCAGTGCACAGAAAAGGGGACAGATCACCTTTTTCTCTGCAGCACATGGCCGTGGAGCTCTAAAAAGGTCCTGACTGACACAGGACACCTTTGCTGACATCAGTGTCCAACAATAAAAAGGAGCTCTCCAAAGTTCTGTGGTGGTCTAGCAGTGGCCACATAAGACTGCCAAGATAAGCTGATAGTCCAGTGGAGCAGAAGCAGTTTTGGCCCCACTGGATGGTCTGGACTCTGCCACATCAGCACTGTAGGATGGAGATGGGCAGAGTAGCTGTCCGCAGGGCCTGCACAGTGTAGTGCTTCTCCAGACCAGCCTCAGATGAAGTGGCTCATGCAGATGAGTCTCCCATTCAGGACATTCTGATAAACCCAGCCCAGATCAAGGAATGAATCTGTTGCAGACATTATAGAGCTGCTTAACAAGAGACAACACATCAAAAGGAGTATACAGTATTCCGTTTGATGCCTGGGGATCCAACATAAACGGAAATAGCTGTAATGAAGCATACAGTTGTCTTTGGAAAGCTCCAGTTTTCATGATAGCATGACCTTTATAAAGGCCATCACTAGACTGTCTAGTACAGTACAAAAACCACCAGCTGTTCTGTGGATGCGTGGAATATCCCCACATGACACCCCTGTCCAATCGTTCTTGAAAAACAATACACTCTGATTAACTTGATCTTTGAAGTTTGGCAACACAACGCATGTCTTTAAGCAGAGACAGTCTGACTGCCTAGCCAGCTCTCTTCAGTAATAGAGCTTAAAAGCTTCAGTAGTGATCTGTTATTCTTACAAGAGACAATACAGCTCCCAATAGGCAAAGAACAGCAGAATTAATGGATTGGAAAGTCAGAGTCTAACGTATGAGCTCTCAAAAGTCTCCCCAGACTAGCAAACTGATTGTGCATATCCAGTAAGTTACCACTATCAGGTTTTGGGTGTATGTGATACCATCAAGGGAACTGAGAACAAAGGTCAATAAAGCTGAAAACCACCTCCAAGGAATGGAATAACATTTTTATATAAGAAGCTCCTTAAATTGCAAAGAAACTGACATTATTTACCCATAAAGAGGGGCCTTTTTCTTTAAGGAGAGAGAAGAAGAAATAAGCAAGCAAGCAAAAGTCGACAGAGTTCAACTGTTCTGCTGTTAAATCATTTTTGATTGAATTCAAGTTTCATGGATCATTAGAGAGCCAAGAGCAGAATTCCTGGAACTGCTTTAAACTAATGATTCTTCGGTAAATTGTTTTCTTAAAGTTCCCCACGTGCTCTTTTCTGGCCTTTAAGGAAATTCTGATTTATGTTATTGCTCTTCCTATCCCTTTGCGTGTTTGTTTATGCAAACAACAAACCTTTTAATTGATTGTAATTTATTTCCACTTTTAAAGCCTGGCACATTTTCTGAATCAATTTTTACTACAATATAAATGTCACCGAGGCATAGACAGAGAGCTTGTGCCCACATTTGTTTGCTTTTGGCCAAATTATGTGATTTTCTTTTTATATCCAATCAGAACTGAGTAAATATACACCAGCCTCATTAACTTGGAGGGAGAGGGACTGATGTACTGCCGGCAAAGCACAAAATGAAGGCGAGTTATTGGGAAAGGTGTGCCTTACTCCTAATGTGGCCATTATTGATTTGTGGGTGCGTGTAGGAAGGAAGATGGTAACTATTTGAAAACTATTATCCTGCAAATAATTCATACCTATAAAATATAAAGCTGGAAAACCTCATCATAGAGGGAGGGAAGTTACAACTGAACGGTTACACTCTGACTGATGACTTAATAACCTCTCTTTCCTCTTCTTAAGTCACTGGGAGTCTGAAGCAAGTCTAAAAGCAGCCCTTCTACACTGCCCTTTATTCCAGGATCTGATCCCAGATTATGTGATTGAAACTTGAATATATGGGTTCCCACTGCCAGATAACCTGGGATAAACAGATAATCTAGGATCAGACCCTGGGATATAGGGGCAGTGTGGAAGGGCCTTCATTTGTGTACAAATGTAATTCCCTTCTCAGAGGGCAGGCTTCCTGCTGCAGAAATCCCAACTACTGTGGTCAAATCTGAAGTCTCAACCTTGATCCCAATACACTCTCCACCTTTTCCCACACTCTTCAGCTCAGAAAGAAGGATGGGATGGGTGTGCTGCCTGCCCTTGAGGGGAAAAAGGAGAGACATTTCTATAGAGTCTCTCTTCCCAGAAGCATTTCTGCCTTGAGAGTATCACTGTGTGTACTCTAAACAATGAGGGGCCTGGAGCATTTGCTTCACATACACAATTGATCATCCAGCTTTGAACTGTGGTCATATAAACACAGAGACAACGAGGGAGGGAGGGTGGGAGGAAGAGGGAAAAAAGAAGAAAGGAGGGAGGGAGGGAGGGAAAGAGAGAGAGAGAGAGAGAGAGAGAGAGAGGAGGAGGAGGAGGAGGAGGAGGAGGAGGAGGAGGAGGAGGAGGAGTGGGGAGGGGGAGGAGGGAGGGAGTCAAGGGAGGTGGCTTATAAGTACTGTAGTTTTCTTGGCCATTTGTCTTTCTTTGGGATCCCACAACTCCATGAAATGGGATGATCTTTGCGGCCCAGCCATAACAGAAAGGGGGCATTTATAACAAGCTTTTTCTTAAGCTGCACTACTTAACAAAACAATAATAAGCACTTTGGGTGAGAGCAGATTGAGGAAATGCTTTTAGATCAAGAAAGCATCACATATTCAGAGTCAACTGGAATGTGAGCAACAACAACCAAGTTGCTTTTTGAGGAACATTATTGTGACGGCGCGAGTGGCGCCATCTATATGTTGGAACTATAAGTTTCAAGATTTGAATTGTTGTATCATGCCTGATTTTGCCCTTACCCTGTAAATGTAGTTGGATTGGTTATTTATATCTGTCAATCAATGTTGTTTGTACCTGTTACATTGCTCACTCAGCAAAACTGTTTGGCTCCACCTCTTCCTGGAGTAGGACTGTGTTTCCTCCTTTTCATTCCACTCTATCGGATGGACGTGAAAGAGAGGCTTGGCTCTGAAAGCCCTTCAAAAGTTACCTCTCAGCACCAATTCTGAGGTTCTTACCCTTGGGACTCGCACTTCATGTTCAGGGCCAACCTGAACAACGTTGAGGAGTCTCAAGCGCCTTCACATCAGTCCTTTGGCAACAGAGGAAGACTCTTGTCTTCAGATATAGGTCATTGGACTGAGGCTGAGTTTGCTCCGGCATTCACAGCCAGAGAAAGAGAGATCTGGACAAGCTTCATGGACTTAAACAACCAAAGACTGTAATGTATATTTTCTTTTACCCCCTTTGTGAAGAATAAACCCAGTTTTTGAGTTAACTACAGTGTTTTGGTCCTTGGGAGTTCCAGTTTCCCTAAAGGAGGGCAAGAAGCAATCCCCTGGGGAAAGATGTCACGTCCATGCCTCTTTCACTAAGAGTTTACAGCCCCAGGCGCGACGGCACAATTATTATATTCCCCAGTGCCCACAATGGCTCAGCGGGTTAAACTGCTGAGCTGCAGAACTTGCTGATTGAAAGGTCAGTGATTCGAATTCGGGGAGCGAAGTGAGCTCCTGCTGTTAGCCCCATCTTCTGCTAACCTAGCAGTTCAAAAACATGCAAATGTGAGTAGATCAATAGGTACCACTCCAGCAGAACGGTAACGGTGTTCAATGCAGTCATGCCAGCCACATGATCTTGGAGGTGTCTCCAGAATCAATGGCTCTTCAGCTTAGAAATGGAGATGAGCACCAACCCCCAGAGTTGGACACGACTAGACTTAATGTCAGGGAAAAACCTTTACCTTTTATTATATTCTGCACAGCAGCAGTTTAAAAAATGAAGCAAAATTACAGGTGATGAAGTCTTAATATTTATTTCTGCAGTGGGTGAACTTGGAAACCCTTTTTTCCTGCAGTGCCTTGCATGTCAGTCAGTGCAAAACTTTGAATGGATACCCAGCATTTTGAGATATAAATCCCATTATCCCTAGTCATTGAACTTTATTTGCTATGCTTCTTATTATCTGTTTTTGTTTATTTGTTTGTTTTGTTTTTGCCATTTTTTTTTGTTTTTTAGGATCAGGGAAGTTTGGAAATTGAGCTGACCCAGTTCATAAAATGTAGCCTTTCTTGACTTGGAGCCAGAACTTGAAAAATAGGTTATTTCAATTCTGTTTCAATGCTCCTATTGCTGGAAACAGCTCCTTGAATTATGTTCCTGTACATGATTCCCACCTTGGTTTTAGAGAAAATTAAACCTATGTGAAAGAGACACTATTTTTTAAAAAATACAATGATTCTCTGGGACAAACATTATGTTCTCATGGGGTAAAAATTTTTAGCAAACTTTTCCACAAAAAGGTAAAAAATCTCACAGCAGTTTACCTTATCTTCAACACAGTGCTTTGATGAGCCAAGAAATCTTTTCTCAATGAGATTAAATACATTATTAATAACAACAACAACAAACAACAACAACAATAAACTTTATGTGTATTCCACCCTATCTCACCAAGGAGACTCAGGGCGGATTCCAACAATAAATGGCAAACATTCAATGCCATAGTAAATTCATAAATGCAAGTACAGTAGAGTCTCACTTATCCAAGCCTCGCTTATCCAAGCCTCTGGATAATCCAAGCCATTTTTGCAGTCAATGTTTTCAATATATCGTGATATTTTGGTGCTAAATTCGTAAATACAGTAATTACTACATAACATTACTGTGTATTGAACTACTTTTTCTGTCAATTTTTTTGTATAACATGAAGTTTTGGTGCTTAATTTGTAAAATCATAACCTAATTGGATGTTTAATAGGCTTTTCCTTAATCCCTCCTTATTATCCAAGATATTTGCTTATCCAAGCTTCTGTCGGCCCGTTTAGCTTGGATAAGTGAGACTCTACTGTACAAACAAACAACCCAGATCCCAAAATAAACCGACATCTAAGACAAAATTATAACCAGAAATTAAATAATGACATAGCCTGTCAATTATACCAATACAAATACCTCCATAAATAGATCTGAGCTGTTGATGCCTTGAAACCCCTACCAATACTTTGAACATATATTGTACAAGATTTTGTAACAATTTCAGTACTTTTAAAAGTGATATAATGTGGTTTCTTTTGATGATGCTCGCAGTATTATAGCCATTACATTTTGTACTAAATTTATCCTCTGTAATAATCTCAATGAGATATTAGCAGAGGATGAACTAAACCAAAATTGACAATTTGAGCCTTCTGAGATATTTTGACCCATTGAGGCCATTTGAACTTCCCAGGATTCCACACTCTTGAAGGAGTATTCCCAAGCTACGCATTTGCTCTTTCCATAATGTACAAGTCAGTCCAAAAGTATAATGCAACCAATTCCCAGACCTGGGCACCAGACTGCCCAGAGGTTCTCGGGACTCGGCTTCTAATATCACTACAAAATTCATATTGCAATCATTATTTTCAAATGGCGCAATCAGTGATTTGGTGAGAGAGTGAATTTTCCTTATGGTAAAATGATGACTTCCAAACCTAGGAAAAATGTAGTTGTCAATTAAGAACCTCCGCTTCCTCCAAATACACATCTACTGTGAATTGAACTATCTGGATAATATGATTGAGTTAGAACGATAGATAGAAGATTGTTCTTTAGTTGAGATAAATTATTGTCTCTATTAAACAGTCAGCATGGAAATACTGCGATTCTGACATGATTCAGTTGATTAAACAGTTAATTGGTTAAAAGCAACTGTTCACTGAAAATATTTTTCCATCCTTCTTTTACCACCTACATTGCCCTCTGGACCCTCCATTTCCTCCCTGCCCTGTCCCATTGTTCCGTGCTTTTGGGCACAATCTTTGTGTTTAAATGGGAGCATGTGGACATCGAAATTGCTGTGTGTGAGAGATGTGCACCCTTCTTTACTTTCTGCTGAGATAATGTTCTGCCTAGGTTTTTCAAGAAGGCATTTTATTCTAGGTTTTTATTCGTTTTCACCTGGAATAATGGTTCCCACAACATCAATGAGAGAATTTGCCTGAGCTCAGGCTGAGCTGACCTCTGCGATTCTCTAGTTTACAATGAATGAATTTAAGTACTTTAGTAGTTTTCTGGAGGGATGGTGTAATTTTGCATCTGGAGTTTCCAAAGAAATCAGACAAAATAAAAATAAGACATGGCAGGAGGTGGGGCTGAGAGAAAGCGTCTTTTCAAAAGGTTTCCATGCAGGAATTGCTATTCTTAAGCACTTTAGCTTTTGAAAAGCTTGCTGAGTCAATATACTGCAGTTTAACCAAGCAATCTGATTGGTACATGTGTACCTGAGCCTCAATCAAAGCAAGAGATGTTTGAATTGCAACTTGGTGTGCTAATGACCACTTTGCCTACTTACTTCATTTTAGGCATCAGGTCATGTAGTTATTCTCCTCCCAATAAAACTGAAAGCATTTTGTCCTGTTGTTAGTTCCCCAGAAAAAAAGAAACTAAAGTCAGTTTGACATGAACGAGGACTCTAGCAGGGAAGCATGTGAGTCCAGCAAGAAAGGCATTGCAATTAAAAGACAAATTGAATGCTGAATATTAATTGTCGATCACAGCAATACAACACTACACTATTGAAGTGGACCCCTTTCATTCATCAAGTTGTCACCGTTTTTCCTTCCCTTTTTCCATCCTATTATACATTGCACTATGGGTAATGAATAGGGCAAGGAAATTGACATTTGTCATATTAATCAGAAAAATGGAAAAAGGGTTTTAAAGACAGCTGAAGAGTATACTTAATCACTGGGCCTCTATGTTTATTAATCATAGTTATTGCAGTTGAAATTGATAAATGTTGGTGCCGGGCTTCAGTGGTTCATTTAGATTAACAGAAATGCATATAATGTGCCAATACAGTTCAGTCATCAGTTTTAGCAGTAAGAATATTTGTTTTAATACATCTAAATATGTTTTATCTATCTTTCCCCCATAAGAATAAAGAGGATGTCTGCATTATAGAGATATAAAACTTTGATACCACTTAACTGCTAGGATCCCTCCTATAATGTTCTGTGATTTGGAGTGTGCTTAGAATTATCTGGTAGAGTTTTACTCCGTTCGCTTGATCTGTTGCACTAGACTTCTCAAGCAGAGAGAATTCTAAGTACACCACCAGCTATCCAGGATCCAGCATAATGAAGCCTTGCCAATTAATGTTACAAAGTGCTGTAACTCCTGTAGTTCCAGGAGGCCTGGAAAGCTTATGTGCACCTGTAAGTGCCTGCCTGCAGCCAAGTACTGGCACAGTCACACAACCACACACACACACAGAGAGAGAGAGAGAGAATGGAGGGAGGGGAGGTGGTTCCTTCGACCTTGATGCTGAGGTCCAGAAGTTGGGCTGCCCGGCCACAACTCCATTGAGTGAATGCGGGGCATTGTGTGAACGAGGGAGGGAAGGGGAGAAAGAAAAGAAGCACACACATGGAATCTTGGCTCCACACGACAGCAAGCTTTCGTGTTGAGCTGAGTTTCATGTGGGGATAGGGCTATCTGTTTTGTGCTTCCAAATAAATGGAAGACATGAAAGAAATTAAAGAAATTGTAAGAACAAATTTCGTGCACATGTCTAACAAATACTCCTCTGGCCTTTTCATGCTACACAATTCTAACACCCTGATTTCACTTTAAGGGCCCTGACCTTGTTGTATGGAAATTTATGGTTTTATGAGGCATTGCAGTTTTCTAGCTAAGATTTCTAAATATTTCCTGAATTGCAAATCCCAGATTTCCATAAGATGGCACCGTATCAGTTAAAGTGGAATCATAGAGCTAAAGGATGTGGAGGAATGATGTGGGAGTTTCTGTCAATCTTTTCTCATCCCTGTAGTATAGCCTGTTGGTGTAGAACTGGTGAAAGAACTGGAAAGCATTTTAAAGGTTTCTTTAAAAGAGAATAAGGTGTAAAGAATACCCATGTATTTTCTCATTATTGGCAAGGAAGCCTGTTTAGAAAAATTGCCAACATTGTGAGAATTTTCATAGATTGGCACCACTTTACCCACCAAAAATGTGCTAAACCAGTAGCACAGACAAATGTATTTCTATGCAAAACATTTTGTGCAAAAAGGATGTGTTCTGCACAGAAAGTTGCATTTCTTCATAAAGCAAGGTTCACTCACTTTTATTTTTTAAAATTTAAAAAGATATAAAAAATACCCCTGGTGTCATCCAACAGGATGAAAACTTTACATGTAAAAATAAATAATATAAGATGTATATCCCTAACTCTTGATTTGCTATTGTCCCAAAGAACTGGGACATTCCAGGCAGCCTATAAATCATATAATGAATTCCCAGCATTTGTAGTTTTCTAAAGTAAATGAATGCAACAGATATCCTTGAAAAAAATCACATCTTCAAGTTCATGAATAATGGGTATATAAGGAGAGGGAGGATATTTAAAATGTATTTTAGAGCGGATAGTTTGAGGAGTGTTTTTGTCATTGTGATTTTGCATCAATATGTATTATCATAACAACACAGTACATTTTCTAGACACTGCAGTCAAATCATCACTGAAGTGTGTGACAAGACAGGATTACATCTATCATGTATTTGCAAAATCTCTGGAAGTTGGTGGGTGTTGAAATTTTATTGTTCTGAGTGAGGGAGTTTCTAGGTCAGCACACAATTTTATTTTTGCTTTTCTGAGAGTTTTAGAAAATAACAGCATTTTAAAAAACCATTAACTGTAGGTGGTCATTTTATCATATATTTTTAACAGTCTCATAGCTTGGTATTATCCCTGCATATCTTATACGTTCTAGTGGTGAATTCATACTGCTAAGCCATCAACACTGTAGAGCTAGAAATGAACAAGCCCTAAAAAAATATTTCAGATCCTTCAGACCACCTAGATCCCATATAATTTCATTTGTCAACAAGTTTATTTCATTTTCTCCTGTTTTGAACTCTGAGTAGAAATACTCAAATATGAAGCTGGTGGCTTCCATATCAAGAATAGTGAATCTGTTCCTAATTGTCATCAGGAGGAATTGTCCATGTACTGAACTTACATGAAAAATAAGTTTCAGCATGTTGGACAGCTACTTTGACATCTAAAGTGAATTACAGAACACATTTACCACCCCACAAACAGGGAGCCCTAAACATAAATGCGAATTAATGCCATCTCTGGTGAGCAAAATTCATGGAAGATGTGTTGTGACATGAGACAAAAGTTAAATGATACCCTTAGTTTCCCCTACACAATTTACCTGAGCATCACATCTTATTTCAAATTGGCAAAGGAATACAAATGCCATTACCTTCCAATATTTGCTACCTACTGAAACTAGCACCTTCATCTGAGACTCTTTTCAAACTAGTAACCAATGAAAATACTTTATAATGAAAGTAACAAGAGCCAATGTACCATTTCCACTTAAGGCCCTGACAATCACATTGGCATCTATGCTTTTTGACTTGTCCATAAACTATATGAAGTTAGAGGAGATGTAATATGTCAAACTTGCTGATGATGTTCAATGTTTTGCAGTAGTGAAAATGCAAATGGATTGTGAACTGATTATAAATTGGTAATGGAAATTCAGTGTTTAAAACGTATGAAGTGATACATATTGTCCTTAGTTGGTTTCTTCTGTTATTCTGTCACAATTGAGATGAATTCCCAGGGAAAATGCATATTTTTTGCTAATCGAAATGGCAACCTGAAAGTTTTATTTTAATTAATTTGAATGAACATACATACATACATACATACTATTCTATTTTGGCTTCTATTATGGTATTGTCCCTTCCATTACAACAGCTAAATAAGCAGTAAGTCTAGAGTTCAGAAATTTATTTCTTGCTAGTCTTTCAGTGCTCATTGGTGTCAAACAAGATTCTAAGCAGCTGGACAAGCTGCATGATGAAGCCACAGAAGTTTAAATCCCCATGTGCTATCTAAAGTCTGATTCCCTTTGAGAACATCCACAAAGTGAATTTTGTATACTCGGCTTTTGCTTTTCTTTTTAGAATCGTGTTACAGTTTTGAATTTTTCATCTTGCATGATTCGTTTTCTTCAGTTTCCATTAAAACACACACTCCCGTATATGCTGCCAAGATAAATAGCCACAAGTAGAAACAAATTTCTGGTTTATATCACAAGCTCTTTGTATTTTGCCAGAGTGGGCTTGTACTCAGATACAGTGGGAGCAACCGCCTATTTATCTCTGAATCCAATCCTATTATTTATACCATATTTATCATCCTTTCACCTTGATCTGAAATATGAGGGACTGCTCTAAGTGGATGAGGAATACAGAGGCAACATCACCACAAATACACATGCCCCCTACACTGCAAAATGTGAACTAAAGAAATCAGATTCATAGTTCTCTCTCTGTCAGTATCTCTACCCATGACAAAAATGTAACAGTGTGGTTGTAATAGGCTGCTCTTCTTTTTGCTAGGTTCCAGTTGTCAAATAAACTGAAGCTGGTCATCTGTATGGTAGAAAGCATCACAGAATTACACCGTTGTAAATTGCTAGATGGTAATGAATGCCAACCCAGATATCAGTCCCTTACAGATTAACACACATAATCCATAACATAAACAGAGAATTGGGGTTTGCATTTGCCACAGATACACAATGAACTCTACATGTAAATAGAGGAAAATAAATATTTATTCATGTGTGTAGTTAAATAAAAGTGTTTTAACTACAAAAAGAATATTCAGGAGAAATCATGCAAAATGAAGACTGCACCAAGAAAAAAGTACATTGATGTAAATTATATTTATTTATTTATTTGCAGTATTTATATTCCGCCCCGAAGTATTTATATTCTCACCCCGAAGGGGACTCAGGGCGGATCACATTATACACACATAGGGCAAACATTCAATGCCCATAAACACATCAAACAGAGATCGAGACAAACAGACGCAGAGGCAATTTAACCTTCTCCTGAGGGGATGTTCAATTCTGGCCACAGGGGGGAGCAGCTGCTTCATCATCCACTCTGATGGCACTTCCTCATTCCAAGTCGTAAATCAGTTAAACTTACCTCCCACTTCTATAAGTGGTACCTTATTTCCTACTTGATAGATGCAACTATCTTTCGGGTTGCTAGGTCAGCAATGAGCAGAGGCTATTTTTTATTTTCAATTGACGGGTGCTCACCCTGCCACGGGCTGGCCTCGAACTCATGACCTCATGGTCAGAGTGATTTATTGCAGCTGCTCAACAGCCTGCGCCACAGCCCGGCCATAAAATCAGGAAGAAAACTTTGGTTAGAAAAAGATCATGTGGAGTATGCCACAGCTTTAGTGTCCATTGACATAAATTATTACACTATATTCATTTAAAGGTAAAAGCTATTTCCATTTCTCCCATAAATCCATAGAGGAAGAATAATACACTAATTGCACTATTTATTAATTTTTAATCTATTCATCTCAGAAGGATACCTTTGCCCCTAGAAGCACAAAGGAATTCAGTCATGTCTTGCTGAGATTCCATGCCAGGAGAAAGACAGAATATAAAATAAACAAATAAATGCCCCAGCAATTTCACAGTGTTGTTGTTACATCAAGTCCATTTGTACAAACTGAGGCACATTCTTACTTTTTGTCTATGATGGAAACTAGGAGTGTGCGCAATATCAGCTCAGTGATCTATATTTGGTGGACTTGGCTAAAATAGGCAGCCAAATCCCTGGATACGAAGTGGGTGGGTGGGGCAGCTAGGGACTGGCAATAATGGGACACCATCAGCTGTATTCAGCTGCCACATATGAAGAGCAGCCACATGCATGAGGGGGGATGTCCTCCCCCACCTTTGTGTTGCCAGAGCCAATCAGAAAAAGAAAAGAGGATCACATGTTTTGGCAAAGCTGTTCTATATATACAGGGCAAGTTCTAACATTTTTTAGTTGTGTCGTGGCATTTGAGAGGGAGAAATTGCTCTCTGTGTCTCTCAATGCTGCTGCTCTAGTACTGAAAGGGGTGATTTGGGCGTCCCCCAGACATTTATACATTACCCGAGTTCGCCAAGCCGCTATGAGACCACCACTCAAGAGCCCAAAATAGTTGAGGACAAAACACCTTTATTAGGTAGCTACCGACAGACAGGGCAACATGGGCTGTTGCTGATCCAAACTGTCTGTCCAGAGCTAATCAGCCCCGGACAATATATACCCTACTTGTTTACTACATTTCTAGTTCCCCTTTCTGGGCTAGATTTACTGGAAATCCCCCAGTTCAGTTTGTGGTTAGCTAGCTACATCCTGCCTTGTCAACAACTCCAGGATGTGCTAACCACAAGCTTTATTGAAACTGATTCTTGCTAAACTTAGAACACACCCTCCAAAACAGCAAGTTGCAAACTTTTATCTTTAATTCAGAGGGGAGACTGATCCTCTAAGTTCAAAGCAGACAGGCAATTCTAAAATGGAGTCACTTTGGCTCAGTGACCCCTTCATTCCCCCGTTTTTTCATGTAACCAAGAAAGACAATTTCTTGGTTGCACAGGTGTCCAATTACAGTGGGGTATTCCAAGGTATTCAGCTGTATGTAACATGTTGAACTTTTCTGGGCTGAGTGAAAGTAGCAGAGATCAGTTTCGCCATCATGTTTCTCAAGCACGACATAATACATGGCAAAAGAAACAAAGCAAGAATCATGATTTGTAACATGACAAATAATATTTTGATGAGGTCTCTCAGCCACCCAATCCACAAGGTAATCAGCGAACCTGTTCTAAATCCTTCTCCCTCAGTTAGATATCAGGACCATAGCCACGTTTTTCATCATAAGCTCTTTTAGGCCTGTTTCACCGGTCTGTTGCTTCCAATGCCTGCAGGGGCTACTCTCGCGGGTGTATCTCAATATTGGTGGGGACTAGGGTACCAATGGTGCAAGTACCAACCCAAAGTGGAGGCAAGACTTTACCTCCCCACTTCCCACATATCCAGAAATACCCCGGAGGCAATCCTCCCATGGCATGGTTATCAAGCAATATGCCGGGCCTTGGCCTTTCAGGAATTTGGTATTCCATTGGGAAGTTTCCTCGCGTCCGGACCAGATCTTGTCGTGGTGGAGGTACAGCTCCCGCCACAGGTGGCTGAGTTGCTGCACGAGGCAGCTCCGACCCGGGCTTAACCACATATCGTGCCGAACGAGAAGGTGGTTTCTTACCATCACCCTCTGGCAAGGAAGCTTGCCTTCTTGATTTTTTTTCCAGGTGACCATCTCTCTGTGGCTATTCAACTCTCATGAATATGTTGTCATAATATACAGGGAGAGTGAGATTACAATGAGGGTAATCTCCTACTTCTATGAGATTGGCTTGGGGGAAGTTTTTATGATCAATTTCTGAGATCCCATCTGTGGATCGTGTCAAACAGGCTGATGCGGTTGGTGCAGAATCATCAAGGGCCAATAAAAATTGAGCCGAATCAGTCAACCCCTCTTCACCAGCATGCGTCCAAGGTGTGAACAATTTCCATCCAGATACGTCCAGCATTGGTCCTGCAGTCTTTCACCTCTGCTTCTTCGACTATATCTTTAATTAATTGGTGGAACATATTCTTGTCCCATCCCATCTGAGTCTGCACCAATGGCATCATGACCAACATTAAAAGCACAATTGTGTCCTCATCTTTACACTTGTGTTTGTCCTCAACATTACAGCACAGAGCACAAAAACAGAATATAATACAACCCACAAATCCCCACACCCAAAACCCAGTGTCCATTCGGTCTTTTGGGACACTCTCGGAAGTGTACCCTCCTTCCTTCTTCAAGGCGGTTCTAGGTAACCTGACCTCTGGGGCTAGCTCTAGGTAGCTTCGGGCCCCTCCTCTTCAGGGCAGCTCTTGGTAGCTTGACCCTTAGGGTGTGTGAATTTGAGTGGATTGTCCTTACGCAGGTTTACCTTCCAGATGTCAGGGTCTTTGGTGGTGTAGTCCTTTTTTTTTATGCAGGTGTAATGTACCCCCGGCTCCACATCGCTTAACTTCACAGTAGTAAGAGTTATTTGGACCATCTCCAGTGGTTCCTTCCACCTTGGCCGAGGGGATCATACTTCCAATCTTTCAAGCAAACCTAGTCTCCTGTTGAGAAAAACATGTAGCGCAGTAACAGGGAAAGGGATAACGCAGCATTTCAGTATGTTTATACAGTTTGTTTAACACCATATTCAGAATTTGGACCTCTTTTATCAATTTCTGTTTCCCCAATTCATGTATGTCTCATTGCAGAGGTCTAATTCTCAGAGGGGGTCTTCCATACAACAATTCATAAGGTTGGCAAAAACCTGGTACTTTCATACATGTTGGTTAACAACCTGTCCAAAGATTGGACTTTTTTTTTTTCAGAGCCCTGTTCATTCTTTTACCCAAAGATTAGGGTCAATTACAATGCAATTTCCAAGCGGTGCCTCCCACCTGGGCTAGGCACCCAAGGACCTGGTGAACAAAGGCCGCGGGCCTCTGCCACCTGGTGACCAAATGACTGAGCCATTGTCACCCCAATGTGTAGAGCATCCCGTGCCCAGGGATTGCATCCCTTGACAAGGCACGCCTGACCTCTACAACTCTTTCAGCGGTGGTTGGAATCCACCCTGAATACTCCAGACCCTTGGCATCTTCGGCGAAATCAACTACTAAGGACTCAAAAGATTTAAAGGGTGTTGTTTACAAATTTCACATCCTGGGGCAGCAGCTCCGGCCAAGGCCTGCAAGCCATCCACCCAGAGCTGCCCCTCCAAGAGTGAAGCTATTCCAATTGCACCTAAATGGGTTTGTCTACTAATTTCTTTAATAATTTCCATCCCAAAGCTTTTGGGACATAAATTTTCTCATTGGGTAAGATAAAAACCTTATCCTTCCATCTTTCCCTTTCTGCTAGGGCCCACTCCTTCTCTTGTGCAGAGTAAGTCATGGACTCTATTACGGGCGTAACATCCAGTTGTAAAATTGCTTCTTCTGATGTGCTTTCATCTGCTGCTTTCCTAGCTTGTTGGTCTGCCAGGCGATTTCCCTGTGTTACCTGATCCTCACCATACTGATGTCCTTTGTAATGCATGACTGCTATCTCTTTTGGTTCCCATACTGCATTTAAAAGTTGCAAAATTTCTGTTGCATTTTTGATCTGCTGTCCTGCAGAGGTCAGCAGTCTCCTTTCCTTATAAATGGCTCCGTGGGCATGCAAAGTGGTGAAGGCATATTTTGAGTCAGTATAAATGTTGACTCTTTTTCCTTTAGTCAATTGGGGGGGCTCTTATCAGAGCAATCTACTCGACCCGCTGTGCGGAAGTCCCCGGAGGCAACCCCTTTGCCTCTAGGGTCTCCCCATTGCTATTCACCACTGCATACCCCGCTCTCCTTTCGGAACCAACCACACGACTTGACCCATCTGTGAAAAGCACCCATTCCGGAGTTTGTAGTGGCAGATCTTTGAGATCTGGCCTACTTGAATACACTTCATCCATCACTTCTAAACAATCATGCTGCATCAATTCTCCTTCTTCCACTGGCATCAAGGTAGCTGGGTTCAAAGTGGCACACACTGACAATTTAACCTGTGGATTGTCTACCAACATGCTCTCATACTTAAGCATTCGGCTATTGGTGAGCCAATGGTGTCCCCTTTGTTCCATTAAAGTCACTACTGCATGGGGACATTTTAAAATCACAGGCTGCCCTAAGGTCAGCTTGTTTACTTCTTCCACAAGAACCGCAGCAGCCGCTACAGCTCTCAAGCATGAAGGCCATCCACAGGCCACATTGTCTAATTGCTTAGACAAATAAGCCACCGGCTGAGTCAACACTCCTACAGCCACTCCTTTGCGTTCTCCTACATACATACATACATACATACATACAATGCTGGGGCAAACATCAAAGCTTTCTTCAATTGCTCAAACGCATCTTGCTGTTCAGTTCCCCACGCCAAGGGGTCTCCTGACTTCCCTTTGGTAGCCTCGTGGAGGGGTTTGGCATATAGTCCGAAGTTCGGAATCCTTATACGACAAAACCCTGCCTCTCCCAGGAATTCTCTAACCTGTTTCCTAGTCCGGGGGGTAGGGATGGAGCAAATGGCTTCTTTGCATTCCACCTCTAGCCTCCGGAGACCTTTTTTTCCAAACGAAATCCCATGCACTTAACACTGGCTGAGCCTTTTTCCCAAAACCTTGTAACCTTTATCACTAAACAAAACTATAACAAAGCCTTAGTTCCTCTCAAACATTCTTCTCTACTATCTGTTCAAAGAACACGCAACAAACAAAGCATCTTAGGTTATAATGACACAAAACCACACTGGTCCCACAAAACTCACAAAACACACCTTGAGTCTGGATAGGGGAGGTCTTGCCTTCCCCTTTTCCTTTCCATTAGGATGCCAATTTCCATTTGGGAACCACCTGTAACTATAACTCTATTCCTTCCAGTCATCCCATTGTTTTCTGCCATACACTAACATTCTTCCACCCATTCTGGATCCTTTCGCACAACCTCACACAGATACACAAACTCTTAAACTCTTAAAGTGTAAACAGGATCAAGTGAACCTTCGGAAAGTCACTGGGGAGTGAAGGGGAATGAGGGCCACTCTATCTCACGCGACACACGCAACTTGCATGCCTTTATTCCTTTCTATTATCCGCCTGCAAAGCTTCCAATAAGCTGTAGTGTCATGCACTTTATGTTCTTCTCATACACACACAAATAACAGCCATATACATTTTCATACACTCATGCATTTTCACTCTTGTAGGGCACAATGCCTCAGCTCCCTTTCTGTTCATTTTATATAGATATTCCTGGAAACTCAAATCCATCATCTTCTCTCAGAAAAACCAGCCCATGCTTCATCCAATGCAGGATCAACCAATCCAATTGCAACCGGACCCCTACTGGGCTGGTTAACAGCTCCACGGTTCTGTCTCCTTCCTTTCCAACTTCCACTTCCATTTTGCACTTTCCTATTCTGTCCTCCTCCAAGATCCACCTTACAATCCGCCGCCCAGTGCCTTTGCTTGTGGCACCGTGCGCATTTATTCTTTCCAAGCTCATGCCCTAACACAGCGGCTATAACCTTGGCCCTACGAGACACCGCTGCCTCTTCCCGTTTGGCTTGCACCACCTCCCGGGACAAATAAACCTGGTTTGCAATCTCCAAAATCCTTTCCAAAGTCAAGTGAGCCAAACCAGCATCTTTCTGTAACTTTCTCCGTATGTCTGGGCTGCACTGGCTAGAGAAAACACTCTTCAACACTATCTTTCCTGCCGCCTGATCCCTCTGATCATCCATGTCATATGGAGAAAACTTTTCAAACGCTTCCCTGAGCCTTTCTAGAAATGCTACTGGACTTTCATTCTGCTCCTGCTCCATCTGGTAGATCTTTCTCAAATTTGGAACTCTTGGAGTCCCTTTTTCCAGGGCACAAACATTCAGGTTCTGATACAGCCTCAATGAGTTTCTACCATTTGCTGTACTCAGATCCCCTTGAGGGTCTACTCTCACTGGGAACACTCTCTCTTGGTATACATCCACAACATCCAAACTTCCAAACAGTGCACCGAGCACAAACACAAACCAAATACAGCATCCAAACCTCCAAACACAAACCCAAACCAAACACAGCATCCAAACCTCCAAACAAGGCACCATTCCTGCCTCGGCTGTGTACTCCTTCAATTGCTCAAAGTTATTCAACATACATCGGAGGGGGGTCATTGGCCCTCCTGTCCCTTTCGATTCTTTCCCACCCATTGGGGTACGCGGATTTGACCCTGGCCCGCACAGCCGGAAGATCAACGGTCTTCCTCCGCTTTCCCACTGGACGTGAAAGATTATTTTCTTAGTGGAGTATGTCCCCAGACCGTGGTCGGACCATCCTTGCACGTCTTGCTACTAGGGCCTGCCTCCGGACCTGGTCGGATTCCCCTTGCAGGTCTTTCCCAGAGCTCTCTTCCCTTTGGGGTTCTCTTGGTTCCCAAGGGATTCCTACGGGACCCCGAACTGCTTCTACAATTTAAAACTCTCCCTCCCCGCAATGCTAAACAACAAGCGGTTTTAAGAGGTATACTTGCCTAATTTCGTTCCGTCCCGCGGCGGCCGGCCGACTTTCCCAGCGGTGGTTGTCTCACAACTTCTGTTTTGGAGGAGAGCACGCCTTTCCTTCGCTCGGGTGCCGCGAAGGGAACCACCGGTCTTTACCTCTATTTAGAGGCCGTGCGCACGTCTCGGCGCGGACCGTACGCAGCACCCCGGAAGGGGAAGTGGACACGCCTTGCTCCCAAGAGCAGCTCTTGAGTGGGCTACAACGGAACCTTGGCAAAACACTAGAAATCCCAAAATTCCGAAATCCCGGACCGGCCCCCAGAAATGAAAGGGGTGATTTGGGCGTCCCCCAGACATTTATACATTACCCGAGTTCGCCAAGCCGCTATGAGACCACCACTCAAGAGCCCAAAATAGTTGAGGACAAAACACCTTTATTAGGTAGCTACCGACAGACAGGGCAACATGGGCTGTTGCTGATCCAAACTGTCTGTCCAGAGCTAATCAGCCCCGGACAATATATACCCTACTTGTTTACTACATTTCTAGTTCCCCTTTCTGGGCTAGATTTACTGGAAATCCCCCAGTTCAGTTTGTGGTTAGCTAGCTACATCCTGCCTTGTCAACAACTCCAGGATGTGCTAACCACAAGCTTTATTGAAACTGATTCTTGCTAAACTTAGAACACACCCTCCAAAACAGCAAGTTGCAAACTTTTATCTTTAATTCAGAGGGGAGACTGATCCTCTAAGTTCAAAGCAGACAGGCAATTCTAAAATGGAGTCACTTTGGCTCAGTGACCCCTTCAGTACTAGCTCTAGTAGCTACTTGAGAATTGGGACACTGTTGGACTGGTGCAGGATACACACACACAAGCCAGAAGGTAGGGCTGGGAAGGGTATAGCGAAGAGTCTGAGAGTCAAAGAAGTGAAAGGGCTTTTTATTTTTGGGGGGGAGAACAACTTACCCTGTTTCCCCGAAAATAAGACATCCCCAGAAAATAAGACCTAGTAGAGGTTTTGCTGAACTGCTAAATATAAGGCCTCCCCCGAAAGTAAGACCTAGTAAAGTTTTTGTTTGGAAGCATGCAGGATCGGTAAATGTACATACCATAGATGGTTGTAAATGGAAATAAAGGTAGTAACAAGAAATAATAATAATATAATAATAACTTTATTCTTGTATTCCACCTCTATCTCCCAGAAGGGACTCAGGGCACCTTGTACACGGACAAGCCCAACAACAACATAAATTTACATACAAACAGAAATTTAAAACAGTAATTTAAAAACAGTATAGCAATAAAATATAATATAGAAATTCTTGAAAGGATTCACAGTTTGGTTATGCTAGTTTGTGATGACAACTACTGTTCAGTAGATAATAAATGTTCATTTTTAAAAAATTCAACCATAAATGTGAATTCTTCTTTGTGGAAAAATAAGACATCCCCTGAAAATAAGACCTAGCGCATCTTTGGAAGCAAAAAATTAATATAAGACACTGTCTTATTTTCGGGGAAACAGGCTAGGTTGCTGGTGCAGGATGGAAGTCAGAAGGTAAGGCTGAGGAAATTCTCCCCATGAGAACTCACAGTCTGGAACTCCTCCAACAACTATCATGTCAGACTACACAGAGAAGCCATTGAAATCCACAAGCATGTGGACAACTTCAACAGAAAGGAGGAAACCATGAAAATGAACAAAATCTGGCTACCAGTATTAAAAAACTCAAAAATCAGAACAGTAAATAAGAAGCAACACTCTGAAAACAGAGGAGTTCCAGACATGAATCAACCAGCTAATGACTCTGAACAAAGGATGCCCCCAGGCAGGAAGAATCCAGGAGATGAAGCTATTCAATGCTAATTAAGGTGATTAACTACAACATTCACACTGGCCTCCAACTGACAAGAGTTCTTCTCTCACCCTGGACTTTCCACAGATATATATAAACTGTCCTTGCTTAGTTTCTCCATACCTCACAACCTCTGAGGATGCCTGCCATAGATGTGGGCGAAATGTCAGGAGGGAATATTTCTGCACCATGGCCATACAGCCCGGAAAACATACAACAACCCTGTGATCCCGGCCATGAAAGCCTTCGACGACACTTATCTTGTTAGTTCACCATTTTGACTCTCTTTCTCTGCAATTTTTTTCTGGCTCCTGTGTGTGTGTGTGCTGTGGAAAGTCAGAAGCCTAGACTATTTTTCCTCCAGATCTCTCCATGCCAAAGAAACATAAAAATCCCCCCACTTCAGGCATGCAAATGAAGGGCAAGAATAGCTGACCAGTCAAATGTCAAGATCCTGCGGATGAGCTCTCTCTTACTGTGCAAATGCTTCCAAAGCACCATGGAGTTGATAGTGAGGCAGTCATCTCTCACTGAAGTCAAATCTGGCCACCTGATTTTAATGAACTGCAGAGGAGAAACAAGACACAGAAGTAGGTGTCCAATATGATACAGAATAGTACTGGCCCCCAGAAACACAACACACAACCCACCAGGCATGTTAGATACACTGGAGAATTGGCCAGTGAACCTACCAGTTGAATACAAGGGGCACATGGGCTCCCTCACATCAGTAATAGCCAGACACTCTGGGACTTGGGCTTATTTCATCCAGTAGCACTCAATAAACACACAGAACCCCAAAAGCAGTAGGCACTACCATAGTCAGCTTTGTGATCCACAGTCAGTTTGTGGTCCACAATGGGTTTAGACATGCCTTGTACAAGAAACCATACTTCTGCCAGGTGGAGTAAGACATGGATGCCATGCCAGCTGTGGAACAGGCACTGTTCTGTACAAGCAAAGGCTCTGTCAGGTCCCTGGCTGCTGGGCACCAATAACCTTACACAGAGGCCAGTCTCTATCTAATATCTTTATTAAGGAAATATATAAAAGCAATAAAAACAAGTGAAGAATATAGTTCAGAAGCAGACCTTTCAAATGAGGTCAAATATAGTCCAAAAATGTATTGTCCAATAAATGATATTAGAGTTCAAAGTTTTAATCCACTTGACCGAAACACACACTATTGCCAAGCAATAGTGTGGGGAAATGACAGAGTCTTAGAGTCCAATGAAGCTTGACAACAAGGCTGGAAATAAACTTGATTCTTGACTAGATCCGTGACTGGAGACAAGGCAAAACATGAAGCATGAAGCAGGGTCCGTGGTAAAAACGCAAGGCAGGGCAAGGCTTGAAGCTAGATCCGGAAAGCAAGGAACTGGGATTACGAAGTCCACACACGATCTCTCTCCTCAAGCTGATCAATTGACTCCGCAAAGAATCCCTTGCGCCAAACACCTATATTGGGTCTCGTTTTCCCGCCAACAGAACTCTTTCCCTAGAGAACGAGAAGCGAAACCCAACTCTGTCCAGATGTGTGACTCCTTAGAATTTCCCAAGGGAAGCAGGCCTAATCAGCTTGATGTTTGGCAGCTAAGCGTAAACTCCTCCGTTGGGCTTCTCTGACTCCCCTTTCTCTAGAATAAGATTCCTTCCTGGGAAACAGAGGGGAGTTCTGCCCAAGGCCTGTTTGGCTGAATTCTTGAGGGCAAACATCAACATCCTGCAGGTGAAGGGACTTCGGCTCTTGCTGAACCGGTGAAAACCCCATGTTTTCCTCTTCGTCTGCCACAATAGTACTAGGAACAGGACTACAAGGCCCATGAGTCATCACACTATCCCCTCTCCCAAGGCCCCCCTCATTCAGGGCCCCTCTCCGAGAGTCGCGGGGCCGCGGCTTGGTAGGGTAGGCTTGATGGAAGCGGCGGACTAAGTCGGGGGCATGGACTGTGGAAGCGTCTTCCCAGGAGCGTTCTTCGGGACCAAAACCCACCCAGTCAATGAGATACTGAAGGCGGCGGCGATGGAAGCGAGAATCCAAAATGTCCTGAACCTCGAACTCCTCCTCTCCGTCCACTAGAACAGGGGCGGGGGGCGGCCGGCTCGCGTCGGGACGTACACCATCCGCCGGAAGGAGCAGGGAACGGTGGAACACCGGATGAATGCGCATGGAGCGCGGAAGTTGGAGTTTGAAAGTCACGGGGTTAAGTTGCGCCACCACTGGGTAGGGACCAATGAAACGGGCATCTAACTTCCGGCAGGGACGGTGGGAGGGCAAAAAGCGAGTGGACAACAGAACCCGATCTCCTACCTTGATCTCAGGGCCCGGCTGGTGATGGCCGTGAGCGTGGCGTTTGTAGTCCTCCTTGGCTTGATCCAGTTGCTGGTGCAAGAGTTCTTCTACTGCTGTGAGTTCCTGCAGCCAGTCCTCCGCTGCAGGGACTTCTGAGGTTTCAATGACAGAAGGAAAGAAACGTGGATGGAAACCATAGTTTGCAAAGAACGGGGTTTCTTTAGTTGAAGCCTGGACACCATTGTTGTATGCAAACTCTGACAGAGGTAATAGGGAAGCCCAATTGTCCTGTTGGTAGTTTACATAACAGCGAAGATATTGTTCCAAAGTGGCATTGGTGCGCTCAGTTTGTCCATCTGTTTGGGGATGGTGAGCTGAAGATAAATGAGAGTCTATGCCCAATAGTTTTTGTAGTGCTTTCCAGAAACGAGAGGTGAATTGAGATCCACGGTCAGTGACTAAACTCTTGGGCAGTCCATGTAGTCGGAAAACATGTTGAAGGAATAAATCTGCAGTCTCTTTGGCCGTGGGGAGGCCATCGCAGGGAATGAAATGGGCCAACTTGGTAAAAAGGTCCACCACTACTAGAATCGTGGTGAATCCAAGGGAGGGTGGTAAGTCAGTGATAAAATCCACGGAAATTATCTCCCATGGGCGAGAAGGAGTGGGAAGGGGATGCAGTAGCCCTGACGGCTTCTCCCTTCGTGTCTTGGAACGCTGACATACCGGACAGGTATTGACATATTTCTCCACATCCTTGCGGATCTTGGGCCACCAGAAATCTCGCAGGATCAAGTGCATGGTTTTAAATAGCCCAAAATGTCCTGCTGGTTTGCTGTCATGACACAGATGAAGTGCTTTCTCTCTGCCGGGACCTGGAGGAATGTAAACATGATTCCTGTAGCATAGTAGCCCGTTTTTAAGTGAGAATGGGAAGCGTAGTCCTTGGCGAATCTGTTCTTGAGCCCAGGCATCTGTCTGTTGACTGGCTCTAATTTCTTGAGTGAAAAGGGATTCTGGGTTAGAGAGAGTTGGTTCAATTGAAGTGGATTTGGTGTTTCCCACTGTGAGCGTGGCAAAGTTTTCGGGTTGCAGCAATCAAGATTCTGAGGTCTCTCTGCGTCCTGCAGCATACTCTGGTTTCCGTGATAGAGCATCTGCTTGCTTGGTCTGAGCCGGGGTCACATAATGGATCTGGAAGTCAAAACATTCAAAGAACAAAGCCCAGCGCTGCTGCCTTTGATTTAACTTTCGTGCGGTCCTTAGGTGCTCCAAATTTCGATTATCAGAATGAACTTCAATGGGAAATTTGGCCCCTTCCAACCAATGTCTCCAATTTTCAAAAGCTGCTTTTATGGCCAAAAGTTCTTTCTCCCAAATAGTGTAATTTCTCTCTGGGGCTGTTAGTTGACGGGAGTAATAGGCACAAGGATGAAGATGTTCTCCCACTGGTTGCATGAGTACAGCCCCAATTGCCACATCGGAGGCATCAGCCTGCACAACAAAAGGGGTTTTAGGATCAGGGTGCTGTAGAATTGGCTGGGTCGTGAATAACTGCTTTAGCTGGTGGAACCCTTTCTCTGCTTGCTCCGTCCAGCGGAAAGGCTGTTTCCCTCGGATGCAGCTGGTGATTGGGTCAGACCAGCGAGCGAAGTCTGGGATGAATTTGCGGTAGTAGTTTGCAAACCCCAAGAAGCGTTGTACTTCCTTTTTGTTGGTTGGCGCCCACCATTCCAATACTGCTGAAACTTTTGCCGGGTCCATGGAGAGCCCTAGTGGCGAGACACGGTATCCCAGGAAGTCTACCTCTTGCAAATCAAAGGCGCATTTCTCTAACTTGGCATATAGTCCATGATCCCGCAATCGTTGTAGCACCATTCTGACGTGTTGCTCGTGTTCCGATTGTGATCTAGAAAACACCAAAAAATCGTCGAGGTATATGATCAAGAACTGATCTAGATAGTCCTGGAAGATATCGTTGACAAAATGCTGGAATGTTGCGGGAGCTCCGGATAATCTGTAATTCATGACTAGGGACTCAAATAATCCGAATTTGGTCTGGAAGACGGTTTTCCATTCGTCCCCTTCTCTTATGCGAACTAGATTGTAAGCCCCGCGGAGATCCAGCTTGGTGTAAACCTTGGCCCCTCGGAGCCGGTCTAATAGGTCCGAGATCAGAGGCAGGGGGTAGCGGTTCCGCTTCGTGATATTGTTCAATGCTCTATAGTCCACAACCAAGCGTAGGTCCCCTGACTTCTTTTTCACAAACATCACTGGGGAAGCAGCTGGGGATTGAGAGGGTCTGATGAACCCCTTGCGGAGGTTTGACTCTATAAACTCCCTGAGAGCTTCTTGCTCTGGTTCAGTCAGGGAGTAGAGGTGTCCTCGCGGAATTGGGGCCCCCTCCACCAGGTCAATGGCACAGTCATAGGGTCTATGTGGGGGTAGTTTCTCGGCTTCCTTTTCATTGAAAACATCCCAAAAGTCCGAATATTTCTTGGGCAAGGTGATGATGGGCTCTGTGTCTGTGGCATGGCAGACCTTGGCTACTAGACAATGGTTTTGGCAATATCTTGAGGCGAACTGCAGTTCTCTGTTGGACCAGGAGATGTTTGGGTCGTGGAGTGTCAGCCATGGAATACCCAAAATCACAGAGAAGTGGGGAACCTCGGTAACGAAGAAGGAGATTTCTTCCATGTGTTCCCTTATCCACATCCTGGTAGGCTCAGTCCATTGGCTTACTGGACCTGTCTTCAGGGGTCGGCCGTCTATGGCCTGCACCACCCGGGCATTCTTGAAATCATGATATTGTAATCCCAGAGAGTCAGCATACTCTCTATCGATGAAATTGTTTGTTGCCCCTGAGTCTATCATGGCATGGATCATGACAGGTCCCTTTTTCGCTGACCACAGCGTGACCACCAGGAGAAATAGGACCCCCGTTTGCGGCTCTTGAGTGGAGTTTTTGACCGGGTTGGCGAGCCTCTCTACGCCCGGTCGCTGGCTTCCCCCGCCGGCTTCGCTCCAGCCGCCTTGGCCGCCTCCGCCTCCGCGGAGGACGCCGCCGCCAGACGGGCGGCAGGCTTCTTTTTGGCTGGGCATTCTCTGGCGAAGTGGCCCCCATTCCTGCAGTACCAACACAGATTCAAACGTTGGCTGAGGGCCTTTTCAGCAACATCTAGTCTGGGGCGCACATTGCCCAACTGCATCGGCTCCTCCTCGCTTCCCATGGGGTTTGGGGCTGGCGGTGGGGTTCTCCATATTGGACGGGGCTGAACGCTGGTAGAAGTGGGGGGCTTTACTCCAGCTCTTCCACTCTGCCCTCGGAGCCACTGTTTTTTGTTGGCAAGCAGGACTTCAGCTCGTAAACACTGGTTGATGAGTCTCTCAAGAGTCCCTGGGGGATCCACCTTAGAGATTTCTTCCTGCATATCGATGTTGAGGCCCTCGCGAAACTGTCCTCTGAGGGCTATATCGTTCCAGCCGGTGTTCTGAGCCAGCACCCGGAACTCGGCTATGTACCGGGACAAGGGCCTGTCCCCTTGGAAGAGACGCCGGAGTTTATGGCCGGCTGCCTCCTCGTTGTCCTCGATCCCCCAGGTCTTTCTAAGGTGGTTCAAGAAATTTTGCGCGGTGTTTAGATGCGTGGAACCCGCATCGTACAACGCCGTCGCCCAAGTGGCCGCAGGCCCATCTAGGAGACTGAAGATCCACGCCACCTTGACATCTTCTTGGGGGAACTCGGCTTGGCGGGCTTCTAAGTATGCCTGACACTGGCGACGGAAGACATGAACCTTGGAGGCTTCTCCAGAAAACTTGGTTGGTAGCGCTAGGGCAGAGAGTTGGGCTCCACGTTCCTTCAAGCCCCGTATTTCTCCCTCCTGCGTACGGAGTGTGTCCCGGATCCGATTGAATTCTTCTTGGGAAATGGTGTAACTGGGTGGTTGAGCGTCCGCTCCGGTTCCTGTAGACATTCTGGCCTTAGGTTGTTTGGTGCTTAGGGTGGCGGAGTCAAACTGTCAGGTCCCTGGCTGCTGGGCACCAATAACCTTACACAGAGGCCAGTCTCTATCTAATATCTTTATTAAGGAAATATATAAAAGCAATAAAAACAAGTGAAGAATATAGTTCAGAAGCAGACCTTTCAAATGAGGTCAAATATAGTCCAAAAATGTATTGTCCAATAAATGATATTAGAGTTCAAAGTTTTAATCCACTTGACCGAAACACACACTATTGCCAAGCAATAGTGTGGGGAAATGACAGAGTCTTAGGGTCCAATGAAGCTTGACAACAAGGCTGGAAATAAACTTGATTCTTGACTAGATCCGTGACTGGAGACAAGGCAAAACATGAAGCATGAAGCAGGGTCCGTGGTAAAAACGCAAGGCAGGGCAAGGCTTGAAGCTTGATCCGGGAAGCAAGGAACTGGGTTTACGAAGTCCACACACGATCTCTCTCCTGAAGGTGATCAGTTGACTCCGCAAAGAATCCCTCGCGCCAAACACCTATATTGGGTCTCGTTTTCCCGCCAACAGAACTCTTTCCCTAGAGAACGAGAAGCGAAACCCAACTCTGTCCAGATGTGTGACTCCTTAGAATTTCCCAAGGGAAGCAGGCCTAATCAGCTTGATGTTTGGCAGCTAAGCGTAAACTCCTCCGTTGGGCTTCTCTGACTCCCCTTTCTCTAGAATAAGATTCCTTCCTGGGAAACGGAGGGGAGTTCTGCCCAAGGCCTGTTTGGCTGAATTCTTGAGGGCAAACATCAACATCCTGCAGGTGAAGGGACTCCGGCTCTTGCTGAACCGGCGAAAACCCCATGTTTTCCTCTTCGTCTGCCACAATAGTACTAGGAACAGGACTACAAGGCCCATGAGTCATCACAGGCTCTATGCCTGAAAACCTGGCTCTTCCAACAGGCTTTTGGCGCTTGACTTCCATAGCAAAGGATTGACCTGTTGCCCATTTTTATTTTTATTACATTTTATTCCTTTAGCTGGCCATAGTCTCCTTTATTTATGCCTTCCCCCAGCACTTTAATGGGACAATGGTTTTGTATCATCCTCTCCCCGACTGTATCTGACACTACTAGCTCTTTTATGGCCCAGTTCTTTTTAGGAGCCAACCCAGGACTTTATTAAGCATGTTTGTTTTATGTGACCTCATTTGTTTTATGACTTGCTTTATTGTTGATTGATTTGTTTTATTGTTGTATTTTTATATTGTCTGTTTTGCCTGGGCTTGGCCCCATGTAAGCCACCCCGAGTCCCCTCGGGGAGATGGGGCGGGGTATAAAATTATTATTATTATTATTATTATTATTATTATTATTATTATTAAAAGTATGACACAGCAACAAGATAGATATACTGGATTTCATTTCACAGAATCACAAGTCGAACACTTCCCAAGTGTCTAGGACTGTGTGATGTATTTTCAGATGATGCGCGCAGTTCCCAGTAGGGTGGCCTTTTATAGTTGGCAGATCGTAATTTTGTCAATGTCTATTGTTTCCAAATGCCAGCTGAGATCTTTTGGCACAGCACCCAGTGTGCCTATCACCACCGGGACCACCTGTACTGGTTTCTGTCAGAGTCTTTGAAGTTCAATCTTGAGGTCCTGATAGCGGCTGAGTTTTTCCTATTGTTTTTCGTCAATGCGACTGTCACCTGGGATGGCAACATCAATGATCCAAGCTTTTTTCCTTTCCACAACTGTGATGTCTGGTGTGTTGTGTTCCAGAACTTTGTCAGTCTGGATTCGGAAGTCCCACAGTATCTTTGCATGCACATTCTCCAATACTTTTGCAGGTTTGTGATCCCACCAGTTCTTTACTGCTGGGAGGTGGTACTTGAGGCATAAGTTCCAATGAATCATTTGGGCCACATAGTTGTGCCTCTGTTTGTAGTCTGTTGTTGCTGTTGTTGCTGTTGTTGTTGTTGTTGTTGTTGTTGTTATTATGCCTGATGTGGAACAGTGCCCATGTCCAGCTATGGAGGCTATACCTTCTGCAATAGGCCTCACTACACCATACCTGTAGAGACATGATCCCAGCACAAGGCACTGCTCTTTTGGAGGGAAAAACTAAGAATTTCATCTCTATTCCAGGCCAAAGATGGGTGCCTTTCACCGCCTCTCCCTGTGGTTACATATATATTTTTTCTTTCTGAGGAAAAGAACTAAATATTTGGACATGTGACCATCTCAAGGTAATGAGTAAATAAATTTTGTGTCTTTTCTTTTTGGCACCAGCAGCCTCAAAAAGTAGGGAGAAACATTGGAGCCAGAACAAGTCTTCAATCCATTCCCCCTCCCTATTTTATTTCCTTTCCTTTCCTTTCCTTGCCAGAAGCATACAATTACACACTATTGTGTATTTCACTTCCCTGGGAATGGCTGAATCTGTCTTTTTTATGGAACCATTCAAGAATGCATGATGCATTTCTACTGCAGTGGCAAATGAGGGACGGACACCTCTTCCTTTCATTTTTCCCCACTGAAAGGAGCTGGTCGAGGGCGCACACATCACTTTTGGAGAAAATGAAAAAGGATTGCTTCATGGTTTAGATGCATTGTGCTTGAATAAGTTTAAAAGAGTCAGAAAGTGGAGGTGAACGAAAAGCAAACTTTTAAGTAAATAAGGACAGAGATAAGCATGTGGCTCCTACTTAGATTTTCTAAAGCAGCCCTCTTGCTTGACAGTACTGACACCTTCTAAAATACGAAGAAGAGCTCTTCACTTGGAAAGCAGACTAAAACCTTTTTATTCAGGCAGGCTTTTACAGATCAAGGTGTTTAAGATCTAGTCAGGAGGTCCTGTGGTTTTTAACAGTTCTGATGGTTTTTACTGAACATTTTAGTGCTGTTTGTGTTTAATTCTATTTTAATGATTGCATTTTTGTATATTTTAAATTGTATATTAATGCTTTAATGTCAAGCTGCTTTGAGTTCCCTTTGGGGAGATAAAGCAGGGTATAAATAAATATAATAATAATGCTACTAATAAATGAAGCTTGTTCTATTTTGTAATAATAAGAGTTTATTTCTATCATTATTTCAGCATTCCACACTTACGCTTGGTTTCCAGAGTTCTTTAGAAATTGAAAGACAGTAAAAATAGAAATAGGATCTTCTTGTCATTCTCAAGCAAAGAAAACCTTCTTGTCATTCTCAAGTTCTCAAGCTGTGTACAACACATGCTCCCCTTTCTTCCTGCTACCTAAAGCATCGTGTTTCAATCTGAACACAGATGTTGGGAGGAAATTGGAATGAAAATGAAGAAAATGGTTTGACAAGATTCAATGAAACTCTTTCAATGTAAGCAAGTCTATTTGCTCTTGGACTTATTTCATCAGGAGTGATGAGTGTCATATCTTTCTTACTGAAGATATAATGAGCTGAGCTTTGATGTCCTACTGGTGTGCTAAGTCTTCTCCTTAGCTGTCATTCTGAGAAGACTTGAGAGCAGAAGGAACTCTTATCACTGTATTAATGTAACTTTTTGGTTTATTGTGATTGTTGTAGGTTTCTCCCAAGTAAAAGAATGTGTGAGCAATGAAGGATATATGTCCATTTTCTTAGGTTTTTCCCGACATTATTTAATCATATCTGACTCTGGCAGTTGGTGCTCATCTCCTTTCTAAGCCAAAGAGCTGGTATTGTCCATAGATGTCTCCAAGTTCATGTGGCTGGCATGACTGCATGGAGTTCCATTACCTTCCCGCCAGAGCAGTACCTATTGATCTACTCACATTTGCATGTTTTCGAACTGCTAGGTTGGCAGAAGCTAGGGCTAACAGCTAGAGCTCACCCCACTCCCCAGATTTGAACTGCCAACCTTTTGGTCAGCAAGTTCTGCACGTCAGAGGTTTAACCCGCTGCGCCATGGGGGCTCCCACACATCCATTTACATGGGTCTAAATCCAATGTTAGTCCTATCTAAGGAAGACAGATTGAAATAAATTGGATTTAAGTTGGTTGTGGTTGCATTTATTTTAGCTGGTTTGCTCTCAGTATGGTCACCATTGGTTTTAGCCCATACTGAGAAAAGTCATGGTGTAAACATTGTCCACAAAGAACTTTGATAAACCACAAAGAAAGGTCTATCTTCAAGCAGAATTGTAATGTGTCAAACCTTGATAGGTAAGGTTTATTGGGTCATTTCTAAATATGGAATTGGTAGGAAAGTTACATTCTGCCATGGCATGTCATTATAACTGGAATAAATAACTACTGTAATGAAAAGGTAGGTGGTCGAATTGGGCTGTATCAGTGAATAATGCCTTTGACCAATTAAAAAAGTCAGAAACTATGGAACAATCTCTTTTACTTTTAAAACAATCTCTTTTACCTTCTAAAAATAGAGTGATGCCTGAAATAAATGGCAGGCATTATGCTCCAAGTGGCCATGAAGACTGGAGAAAGAAAGGAAATCTTTTAAAATAAAGAATGACCCTTAACATGGGGGACATCTGGCAACTCTGAGTAACTTAGTGGATGAAAGCTTTTACACCATTCCCATTACTCAGACTAGCTCTGCACCTGCTTTTTAAATAATATTGCATAGTTGCTTGATCATGATATTTTGATTTTTTCTGTCTTCCTATCCTATTTTATTAAGATGCATTAGTCAAGTTATTAGCCCCATTATTATAAACACCATCTGTATTTTCACATCTTTTTTCTACTCAAGCATTTCCGTATCATTAGACATTATCACAGAGCATTATTTCAAAGGGTAAACATACATTACTATAACTAACAATTATTTTATCAAAATTTTAACCTGTAATTAAGACATTGTCTCAGTCTGAAAATGCTATTTTTAAATTTCTAATCAGTAATTTACTGTTTTGTCCTTAAATGAAAAGCCATTAGACTATTAGAGATGGTCATTATGCCCAGGTCATTGCTCACCCTACTCAAGGTTGGAGAATTTAGCCAGGTGGTTAATAATTCTAATCATTAATTCTAATCATTAGTCTTCCAGTTATATACACAATATTATTCAGGATTAATCTCAGTAAGTATACTCTTGTCTCTTCATGTGTCACAGTATGCAAAATGACAATAACATTACTGAGCTTTCTTCCTTCCTTAGGACTTTACCGCATGATGGGGGCAAATGAGCATCAAGGCAGTGAACAGAGACTTGACCATCACCGCATTGCCAGTCTAACTTCATCATTAGTCTATCTCCCACTACTGCTAATACTGCAATCTTCCTATCAACTACCCTGTGTGATGGATGAGGTCATTCCACTTCTCTTCCAATATGCCATCGCTGAAGTGACATCATAGTGTGCCACTCTTTTCCTCTCCCCCTATTTTAGAGCTGGTGTTATTATTACTGTTATTCAAAAATTGGGGGTGAGGGGTACAAACCACAGCTTTATTGTTGTTTATTCCTCCAGTAGCTTCTGACTCTTCATGACCTCATGGACAAGCCCATGCCAGAGCTCACTGTCAGCTGTCGCCACCCCCAGCTCCTTCAAGGTCAAGCCAGTCACTGCAAGGATACCATCCATCCATCTTGCCCTTGGTTGGCCCCTCTTCCTTTTTTCCACAGAAATACGACTAGGGGTGGGTAGATTGGCACTATTGTGCAAATAGAGAAAAGTGAGATAATGAGGGTGCTCACGTTGGTATGTATCTGCTACTACTATTTACACAACTGCCAAGAAATAGCAGCTTTGTACAATAAGGTTCCAAGTATTTGAGTTGTAAGTGTAACCCAAAGCAAAAAAAGTGAAAACTTTCACAGTATTTCTGTTTTTAACAACCTCTGGGCATTAAAGTGTAAAACCTGGTACAATAGCTTTCAGGTATGGAAAAGCACAGCTCAATTCTGTAGAAGTTTTCTCAAAAACAGATCCTGGTTCAATAGTTTTCAGATATAGTGAACATAATTCTTAGCAAGTGAATTTCAACTGCTCTACTCCCTGCATTCCTTAAACATATTTAAAGAAATAGGAATTAAGGTTTTATATATGCACAAAATTAGACTGCATTTTAAAGTAGCTTTAGTATAGTTCTGAATCTTACATTTATTGTAAAAAATATCTCCAAACTGGCACATATTTAAAAACTAATAAATCTTAGATATGAGAAACTAACCTCATCTCAATCCTACAAAATAACCGAGGGAAGTCAACCTCTGCATGGTACAGGGCTTTTGTGCTCTTTAATTTTGTGATAAAAGATATCAAACATGATCTAAAAAACATCTAAGGGCTGTATTCCATGTGCATCACCTTTATCCTCTCCTTTAATCTTTCAAATGCTCTGGACATCACGTATAAAGGCCAAGTGGAGTCTAAGATGTTTCCCCAAATCCTCTTGAAATCTTCCTTTATTAACGAGAGATTCACCTAAGACTTCAAAAAGCTTTCAATGCAGGTTGAAGGTTAACTGGCCACCCTGTAGATCTTGCCTTATCTTCCCTAATGTCTAATCCATGAGACATCTAAAGCTTCTGTGCCTTGTCGGTGAAGAGGAGGAGGAGAAAGAGTTCTCCTGCTGATGTCCTGTCAGCAGAAAACATCACTTCCTTTTTTTGATAGAAAATAGATCCAGTATATGGGGGAAATTCTCTGGCCCTCCAAAGATTGCTCAGCTACAAAGCCCATAATTCCTAACCATTGGCCAGATGATGGGAGTTGACATTTCAGAACAATTTGGAAGGCCACTGGAGCCCTTTGACAGAGATAGACTACTTTTTAGAGTTGAAAGGAAAACTACATTGTTTCACTGTTCCTTTTTTTAAAAAAATCTTTTTTTATAATATATATATATATTATTCTTTCTGATACATCCCAACAATCAACTATTTTTGCCATACATAACTTATTTCAGCAGCACATATATTAAAATTGGAAAGATACAGAGAAGATTAGCATGGCCCCTGTGCATTGTTTCACTGTTCCTATGGAAAAATAAGTACTTCATGCTGATGCTATCTGTGGTGTGCATGTGATGCTACCTATTTTTAAATGATTCAGAAGCATTGTGACTTTGTCCATCCAAATTAGATATATGTGTCTGATTTATAGGTGTTCCTCAGCCACCATGTTTTGTATAGCAATGGTTGTAGCAACAAGCCAAAAGGTTATGAGAACAAGGGAATATCTACAAGACCCAGAAAGACCCTTGCAACATACAAAAATGATGAGGAATTGAGAAAATACCAAACATCAGCAGAAAGCTCAATCATAAATCTGTTAGTGGTTCTCAACCTGGGGTCCCCAGATGTTTTGGCCTTCAACTCCCAGAAATCCTAACAGCTGGTAAACTTGTTGGGATTTCTGGGAGTTGTAGGCCAAAAACATCTGGGGAGCCTAAGAGATTCAAAACATAGTTAGAAAATGTGTTTTGTATGTATCAAGAAGGCCTAACAAGAAGAATCCGAGACTCGTTAGAATATTCACAGCTTGAGACTTACTCTATGCAAAACATTGTTGGTTTGAGTAGAAAAAAGTACGTTCTGCTTAGGAAATAGTATTTTCTGCTGTTTTCTGTGCCGTTTGCACAAAATAAATCTTGAATTGTGCAACATCTCCTAAAGCTATGCCGTTTTTGAAGACTTCCTTGCAGTCAAAAAAAGGTTTGATTAATTTGTTAGTTGTTTCTTTTGAAAAGAAAACAAGTAAATAATTACATCCCCTATTATTTCAGCCGCAATAACTAAAGCAATAAAGAGGGGGGACTTCTTAATGTAGCACTGTCATGTGAGTTTAAACATAAAGTTAGAATTAGTGTAATAAATGTCCCCCTTTCCCCATAAATATCATTCACAGATTTTTTTTTGAAGCTTTTAAATGTAAACCTGATGTGATGACACCTTCCTGACTTTTAACCCATAAAGACTTATAGTGTGGAGCAGAGATTTTCATTTCTCAACATGCTAATAAATATTGTGAATCCCTCATGCATATATATGTGGATGCGCTCTTCATAGTTCAGATGGACTGTGATCTAAAAAATAAATTGGCTCATTATTTACTCAGCTATTAGCAATACCCATTGAATGCTGAAACCAAGCTTTAAATTATTGAAGGGCTTTTCAAGTTGTTGCTTTCTTTATGAAAATTTAAGTGCAGTTTGGCTCTGCTTGAGCTTTGAGAACTTGTAGCATCTTCTGATCCCCTGGAACAACTAGAGAGAAATTGAAGTCAAAACATATTTTCAGTGCCATGACATATGTTTATACACACTGTCACCTAATTGCAAAATAATCATTCTGCACAAAAATAAATGTACAAATGGCAAATTTCATGAGCAACAAAGCCACAAGAAAAAAGAGGAGATATATCTCCAAGTGGTCTGTTGATTGTCTTTGCTTTTTTAAAACACACACACACAAGCCCAACATGCTTCAAATTATGTAATAATTTTAATTGCCTTCTTCAGGGATTATATAAAAGTAAAAGAAATAGAAATAATAAATAAAATGGACAATGCATAATCATGCAATCCTAGTATATTTATATAAAGCATCGTAATACATTATAATTTTTATAAATTATACCTACCAATATATGGAACCAGCAGCAGAAATTTCTGAGCTAAGGATCTCATTCTATTTTCTAGACCAACAAAAAAGGAAAGAACAAAGGAAAGTTTGTTTTATTTTACAGCTGGTCTGAAAAATGTGGAAAGAGCGAAAGAGAATTAAGATACCTCTTATTCCAGGCCAGTCATTTCCCTTATTTTTTAAATTCTGTGTCCATCCAAGGTAAGTGCTGAGTTCCATAGTCCATTTGAGTTAGGCTGCCAGCATTGGCCTTTGCTTGCTAGTCCCAAGATTATCAACACAGCACAGGCAACTTCTGGATTTACAAGGCATTGGAAGGATGACTTCAGGAGTGAGGTGAAGTGTGTGACAGGAATGAGCCGTTAGGGAGTTCAAGGTCAATGTTTACATATTGAATTATGGGTGTATTCTGTTCCATGTAGCATCTTTCATGCCTTGCAGTGAGCTAGCTGTATTGTCTATAGGGAAACTATTGGCTAGAGCAGTAATTCTCAAACTCTTCTCCTCCAGGTATTTTGGACGTCAGCTTCCACAATTCCTAACACTTGGTAAAATGTCTTGGATTTCTGAGAGCCGACGTCCAAAACACCTGGAGGAGCAAAGTTTCAGAAACACTGGGCTAGAGCATTAAGCTAAGGGATTTAATTCTTTCTGGGCAACAAGCCGATTGCTGTTTCATAGTTCAGAAATGGATCACAGTGGTGGGGGAAATGTAAAATGTAAAATCTTTGTCGTAGAATCATAGAATCATAGAATAGTAGAGTTGGAAGAGACCTCATGGGCCATCTAGTCCAACCCCCCGCTAAGAAGCAGTCATGATTCAATGTTATGCCTGGTTCATAGTTTACAGCAGGGGGTCCTCAAACTTTTTAAGTGGAGGGCCAGTTCATGGTCCCTCAGATTGCTGAAGGGCCAAATTATCCTTTGGAAAAAAAAATACGAACAAATCCCTATGCACACTGCACATGTCTTATTTGTAATGCAAAAAAAAAAAACCCAACAACAATTATTTATTTATTTATTTACTACATTTATACCCCACCCTCTCTCACCCCAAAGGGGACTCAGAGCGGCTTACAAGTTGTATGTACATACAATATATTATTTTATTAGCATAGCACAATATTAGCATTATATATTACTATCTGGTACTATACTATACATTTAATATATAATATATAATTAATATTATTATATTGTATTATTATTATTATTAGCCACCCTGAGTCCCCTATTGAGTGAGAAGGGTGGGGTAGAAATACTGTAATAAATAAATAAATATTATGTTGTATTATATTATAATATTATTATCAATATTATATGTATACACAATATCATATTATTACCATAGCACAATGCTAGTAAATGAAAGAACAATATAATATTTAAAAATAAAAACAGTTTTAACCAACATACTGTAAACCTATCAGGATTTCAATGGGAAGTCTGGGCCTGTTTCTGCCCAAAGAGATAGTCAAGTTAATTAGGATTGTTGTTGTTGTGTGCCTTCAAGTCATTTCAGACTTTGGGTGAGCCTAAGTCTAAAACTGAGGGCAGGGGCCAGGTAAATGACCTTGGAGGGCCGCATCCAGCCCCCGGGCCTTAGTTTGGGGACCCCTGGTTTACAGAGTTATCCACAAATTAGGAGACCTAAGAAACATCCCATTCTTGAATGTCAATTCAATGCTTTGAATACCTTGCTGTGCTTATGTCTTCATGAGGTTTGGTTTAGGGCCCATTTGTTTCAGAATGGATCTGCTTCTCTGGCTTTTGCTGCAGGCATGGGTTTAGGATCAATTTAACGTATTGAACATTAATAATCCTTGGCATATAGGTGATACATCTGACCTCTCAAATTTTGAATTATGTTGTTCCAGTTGCCACTGTTGTGCTCTTTTCCATAATCTAGGTTATGTCTGGAGAGGAAATAATTGCTGATCTGTGGCCATAGTATGGTTTATTGGGCAGCAGGACAGGCCTGGAACTGCCATTTTGGGGCTCAACTAGGGTTTAGCAACCAGGCTACTGTGGAGTGACTCGGGTAAAGAGGTTATTTGGAAATCACAGAGAGCTCTTCCCACATATTCTGAACATTCACCTGTGTGGGAATGACCTGATTTGCTGAGGATCGAGGCTTCAAGGTCTGTATGATCATAAGGTCATTCAGTCTAGAAGGCGAGGAATACCCTCAATGGAATCAGCTATTTGTCTCATCAAGTTCGGCAGTGTGAGGAGGATCCATGTTGCCTTGATCTGTAAGGTCCCCTCCTAAATAGGGAGTTAGGCCACTTTCTATCACATCCAAATCTAGTTTTTCAATGGCCTGAACTCTACAGAGCTGTGGGTATGCATTTATCAAAGGAAGGTATGCAGTTTCTGGGATAAGGGGTATTTCAACCAGCCTGGTGGGGGAATGAGACTAAAGAGACATTTGTCACTTGTCTGTGGAAGGTAGTGGGGATAAAAGTAGCAATTATGGTAAACACCTTGGCACCTTTTTGGTAACGAGAGGGCTCTGGAATGTGCTAGTTTGATCCTGGGACCTAAGGAGTACAGAAAGACATTATCTTTCAAACTGGCCAGGAGGCTTTACCCTCACTTAATATCCTGTGACTTGTGAGGAGGTTTCTGTGTCTGCCTTCCAGGTGGGGATCAACACAGCTATTGGATTGTCCATCAAACTCATGGGAAGGCTGAAAGGAAAGTCAAGGCTGCTCACCTTTCTTGCTCCTTTCCATGTTCAATGCAATTAAATAGGTTCTAAGTCCTTATTCATCTGACCTTATTATTCTGTGGTTGGTTCAGCAAATAGGAAGTCATACTGTTAGTGAAGATTCACATTTCATCTGGAATGCTCTTTCACTGCTCTCCTGCATTTTGATTTGTACAGTGCTTCTCTCTTGATAGTGTGGACTAGTGACTTCCTAACTAAACGTCTGAGCCAGAATGAGATCACTCAAGAACCTCAGTTCACCATTTGGATTGTATTTTATTTCAAAATGTGCATAACAATATGACATAGTCACTGAAGAAAGGAAGAAACTTTCTGAATGTCATTCTTCTCAGTGTATCATGAATGTGCTTGTCAGAGAGATAGTGTAGAAAAAAGTTTATGTTCATAGTGCTTTATCAGTAAATTACTTTTGATGTCACATATGCTAGGAATCAGAGTTTGGAAAATTCATTTTGGCACTATATTTCGTAGAATCAGCCAACTAGCACAAGCAGTGGACATGCTTGAAATTGTAGTTCGAAAAGTAAGTTATCTAAATTATCTGAAGAATACATATTCTTACTTTAAAATGGGGACAAATTTAATATGCATTTGCTGGAAATAATGTGAACAGGCAAGAATTAAGTATGCATTTACCTAGAAATAAGTTCTAATCAGTTCAATAACATTGACTTTTAAAGTAACCTTTATGAAGCTCAAATGCAAATAGTTGTTACCAAACAATCACTTCATTAATCCAGCTGCCAAGCCTGTGGGTACATCAAAATCATAGTTATAAAATCATAAAATTAACTATAAAATCAACAATTATTCCAATGCATTGTTTGAGAGTAGAAAAACAGCTGTTAGATTTGGGGCTGCGCATTCTTCCTATATATTCCTATCTGCACCCTAAGCCCAGTTCATACTACACAATTATAGAGTTATGATTCCATTTTTCACTAGCATGGTTTCATCCTATGGAATTCTGTGGTTTTCATTTTAAGGGGAGGTATTTAGAAATCTCAGCCAGTGAGCTCTCATACCTCACAAAATGATGAAGGATTTCACCAGATGTGACTGTGACAGTTAAACTAGTACCATTGTGTTAAAAGTGTATAATGTGAATGGGCTCCTGAAATCATCACTAGAGGCCTTATTCTGAAGACCAGTAGTTCTCAACCTGGGGTCCCCAGATGTTTTTGGCCTTCAACTCCCAGAAATCCTAACAGCTGGTAAACTGATTGGGATTTCTGGGAGTTGTAGACCAAAAATATCTGGGGACCCCAGGTTGAGAACCACTGCTGAAGAGTATGCTTTCATACTGATGCTACTTGGGAGTTGACCATTTCACTGGTAGCCCCTTAGTAATTGCATAACCTCCTCAAATGCATTCAGTGGGGAAAAATTGTTCCTTCTTCCCCCATTTCAAGGGAAATCCTTTTTACTTCTCATGCATTTTATTCCTGTAGATATTATCTCCAACGTTTCTGGCTTTATTTGAATTTTAACTTTTTATCTGGGCCTTTAGGGGTTTTTTGCCTTGAGAGCGAACTACTCCTAGAAATAAATACACACATTCCTGAAGGTATTATATAAGACCGAGCCTCATTTTAGCTTCTTCGGATTCTCAAGACAATGAATTTTGGATTACATTAAACTTTTTTTCCATGCTGCTTCTATAGATATTGGAAGAGAGATGTTATGTACCATTCACGACTCTTTTCATACACACATTTAGTGCTTTTCGTAAAAAGTACATTACTTTCTTAAACATTTCAATATTTTGTTGTGGTGAGAAAGATTTCTAGATATAATGCATTAAAACTAGTCATATAGCCAACTTTTGGGGGGTGTTAGATTGATTAAATATGTACCAGCCTATTCGAGCATTTAAATAACTTGTTATATCTGAAAAGAAATGATGCTCTTTTCAGGCCATTTAAATGTAAAATTTTATCCTTTGGCATGTTAAATCCCTGAACAGCTCTCCAAAGCTAGGTTTATGTTTGGGGCTGGATAAAAATGGCTGTTCCTTTATTCTTTTCTGTCATCTTAAGAATCACCACTTTTATTGAGAGATGTTTGCCTCTAAGCACTCCATTTAAGAGTGAATTTTTACAACGGGAAGCGAGAGAGAAAGAAGGAAAGGAGGACGGCTACTTTTATATCTCATTACAACAACTTATTATGAATATCCCTAGTTTGTTTATCTTTTTTTTCAAAATGTCAAAGGGACTGTTAAATCATGAATGAAATACACTGAGCTGTAAAGTATGAATACCTGAACTAAAAACGCTTATATAGAGAAAGCAAATGCTAGAGTTTCCTTTGCAGTCATTTGTTCAAAGCAAGGTTTTGAGCACACAACAGACTAGTAAAATGAATGCCAGAGCATGAAACTGTCAGCATAGAGTTAGTGTTAGAAAAAATGGGCATCGCTAACTGCCTTATGCTGAATCAGAACATTGGTCCCTCATGTTCAGTTCAATGGGACCCTGAAATTTCAGGTAAAAGCCTTTCTGAATCTACCTACATACAAGCTATTATACTGAGAGAATTATAACATAGGCAACTCTGGGCATAATTTCAGCCTCTTAAAAGCTACACAAGATTAATGAACATAAGGAAGCAACTGAACCACACACTTGTACATTTATATAATAAAAAGGCTGAAATACTCTACATACTCAGTGGTTCCCAACTTGGGGCCCCCGGATGTTTTTGGCCTTCAACTTCCAGAAATCCTAACAGCTGGTAAACTAGCAGAGATTTCTGAGAGTTGTAGTCCAAAAACATCTGGGGCCCCCAAATTGAGAACCACTGTACTATCTCATCTTGGAAGCTAAGTAAGATTGTCCCTGGTTAGGATCTGGATGGGAGACCATCCATGACTACAAGGTGTTTCAGGAAATATTTGAGAGGAAGGAATAGGCAAAATGACTTATGAGATTTCCTTGCCCAAGAAAACCCTATGAAAATAATGAGGTCACCATAGGTTGACAGGTAATTGGAAGGTACATACACACAGAAACTGATCCAACTCTCTTAGAGCTGGACTCAGTTACCAGAGAAGAATTGGATTATTGAACTCACCTGCTTCTGCTGTGAAATAGTAGGTCTTTGCCTACAGCAGTGGTTCTCAACCTGTGGGTCCCCAGGTGTTTTGGCCTACAACTCCCAGAAATCCCAGCCATTTTACCAGCTGTTAGGATTTCTGGGAGTTGAATGCCAAAACTCCTGGGGACCCACAGGTTGAGAACCACTGGCCTACAGAGTAAGAACCATCTCACATTCCTTCATTTGGAAATTTATATTGTATGATCTTGAAACCAGCATAAACTGTCAGTTGAGGGAATGTGAAGTTTGTGTTGGTGTACAAGAAAGTGATCATATGCACACTACAGAGTACATCCCTCTATACCTGGATTCTGCCCTCCCCCAGATCCCCCCCCCCCAAAAAAAACTGTTATGCCATTATAGGCCAGTTCTTTCCCACATCAGGATAAGAATTCAGAACAGTTTAAAAAGTACATTTCCTGAATCCCTGTAAGAGCAAATGGTCGACTGGAGTATCAATAGGCTGTGGGCTCCACACCCAAACCTGCCCACAAATAATCCACTAGTGGTTCAATTCATTTCCATGGCATTTGTATAGATTCTCTTGGCTACTGATAAAAGAATGCAACTTTTGCTCAGATGTATGTTAACTTTCAGAACAATGGTAAATAATCTAAGAACTGGTATCCATCTGTGAAGTGGCACCTCTGAAAGGTATTATTCTACCCTTACAAATATCAAGTATACTTTCTTCCATTTCATCAATGGTTTTTAAGAGTGCAGAAAAATCTTTGGCAATGTGAAAGTTTAGCCTGACTGCTGGGTCAACAGTGGGAGCAGAGTGGGAAGAAACATGCTACAGCACAAAAGCAGGACAACAGCATGCATTAGTTTCTATGCGTCTCCAACTCATTACCTTAATGATACATTAACATGATTTGTTTGCATGCAGCGTTAAATTGTTTGTAAAGTGCTTAAGACTTGAGAAATTCCGTAATTGGTCTTATATTATTATGATGATTCAGTAAAGCATCTGGTCTGAATGAGCAGTGGCAAATTGTAAGCTTTCCCTTTTTCCAATTCTGTGGATAAAAATAAAATATTTTCTTTAAAAGCTTTGATTTTATGGTGTGTAAATAAATTGTTTCAGATTACATCTTCTCTCTCTCTCTCTTTCTCCCCCTTTCTTCCGCCCTTTCCCCCTTTTGTTCAGAGTGCAACTGCCATGGCAAGCCAGATGGCTGCTATGGGAGTGCTGTTTTAAATCTTTCTGTGCTAAGCCACTTGTGTACACTAGCTCACCCCACAGAGCGAGCCATTTTCTCTGTGCCAGTGCAACCCCCCTCCCATCCACCCACCCACCCAAAACAGTCTGAAGCTGTAAGCTTCTGCATCCATTGTGAACTGTGTTAAGACAAATAGCCACTTGTTGACCGTAAAAAAAACTCTGGCACTAAGTGTCCTGGGAGTTTCTGTTCAGGTAAACTGGATGCCCGGGTGCTGAATTAACACATCAATATCTCCTCCTCCTAGTTCTGAGAGAGCAAAACCCACAAAGAAAAGTGATGCCTCCTTAAGGCCATCAAAAGTAGTTCCACTGGGAAACTGTTCTAAGGAGCAATAATTCCAGTTTGTTCATAGGGCAGGCACACCTTTTCTTAGTCAATCTGCTTCCTATAACCAGGCAGCTTTTATTTTCTATTGGATAGTGCTTGTTTTCATTTAAGAGATGTACAAAAAGTCACTCTTGTCTGGATGGTGCATCATAGCAAAGTAGAGGGGGAACCACAATCAATTTTTTCATTACGATATATTCATTGTACATACATTCTTTTTATTCTATACTAGCTTGGGGACCCGGCGATGCCCGAGTTATTTCAAGTTTCTCAAGAAGCTCCTGACATGAAAAAAAATCTGGGAGTTAAACAAATATCCTTCGTTCTAGTCTTACATTGCCCTGTTGCTTCAGGAAGGCCTTCATTTTGCTTCTCTTCCCAATGCATTCTTGTGAAAATATAGAAAACTACAGAAAAAAAGAATACAATACAAACATGTTTGGAGTCATGCATGGCTTACAAGGCACGGGAAAACCACCATTCCATTTAAACAACAGAACCATGAAAGCTCATGTGTGCTGTCCAATCAAGAATGTCTTTTTTTGCATGTAATGCATAAAGGTGTAAAGGAAACACAAGGGACAAAAAAAAACCAAGGGGATTGAAAAACCTGAAAGCAATGCAAACTCACTACATTTTGCAAAATCCAAGGATGAATAAAAATATATCAAGGAAGGTTTCCCAAATTATGCATTTCAAAGTAAAAACAAAACTGGATAATTCTAACAAGAAATTCAGACCATGGGAAGGATTTCAGAAATGCCCTTATTAATTTGGCATACATCTACAGATTCTTGAATTTGTTCTAACTGCCTTGTTCTGGCCTCCACTGAAGCTTCTAGTCTCTTTTCTCCCTGTCTCCTTTTAAAGTTTGCAGTTCTGGTGCACTGGAGAGATAGAAGCTCCCTGATAAGATGGAACAGAGCATAGCTCAATATCTGACAAGCATGAAGGCTGTCCTGGACAGGACCCCTGGGATTAAGTGCATGCCATTTACTCCTTTTCAGTGTTGCGTAAGCAAGAAAGAAGCACTGCCTCCAATGGAGAGATTTAGCCCAGTGACTGTCAGGTCCTGTTATTATTGATGTGGTTTGATGGGGCTGAACTCTGTCTTATGTTTTTTTAGCCCTTTCATCCAAGTGTAATGCAGCAATTACACCTGAGTTTTTGCTACTGTTACATTGCACCACAGGAGGACAAGAAGGCCAACTCGGAAGCTCAAAATAGCTCATAGCATTGTGACTCACTAAGGTTTCACACAAAACATTGCAGGCTGATGTTGTTCAGATCCTAGAATATTGATGTCTCAAATGACCTCATCAGATGGAGGGAGTTTAGCATCTTAGAACACTTCATCCCATCTTCTGGATGGAGCATCATGCCAGCCATCACATAATGTTGTGTGACTTCCAGCAGAGGCCCCACCTCCAACCAGGTTGAAAGCATCACCAAAAGCTTTCCCCACAACATGAGTGGTTTCCTCTCTGGAAGGTCCTCTCTGGGAGGGTGACATATCCCCTGCGTGATGGGGAAAGCATCACCGCGAGGGAGCTGAGGGACAGATTTGTGCCACTGCCTTTCCTCTTTTGCCGTGATGCCAGGTGAAGTGGGAACACTTTGTCTGGCCTTTGTGATGAGGCCCAAAGTCATTTCCAAACACCAGCTGCATCACAAGCTGAACTATGGTTGGCTACAAGAGCAGTGGTACAATATCAGTTCTACACCATAAAACTATGTCAGGAGAAGGAGAAAGAGAAGGAAGGAAAACAAATACTGACCACTGAAAAAGTTGCATTTTGGAATACAATTTTCATGCTGACTGTAGGAAATGGTAGACTGGACTGTAAGAAAGTGATGCCCTGCCCAAAGCCCCTTATATTAAAGGAGATTGACACCAATTTAAAACCACTTCTTTCCATGGGATAAAATTGATCTTCCCCAATCCCCATATGATACAAGAGACTGTACTCCAAATTAAAACCGTTTCCTTCCATTGGATAATGTTGTTCTGCACCAAACCCCATATGATACAAGAGACTGCTGACAATTGGGCAATAGTTCCCATTCCGCCTGTTTTTCAGTTGGAACCATGGGAATAAAGTACAATAAGAGGTAGAAGCTCTGAACATGATTGTTGGCCTGTGTTCAGAGTTCACTCCATTCAAGACGTTTCTTCCTCTTTTCAACCCCGGAACATGTGATAAGCTCCATGCCTCTCCACGCTTGAAAAGAGGCTGAAGTGTCCTACAAGGAGGAAACTACTCAATGTGATGAGGTCGATTGCCAGAGTTCCCTCCTTTCAATACATTTCTACCTCTTTTCAGCCAAGGAGGGCTATGCATGTTGACCAGAAGTAGTTTAAAACTCATGTAATGAGCTCAGTGCCTCTCCATGCTTGAAAAGAGTCTGAGGTATCCTATGACAGGGAAATTTCTCAATGGGATCAGATGGTTAAATCTGGAAAAGCTAAGCAATACTAATCTAATGTATCCGTGTGTACCCTATAGGGAACAGACAAGTTCAGTAGTCCTTTCTGCACATTTTTCAGACCAGAAATGATAATGGTTTAGAACTATATATGTTATCTCTGGCATGCCTACTGGTTATACATAGTTGGAGACTTTCAGTCTGAGTCTAAATGAATATTTCTGCATAAAAGCCCCTGCCATTCTAAGTCAACCATGTAACATTAGATGAACAGGTGATCTTCCTCCCGTATTTGGCAATTCTATTTATTACAGTAGAGTCTCACTTATCCAAGTGAGAACGGGCTGGCAGAAGCTTGGATAAGTGAATATCTTGGATAATAAGGAGGGATTATGGAAAAGCCTATTAAATGTTGCCCGGCCTGGCGTGAACGAGCAGGTGAACGGGGAGGGCCTTTGCGGCCCTCCTCCTTCACCCGCCCGCCCGTGCCTCGGCTCCTTCACCACACAGGGGCTGGTAGCACCGGTGCTCAGCATGGTGAAGGCACCAGCCAGCGAGCGGGTGAATGGGGAGGGACTTTTCGGCCCTCCTCCTTCACCCGCCCACCCGTGCCTCTGCTCCTACACCACACAGGGGCCGGCAGCACCAGCGCCGGCCTGGCGAAGAAGCGAGAGAGCGAGCCCGCCTTCCGTCCCTCACTCACTCACCCAGCTGGGTTCTGGCAGCACCAGGATCTGGCGGGGTGAGCGAGGGGGGGGGGAGGAATTTGTCTTGGATTGCACGGATGCTCGGATGAGCAGGGGTCAAATTAGTGGGGCCTTACTGTATTAGAAAATAGAGATTTATGCCAACAATGGAGACTTTCTGCCCCTCCAAAAACTATTGGATTGTCAGCATTGCTAATGATGAAAAATTCTGGAAATGGATGCCTGGTAACAAAGGCTGGATCTACACTCCATCTAATCCAGTTTATGAATCCAGATTATTTTATTTGAGCTGGATTATATGAGTCTGCACTGCCATATAATCCAGTCCAAAGCAGATATTCTTGATTCAGAAACTGGATTATATGGCATTCTAGATCACGGAGTCTTAGAGTTGGAAAGGACTATAAGGGCCATCTTGTTCTAATTCCTACCATACAGGAATCCACAACTGTAGCATTCCCTCAAGATGCCCATCAAAGCTCTGTTTAAAGATTTCCATAGATGAAGAGTAGACCAACCTCTTAGGCAGTCCACTCCATTGTCAGATAGATTGTAGAGAAAAGAGGTTACTTCTAATGATTTAGTGGAATCACTTTTCTTTTAATTTGAATCCACTGATTCATGTTACTCTCAGGAGCAGCAGAAAACAAACTGGCTCTACTATTGAAATGACACCCCTTGAGATATTTAAAGCTGTCTTCTCTTCTTCAGTTGCTCCTCATAAAATTTGGTTTCCAGACCATGGTCACCTTTCTCTAGACATGTTGTTGCTTATTGATATCCGCCTAGAACTGTGATACATAGATCTGGGCAAAGTATTCCTGGTGAGGCCCAGTCAAAGCAGAATGGAGTGGCAATAATACTTTCCTCTATCTGGACACTGTACTTTTGTTGCTGGAGCCCAGAACCGCAACAGTGTTTTAGCTGTTATGGCAGACTGGTAACTCATGTTTACCTTGTCATCTACTCAGACTCCCAGATGCTTTTCACAGGTACTGTTTTCAAACCAATATATTCTTGCATTTCATTTACCCTGTCTAGATCTATCTGGATAACGTGATTCCCACCTTGAATACACTCAAGAGTGGGCCTTTCAGCCAATCTGAATTTGAGTAGTAACTTTTGCTCCATCCCATTTTCAAATCTGAATTGGTACTTCTGATAAGGACACATATTGAAGATTCCCTTACGTGTATAAGTACTTCAGAAAAATTCAAGTTCATAGCATATTATCTTTAAAGCCAGCCATGTTAATCCATCCCTGAAAACAAATCTGCTTTGGATTTACCCTATTCTCTCAGATTGTCAAACCACATTTGCCTGATAGTTTTAAAATGTACTCTGACACTAGGCTGCTGGGTTGAAATGTATGCCCTAGAAATGTTATCACCCACTGAAACATTGAAAAGAAATGACAGTATGAAAATAAGAACAGGGATTCATAAGGGTGGAGGGAGATCAAGGAAAAGCCAATGATGAATTACAGTAAGGTTTAGTTTGTGAATAGACCCATTTAGTAAAACAATGAGTTACACCTAGCCTTGCTAACATCCTGTAGCTTTACCAAGTTCTGCTGTGTTACCTCAGCATGGTGTAGAGCTAACTCTGGGCTTGTGAAGTCTATGCCAGTGGAGCAAACACAAAAGGAACTAAAAACTTTGAATGGAACCCAATGCAAAAAGAGAGGAAAGGCTGAGGTGTATAAACAATGAGTGTTTCTAAAGAGCCAGAACATTTGAGCCATAAAATACTTGGTTTGTTAGAGAAAGACAAAGAATATACATTAGTAATTTCAGATGGAACATAAATTAAAATGAATACAATAATTGCATGTAAATGTTTGTCTCATATTGAGCTAATTGAGACATATATCTATATGCAATTACTGTAGCCATTTCAATTTATATTCTGTCTATAATTACCACTGCATATGCATTAATTCTTCTAATAGCATGTAAAGAAAGGTGGGCAGATTTTTTTGGCTAAAATGCTAGTTTTGAAAGTCCTTTGTTTTTGTTTCGTTTTTTTCACAAATTATTCCTAATGTAAGAATTAGCATAATAGCTGTAATGCCTATGAGAACTTACCAAGGAATGAATCCAACTTAATGAGTAAACAGTACATCTTCCGATGTATTGGGAATGAAAGGAACAATTGATTGCTATTTGGAAGGAGTAAAAAACTGGCAATAGGAGTAAAAGAACAGGTGGAACTTATTGACCAGAAGACCAGGTGGGCCGAAACACACTTTCAGTTCAAAGGGTTTACAATATAGAAATAATATTGCACTGAAAGTGTGCCATTGGACAACTGTACATATGCAGAATTGCACAAATGTGTTTTGCAACAAAACCCAGTGTGGAATATGATACATCAGTAAAAACAAGTTCCATGGTTTCACTTTAAAAAACCTATACTGTTTTGCCAACAGTATTCAATGGGTATGTGCAATTGATCTCATGTGTTTGATTGAACCAGATCAGCAGTGACTGGCAGTAAATGCCTTGTCCCAATAGTCAAGGAAAAACAGTCAGGGTGCCCTCGGTTTGACAAGCAACGACAGAAAAAGCAATAGGAAAAGGCAGTTGGCTGCAAAGAAATTTCTCTGGCACTATGCAGGCCAATCAAATGAAAGATTTGTTGCCAAGGTCTGACAAGGGGACAGGAGTGGAAAAGGTCTCCTTGTACTGGAAAACAGCCCAAGAAGCAATGAAAAGGAACAGATTATTTGCCATTAGGGTAACTTTATCATGGTTTGGCTAGCATCCAGGACACCTGGATTTCATCCTTGATGAGCTTTTAATTTGTGTGCTTTTTAAATCAGTTGACATTGATTAGCATTGATTTTGGTGTGGTGTAGTGCTTTCAAATCACTCCATGAAATAAGTTCAGAGTTTTCTTTTCAAACTCATTTTAGGATAAGTTTATTTTTTTGGGTTTTTTTTATCATTTGAGGGCTGCTCCAGATTGGCCAATAGTTTCATGGAAATGTTGGGGCTTTCTGTTTCAAAATTTAACTCCTTGTAATGTTTGTTCCTACTGACATATCCAGTTGTTCCCTGATTGTCACTGTACTGACCTGGGCTTGCTGTTGGTTGGAAAAGGGTTTCTTCTCCCACTTGAAGTATAGTTAGGTTCAGGCATGTAGCTGGGGGGGGGGGAGTCTTGAGGCGCTTCAGCCCCCCCCAAAATTCTCAGGGTGGTCCGCGAGAAGGCCTTACATTTATTATTTAAACTATGTTTATTCATATCATGATCTGATCACCATGCTCAATACAGTAGAGTCTCACTTATCCAACACTCGTTTATCCAACATTCTGGATTATCCAACACATTTTTGTAGTCAATGTTTTCAATATATCGTGATATTTTGGTGCTAAATTCATAAATACAGTAATTACTACATAGCATTACTGTGTATTGAACAACTTTTTCTGCCAAATTTGTTGTCTAACATGATGTTTTGGTGCTTCATTTGTAAAATCATAACCTAATTTGATGTTTAATAGGCTTTTCCTTAATGCCTCCTTATTATCCAACATATTTGCTTATCCAACATTCTGCCGGCCCGTTTATGTTGGACAAGTGAGACTCTACTGTATATCCCATATGTATGGGGGTATTGGGATAACCATGCAAAAGGTTTGCTAGGGTAGACCCTCTCCCACTCAGACTCAGCCCCCCCCCCCAAACCAAAATCCCAGCCCCTCCCAAAACAAAATCCTGGCTACGGGCCTGGTTAGGTTGTAATGTCAGTATCATTTCCATCAGCCTTGTTTAGGAAATCAATGCAACATCCCCACCTGCGATCCTCACCCAGTATTCACAATCACTATCTCACACATTTATAGTACTAAAGTGTAATACCACTTTAGTATTATAACTGTAAAACAAAGGGGGGGGAGAAAGGGGAATATTTCATTTTTAGCTGGAATTGAAAACAAAGGAATAAAGATTAGCAGAAAACCTTGGTGGCAAATTTCAAACATCTCATTCCAAATGTCATCAGTGGGACCATTCAAAAGTGCAGCAAAAGGAAACTGAAATGCAACATTTATCTCAACCAGTATTGAAAAATCCCAGTGTGTGTGTGGAGGGGTTGTTTCATATAATTTATACTCACATCATAACCTAGGAGCCTCCAGTGGCCTAGGGGATAAAACCCTTGTGACTTGAAGGTTGGGTTGCTGACCTGAAGGCTGCCAGGTTCGAATCCCACCCGGGGAGAGCGTGGATAAGCTCCCTCTATCAGCTCCAGCTCCATGTGGGGACATGAGAGAAGCCTCCCACAAGGATGATAAAACATCAACACATCTGGGCATCCCCTGGGCAACGTCCTTGTAGACGGCCAATTCTCTCACACCAGAAGTGACTTGCAGTTTCTCAAGTTGCTCCTGACACAAAAAAGTATGCAATTTTTTAAAATGGTTAAAGCAATAAATATAGTGAAAGTGAAGAAACACATCAAATAACTCTTTCTAGAATAATTGGCATGTTTCTTCATGAAACATAACTTTTGGATAAAAGAAGAATGGATACATGCTTTTTTATTGTTTCTGGGCTATATTTTGAGTTGTGGTTGTTTGTTACTATTTTATGTACTTTACCCAATATTTGACAGTATAGTTTAGTATACAGAGCCAGCAGAATCATGGCTTTCATTCCCTCCAGCTCCCTCTGTGTCCTTTTGTGGTACCACAAAATTGCTCAAGAGGATCTCTCAAGAACATAGAGTAAGTTTTGCAGCACCCAAGGGGTGAAATGGGTAGGGGATGCCATCCATCCTGGCATCAGGAGTGGAATCTATTGAAAGCATGGAAAGAGAATAAAATGATTACTTGAATTTGCATTTGCAGTGTACTAAAAGAAATATAAAAAGATATATGTGATTGATCTTTGTGCAAAAATTATGGGTTGTGCAGAGTACTTAGGATTGCAGAGAGAATGAGTTACTTTTTGGTAAAGTGCTCTGCTTTGCTCATTATTAAATTGTTAATAAAAAAGAAAATTATTGGATTCTCAAGGTTTTGTACTTCTTACTCTCTTGACTCCGAATAAGAAGATAATTTCTAAGTCGGTATTTCACTAGAGCATTGAAATTTAAAATAAACTTCCCCCTAGGTAAAAGAAGAGGCACTATTACAGATACAGATTTATTTCCGTCTAATAAAGTTTTAATTAGCACTTACACTTTTTGCATTCCTGCAGGTTGTAGCAGACATAAAATTATAAAACTGAGTCTTGGGCTATTGCTGAGTCATGAAATATTTCCCTGTACTTTTTCTGCTTATCATGAAGATATTTCTGGTACACTTTTCTAGATCTCATCAGCTTGTTTTTAATGTCTGGGGCTCATAAAATAGTGTCGGTTCTCTCTACAAATGTGTAACAAGCCAAATAACCTGATAGGTTGTGGCACTGAATTGTATGTTAGTAACCAAAACACTGTCCCTTGAAAAGCAACAGTTCAAATCTAAAACTAAACACATACAAAGCAGGACTAAGGACCTCTTTGCAAGGGCCCACAGGGGCCATGCCATTGTGCCGGCAGTGGCCAACAAAAGGTAAGGCAAGCGGGATGTCCCATGGCACCCCACGTACCCTCCCTCCTTCCCCCATCACATGGTGGGGACAGGCGCATTGGCACCCTGTCCCTGTCCCTATCAGATGGGGAAAAGGGTGACAACGTGTGTTGCCCCACCACCCTTTCACCCATCATATGGGGAAAGGGGGAGGAAAGTACAGGTAGCTCCATCGGAAATACTCAAAAAACACTTTCCTCCTCGTGGTGGAGGAAGTGCCTTCTGGCGCTTCCCCTCCACTTTGGGAGGAACGTGGGCAGGGCCTGCCATGTGTCATCTGATGGCGCTCAGCAAGCCCCGTCCAAGCTGTAGCTACAAATGACAAAACCAAACTATTTTGCTCTGTGTGAAGAGGTCCTAGGAGAGACACTTATGACTTCATCACATTTACCTTTGGAAGCATCCTATGATGCTTCCACTCCAGCTGGAGGATAGATGGGCCCACCTCCCATCACACAACTTCCTATGGAGGTCCATCCTCCAACTGGAGGGAAAGCATCATATAATGCTTCCCTCTCAACATGGAAAGCTTCCAGTGTTCATGTGATGGGAAAAGCATCCCCAAGAGGGAGCAGTGAACATGCCAACAAATTCACCTCAGCTGCCCCTCATTTCAGCGGCAAAGCCAGGCAGAGCGGGATGCTTCACCTGGCTAATATGGTAAAGTCCTTAGTCCATATGAGGACCACTCCATGACTTTGAAAATCAGAAGTACAATTCCAAATTTGGGATGAACAGAACTCATTTTTAAAAAACCTGCCACTGTTCTTTTACCTTTTATCAAGTTGGCTTTGTCTGCTAACTACACTGGGTAACAAGAAAGTTTATTTCTAATGTGCAAGGGAGTGTCCCCCCCCCCCCCCCCAACACTCCTCTGATAACTGAAGTAGTTTCTGTTCTGGCACCCATGTTATACAAGGTTTGAATGAAAAGTAATGCCTCCACCTTCGTTACTTGGGTTTGGATGGGAATATTTTAATAAATCAAGCGCAGAAATAATCCTTAGAATATGCTCTTTAACTACCACTATTCACTTTTCCACATAATCACCAGACAATTGGATACATTTCTGTCAATGATGAACAAGTTTTCTGAAGCCGTCCTGGAAGAAGTTGACATGCAACCAGCGTCTCACAGTACCCATCGTGACAGATCTTTCAATAGTCAAGCAAAGCAATAATGTGACCCACACGTTCTTGTGAAGTGCCGATTATGCTTGAAATGTCTCTCTGAGTGATACGATTGTCCTGAATCAATCTTGCTTGTGAAACTCGGTGGTTGCTGTCACAGGACGTTCAACTCTGTAACGCAAGTCAGATGTTGATCTTTAAACTTACTCGCACAACAATGCACAATACTCACATCAACACAATTACCATAAACAGCTTGCATTCTCTGAGAATTTCCTTTGGGGTGACACCTTCTGCTGTCAAGAATTCAATGACTGCACATTGCTTAAGTCACATTGACCAACCGTCTGCACAGGGTTCCATACTTGGCACTTTAACAACACAAACATTCAATGCTAAGGCTTCCTGCCAAATGGAACTGTAGAGGAGAGTCTACTGAACAAGCCAGTACCTGCCGTATACCAGTACTACCATCTGTTGAGGAGTTACGAAGGTGGAGGCATTACTTTTCATTCAACCTCGTAGAATATCCTTTGGAAAGAAACCTACATGTTTCCTTTCTTTATTTTCATTCTACTGTTTTGTTAAGAGCTATCTTTTATCTTTAGGAAAACATTTTCTGAAGGCTGCTTGGAATTTGAGGGCTGCTTGGATTATGCTTTTATGTGCTAATCCTGATACTCTGATTATTGTGTTTTGAGGATATTTCAGTATTTTTAGGAAACAGTGAATGGTGTGGTGGAGCCTCCCTCTTTGAAAGTTTCTAAACAGGGGCTGGATGGCTGTCTGTTGCGAGTGTTTTAAGTGTGTGTTCCTGCATGGCAGAATGGGGTTGGCTGGGTGGCCCTTGTAATTTCTCCCAATTCTATCACTGTATGATATCTTTATGTTTTAGTTCATTAATTTCTTACGTGCTTTGATTTCTTTAAATTAATTCTGCTCAAGTAAATAAAACAGTGGAACCTGTAGTTGATTTCATGCCAGTTCATTCACCTCATTACCATACCCACAAGTTTTGCATGTCTACACAAACCACCTACACACTTCATCCATCCAACAAAGTAGGTTTAGGTCTATTAAAGCATATGGTACCGGATTCTTTCTCTCAATTAATCTCAAAAATGCTACACAATCTCTTTGCATATTGATCTAGATTAACACTGCTATCTCTTTCAATTATCCTATCCCATCTGCACCACTTGAAATCAAGGGGTTGGGATGGAGAATTAAAGCTGGGTGTTGCTAGCATATTTGTGGTTTTCCAAACACCCTAACATCCTGTCATCTAACAATTTTGTGTAGATCAGAGGATTCTTTATGATATTGATCCACCATCAAGATCTGGGGATTCCACCTCTTTATTTTGCTTTCCACCCATGAAGAAAAAAATGAACCTCCACAAATCTCCCAAAAGTGGCCAATAATGCCCCCCCAAAGCCTTGAGGAGCAAAGTATGTACATTTCTCCCATTTCCTCACCACTCTCTCCTAAGTATATCAAAGACTTTTTTCTAAAACAGAAGAATCATGATAGTCACGAATTATTTTTGGGGAGAAAGAAAGTATGGATCTTAAAAAAAAAATGGGTAGTACAAGGCGGACAGTTGTACCCCAGAGGGGCTCCAGATGATATGAACTGATAATTTTGCATTTCAAAAGAGAAAAAGAAAAAAAAAAGAATGGCAAAACACTTGGAGGCAAGATGCTGAATTAGAGAGTGCCACTTCTGTATTTCCCTAACCTGCTTACTTAGAACAGCTACAAGTACAATATGAGAGTGCTCATACTAGGAGTAACTGAATCACAGATACAGGAATATATGTTCCTGAATGTGGATATGCAAAATCATAGAAAATAGCGAATCCTACTGAAATGAAGAATTTTTGGTCCAAGAATATCACACAGCCATCTTGGGGGTCCTAGGAAATAACTATAGGAGCATATTTTGTCAGACATAGATATAAAACTGCATGTACTTGTTCCGTGGATACTCAGGCCATACTGTACATAGATCTGTTTATCCATATATACATTCTATGATAAAATTCATAATAATTTTTTTCTCCCCATCTGTTCCTGAGATCATAAATCTCTCAAAGGAAATTTTCTCCTTTAATGAACAATCACACATTATATATTAGTTCAATAAAAATCAACTAGGAAAAGGAAAATCTAAATGTGGAACAAAGGGAAAATGACAGGCACATTCATCTTTACTCTTGTCTATTTCAATAATTATGCAGAATGTAAATTCCTTAGAAGTATCCCACTTCTTCTATTTAGATTTCTTTAAAAATCTAACACTAATATTCAGTTGCTGGATTCCATGCATACACACAAACACAGAGAATTGGGAAAGTATGGGTTTTAATGATGGACACATTACATCACCACAACTGTTGCCATGGAAACAGTAATATGTGCATTAATAAAAATTCAGAATCAATGAACCCTGAACATCCCAAGGTATAATGCTGTCACCATATTAAATTTAACCACTTCACCTGAATCAGATTTAATAAGACAAATACATAAATAGTTAAAGCAGTTCTGTGGCCTGTAAGTCACTATGAATTCTTATAGGTGCCAATGCCATTTAAAATAACAAATCCTGAAAGTCTATGTATGCTCATCATAACCAGACAATTGAAGGGTACATATTTTGATATCATGCATCCAATGGGAAAGCCTTAAATAGTTAATTGCCCACATCCAAACAACTGTTTCATTCATACATTCCTTCCTTTGCATAATAAACTATTTTCTTAACATAACTTTCCCAAGCTCTGTCCCAAACAGGTCTCCAGTTTCTACATACTATAACTTTTTTGCCTTGGGACTGCATTCTCTTGAGTATTCAGTTTCTGTATGTTCAGTTCATTTCGTATGCAGTGTGCATGCTATGCTGTTTGTGTCCAAAAGCGTCTGAAGAAGGCAAAGTACTTTTTTCCTTTCCTGTGGCTATAGAGTATTGTTATGTACTTTTATGGCCTTTTTTACAGGGAACACACTATGCAATTATTAAAATGCTCTATTTGCATGCAGTTAACTACAGAAGGAGCTCATAATAGCCATTCACTCACATCTTCCCATTAATTGTTTCAAGTACCTGCCACCTTGGAGAATTATGGCAATGCTCAGCTGAAAAGAAATGGCTGTGAAGCAGCTCTTGCTTCAGAGATGCATTACTGCTCTTCTTATTATTTTTTGTTCCATCCCCAGGAGTTCACTTCCTCCTTTAATGGGAAAAATATTAGTGTCACTGTATGCACAGTGGTAAGATAGTGTTTGTACAGTCGGCTGAGTGAACCTTGCAAGTTGGCTGCCTAGTGAACCCATTTCTAAATAAAAGATTAATGTTGCCTTCATCTGTTCTAATAGCTGCAGGTCATGTACCATGAGACCACACAAGGAGTCAATTAAAAAAAGGAGAGTTGGGTACAGCAAGGATTAATTGAGTTCTCAAGCTTCACTAATACAAAGAAGGGTAAATGGCATTATGTAGTTCTGTAGATTTGAGTGACTGCCTAACATTTATGCCATTTACATTTTACATGCAAGAATAGTTTTGTTGTTGTTTTTTTATTTGTTCCCCCTCTCCTGATAAGAGAGCTTCTTTGGATTACATTTTTCATGATTCCTTGTGAGCCGTTCATTGACTACTATGTCTTCATTCCCCGCAAAAGCCTAGGTTACCCTACAATAGGAGTGAGAGATAGATCAATGGAATTTCAAACAAGCTCCAGGGGTCTGCATCCCAAAGCAGAGTGCAGAATGCATTCCAAAGGCAAAAGGTTGAGACCCAAAATAACAGAATATCTTACTGCCATTAGCTCACAGGGGAGGTATTTAAACCTTTTGAGAGAGGGTGAGCATGCAAAAAAAATATGAAAAATTATCAAATAATGTTAAAATGGAGAAAGTGACTATGCCCACCTGAAAAATTAGAAGAGGACAGCTTAGGGCACTGGAAAGGTGACTGTTGGTTTTTTGGAATATACCCAGAGATGTTTGAGCTACAACTCCCATCAGCACAGACAGCACAGGCAATGGCCAGGAATAGAATCATAGAATCATAGAGTTGGAAGAGACCTCATGGACCATCCAGTCCAACTCTCTGCCAAGAAGCAGGAAAATCGCATTCAAATCACCCCTGTAACTTTAGCTGGAATGATGGGGGTTGTCTGGAGGCTACCACACTGGCGAAGACTGTCATAGACTCACTGTTTTAAAATAGCCTTTTATCCATGGAAGGAATCAAATGCTGCCCAGGTAATAGTCTTACTGATGTTACAAGGAATATTTGCTCTTACAAGTTGTTGTCCTTTTTAACACAGTAATCTGGGGTGGGGGGGGGGGGGTGAAGGGGAGTACCTGATATGGTATGTCAATATGCATAATCAAATGTCAACAGGGGCGTGCATTATCATCTCCATTTCACATTGAGAATTGAAGTTTGGCTTTCTGCTTTTATCTGGCCAGAAAACATGATCTGGAACACAGGTAGCCCAACCTTGGTCTTCAGGAATCCTGAGCTGGGAATGCACCCTTCAGGTTTGTATTCCAATATGTCTACCCAGCAGCCAAGAATGGTGACAGATAGTATTGAGTGCAGCCAGTTGGGCAGAGGTCAGAATTAATGAAAGTGGGGCCAAAAGATGTTGCCAAGGGGAATTACCAGTAGTGAAGCCAACTATAACAATTTTGTCAGCCATCTCTGCATGCCTTGTTAAAACAAAGGTAAACACTGGATCTATATACCAAATTAATAGAGGCAGGGAAGTCAAACATTTTGAAATCCATATACAAATTACATCCAAAGAAAGGTTTCCTAATGATCCAAATGGATCAAGCATAGGCTGAGAGGCAGTCTTTTCATTTTTTCCAAAAATATGTATCATCCGAAAAAGAAAGATTGCCACACTCACTCTCCTTCCTTCCTTCCTTCCTTCCTTCCTTCCTTCCTTCTTTCTTTTTGAAAAAGAGCTCAATTTTCCAAACAAAACAGTAGAAAAATTAAATTTTTCTGTTCTTCTATGGGTCATGTGAAGAATCATGGAAAAACAATAAAAAGGAAAGGCTGGAAACTGCTTAAAACTCTTTCCACAAAGAAGAAGCAGCTATTTGAAAGTAGCATAAATGAACATGATTATAATGGTGGCAGCTACTAGGGGTGTGAAATTTTTTTGTTAGTCGTTGTAAGTAACAGCAAATTCGTTAAATTCGTAGTTACATGATATTCGACGCGCAGGCATGGGCCTCACCAAAAACTTAAGAATCGAAACTTACCCAATACTTTTTCATTTGAATTTTTCAAATTTTGGAAGACTTCTAAAATCAGTTTCATTTTCAGTGCAAGGAAGCCAAGCCAAGCCAAAAAGACTGCCTTTCCTCTTTAAATTAATCGTCTTTTTTCCATTAGGAGAGGAAACAGCAGGAAGAAAGCAGAGTTTACTGGGGAAAGACTGAGAAAGCACAGAATTTTGGGAAATGTAGTTTGGGAAGGCAAGGAACCCTATGTCAGAGAATTCAAACGGCCCTGCCCTAAACTACATTTCCCAGGATTCTACTCAACATCAGAAAGCCCCAATCAGGTCAGGGGAGAGATTTGTCCCTCTATAGCAGCACCCAGCCAGAGTGCCAATAAATTGTTGAATCTACAAAAAGAAGGACAGACTGATACTTCTAGTAAGTAAATCTCTGTGCTGGGCTGGGAAGAAATCCCTGAATGGAAGGTCTATTGGTTAATATGAGAGACATTCATAACTTTTTTTAAAAAAAATCCCTAAAATCAGTAATGTATACATATTTTTGAAAGTTCGGTTGAATGCCCCCCCTTTTTTTTTTAATCTTGTGTATCTTGTTATCTTGTATAGAAAATTCAAGTTTTTAAATGTTGTTTATAAAAACTTTAATTTCTCCAAAATCCGTGGCTAAGTGAAATGTCTTGAGACTTGATAGGCTAACAGTGGTAAATGTACCACAGTAGCGAGTTTCATCCCAATAGCTGTAAAAATGAAGGAGAAAGAAACTCCTGAAGTTTCCCCTCTTGTGCAATTACCATAACGAAGAAGTAACGAAATTTTGTTACTCTTGTTATAGTAATGAAATTTTCATTAACAACACTTTATAAACACTTCATAAACAAAAACACCAGGGCCCCCTAATTTTTTAATGAGTTTTGGAACTTTTTTTCATCAATCATACAGCTCTAGTGGCTGGCTACTATCCTTCACTATCTCTTCCTTTACTTTTGCAAGGTATAGAATGGGACATGGTTAAAAGGTAGCTGAACTGAGTGGCAGAGGAATCTCTGAATAGGTTCAACCAGCAGGGCAATGAGTCACTACCTACTCCTTTCTTGGAGTCTTTTAAACAGAGGCGAGATGGCCATCTGTCAGGGGTGGTTTGATTGTGCTTTCCTGCATGGCAGGAGGTTGGACAAGATGGTCCATGTGGTCTCTTCCAACTCTATTATTCTATGATTCTATACTGCAATTACCAGCAACCAAAGTTACTTTTAAATATGAGTATTGAGGAGATTTTGCAGGGCCTCTTTGTCTTGTGGATAAACCATCTCTGACCAAGAGCTCTCCCTTGCCTGGTCTTCCTTGATCAACCATTCTCTGTATAATGCCTAAACCTTCCAAGTATAAAGAATTATGATTTGTTTCAATGGGATTTGTGTATTGATAAGTTCCATCACCAAAATTGTCTCTAATACAAAACTGAATCTAAAAAAATCTAAGGCCCCTTCCACACAGCTGAATATCTGCTTTGAGCTGGGTTATATGGCAGTGTGGACTCAGATAATCCAGTCCAAAGCAGATATTGTGGGTTATTCTGCCTTGATATTCTGGGTTATATGGCTGTGTGGAAAGGCCCTAAATCAAAGTGTATTTGAGATAATCTTCCAGTGAGACATCTGAAGAAAGGTCTCACTGAAACTTCTGAACTAAGTAGTCTTCTTAGTATTCAATAAATACTGCATCATTTTATTTTTATTTTGTTCTATTTGCCCTCCTGAAAGGAAAAGGAAAAGCTCCTCTCGTACATTCTAATTCAGAAGTAAACCATATTGTTAATAAACAAGATAAAAGGGACAAAAAATTCCAATGAGTACCAAGAAAAAGTAGGGCCAAAACATTTACACCAACAACCTGGCAAATGAGACTGGAACTGGAATAAGAATCAGTAACATAAGACATGTGAAACATGATTGATTCACACCAATCAATAGGTGCAAAGGAAACAACCTAGAGAGTATGTAATGAATAATGCAGGTGATACTATTTGCTCATCTTAAGAGGATATTTTACCAATAGAAAGATCAAAATGTTGAAGAAGAATCATTTGCTCATGTGGATGTACTTCTAGATACAGAAGGCAGGATTAGAATCCAAAAGGAGAGTAAAGGAAAACCAGGGAAAATACAACTAGGAAAAATATAACATAATGGATATTTGAATTTCTTAAAAATGCAAATACAAAAAGTGTGGGCAAGAGCCAGGGCCGGCCGGAGATAATTTAAAATATTAAGCGGGGGTGGGGAAAAGCGCCCCCCCCCCCCCGCTGGCGCCGTGGGAGGCGTGGCCTGGAGGGACCTCCGCTGCAGTCTGGCCAGCTGGAAAAGGCCAGACGGGCAAGGGTGAGTAGCGCGGGAGGTGGGGCCAACCCTGGCCCCGCCTCCTGTGCTACTCACCCTGACCCCGCCTCCCACACTGCATGGGAGGCTGGGCCAGGGCACGGTGGGCGGGAGGCGGGGCACCGCCTCCCGCCCAGTGTGCCCTGGCCTGGCTGGCCTTGCCCAGCCGGCAGCGGCCATGTGGAGCTCGCTCATCGCCGAACAAGCCTTCCTGTTCACCGGCGAGCAAGCCCATGGTCCCCGCTGGGGCGGGGGAAGCCTGACGGCGCCCCCGGGGACCTGCGCCCGAGGCGGCTGTCTGTCAAGACCCAGGCTGCAGAGCACCAATAACCGTACACAGAGGCCAGAATCTATCTAATATCTTTATTGTAAGAGTATATAAAGCTAATAAAAACAAGTGTAGGAAATAGTCCAGAAGTAGACCTTTCAGGAAAGGTCAAAATTCGTCCAAAGAAACAATGTCCAATATGAAATATTAAGGTCCAAAGTTGTAATCCAATAACCGAAACACTCACTTGCCAAGCAAGGTGAGGGGAGCTGACAAGGTCCTTTAGTCCATGAAACTTAAGCAAGGCTAGGAAGTAAACTTGATTCTTGGAACACAAGGCTTGATTCAAGGCAACAAGAAACGAGGAGCAAGAACAGGATCTGTGGTAAATACGTGGCGAGGTCCGGGAAGCAAGGCAATGTCCGTGGAGCAAAACAAGGTCCTGGAAGTAAAACAAGGCTGGAAACGGGAACGAAGGCTTGGAAGCGGGAGTAGCGCTGTCCACACACAACCTACTCCAGTAGCTGACGAATTGACTCCGCAAGATTCCTACAGGGCAAAACACCTAAATAGGGTCTCGTTTTCCCACCAAAGAACACTTCTCTGGGGAACCAGAACCGAAAGTCAATCTCTGTGTCCAGATGCATGACTCCCTAAAGTTTCTCATGAAAGCAGGCTTAATCAGCTGAATGCCTGGCTGCGATTCTCAGGCTTCTGCGATTAGCCTGTTGAACTCCTTTTTGTTGTTGATAATAATTACGGCGAGAAAATGGGGGAGATTTTGACTCAGGGCTTGTTTGGCAGATTTCTGGAAGACAAATCTCCTGCAGGTGCAAGGGCTCCAGTTCTGGCTGGGAAAGTTCCAATTCTGGCTGAAACGGTGGAAAACCCAAGTTTTCCTCTTCATCTGTCACAACAGCGCTAGGAACGGGACTACATGGCCCATGAGTCATCACACTATCCCCCTCCTCAAGCCCCCTCTCAAAATAGGGCTCTCTCCCCGAGGCGCGAGGCCGCGGCTTGGCGGGGTAGGTCTGATGGAAGCGGCGGGTTAAATCGGGGGCAAGGACTGTGGAAGCGTCTTCCCAAGAGCGTTCCTCGGGGCCAAAACCCACCCAGTCAATGAGATATTGAAGGCGGCGGCGGTGAAAGCGAGAATCCAAAATGTCCTGAACCTCGAATTCCTCCTCCCCATCCACCAAAACAGGAGTGGGGGCCGGCCGGTCTGCATCAGGGCGCACACCATCCGCCGGAAGGAGCAGAGAGCGATGAAACACTGGATGAATGCGCATAGAGCGCCGGAGTTGAAGTTTGAAAGTCACGGGGTTAAGTTGCGCCACCACTGGATAGGGGCCAATGAAACGGGCATCTAACTTCCGGCAAGGGCGATGGGAGGGCAAAAAGCGAGTGGACAGAAGAACCCGGTCTCCTACCTTGATTTCGGGGCCCGGCTGGCGATGTTTGTCAGCGTGGCGTTTATAGTCCTCCTTGGCTTGGTCTAGTTGCTGGAGCAAAAGTTGTTGCACCGCTGTGAGTTCCTGCAGCCAGTCCTCTGCTGCGGGAACTTCTGAGGTTTCAATGACAGAAGGAAAGAAACGTGGATGGAAGCCGTAGTTTGCAAAGAACGGGGTTTCCTTAGTTGAAGCCTGGACACCATTGTTGTAGGCAAACTCCGACAGCGGCAACAGGGAAGCCCAATTGTCCTGCTGATAGTTCACGTAACAGCGAAGGTATTGTTCCAAAGTGGCATTGGTGTGCTCAGTTTGCCCATCCGTTTGGGGATGGTGAGCCGAAGATAAACGAGAGTCTATGCCCAATAGTTTTTGTAGTGCTCTCCAGAAACGAGAGGTGAATTGAGTTCCACGGTCTGTGACCAAACTCTTGGGCAAACCATGTAGTTTGAAAACATGCTGAAGGAATAAATCTGCAGTCTCTTTGGCCGTGGGGAGGCCATCGCAGGGAATGAAATGGGCCAACTTGGTAAAAAGGTCCACCACTACTAGAATCGTGGTGAATCCAAGGGAGGGTGGTAAGTCAGTGATAAAATCCGCAGAGATTATCTCCCATGGACGGGATGGGGTAGGAAGGGGATGCAGTAGCCCTGAGGGCTTCTCTCTTCTTGTCTTGGAACGCTGGCATACCGGGCAGGTATTGACATAATTTTCCACATCCTTGCGGATCTTGGGCCACCAGAAATCTCTTAGGATAAAATGCATGGTTTTAAATAGTCCGAAATGCCCTGCTGGCTTGCAGTCATGACACAGGTGAAGTGCCTTTTCTCTGCCCGGTCCTGGAGGGATGTAGATATGGTTTCTATAGCAAAGTAGCCCATCCTTAAGCGAGAAGGGAAAATGTAGTCCTTGGCGAAGTTGATCTTGAGCCCAGGCATCCGCCTGTTGACTGGCCCTGATTTCCTGAGCACAAAGGGGCCCTGGAGAAGAAGAAGAAGTAGGTTCAATTGGAGTGGATTTAGTGTTTCCCACCGTGAGCGTGGCAAAGTTCTCGGGCTGCAGCAATTGAGATTCAAAGGTCTCTTTGCGCCCTGCAGTATATTCTGGTTTTCGTGATAGAGCATCTGCTTGCTTGGTCTGAGCTGGGGTTACATAGTGGATCTGGAAGTCAAAACGCTCAAAGAATAAAGCCCAGCGCTGTTGCCTCTGATTTAACTTGCGGGCAGTTCTTAGATGTTCTAGATTCCGATGGTCAGTATGGACCTCAATGGGAAATTTGGCCCCTTCTAACCAATGTCTCCAAGTTTCAAAAGCTGCCTTTATGGCCAAGAGTTCTTTTTCCCAAATAGTGTAATTCCTCTCTGGGGCTGTTAGCTGGCGGGAGTAAAAAGCACAAGGGTGAAGATGTTCTCCCACTGGTTGCAGGAGTACAGCCCCAATTGCCACATCGGAGGCGTCAGCCTGCACAACAAAAGGGGTTTTAGGATCTGGGTGCTGAAGGATTGGCTGGGATGTGAATAATTTCTTTAGTTGCTGGAACCCTTCCTCTGCTTGTTCCGTCCAGCGGAAAGGCTGCTTTCCACGGATGCAGCTGGTGATTGGATCAGACCAGCGGGCAAAGTCTGGAATGAACTTGCGGTAGTAGTTCGCGAACCCCAAGAAACGCTGTACCTCTTTCTTGTTGGTTGGCGCCCGCCATTCCAATACTGCTGAAACCTTTGCCGGGTCCATGGAGAGCCCTAGTGGCGAGACACGGTATCCCAGGAAATCTACCTCTTGTAGATCAAAAGCGCATTTTTCCAGCTTGGCATAAAGTCCATGATCTCGCAAACGTTGTAACACCATTCTGACGTGGTTCTCATGTTCTGTTTGTGATCTAGAAAACACCAAAAAATCGTCCAAGTAGATGATCAAGAACCGATCTAGATAATCCTGAAAGATATCATTGACAAAATGCTGGAACGTTGCGGGAGCTCCACATAAACCGAAATTCATGACCAGGGACTCGAATAATCCGAATTTAGTCTGGAAGGCGGTTTTCCACTCGTCCCCCTCCCTGATGCGAACTAGATTATAAGCCCCTCGAAGATCCAGCTTGGTGTAAACCGTGGCCCCTCGAAGCCGGTCTAGTAGGTCCGAGATCAAAGGCAGGGGGTAGCGGTTCCGCTTCGTGATATTGTTCAATGCCCTATAGTCCACCACTAGGTGTAGGTCCCCTGACTTCTTTTTCACAAACATCACTGGGGAAGCGGCTGGGGATTGAGAGGGTCTGATGAACCCCTTGCGGAGGTTTGTCTCTAAAAACTCCCTGAGAGCTTCTTGCTCTGGTTCAGTCAAGGAGTAGAGGTGTCCTCGCGGGATCGGGGCCCCCTCCACCAAGTCAATGGCACAGTCATAAGGTCTATGCGGGGGTAGTCTCTCGGCTTCCTTTTCATTGAAAACATCCCAAAAGTCTGAGTATTTCTTGGGCAAGGTGATGATGGATTCAGCGTCTGTGGCATGACAGACCTTGGCTACAAGACAATGGTTTTGGCAATATTTAGAAGCAAACTGCAGTTCTCTGTTGGTCCAAGAGATGCTAGGGTCGTGGAGTGTCAGCCATGGGATCCCCAAAATCACAGGGAAGTGAGGAACCTCGGTAACAAAGAAGGAAATCTCTTCCATGTGTTCCCTTATCCACATTCTGGTGGGTTCCGACCATTGGCTTACTGGACCTGTCTTGAGGGGGCGGCCGTCTATGGCTTGCACCACCCGGGCGTTCTTGAAATTGTGATATTGTAATCCTAGAGAGTCGGCATACTCTCTATCAATGAAATTGTTTGTGGCTCCTGAGTCTATCATGGCATGGATCATGACGGGTCCTTTTTTCGCTGACCACAAGGTGACCACTAGGAGGAAAAGGACCCCGGTTGGCGGATCTTGAGTGGGGTTTTTGACCGGGTTGGCGAGCCTCTCTACGCCCGGTCGCTGGCTTCCCCCGCCGGCTTTGCCCCAGTCGCCTCTGACGTCTTCGTTTCCACGGAGGACGCCGCCGCCAGACGAGCGGCGGGTTTTCCTTTGGCTGGACATTCTCTGGCAAAGTGGCCCCCGTTTCCGCAGTACCAACAGAGGTTTAAACGTTGGCGGCGCGCCTTCTCGGCTACATCCAATCTGGGACGCACATTGCCCAACTGCATCGGCACCTCCTCGCTTCCTCTGGGGTATGGGGCTGGTGGCGGGGGTCTCCACACTGGACGCGGCTGGAAGCCGGCGGGAGCGGGAGGTTTTGCTCCGGCTCTTCCACTCTGGCCTCGGATCCACTGCTTCCTGTTGGCAAGCATGACTTCAGCTCGTAAACATTGATCAATGAGTCTTTCAAGAGAGTTTGGAGGGTCCACTTTGGAGATTTCCTCCAACATCTCGATGTTAAGGCCCTCCCGAAACTGTCCTCTGAGGGCTATGTCATTCCAGCCAGTGTTTTGGGCCAGCACTCGGAACTCGGCTATGTACTGGGACAAGGGCCTGTCCCCTTGGGAAAGGCGCCGGAGTTTGTGGCCGGCCGCCTCTAAATTGTCCTCGATCCCCCAAGTCGCCTTAAGGTGGTCCAAGAAGTTTAGCGCGGAACTTAGATGCGGGGAGGCTTGATCGAACAGTGCCGTCGCCCAATTGGCCGCTGGCCCGTCTAGGAGACTATAAATCCATGCCACCTTGATGTCTTCTTGGGGAAACTCGGCATTTCGGGCCTCTAGATATGCCTGGCATTGGCGACGGAAAACATGAACCTTGGAAGACTCTCCAGAAAACTTGGTGGGCAACGCCAGGGCAGGGAGTCGGGCTCCACGTTCCTTCAAGCCCCGTATTTCTCCCTCCTGTGCATGGAGCATATCAAGGATCCTGTCCACTTCATCCTTGGCGATGGTGTAGCTGAGTGGCTGGTCTCCCGGCCCGGCTCCGGTAGACATTCTGACCTAGGTTGATTGGTGCTTAAGGTGGCGGAGTCAAACTGTCAAGACCCAGGCTGCAGAGCATCAATAACCGTACACAGAGGCCAGAATCTATCTAATATCTTTATTGTAAGAGTATATAAAGCTAATAAAAACAAGTGTAGGAAATAGTCCAGAAGTAGACCTTTCAGGAAAGGTCAAAATTCGTCCAAAGAAACAATGTCCAATATGAAATATTAAGGTCCAAAGTTGTAATCCAATAACCGAAACACTCACTTGCCAAGCAAGGTGAGGGGAGCTGACAAGGTCCTTTAGTCCATGAAACTTAAGCAAGGCTAGGAAGTAAACTTGATTCTTGGAACACAAGGCTTGATTCAAGGCAACAAGAAATGAGGAGCAAGAACAGGATCTGTGGTAAATACGTGGCGAGGTCCGGGAAGCAAGGCAATGTCCGTGGAGCAAAACAAGGTCCTGGAAGTAAAACAAGGCTGGAAACGGGAACGAAGGCTTGGAAGCGGGAGTAGCGCTGTCCACACACAACCTACTCCAGTAGCTGACGAATTGACTCCGCAAGATTCCTACAGGGCAAAACACCTAAATAGGGTCTCGTTTTCCCACCAAAGAACACTTCTCTGGGGAACCAGAACCGAAAGTCAATCTCTGTGTCCAGATGCATGACTCCCTAAAGTTTCTCATGAAAGCAGGCTTAATCAGCTGAATGCCTGGCTGCGATTCTCAGAGAAAATGGGGGAGATTTTGACTCAGGGCTTGTTTGGCAGATTTCTGGAAGACAAACCTCCTGCAGGTGCAAGGGCTCCAGTTCTGGCTGGGAAAGTTCCAATTCTGGCTGAAACGGTGGAAAACCCAAGTTTTCCTCTTCATCTGTCACAACAGCGCTAGGAACGGGACTACATCGCCCATGAGTCATCACACTGTCTCACGTGGCCTCTATGGTGGGGTCGGCCCTGGCAAGAGCTAGTACCCAGAAAGTAGAACCTGGTCCTCTTGGATATAAAACAGTACACATTTAGCATGACTCAGCTTTCTTATTATTTTTCAACGTAGGTCTTTAATAAAGATACTGCAAGGCTGATTACATTGCATATCCATTTTATGTTCTATCTCATTATTGTAATAAATTATGGTTATTGCAATCTCAGTCTCCTTAGTTGGATGGTTAATGCTCCACGTAAACACAAGGTACAATCCCACAAATCCAGGGTTTGGAGAAGTGCACAACTGAGTCTGGAATTTTTATCCTTAAATAAATTCTGTAGTAAATCTCCAGCAATCCCAGTGACATAAAGGACTTTGTTAGTGGGGGATGACTTCTGTACGTTTCCTCTCCTGGATAGATCATCCATGATCTAATAACTTAAAGGGTAAACAGCTACATTTTCCGATATGGGGACCTGACACTGGAGTCTATCAACAACATTCAATAATAAATTGCACTCACCTTAAAGCCTCTGAGATGAATGCCCTCTGAAATTAAAATCCTCCAAAAATTAGAAGTGCGGAATCACACACACACATAAAAAAGCCCGCACAAAATTTAAACTTGGATGGAAAATTAGACAGACACACATACAAGGCTTCTGGATACACGATTAACCATGTCTGGGTTTTTATTTATTTTGTTTATTTTAGGTTTGAGATGTGAAGAGATTAAACTGGATGGATTGAGATTTGGGGCCATGAGATATGCATGTGACCTATTGGCCAAATTTTGTCCATCCCCACCCTATATAATCTGAAGCATAAATACCTGATGGAGAACCAGTGCAACTATCCACTAAAGTAATCATTTAAGGACTTTATCCAGTTGGCTTCTTCTGAGTTGCATAGAGTAGAAACATGACATCAAGTATTTTCAACAATGGCACTACATGTTGGAATGTACTCTCAAAACATCTTTATAAGTACGTATCATAGACACCAGGTTAAATCATTCAACTATTTATTTCATTCGTTATTGGAACACTAGGGAAACTCATGTGAGGTTTTTTGTTTTGTCGTCACTTGTATTTTAGTGGTGACACTAGTTAAACTTTTTTTTTCTTCTTTCTACAATTACAGTCCAAATAAGTAGAGATCAGGTATTGCACTTGATAATCCCCACCACTTGGCATTATTGTTTTACCAGCAAATATGTTGTATCTTCTTTTCACCCTGATTCCTTCCCCCCTTATTCAGTGCGAGATCTCCTTTTCCTGACCCTACCTCCTGCTTACAGAGAGATGAAGATATTTTTAGCAATAAGAAGAGGGAAGTTACTAATCAATACAGAGGGAGTAAAGAAGGGATAAATTTTGTTCAATGCCTTGATGTAGAAAGAAATGTGAACATCTCCTATCTTTGCTACTTTACTAGATTAGAATAGCACAGTGCAAAGCTTCTGATATCATCGTCCTTGGAGAGGTTAGGTGTTCAGTGGTGGGGGAGGGGAACTACTGCGTGACCTTGACTGTTTGGGATGCATATTAATGTTTAAATTAATCATTAATTCCTACTTTTTTCCAAGCCCTGAGACTCAGGGCAATTTAAAAAAATAGAACATTTATACACCACGCCATTAAAATATGCAAGAATTAAAACAGAATTAATATATCAATAGAATTTAAATTAATTTAAAAGCAATTCCAAATACAGACAACACAACACATTATTATAAGCCCTTTCCATATAAGCAGTCAATTCCCATGAAGTTTGAAACCAAATCTTTTTTTGTCCAGCACCAGGACACAAACAATCCTCTAAACTACAGGAAAGGAGATTCCACCTGAACATTAGGAAGAACTTCCTGACTGTGAGAGCTGTTCGGCAGTGGAACTTTCTGCCCCGGATTGTGTTGGAGGCTCCTTCTTTGGAGGCTTTTAAGCAGAGGCTGGATGGCCACCTGTCGGGGGTGCTCTGAATGTGGTTTTCCTGCTTCTTGGCAGGGGGTTGGACTGGATGGCCCGTGAGGTCTCTTCCAACTCTATGATTCTATGAAACAGGGAGGGGAGCCATGCATATGTGGATGAGCTGCAATTCCCAACATCCTAGTCATTATATGGCTTGTCTAACAGGACTGTGAAACTCATACTCACTATGAATGAGGTCTCTTCCAACTCTACTATTCTATGATTCTATGAATGCACCACTCGCAGTTTTCACAATACACATCAGTTTCTGGTGGGATTTTGAACTTTGAACTGACTTTGACCTGCTTAGGCAGATTCAAGGAATATGACAAAGTTTGCTTGAAATTCCAGAGAATTTCAGGGCTTTAGGGCAGTCTGCAGAGGTGGATTGAATCTGATTTGGCCCAGTCCCCTGTCCAGACAGACACTTTCACTATCACCTTTTCCCCATGATGACCAGTGCCGGGAAAGGGAATGCTCATGCCCATGTCACCACCATTGCCATTCCTTGCCATCCACAGAGCTTCGTTCAAGCACCTGGCCATTATTTATTTTATTTTATTTATTTCTATCCTGCTTTTCTCCCTGCAAGGGGACTCAAAGCAGCTTACAACCTATAAAATCAGACAGTTACAGTCAAAAATACAACATAAATCCCCACGTAATAATTTGTCAGTAAACCGGCATCCTGAATGATGGATATGAGGCAGTGGACTTTACTGAGGCACAGAAGTGCTATGTGGTGGTATCCAGCCTTTCTTCAGAAGAAAGGCTGGATATCACCACATAGCACTTCTGTGTCTCACAATTAACAAATTACAACATTTAAAACATTTAAAAAGTCCCATTCCTCATAACAAAAGATATAAAACTGACATAAAAACATATTAAACATACAATTTAAAAGCCATAAAATATCCTATTCCTTTAGGCCAATGGTTCTCAACCTTCTTAATGCCGGGACCCCTTAATACAGTTCCTCATGTTGTGGTGATCCCCAACCATAAAATTAGTTTTGTTGCTATTTCAAAAATGTAATTTTGCTATCATTATAAATCGTAATGTAAATATCTGATATGCAGGATGTATTTTCATTCACTGAACCAAATTTGGTACAAGTACCCGATACACCCAAATTTGAATACCGGTGCGGTTGGGGTGGGTTAATTTTGTCATTTGGGAATTGTAGTTGCTGCGATTTATAGTTCATCTACAATCAAAGAGTATTCTGAACTCCACCAACAATGGAATTGAACCAAACTTGGCACACAGAACTCCCAATGACCAACAGAAAATACTGGAAGGGTTTGGTGGGCATTCCAATTGTAGCTGGAGTTGTAATTCACCTACATCCAGAGAGCACTGTGAACTCAAACAATGATGGATCTCGACCAAATTTGGCACAAATACTCAATATGCCAAAATGTGAGTACTGGTGGAATTTGGGGGAAATACACCTTGACATTTTGGAGTTGTAGTTGCTGGGATTTATAGTTCACCTATAATCAAGAGCAAGAGCCCCTTGAACCCCACCAATGATAGAATTGGGCCAAACATCCCACACAGAATCCCCATGACCAACAGAAAATACTGCAGGGATCTAGGAGGAAATAATAGTGATTTAGGGGAGATGTAGTTCACCTACTTCCGGAAAGCACTGTGAATATGTGTTTTCTGATGGTCTTTGGCAACCCCTCTGACACCCCCCTTGTGACCTCCCCCCCGCCCGGTGTCCTGACCCCCAGGTTGAGAAATGCTGCTTTAGGCCGTAAAAAACAAATCAATTATTACCTGCCGTAGCTGTGATTGAGCACTTCCTTCCTTGCCGATCCTCCAGGTGTTGTATTCTGACATCAGCAAAGATAACCATGATGACCAGGAACTTGGATAGAGCCCCATGGTTGGCTAGAAGTGGTTGGCAGCAACAATTTGGTGGAGGTGACAACCCAGTGAGGCTGATACAGACCAGGCTCATTTGGATAACAGCCTTGAATTCATCATGTAGGCGCTGAATCTGGGGTTGCTCCAACCCAAATGCACACCAGGCTAACTTGCCCAATGTAGACAAACCCATAGTTAATGGTGGGAGCTACAAAAGCTGGGAGCTATATTGAAGAACTATCTTAAAATTCTGTTTTTCCTGTTTGGATCGAAAGATGTAGTTTTCCTTCTCATGTTAGTTTGCAGGGGGAGTTGTTGTTATATTTCGTATTTTTAATTGCACTTTTATCGCTTCTTGCTTCTTGGGCTAAGAATCATGTAAATAAATAAATAAATAAAGGCACCTTCCAGCATTTAAGTGCAGCCATCTTTTACTTGAATAAAACAAGCTGCTGTCAGATTTCCCAAACAATACTGCCTTTTTTGTTGGCTTGAAATATGTGAACTATTTGCAAGCGCTGCAGGTCTGTTGTTATTTATTACTAAATTCATTGTCAGTCTCTTTGCCTAGGAGTGAAGCAGCATGAAAACAGCGAACATTATGGCATGCGTCTTGCAGAAGATAACGAAATTTAACTTTTATAGAGTTCCATTTATGTTCAGAGAATTAAAGGGGATGCATTTAGTCACAGATAAATGCTATGAAGGACAAAAGAGTAGGCATATAATACCATAAAGTCTCATCTTGACTTGAGTCTTATTGGTCTAGTATAAGCTATGATTTAATCATATAGCAGTTCCTCCTGCCATTACTATTATTCTTAAGGAGCCACCCGGAGTTCTTAGAGCTGAGCAGGCAGGCAATGGGACATTGGATTATGCTTCTGAAGAAGGAGAAACACCAATGCAAATAAGCTCCATGGTTAACAATAGAAATCTCTGTTGACATTGTTACCCCTCTGCAGGCAGTAAATAGCTCCATTATTGGTGTGACTTGGGATAGCCTGAGAGCTTCATTACTTTGATATGGTGTTGTCAAGGGAAGGACCCATACTTCATTGTTTGGTTTGCTGTGCTATTTTCATTATCATTTGAAAGCATGGAGTGGGGGAGGACAACAAAAAAGCAGGGAAGGCTATAAAAAGCTGCCACTCCAACATTGATGGACATGGGAATCTATCGCAAAGTTACTGACTTTCAGTGTTGGTGCAGTAGGATATGGTGCTGTGGGAAATAGTGTAGTGGATTATCTATGGCCTGTTCTACACTGCCATATAATCCTGATGGTCAAAGGAGATAATCCACACTATCTGTTTTGAATTGGATTATTAGAGTCTATACTGCCAGATAATCCAGTTCAAATCAGATAATCTGGATTTTATATGGCAGTGTAGAAGTGGGGTATAATGTAATGAGTAATAGACAAACTTGAACTAGCATGAGCAAGTAAGGCTACTATGGGGCTATTTATACTCGTACAATTATAGTGTTATTATTCTACTTCAATCACCATGGTTCTATCTTAGTCTTTGTAGTTTGGTGTGGTATTTTGGGTATTCTTGCTAAGTATTCTAAATGACTCACCATAAACTGCCATTCTCAGGGTTCCACATAAAGCTACTGTGCAAGTTAAAGTGCAATGATAGGGCTATAATTTATAGTGAGGATGCAGCTCCAGTCTGCAGCATCCCATTCCCTTAGAATGCAGAGCAAGGGCTTCATACTGCAGGAAAACAGATTCTACCTAAACATTAGGGGAAAGATTCCTGATAGTAATAGTTAGGCTTGCTCAAATAATTCGTTTTCCCCGTTTACCGTTATTGATTCGTTATTTTCGTTTGTTTTGAAGCAATATCGAACCTTGGTTGTCCACACGCCTGGATATCGCGGTTTCGAACCGCGATTGGCCGTTTTCCGTTATGGCGCTTTTTTTTCGTTTTTAAAAAATGCTTTGGCAAATCATCCAAACTTGTTTAAGTCCACTGGGGCAATCTAGCGTGTTGTTTGCACCTTGTAGCCAATCAGAGAGCACGTTTAACCAGGGGGAGGGGCTGGTAGGACGTCCTGAGCGTGCACACGCCTCGTGGCTCAGTCGCACTGGGAATTTTGGAGAGGGTGGAAGGGAGATTTTGGTGCAGGCACTGGCAGGCAGGAAAGATTGCTGCGTCACAGCATGGCTGTGTGAAGACCGGGAGAAAAGGTGGGGTGGCTGGCTGAGTTTGGGTGGTGTGTGTTAGTTGGGTCTTTCTTTTTCTTTTGTTTTTGCAAAGGGCTGTCCTGTGGGTGTTTTTTTCCTGGCGCAGCAATTTTTCTGCTACGCCATTTTTCTTCTTGCGGGCGGGGTGGGCTTTCTCCTTTCTTTTTTCCACGCAAAAGTGTTTTTGGAAACAAGGGATCCGAGCCAGGGACGCTTCCTGATAATCCTAAGCCAAGTTTGGGAAAGAGTTGCATATCCCATACTTCCCTGTACAAAATACAACTCCTTTTGGGGAAAGAAGAGGGGGTGCCTTTGTCCCTTCACTGCTCTCAAACACAAGCGGGGCTGCTTGTGTCTCAGCCAGGGACGCTTTCTGATAATCCTAAGCCAAGTTTGGGAAAGAGTTGCATATCCCATACTTCCCTGTACAAAATACAACTCCTTTTGGGGAAAGAAGGGGGGGTGCCTTTGTCCCTTCCCCAGTCTCAAACACAAGCGGGGCTGCTTGTGTCTCAGCCGGGGACACTTCCTGATAATCCTAAGCCAAGTTTGGGAAAGAGTTGCATATCCCATACTTCCCTGTACAAAATACAACTCCTTTTGGGGAAAGAAGGGGGTGCCTTTGTCCCTTCACCGCTCTCAAACACAAGCGGGGCTGCTTGTGTCTCAGCCAGGGACGCTTCCTGATAATCCTAAGCCAAGTTTGGGAAAGAGTTGCATATCCCATACTTCCCTGTACAAAATACAACTCCTTTTGGGGAAAGAAGAGGGAATGCCTTTGTCCCTTCACTGCTCTCAAACACAAGCGGGGCTGCTTGTGTCTCAGCCAGGGACGCTTTCTGATAATCCTAAGACAAGTTTGGGAAAGAGTTGCATATCCCATACTTCCCTGTACAAAATACAACTCCTTTTGGGGAAAGAAGAGGGGGTGCCTTTGTCCCTTCACTGCTCTCAAACACAAGCGGGGCTGCTTGTGTCTCAGCCAGGGACGCTTTCTGATAATCCTAAGCCAAGTTTGGGAAAGAGTTGCATATCCCATACTTCCCTGTATAAAATACAACTCCTTTTGGGGAAAGAAGAGGGGGTGCCTTTGTCCCTTCACTGCTCTCAAACACAAGCGGGGCTGCTTGTGTCTCAGCCAGGGACGCTTTCTGATAATCCTAAGCCAAGTTTGGGAAAGAGTTGCATATCCCATACTTCCCTGTACAAAATACAACTCCTTTTGGGGAAAGAAGGGGGGGTGCCTTTGTCCCTTCCCCAGTCTCAAACACAAGCGGGGCTGCTTGTGTCTCAGCCGGGGACGCTTCCTGATAATCCTAAGCCAAGTTTGGGAAAGAGTTGCATATCCCATACTTCCCTGTACAAAATACAACTCCTTTTGGGGAAAGAAGGGGGTGCCTTTGTCCCTTCACCGCTCTCAAACACAAGCGGGGCTGCTTGTGTCTCAGCCAGGGACGCTTTCTGATAATCCTAAGCCAAGTTTGGGAAAGAGTTGCATATCCCATACTTCCCTGTACAAAATACAACTCCTTTTGGGGAAAGAAGGGGGGTGCCTTTGTCCCTTCACCGCTCTCAAACACAAGCGGGGCTGCTTGTGTCTCAGCCGGGGACGCTTCCTGATAATCCTAAGCCAAGTTTGGGAAAGAGTTGCATATCCCATACTTCCCTGTACAAAATACAACTCCTTTTGGGGAAAGAAGGGGGTGCCTTTGTCCCTTCACCGCTCTCAAACACAAGCGGGGCTGCTTGTGTCTCAGCCGGGGACTACACCAATTTAACAAAGTTTCAGCCACAAAAACAAAGTTTCTGAAGTAGAGCAATGACTTTCACAGTAAAGACAACCCTATTTAACAGGAAATAAGACTTTCAAACCAGGAACAGATTTCTGCAATTATTAAAAAATGGTTTATTATAAAAGCTATGAAAATTTGCCAAAAATCAGAGGATAAGGGAAATGTTCCACATTTTGGTGAGCTATCAGTGTTAAATGTGTTCTACCACTGTACCAAGTTTGAAGAAGATCACTCAAAAAATGAGGGCGGGAGAGCCCCCTAAGTCCCCCCCCCTTCGGGCTGTTTTTGGGCCACCGCGCATGCGCGTCCGCCATTAACGAATTAATTTAGAAAATAACGAATTTTCGTTAATTTCGAAAAATTTTGGGGGCCAAATTCGTTATTAGCAACAAAAACAAAAAAATGCCCCCTCTAGTTTTGAAACGAGTTTAGAATCAAATTTTTCATGGATCGATCAAGCCTAGTAATAGTTATTAGGCAATGGAATACACTGCCTTGAAGTGTGATGAAATCTACTTCCCTAGAGACTTTTCTATAGTGGCTGAATGGCCACATGTTAGGAGTGCTTTTATTGTGTGTTTTTGCCTGGCAGGGGTTTTGGGTTGAATTACTCTTCTGATTTCCTCCAGCTCTATAATATGATTCTCTTATTCGCTTATTTTCTTGTTCACTTATTCTCTATGTAGTGATGCTATTAAATCTGATATTTGTACATTCTTGGATAGCAACTTGGGTACCATTATTTTATTTTAACCTTTTGGCACTTTCTTCCCCATGATTATCTCTGTAAACAGTACAATGGCCTATCTCATCTTGATATCCAGAAAATTAAAATGAATTACACCATGTCACCAAATCCCACATGAAAACCAGTGTATACCATTTTCTGGTAACTTCTAATTGTATTCCAGTCGAACTTCAAAGGAAGTTGGGTCTGTGGAGATTAGCAGTACAGTAGAGTCTCACTTACCCAAGCTAAACGGGCCGGCAGAAGCTTGGATAAGCTAATATCTTGGATAATAAGGAGGGATTAAGGAAAAGCCTATTAAACATCAAATTAGTTACGATTTTACAAATTAAGCACCAAAACATCACACTATACAACAAATTTGACAGAAAACTTAGTTCAATACACAGTAATGCTATGCAGTAATTACTGTATTTACGAATTTAGCACCAAAATATCATGATATATTGAAAACATTGTCTACAGAAATGTGTTGGATAATCCAAAACGTTGGATAAGCAAGTGTTGGATAAGTGAGACTCTACTGTATATGTGAATTTCATTGCAGTTGGCTACTTTGTTTCTCCACCAAAAACTAGATAAAGAATCCAGTATTGTTCTTGGCCTGTTGAGGGAGAAACAAACCAGAACACCAGCTGTGAAGCTGCCAGAGTTGGACATCATGCTAAACAAATTGAACACCAAATGTTTGTTTAGCTGCTCCTATTGCAAACCAGCATAATCATTCTACTGATTATACATGCTAAGCAAGAGTTCCTTTAGATCCATGACCTGGCTGGTGTGAAAACTTTGAGCAACAAAAGTCCTACTATTGATACGTACACCTCAGAATAGGTCTATTTAACTTACTTGAGGTGTATGTATCAATATATGTGGAACTGAGAAGCAAAGACCAAAGGCAGAAAGGGAACCCTAGTGGCTCAGAGGGCAAACACAGTTTGAGGATGCATCTTTACTTGCTGTTTATTACAGTTCTGTGGTTGTTACATGACACACAGAGCTGATCCTGTGTAACACAGTTATGACCTATGTTTCCTGAAGTCACTGGATACTATTCTGCTTTCCCAGAACTTTGGAGTATCCAGCTACTTCAGACCCTGTAATCAGGCCTGTAGCGAGGGGGCGGTTTTAGGGGTTCAACCCCCCCCCCCAAAATTTTTCAGGTTATAAAAAAAACCTGGTTTACTCATGAATTTTAACTGGTTAACCAAATCCCCATGCTAAGTCTGTGAGACGCAAAACATTAAGAGTCCCTCCAGGCACTATTTCAAGCAGATATTGACAGGTTTGTAGCGGGGAGAGGTGTGTGCTAGGGGTTCAACCCCCCTCCCCCCGAAATTATCAAAACCCCTCCCAAAAAATTTTTCTGGCTACAGCCCTGCCTGTAATCAACCATGTTGCTTCCCATTCAGCAAATGGCGCAATTGATTACACACCATCCCATTTTTCTCTAGTTCAGGTGATCCAGAGAGAGAAAATGGCATCTACCTTGCCTTACCTTAGCAGTGCCCAACGGCATCAAAATGGAAGCAGACATTGCTCGGCACCTGGAGTAACAATATCCGCCATACTGAGAAGTTTAGAGGATGGAGGGAAAATCAAAGGGTGTGATTCCTCCTCTCCACTGGAATAGTCAAGGTTAATAGTTCAGGGCCAGCAATGCCCATTACGAATCCTTAGAAAGCAGTGGAATATCCAAAAGTTAGTTCCAGTCAGAAACACATAGTTTACACAAACAAAGATGCCAAAAGTCAGATTACCAGGAGTCAAAGCCAGAGGTCCTTGAGTAGGAAACTGACAGGCATCGAAGTCAGGTCCCAGGAAGAGTGCAAACAGGTGTTGGACTTAAGCCGGGTAACAGTGTTGTCCACCGTAAAAGAGTTACAACACTGAGGACATTATATCTTAAGTTCTCAACTAGCATTTGATTAATGATCATTTCTCCGCTAATCTCTGAGACCTGTGATACCCTACCTGCTCTATGCAACGCTCTAGAGGTGTGGGGAGTTTAACTTCTTGTTAGCTTGCTCAAAGGTGCCTGCTTCAACTTCCTCTAGATAAGCCTGTACAGATAGCTGAAAAGTGTTTGCTTTTGCTAAAGGCTCTTCTGCAGTAGTGGCTGAGCTAGAGTAGGCAGACTGCTGGGAGCTGCTGGCCTGTCTTCTCTGGTGGCCCTTCTAGCAACTCATCTTCACTATCTGAGCTGACAATTGAGCAGTGTCTGCCACCATTTTGGTGTTCAGTGGGCACCGTTAAGGTACGTGGGGGGTGGGGGTAGCAGGTGAGCAGCACCAAACCCGTTTCAGCACCACTAGCCTGTACAGCTATTATGCCCCTGCCAGGTCATTTTGGGATCTGACAATGAAGCCTCCATGAAGTTCCTGAGTTGCTTGGGGGCTGACAGTGTCACTACCAGCAATGCTGACCCAGAGTAGCCCACTCCAAATCAAGGTAAATGCCTTGCCAAGACACACCCTAAGTGATGCACCACTCAGCAAGTGATGCACAACACATGACTAAAAAGACTGAGCTGGAAGAAAAGAGATTGTTAGCAGATGACTACAAATATATTCAAATAAATTCTTTGTTTTTATATGTTTTACTCATAGTGGTAACTAGAACCAGACAAAATAGTGTATGCATTTACAGGCCAATTATGAATTTGCCTAAGAAAAGAAATGTTCGTGTCCTCCACCTCCAGGCAACTGGTAGTACTTAATTTATTACATTCCAAGAGAGGAGAGAAAGCAAGAATATGGATATTCATAAAGAGATCTTATTCCCTAGATGAACTTGGTTGACAGGGAACATTACCTATATGGTAGAGGACAGGAAACCTATAAATCTGACCTGTCCCTCTGTAATCTAGGAAGCAAGAACATTGCCTTGATGATGGACCCTATCACACAATATCATACAATACCAATTGCTGATCCATCAGCAGTAAATTTGTCCCCAGCTATAGACAGGAAAAACCTGTCATTAGCCCCTGATCATGCAATGATCACAGTACTTACCTGGTGGTATGAGATCCAGGTACTTCTGTTACTGAGGCACAGAAGTGACATCAGGAGATGAAATTATCTGGCTCTCTCTCACTCCCTATCAAAGTAAAAAAAACATTTTTCCCTAAGCTAAGTGAAACTTAGTGAAACTTGGAGCCTCTGGTGGCTCAGTGTGTTAAAGCTCTGAGCTGCTGAACTTGCAGACTGAAAGGTCCCAGGTTCAAATCCAGGGAGCAGAGTGAGCACCCGCTGTTAGCTCCAGCTTCTGTCAACCTAGCAGTTCGAAAACATGCAAATGTGAGTAGATCAATAGGTGGGAAGGTAACGGCGTTCCATGCAGTCATGCTGGCCACATGACCTTGGAGGTATCTATGGACAACGCCAGTTCTTCGGCTTAGAAATGGTGATGAACACCAACCCCCAGAGTTGGACACAACTGGACTTAAAGTCAGGGGAAACCTTTACCTTTACCTTAGTGAAACTTCAAAGTTTCTCAAATGATTTTAACAAAACTCCATGAAGGCAGAGTTCTTTCTCAATACATAAAGAACTCGATACAGAATGACAAACTGGCATAGTTGCACTTGCACCATCACACAGGGATTGAGTAGAGAAAGTGACCATCCCAGGAAGTACCCTGGATCATTGGCCATGTGAATGCCATGGGATGACAGCTTCATGCAATAATGTCCTTAGTATCTTCTTCTGAGGCTCTTTATCTCCATAGCTACACCCACAGTTATTGGTCAGATCTTACAGAACTGGCCCGAAGTTCAGAATCTGAAGATTGGCATCAAGTCCTCAAAGTTAATATTCAAAAAGCAGCAATATTTTAATTTTTGCAATACTTTAGTTTCAGCTCCAGCATTTCCCCAATCAGGCCACATTTCATAATATCTAATTGGCAATCTGCAGAGTGCACAGACCTAATCGGGGCACCAAGATTTAATATCAACTCAGCCTGATCCCAGATGATATTAATCACTAATTAATACTTCTTTGTTTTTCACTCATGCAGAAAGAATCGATACTCTAATTACAACCTGTTTAATAATGTGCCTTTATCTCCCCTTTCTTGGGGATGCCAGTTTATTTAAATGCAAGCATCTAAAGATTTTTTAAAAAAAAAATATCCCCCAGGGTCTGTTTCTCTTTTAAATACTTTCATTGACACTGTTGCCTTAAAGCAATACACAGAACAAGCAGAGCAAGCATGAAATTACATTTTATCTCCAGAGCTTTAGCTTCGTTGGTTAATTAATAGGACGTTTTTACTGTGCTTCTGCAGTTGAAATGGATAATGCTGAGCACAATATGACAATGATTGTAGCAGTGATCACAACAGCCCACAAACCAGAGGCAGGAGGTATATCCTCCACCATTTCAGTTGCTAGCAGTGTCAAATAAAATTCAGAAATGACCAAGATTTTCCCTGTGCTCAACTTTAGACCATAGTTCAGTGGCAGGATATATACTTTGCAGTTTGTAGACTCCCAATTCAGCCTAGCACAGTGGTTCTCAACCTGTGGGTTCCCAGATGTTTTGGCCTTCAACACCAAAAATTCTAACAGCTGGTAAACTAGATGGGGTTTCTGGGAGTTGTAGGCCAAAAATACCTGGGGACCCCAGGTTGAAAAGCACTTGCCTAGCATCTCCAGTTAAAAAGACAGTGCAGCAAGTGATAAGAAGATCCTCTGTCAAAGACCTTGAGCAGTATGAGATGATGAGTTGAATCCTATTGGTAGTCCCAACTAGAGTAAGCCCAATTAATCAATCCTTGAAGTATCTTCACCTATACGATGACTGCATGTACATAAATTCCACTGAATCAACAGGATTACTCTAGATCAAATTACCTTCATATATTTTTGGACCACAGTTTCTAGTTTTCTTCACCATTCACTACGCTGGCTAGGGCAACAAAAACTTGCAGAACAACACCATGTGGATGATTGCAGGATTCCCACCTCTGGACTAAACAGATACAAAGTCTAACCCAGTACAAAAATGCTTCCTATGTTTCCATGGGTGTCAGTGATTTTTAGAAAAAGATTCAGGCCAGAATTCTGTTGCAGACCTATTATTATTATTATTATTATTATTATTATTATTATTATTATTATTATTATTTCTTACCCACCTCTCCTCATGGCTGGAGGCAGATTACAACACTGCTAAAACACATAATCAAAACACATAATAATTTAAAAACACTCCATAGAATAACCATATTAAAGCATATTTTCATAAAATATATATTAAAATACACAAAACAAAAACTAGACATAGAATGGAAGTTTAAAAATTATCATTAAACTTTCTGAATAGACCTGCCAGAGGATATAGGTCTTCAATTGTGTCTTAAATTCTGACAACTGATCTCTTTTATTGTGCATGGATTTACATTCTTCAAAAATTGGAATTGGGCAATTATATAATATCCATATCTGGTAAATGATTGCTATCACATTACTACATAGGGAAGTCAGCAGAGTGACCATTGTGCATTGGTTTTGTTATACATTTCGGACACCAGCCAGGATGTCCCATTCTTGCCAGTGTCTTAAAGTTTTTGTAATGTATACCATGATAGTGGTTCCAGTCCATTTCCACTGCCATCATCCATTCTATTAAATTATTACTGTTGTTGATATATTTATTTATATCCCACCCTTTCTTCTCACTTCAATCCCACCTTACTGGGTCACAAGGCAGGCTACAAAAGTTAAAACAAATGAAATCAAACATTCACATCATATAAATGTTAATGTTAATAAAGGTTTATTTCAAAAGGTCATTGAAATAAAACTAAGACAAAGCTTTAGTGTAGTTTTTCACTCTCTCAACTATCTTTCTCAGTATTCCTTTCCAGTTATTATTGCTGTGGTAGTTATTATTGCTGTGGATTGCTGACTCCATGGTTACAGAGTACATAGTATTCCCTACTGTCACTGTTGCAGGTTGAATATAAGTGTGTTTTTTCTGTTGCAGTGGATGGTTGTGAAATGTTGAACAATCAACACTTCACATGTTGAACAATCAAGGACAAATAATAAGGGGAAACTGAACTTTACAGGAGCACCTTCCAAATGAAGGTGTATACCCGGGATTGTGTTGATGCTCTTTAATCTAAAAAAGGAAGGTCAATACCATGCTAGTACTAAAACTCTAACATGTGCTTCTCCATCTTTAGTCCTCCAGATATTTTGAATTTCAACTCCTAAAATCCTTAGCCATCATGGGCAATTGCTAGGGAATTCTGGGAACTGAAGTCCCAAGCAACAAGACCAAAAATTGAGAATCACTGTGACATAGAAGTCTGAGAATTCATGCTACTGGTAATTGTGAAATAACAGACCATCTCGATAAATGGTTAGGGGATTTGCTCACAGTTTTGAGACCCACTGCATCACCAGTAAGCAACTGACCTGAAAGACTATATCTGACCCATAGCAGAAACAGGACTAAGAGGAAATTATATTTGGAAAACAGAGATGTGCAGTGATAAAGAAGAAATTGAGGAAGGGGGGAACCCTTACATTCACTAATGAAAGCAGATGGACTTGTTAAGTGGGAGGCAAGTTTATGGCCTCAAGCTATTAGAGTTCCACCAGCAGAAGCAGATGAACTAGGCAGATACTGGCAGAAGTTGGTAGAACTATGCTGGAAAAGTGCTCATAAAATGTTGATCAAAGTCACAATAGCTAGTGAATGCTTGTGGATGTAAGTCAATGGAAATTTACCTTCTGAAGCCAGTTGATGGAAACTCAGCGATATCTGTTAATTGGCATGGGTGAGTACATAGAAGAGAGTATCTGAAGAAGTGGATGGCACCCAGCACAAACCTTCCATTGGGAATGTCATTTGGAGTGTGTTTATATGTGTATGTGTATGCAAAACAGAGAATATAATTGAGCTGACAGCTGGTGTATGGTATATAAAATTGCCAGGTTTCTGGGAACTGGATGAAATCTCAGGAAATTGTTGTGCTTCTCCAAGTCTCCAGGTAGAGAGGCAATCTCAGCATAAACAGAAAAAAGGAAGAGAAAAACTTGATTGTTGAATATCAAGTACCATAGATTTTTCTCTGCTGGTATCAGGATGCCCTGTTCAACATAAAGTGTGTTTATGTGGGTTATTTCTGTGTAACACTTATGTAGCAACAACATAGAATCAAGATCTGGAGACTGAGGAAAAGGATGGAAAGTGTATGCATTTTGACCCAGTGTCTCGTTTGAAGGATTGTACCAATGGTTAATGGATATATTTGTAGCATATGTTGATGTATGCAATAATTTCAGACCACCAGAAGAAGGCCTGGAGAAAGGCCGAAACAGTCATGGTGAGGCTGATTCATGTTCAACTCGGCACAAGAACACACAACGCCAATACAATTTCAAAGTGATTATACAAAATCCATACAACATTGTTTGTGATTACTGTGAATTCGAACAGTATAACTAGTTTAATATTCAAATTATTCACTACTTGTTTATTTTCTATTTTGTATATAAGTGGGGTATTTGTGTTGAGTTCACCTACTCAGGAACCCATTCATACTGGACCTCACAGGCCACCAGACTTGAAGTCAAACAGGAGTCTCCCAGCACGACCATCTGGGTCTGACCCTCAAAGAAAGACTGAGGCCACTGTAAAACAGTGCCCCCAAGCCCCATCCCAGAGAGATGACCCAGAAGGATACCATGGCCAATGGTATCGAAAGCCACTGTGAGGTCCAGGAGATCTAGCTCTCTTCATAGATCATCCACCAAGGTGACCAATGCCTTCTCTGTCCCATAGCCAGGCCTGAAAGCAGATTGATATGGATCTAAATTTTCATCCAAGAACCTTTGGACTTGTGAAGCTTCCACCTTCTCTAGAACCTTGCCCAATAAGGGAAAATTGGATACTGGCCTATAATTGCTTGATTGAGTGGGATCCAGCGCCAGTTTCTTCAATAAGGTTCTTACTACTGCCTCCCTGAAACTAGTAGGCATTTTCCTCTGAGTCAGGGGGGTGTTTAGCAGCACCTTCACCCACTCTGCCAGCCCCCCCCCCCCCCCGGGCCAATTTAATGAACCAATATGGGCAAGGTTCATCTTGACTCTGCAGAAAACGCTGTAGCTCTACTCCACAATAAAGGAAAATCGGCATGTTTAGAAAGTCTTGAAAATGCTGATTATCAGTAGTAGATGTTTGATATCAAATTTATATACCTATACTTGGGGGTCACGTAAAAATTGCTCAGACAGAAAGAGTCATGAGTAGAAAAAGTTTTAAAAGCCCTGTTCTAGAGAACATGAGAAAACTTATTAACCCAGTGGCTGACAACAGAATAACACTTGTGGCACAGGTATAAAAAATGCAATATGAAATAATATGTTTTTATTTGTTATTTTGAATCCACTTATTAATGGTGGCAAATGTTGACCATGGATGGAGCAGATGTGCAGAAAAGGCTAGACTGGTATTTTTATATTATCAGTATAGGCAACTGCCAGGAATAAAAGCATCTAGGGCAGCATTTCTCAACCTGGGGGTCAGGACCCCTGGGGGGGGGGGTCATGAGGGGAGGCATCAGAGGGGTCACCAAAGACCATCAGAAATACACATATTTCTGATGGTCTAAGGAACCCCTTTGGCAGAGAAAGCTGAAGATCTCTCCCCCTGTTCTTCTCTTCCGTTTTGGAAACAAGATGGTGAATCCTCCCACCAAAAGCCCTCCTCCTACTATGATTGGCCAACCTCTCAAGTGGCCTCTCAGCCAAAGGGAGGGCTGTTTCTGAGACTCCAAGCAGGGAGGGGAGAGCAGTCATGCTGGGCGCATGGCAGAGTGGTGCACAGGCGAAGGAGAGTGTGCATGGCTGTAAGGAGGCTCAAGTCTCTTTAAGGCAGGGGGGAAGTGCCCGCACCACGTGCAACTGAAGGTGACCCAGGAGGAGGAGGAGCAGCAGAAAGCAGCTTCAGTGAATTCTAACACTATTTATTAGAAAACAAGTCAGTCTTTCCTTGTTTTTTTTTATTAAAGCTCCCCATTAGAAAATGCATAAAGATGTGGGTGCACTACAACTCCCAATATCATGGGTCAATCCTCCCCAAATCCCACCAGTATTCACAGTTGGCCATGGTGGGTCTGTGTGCCAAGTTTGGTTCAGATCCATCATCAGTGGGGGTCACAGGGTTCTCTGGATGCAGGGAGAACTACAATTACCATCATGTTGGGTAGGTCTCTTCCCTCCAAACCCCAACAGTATTCAAAGTTGATCATATTGGGTATTTTTGTCAAGTTTGGTCCAGATCCATCAGTTGGGTACACATTGCTCTGTTGATGTGAGTAAACTATAACTCTGAGGTCAGTGCTCAAAACCCCACTAGTATTCAAAGGCTGGCATGTTGGGTATGTGTGGCAAGTTTATTAGTTCCATCACCAGTTTGGATACAGAGTGCTCTCTGAGTGATGGTGAACTACAACTTCCATAATTCAAAAACAGCTGTCCTCCCAAGCCCACTAGCATTCAAATGTGGGCGTATTGGGTATTTGTGCCAAATTTGGTCCAGTGGATGAAAATACATCCTGTATATCAGATATTTACATAACGATACATAACAGTAGCAAAATTACAATTATCAATTAGCAACAAAAATAATTTTATGTTTGGGGGTCACCACAACATGAGGAACTGTATTAAGGGGTCATGGCATTAGGAAGGTTGAGAACCACTGATCTAGGGGATGTGCAGGAGTATTATCTCCAAAATTTTGGTCTTCTTAGGCCAGAAGAGTGCCATTTTTTATAGGAAATGGCCAGAAAGTTTTACCAAAAAAGGCCCCAAGAACAACAAAAGTGGCCCTAGGGTTTACTCCATCCCTAAATAAGATCTAGTGGGAGCCCCCAGATGGCGTAGTGGACTAAGTGACTTGAAGGTTGGGTTGCTGACCTGAGAGCTGCCAGGTTCGAGTCCCACCTGGGGAGAGTGTGGATGAGCTCCCTCTATCAGCTCCAGCTCCATGCGGGGACATGAGAGAGGCCTCCCACAAGGATGGTAAAAACATTAAAAACATCCGGGCGTCCCCTGGGCAACGTCCTTGCAGACAGCCAATTCTCTCACTCCAGAAGCAACTCCGGTTGCTCCTGACACGAAAAAAAATATTTAAAAATCTAGTGCATCTTCCCTCTTGATGAGATGGAAGCATGCTCAGCCACTGATACACCAGTGCTGATGAAGAGAAGGAAAATGCCAGGCAGAAATAGGGAAATCAAAAGCAAAAAGAGCAAGCAAATGAGAATATGATGGTATTTCTTTGAATTTCTGTATAGAATATTATAGAACATTAGCTTTCATAAACCTTAGGAATATGTTTCCTTTAAGAGAAGATGTCAAAGTATACTGAACTGGAGACTTTAAAACAATAACACTTTTTCATACAATAGAGAATGTGATGCTATTAACAAGTCCCAGGTTCAATGCAAATATATATCTCAGTTCCCCATGAATCATTAATTCATTTCAGGCCTGTAAGTGTCACTTTCATGTGCTGCCAAAGAGGGTGTTATTTTAAACACCTTTCCTGTCATTATCATAATAGGCAAATTTCTTTTGACATTCATCCCACAGGCTGAATTCCTCCCTACCCCCACCTCCAAATGGTTTCAGCATGCTTTTTCAATATGTTCGGCGCACTCTGGAAATTACAAGATCAGACATCTGTGCTATGGTGAAATTTCTCCCCGTGTGATGGGTGTTGCATTCTATTAGAGAAACAAAACCTGTGCATTCTTTTTATCTGCATTATCAAAAACTGAGCTACTGATATTTCACAGTGATCAGTGCACTTGGCAGAAGTCTCCTGCCAATCCCGCTTCTTCCAAATAACATCCATTTTATCCTGTATGCTTAAAGACATGGAGTATAAATCTGTTTAGGACTGCCACTTTTCTCATAAATGACTATCTGTGGGTGATTTGTTGTGGTGGCATGCCTTCAGGTCATGTCTGCCTTATGGCTACCCTTATGGCAAGATTTGTTTTGGGGTGGGGTTGCTTCGGCTTCCTTCTGAACCTGAGAGTGAGTGACTTTAACCCGATTCCTCCTGCATTTTAGCTAAACAAAATTTAGCTCCCCTCCCCCCCTTTAACCCAGTTTTACCCGGGTTATAATGCATGTGTGGACGAGCCCTTTGTGTGTCCCATTTGGTTGAGTTATTCTCATAGTACTTACAATAGCAGGTTGCTTTCCATTTCCCTGGAGCCTCCAGTGGTATAGCAGATTAAACTGCTGAGCTGCTGAACTTGTGACCGAATGGGCAGTGGTTCGAATCTGGGGAACGGGGTGAGCTCCCACTATTAGCTCCAGCTTCTGCCAACCTAGCAGTTTGAAAACATGTGAATGTGAGTAAATCAATAGGTACCACTTTGGTGGAAAGGTAATGGGGCTCCATGCAGTCATGCTGGCCACATGACTTTGGAGGCGTCTACAGACAACGCTGGCTCTTCAGCTTAGAAATGGAAATGAGCACCAACCCCCAGAGTTAGGGGAAAAACCTTGACCTATATGGCAGGGCTCATATAATCCAGTTCAATCTGGATAATCTGATTTGATAATCTGGATTATATGGCAGTGGAAGGAGCCCCGGTGGCGAAGTGTGTTAAAGCACTGAGCTGCTGAACTTGCAGACCGAAAGGTCCCAGGTTCAAACCCCGGGAGCGGTGTGAGTGGCCGCTGTTAGCTCCAGCTTCTGCCAACCTAGCAGTTCGAAAACATGCCAATGTGAGTAAATCAATAGGTACCGCTTTGGTGGGAAGGTAATGGCGCTCCATGCAGTCATGCTGGCCACATGACCTTGGAGGTGTCTACGGACAACGCCGGCTCTTCGGCTTAGAAATGGAGATGAGCACCAACCCCCAGAGTCAGACATGACTGGACTTAACGTCAGGGGGAAACCTAACCTATATGGCAGTGTAGAAGAGACCTGAGACATCAGATCCAGCTACAATGACACATGCCTTGATTACATCAGATTTAGACTGCTGTAATACATGTGGGACTGCCTTTGGAAACTGCTCGGAAGCTTCAGTGGGTCAAAAATGCTGTAGGTTGCTTGTTAGAGCAGGTTGTAGAGAGAGGATATAACCCCATTGCTGAAACAAGTCCACTGGCTGATGAATCTTTTCAAAACAGAATTCAAAGCATGATTTCTAAATCTCTAAATAGCTTGGGTTCAGATTAAAGACTATATCCTCCAGTATGAACTGGCCATAGGCTGTTGTTGTTGAAACAGATTTTGAATGTATAATTTTGAGATGTTTTACTGGAAATGTCTTTAATATTCTTTTAAAGGTTTTGTTTGTTGTTCAAATGTTTTTAAAATGTTTTATGAGGCTATTACAAGTATAATTGATTTAAATTTTGACGGTAAATGTTTTTAATTTATAACCTCTGGAAGCCACCATAGCTCCCATTCTAGGAGAAAGGTGACAGACGAATGAAAACAAACAAACAAGCAAACATGGAAATAAATAAAGGCAGTAGGGGTTGATATGCTAATAGTTTTCAGGCTTCTACAGTTTGTGTAATGATCTGAGGCTGGGAGGGAGAAAGGATAAAAAGAAGCATAAGAGTCAAAGCCTAGTGAGTAAACTTAATGTCAGTTATTACACACAAATTATTTTCATTGAACAAACAGTTAGCAATTTATGGCTATCATATTTCTCTAATTTAAGGTCATCACAGAAGAGATTGTGATAAATAAAGAGTCTTCCCTTTAAAAGGCTAAGCTGACACTAGCAATGATAGTGTCTATTTAAGCATCTTGCATTTAAAATCAACTGTGCATTTAACACTTATCAACAAAAGTTAATTACTAGATAATGATAGCCTCAGAAGGCCCAGTGGTGAGAAGACAGCCCGTAAAATCATCCCCAAGGTAAAATAAAATAGGAACAAGGTCTTACAAGACACAAAAACTGCACCAAAGCTAATGTCAGAGATGGAAGGGCATTCTTAACAACACAGAGTAGTTTGGCATTGCGAGATGCTCAAAGCTATTAACCAAATTTCAAAACAGATGTAATAAACAAACCCACGGTTCTTTAAAGCTTTGAAAGCACAATTTGTCTTTTCAAGAAGGCTCGCCTGCTCCAGATGGAAAGCAGTGCCTGGGGGGTTGGATTGGATGCAGTTTGCCATGCCATCTAACTCTGTAAAGACTGCATTTTGGACACACTGGCACTGCTAAAAAGAAGAAGAGTGAGAGTGACGATGAGCTAGCAGGTGTTCACCATGCACCAACCTTCCTAACTTGCGTTGGCCTAGAATTCTCATTATCCTTAGTCAGGATGATGATTGGGAATTATTGTGTAAGGATGGAGAACCTACAGCCTCCGGGCCATAAGAAACATGTGAGACTTCCACGCACAACCTTTTTCTTCTATTATCTCCCATTAGTCACCTAAGATAAGAAGCATTTTAAGAACTAAGTTCTGGAAGGCAGTGGCATGAAAAAGAACTATATTTTGCAGCTTGGAGAGTTGTTGCACGAAAAGCAGTCATATTTTATGACCCAGGTATTTATTTAACTACTGTGCAGACTATCATAGGATGGGACAACCTTGCAGTTAGCTTGGCATATCAGTAATGAAATCTTGTTGGAATATTAAAAGAAAGGGAGGGCTGTGAAACTGATTGTAGACACAATTAATTAAGGGCTGGAGAGGGAAGAAGGGGGGTTGCATCTACACACAGTTTATCACCACTTTAAATTCCATGGTTCAATGCTATGGAATTCCAGGATTCCATAACACTGAGCCATGGCAGTTGAAATGCCCGCAAACATATGTGGCCTCAAACAGCATTAATTCTGCAGAGTAGAGGCACCCTCAGGACATTATCCCATGTAGGGGGAGTGTCATATTATCGTGACATTATGTCCAATTGCATTAGAAAGCAAATCGTTTCATTTCTCAGATCTCATCACACGTTGTTCTTTCTTGCCTTTTCTCCCAATATCATCCATTTGCAGATTTATCACATGAGCGAGTGCAGTTCCCATTCACTCATTGAAAAAAAAACCTTGGAAAAAAGCATTGGGAATAATTGGCTTTCCCCTCAAATCCCACTACTTTGGAGTAGACCCGAGGCACTGATCTTAACTAGACACCACTTTGGGGATACAATCTCTTTCCCTTCAATCTTAATACTCTCCATCGTAGAAGTCTGAAATTTGAAAAGCTAGCAGTACCACAACTTTGAAAACCATGAATACTATGAAGGAGAAAAGACAGGAAAAACAAAGGTATTTTGAAATGTTATTATTTCTAATGATTAAATTGAGCCCCTGATGGCACAGTGGGTTAAACCGCTGAGCCGCTGAACTTGCTGATTAAAAGGTCAGCGGTTTGAATCCGGGAAGCGAGGTGAGCTCCTGCTGTTAGCCTCAGCTTCTGTCAACCTAGCAGTTTGAAAACATGCAAAAGTGAGTAGATCAATAGGTACTGCTACGGCAGGAAGGTAACGGCGCTCCATGAAGTCATTCTGGCCACATGACCTCGGAGGCGTCTATGGACAATGCCGGCTCTTCGGCTTAGAAATGGAGATGAGCACCAACCCCCAGAGTCGGACATGACTAGACTTAATGTCAGGGGAAAACCTTTACCTCTAACCTAAAAATTATCATGCTGGGGGAGGGGGACTCTGGTTACCCATCTGTTGATCATCTCTCCATCTGGACCAATCCATACCCCTTCAATGCCAGGCTTATGAAGCAGGATTTTGAGAGAGAAATGTCAATACTTAGTAGGAAACCGCCCAAAGGAACGGCCCTTACTCCATGTCACTGAAGTGATTGAACACTGACAAATTTGACAGTTCCCCTATCATATGTTTCCCCCTTTTCTCCATTTACATAGTGATTACTGGGCTCAGAAGACGAACTCTGACCATTTTCTATCCCCCCCCCTTTTCCTGTCACTTAAGAAACACTTTTCTAATGAGCCATGACAGATGCAGGAACAAAGTTCCCCTGAGTCATGGGATGGGTCCATCGTACAGCCTTTCCTTTCTGTTTTAAAAGTGTCTAGAAACCAGGAGGGGAGGGTTGCTGTGTGGGATAATGTCCTTAGTCAGGAAAAAAACCTGGAATACTGTTGTGGATGGAAATATTACCAGTTGGATTACTTGCAAAAAATAAAAGAATGGTAGACATAAAGACAATTTCAAGGGGGTAGCCCCACCTTTCTTTTGAAGATTGTATCTAGACCTACGCACTGATCCCACAGTACATCCAACAGAAATGGAAGGCGATTTCGCTTAATGTTGGTTACCGATATGTAAAAAAGGCTTGTAGTAATTTCTGCTAATGTTCTTTTAAATGGAAATGAAACTCTGGAGAATGGCAGTTAAGGCTGAAAATTGGTATGTAAACTGCAGAGAAGCTGAGCAGAGGGACCAAAGATGTTCCAGAGGTGTATTTTTTTATCTAAGCAACATCTCTACTTTGTGGATTTTATTATTTCCCTGTGTGGATAACAACAGTATTGATGGATTATGCTAAACTTTATGAAGAGTAAATTTGTAAATGTTGACGTATTGACAGTTTCCTACTGAACTTTAGTGACTGCATGGAGCGCCATTACCTTCTTGCTGAAGCGGTACCTATTGATCTACTCACATTTGCATGTTTTCAAACTGCTAGGTTTGCAGCAGCTGAAGCTAACAGCAGGAGCTCACCCTGATCCCTGATATAATCCAGTTCAAAACAGATAATCTGGATTTTATATGGCAATGTAAACATGCCATATCGTTGGAACATGCACAACAAGCCAAGAACCAGATCAAGAAGGCCCTCTAATGTTCATTGCCCTCCAAAATAATGGTACTTTGTGAGATTATTTCAGCATATCATTACTAGAGTGCTAGTTTATTTATCAGGGTACTATTATTTATTATTCATTCATTTTTGAAGGAAACATTCTACCAATCCAGCCAGACGTAGCTTACTTCTGGGACTGTTCTTGCAATCCATGTTTAATGTCCTTTAATTTCTAAATGTTTCTTTTAGGTACCTCAGTAAATGGACCAAATTATGTTTATAGGACCTGTTAACAAAACTCATTACTAGCCCTTTTAATATTAATGAATACCAGGAATTTGTGTTGTCAAAAACATGAAAAGGCAATCACAGCCATTTTGTGGTGACTTTCAATAAACATCACATAATCTCCAGGAGAACATGCCTTTTGGACTCATTCTGTTAGACGTGTATAAACTCTGCTTATGACACTTCATGACTTAAAGAAAGTTTGGTTTATAAGTTGCAGAAAGATTATAATATCCATACTTAAAATGTTCACAGGCAAAACAGACAAGGGGAACGTGCATCTAAACACAGTATTAGGAGAGTATTTGGAGGCAAGTGCTGGCAATAAAATGAAGGATTCATGTCATGCTGCTTCTACTACTTGTCTATTGTCTCTGAGATAGACGGACAGATAGCAGAAACTGCCACATCCCTGCAGACATTCCTAACTGAGCAGTGGTAAGATGACAGTGGTAAGATGACCTTTGAAGTATCTGGACTTCGACTCCCAGAAGCCTTGGACAGCTTCACCAACTGTCAGGAATTCTGGAAGTGAAATGGAAAAAAACTGAAAAAATACAATACTCTGCATATTGTATTGCAGGGGTCCCCAAACTTTTTAAACCAATTCACTGTCCCTCAGACCATTGGAGAGCCGGACTATAGTTTTTTTAAAATAATATGAACAAATTCCTATGCACACTGCATATATCTTATTTTGAAGTTAAAAACAAACAAATGGGAACAAATACAGTCTCAATATTAATAATAATAACAATCATCATCATCATAAAAATATTAAAGAGGGTTGAAAGATACACCTTGGGCCATCTAGTCCAACCCCTTTCTGCCTTTGTGCACCAAAACATAATCAAAGCACCCCTGACAGATGACCACCCAACAACAATAAAAATACCATAATAATCAGGGTTGGAAGAGACCGTTAGTCCAACCCTCTTCTGCCTTTCTGCACAAAAGACTCAAGCAAAGCATCCCCAACAGATGGAAGGTGTGTGTGCACAGCACAAGGGAGGGGGGGAGAGGTGTGTGCCTTTTCCACCTCCCTCACTTCACGCGCACCTTTCCCGCCTACTCCCTCGCCCCATGCATATTTTCCTCAGCATCGGTAAGCGCACACCTTTCCCTCCTTCTCCTTAAAGCTACACGCACCTTCCTCGGCGTAGGAGGAGGGAGCTGCCACTGCCCACAAGCCATACTTTGGGGAACCCTCTTGCATTGTGTGTATGTATATAATACATTACTGCAAAATCGAAATACCTTTACAAGATCCTGCTCAAAATTACAGCCTTTTTTTAGACCTATGGTCATTGAATGAAGCCTGTTTTCACATCCTTTCTGTATGGAGGTAGTAGTAGGTGGAAAGAAATCGATAAAACTAAGCCTTTGTACAAATCAAGGAAACACAGAAATCTGAACAGGGAGGAGATATATTTTTAAATTAGGAGGGCTTCTCTTCAATATCCCAACAGAGCGAGAACATGAAAATAATTGTGGGGAGACAGAATTTGTGTATCTCTGTGTGAAAGAATGATTGAAAGTGAGCCTGCTAAGCAATTTTTGTGGTGCTGTAATTCAAAGGGGATATCTTCAAGGAATGCCCTCTCTGTTTATCAAAAGGACTAATTATTGTGACAAAGGCTATTGAGGAAACCATTCAATAGGTTGCTTCCATACCTCTATTTTGCTGGAGAAGGCAAGAGTTCTTTCTCTCGTCTCATCCTGGGCTAGATGAAGTCTTCAAGCTTTAGTAGTTGCAACCTGTTGTTTAGAAAAAAATTAAAACATATAGCTGAAGATTAAGGATGTTTCAAGGCAGTCTGCCCCCTACAAAACTGCAAATGTTTCCAGGGGAATTGCGGTGCTGCTGCTGTGGTCCCAGGTAGAAAGTTCGTGCTATAGTCCCAGTAGGAAGAGGAGGTAGAACTGGGCTTGTGTGCACCTGTGTCACATACCCTAGAGATCGTATCTCATTTGCCTCTTTCCATGTGCCACATGTTCTGTTTTGCCCTTGTTCAGCTGAGAAAGACACCTGAAGCACACAGGAAGAGAAAAAGAAGTCGGATCCATGAAGTAAGTTAAGTGGTCCATGGCGCCCCTCCTCTTCTTTCTATATGCCACAAGTGTCTGTTTCATCCAAGCAAAGGAAGGAAGGTACTGGGTGAAACAGAAACACTAGTACACCTGCCCCTCATACAACCTTCCCCTGCATCTCTGAGGATGAAACTGCCATGTAATCTAATCTCAGGTCTATTCCCTTCAGATTCAAAAATTTTGCTATTTTCAAGTTTTGCCCAAACTTTGCCCAAACCACAATAGTGCTGCCGCTATTTTTAAAGTTTTAAATCAGGTGTAGCTAGACCTCCCCTCATTCTTTCATCAATCATGTTTTTTACTTTAATTCTGGGTTGTTGTTGTTTTTTGCCAAATAAACTTCATTATATCTTTATGCAAAAAGAAAAAAAAGGGGGGGGGGGGCGGCCAGAATCCTGAACGGGATCTTGTTAACAGCTTGTTTATTTTAACTTCTTTTGTACGTTGTATGTTGTATGCATGTCTATGTGCTAAATGTTTTGATACGGCCGATGGGCTAATCAATAAAATGTGATTGATGTTCACACAGCAGCCCCATCTTCAGGAGCCAGGCATAATGTGGGTTGTGATAATCACTTCCACCCACTTCCTGAGGAGGGGGCTGCCATGCAAATAGTCACATGGCAGCCCATCTTTGGGAGGCAAACATAGATACTGTACAAGCTTGCAAATAATCAAATCTGTGAGTGTGAAACCCATGGAAGTAGAGGAACGACTGTACTACTAGGCTTTCCCACATAAATGAGGGATGAAAATCCCCATCATTTTTTCCTATTTGCTATGGAGTCGGTGTGGATACAACTTGAAGTCCTCTAACCTGAGAGGATTCAGCACTGGATTATGACGCTGACCTGGGTTAAATTTCCCACTCAGTCATGGAAGTGCACTGGGGCCAGTTCCACACGGGAAAAGTCCACTCCGACTTGGTTTAAAAAACCTGGGTCAGGGCAGACTTCTGTCCTCAGACCAGCTAGAACCTTCTGGGAGAACACCCAGACACTCACATCTCCTCCCCAAAGCCCCTTATGTCCTGTTTTGTCTTTCCAGAACAGCCTTAAGACACTGTGGTAAGTAAATGAAAACTGTTTAACTTCAGCAAAACATAAAGTACAGTACACTCAGTGAAATAATGCAAAAGAAAGCCAGGAAGTCTTACTTCAGACAAAGAAACAGCCATAAATCCAGATGAAGACTTGGAGCAGGCATACAGAGAGTGAAGGCATTAGAGTCAGTTTGTTACCAGCAAGAGCTGGCTGCACCTGCTTCTGCTTTTATAGCCCTGGGTCCCCACACAGCTGCTAGCGCAGTTCCTAATCACTCAGCTGCATTTCCGGCAGCTAATCTGGCTGAACAATGTCTCTGCTCTGTTTCCTTTCACCTCTCCTGGAATGAGGGTACTAGCAAAGTCTCCTCCTCAGACTCCAACTCACCCTCAGATTCAAGAACACTTTCCTGCTCCCCTTCCTCTTCTGAAGAAGAGGAATCCCTGACACCTTAAAAACACCCAAAAAAGAGAAAATAACTTGCCCAGTCACCATTTCCCTGCTGCTGGCCCTCTCCTGGCACATAGAAATGACGCACCAGGAGAAGGGGGGAGGAGGAAAATAGCCCCTCTCCCCCCCCTTCTCCTGGTTCATCATTTCTATGTGCCAGGAGAGAGCCGGCAGCAGGAAAATGGTGGCTGGGTAAGTTATTTTCTCTTTTTGGGTGTTTTTAATGGGATTTTGGGAGGGGGTGGGTGCTGTTTTGTGGTTTCCAAGCTCCAGGAGCCCAGAAACCCCAAGACAGAGGTGTGGATTGGGCCCGGAAGTCACGTTATCCGATCCCCGGGCCCAGTCCACATAGCACTCACACCCCGAAAGGAACAGGTCTTCTGAAAGACCCAGGTCTTTCCAGATGTCAAATTAATTTGGGACAAAGCAAAGTTTCCTGATTTGTCCCAAATTAATTCATTTTTATGTTTAGATGCCTCATGTAAAAGAGCGGGTGCTTGCACGTTTTAGACACTATGTGGATGAGCCCTGGTTGACCTTGGGCAAGGCACACTGTCTCTCATCCCAAAGAAAGGCAAGGGAACCCATCTTGCCAGGACAAATTATTCCAAGTAAAATTCACGATAGATTCACTTTAATTCACGATAGATTCACTTTGATTCACTGTAAGTAAAAAAAAATTGAAAGCATACAATGACAACAAGGGAAAATCCACGTGATCAACCAAACTCATATTGATTGCATCTATCCATTGGGGAAGAAATCATGACGAAATGAATTCCTACTCTTCTGCCACTCAAGAGTGTACTAAACAGTGTGTGCTGTGCTGTCAATTTCTAGACGAAGACTAATGATGGTTCTGTAAATTCTATGTCATACATTCATGATGACATTCATGCAGTTCTCATTAATCTTAGGAGAAAGAAGCCTACCAAATTAATGCAATATGTGGTTTAATAAATGCACCAATATGAAAGAATTTGTATAGCAAAACCCCATTTATATACGTAATGCTTCACAGCCAGTACAATTCTTTATATTCCCATTGCAGTGAAAAGATAAGGTTCTTCCCTCATAACCTTTCCCCTGGTTCCCTTATATCAGTATGGAGCAGAAGACAAATGTATCCACTGAAAGAAAGCTCTGTCCTATGGAAAGGGTGATAAACTTCTCAGAAGGTGTTTACAAATGCAGCCAGCAGAACAGAATTTTAATGAATTGTGCCTCATAATCTTACAGTTAATGAACTGTAAAACTTGTTTTCAATTGCAGTGGCTGGGAACTAACTCTTTTGGGGGGGGGGGTTATCAATAATTGTACTCCTTTTAAACCATTTTCAAAGTGAAGAACTGGATAGGACAAAGAAAGAAACACACCTATCCCATATTAAAATACTTGTCATAATTACAAGAGAAGTAACCACTTTGTTGGTGATGTCCAAAGTCAGTACTTTTGTGGACACATTAGTAAAAAGAAAAAAACAAGCAAAAACACCCTCAGATGAGAGCATATGCTTGTATATGAATAATGACAATAAAGGAGGGATGACTCATAGTAACTAAGGGCTTTTCAAATATCGTGTGGAGTTAACATATCCAGATAACCTTTCAGAAAAAAAGAAAAATATCGAACTCTATCTGGCTCTGCAGATATACTGCATATATCTGGAGATATCCGACAGGCTCCAACCCTTCTGGGTTTCAGAAGGGCCATAAAAACATGGTTGTGTGCCCAAGCTTTTAATGAGTAAATGACAAAGTCGACATGGCCTGATTTAAGGATGAAGCATGAGGTTCTTGGATGAATGGAGTTAATTATATATTTATATATATATATATATATATATATATATATATATATATATATATATATATATATATATATTAAGGTTTTATAATGTATTTTAACAATGTTATTAGCTGATCTATATGTATTGTTTTGCTTTTATGATTGTATTCTTTGGGCATTAAATTTTGCCAATTTCTGTAAGCTGCCCCAAGTCCCCTTGGGTGAGAAGAGTGGGATATAAATGTTGTAAATAAATACTGAAGATTTTTTCCTTTTTAACATTGTCTAACTCAGTTGTTCTCAACCTGGGGTCCCCAGATGCTATTGGCCTACAAGTCCCAGAAATCCCAGCCAGTTTATCACCTATTAGAACTGGGAGTTGAAGGCCAAAAACATCTGGGGACCCCAGGTTGAGAACCACTGGCTAACCACTCATGAAGTTCCTCTTACGACCTCATCATATAGAGCTACTTCCAGTGGCATACACTGGTTAAGCCCTAGGTCATCCATAGAGCCCGCCAGCTCCCATCAAACGATGCCAGTGGGGCTCCATGGATGATGTAGGATGGAGCTGCCACAGCAACCCTGTTGTCATACGAAGCAAAGGGGGAAGCCGCATGGTTGATGCTTCCCCCATGAAATCAGCTCAATCAGGAACCGGGCAATGCGGGGCATGTGACGGCGGGTTTCCCATGCCCCCTGACGAGGGTTGCCAGATTTGTCATGATGCACAGCAATTCCGGCAGTGAGACAAGTTCATTGGGGTTCATCTCCACTGTAGAATTAATGCAGTTTGACACCACTTTAATCACCATAGCTCAATGCTATAGAATCCTGGTATTTGGAGCACACTCTGGCAGAGAAGGCTAAAGATCTTTTACAACAACAACCCTATAATTCTGTGACAGTGAAAAGGAGTCACCCTGCATTAATTCTACAGTGAAGATGCATCCTCGGTGTCATAAATAAATTACAAGATATACACATCTTCTAAGAAGCATATGTACCTAGGTACTATTGAAATGAAGTATGAAGCACCATCCATTGCTAAAAATGTGTAAGTTTTTTTAATTACACAGAAACGATTAATCTGATATAATCAAAAGGTAGCTAAATGTTCATCTCAGAATGACTGTCCATCAGATTATTTTTGCACTCCCAGCAATATCATAGAGCTATCTGTTCTGCATAAGTCTTTGAGGTGCACATGGATGCGTTTGCCTGTCAATGTTGTGCGTAATACCATATTTGTGTGTCCGTGTCTCTTAAATCCAGCCAAAAAAACGGACTGCGAGTGCATAGCCACAGTAGGGCTGTCTGATTCAAACTGTTGCACTGCCCACTGCTGGTGTGCACCCCACAATGTGGTTGCTTGGAGTCAATGTGACTCCTTATCATGTTCACCAATTCTGCTGTAGCATTTGCACTGCAGCATCAGCTCACAAATCAGATTAAAGGAAGTTGGGATCTGAAATTTGGTTCTCATCAATAGGTAAATACTTATAGACATGGTAGTTATTTTTCTTTATGAGTGGTGATTCTCCTTTTTTTGTCTGTTTCCCCTTCAATGCCACTTTTTTTTTGTAAAGGGTCCAGTAAAATCTGTTTCAACCAGATCACTAAAAAAAAACCAGCTTTCTAAAATGTGGAAAAATTAAAGGAGCATTCGGATCTCCATTAAGAAAAGAAACTGCCTACAGGCATTCACTAAATATGCAACATCCATTTCTGCTGCAACCACTCCAGAGTTTATTTCTCAGTCGCAAATGCAATTTCACAGCAGAAGTGGAAAGCTTAAACAAAGTGGGGAAGCGTTTTTCCTTATGAGAGCTGCACAAGGCTGCTTGTTTTCGCTGTACAAATTTGCAAGTGAACCATGTGATAGATCAAGATGATTTGTGAATCTGTTCCGCAGCTAGGAGCTGTAAGCTTGTTTGTGCTTGCAAATATTATATGCTATGAAATCAGGCTCTCTGCAAATTGGTTCTGCTTATTCTGAGGTTTAGCAATTGGGTGAAAACCCAGAAGGCTACTGCTTTGGATCATGTTTATTGTCTCTTCTTATTCATTTTATTTATTACTTTGCATTTCTTTAATTACATTACTATAACAAAATAATCTTCTGGGCAAAAAATAAAGTACAACATAAAATGCATCTTTAAAACAAATTAAAACACCATTGGAGGGAACATTAAAAGGAGAAAAGGAAAAATTCAAAAACATTCAAGCACTTTGACAATGAGATTTTAAAATTCTGGAAAAAGATTAACATTTTGTCATCGAATGGTAAACAGGTGTTGAGATAAAGTGAACTATTTCAGGAAACTAATTCAAGGAGTGGCATGCCACCACCAAAAAGGCCTTCTTAGTCAGAGGCCACCATCTCATCTAGAGTTTGATATGATAAGCGTTTATGTGACGGCGCGAGTGGCGCCATCTATATGTTGGAACTATAAGTTGCAAGATTTGAATTGTTGTATCATGCCTGATTTTGCCCTTACCCTGTAAATGTAGTTGGATTGGTTATTTATATCTGTCAATCAATGTTGTGTGTACCTGTTATATTGCTCACTCAGCAAAACTGTTTGGCTCCACCTCTTCCTGGAGTAGGACTGTGTTTCCTCCTTTTCATTCCACTCTATCGGATGGACGTGAAAGAGAGGCTTGGCTCTGAAAGCCCTTCAAAAGTTACCTCTCAGCACCAATTCTGAGGTTCTTACCCTTGGGACTCACACTTCATGTTCAGGGCCAACCTGAACAACGTTGAGGAGTCTCAAGCGCCTTCACATCAGTCCTTTGGCAACAGAGGAAGACTCTTGTCTTCAGATATAGGTCATTGGACTGAGGCTGAGTTTGCTCCGGCATTCACAGCCAGAGAAAGAGGGATCTGGACAAGCTTCATGGACTTAAACAATCAAAGACTGTAATGTATATTTTCTTTTACCCCCTTTGTGAAGAATAAATCCAGTTTTTGAGTTAACTACAGTGTTTTGGTCCTTGGGAGTTCCAGTTTCCCTAAAGGAGGGCAAGAAGCAATCCCCTGGGGAAAGATGTCACGTCCATGCCTCTTTCACTAAGAGTACAGCCCCAGGCGCGACGGCACAGTGCTGAGAGGACCCTTCTTTTCCAACAGTGCTGAGAGAAGCCTTCTTTTCCAGAAGTACTGAGAGAGAAGCCTTCTTTTCCAGAACTGCTGAAAGAAGCCTTCCAGAAGTGCTAAGAAGGGAAAAGAAGGAGTGAAAGGGCCTTAAATTTGCCAAGCCCATAGTCTCCTAAAGATAAAGAAGTCAAAAGAAGCCTGCCTTTGCCTCCAGAGGGAAGCCCAGCCTTCACAAAATTGAGTCATTTGCAAGCTTTCCCGCTCTTTTTGCATCTCAAGCCACCAGCAAATTGCTACATTCAGCTCTTGTAGCTGCAGCAAGTTCAAGCCTTCTGCAAAGTGGATACATTTGCTAGAAGCCTAGCCTTTGCAAAATTGAGACATTTACAAGCTTTCCCGCTCTTTTGCATCTCAAGCCACCAGCAAATTGATACATTCAGCTCTTGCAGCTGCAGCAAGTTCAAGCCTTCTGCAAAGTAGATACATTTGCTAGAAGCCTAGCCTTTGCAAATTGAAACATTTGCTAAGTTTCCCGCCTTTTCTGTTTCTCAAGCCAGCAAATCGCTACATTCAGCTCTTGCAACTGCAGCAAAATCCAGGTTTCTGCAAAGTAGATACATTTCTCCAGAAGTCAGCCTTTGCAGACCAAGCCTCTTCCAGAAACCAGTTTGCAAAGCAATAAATTCCAACCTTCTGCAGTTCCTGCCATTTCTTCAAAGCCTGCTGCAAGTTTATGAAAGCCCAGGCTTAACTTCCCAGTTAAGCAGCTGTTTTAATCGTCTTGTTTAAAATATTGCATTGCCCTTTTGTGTGCCTTTAATTGTATAGTTAATTAGTATTGCATTTTGTACTGTTTGAAATTTGGGATAAGTTTCCTTTTGAATTACATAATGGCAAGTCATAGCAATGAGATTTTGCAAACAAGGGTCAAATCCCCCCTTGTAGAAGGTGCAGAAGAAAGGGTTCAAGGCTCCCCATGTGTAAGCCTTAGATCCAGTCTGCTCAAGATTCCATCTAATGATGCTAGCCTTAAATCCAAGCATTCATCTAGGCATAGCAGTTCCTCCCAATCCACACACTCATTCATCAGTACTTCTTCCAAAGCAGCCCACTATAACAGAGAGGCTGTCCGTTTGAAAATTAGAAAAGAGGTTTTAGAAGCAGAGGCGTCTGCAGAAATGGCTAGGCAAGACTTTGCCTTCAATGAAGAGGAACTCCTCCTTCAACAGGCTAAAGCCAAGCAGAAACTGCTTCTAGCTCAGGCTAGGGCCCAGCAAGAAGCTGATCTAGCGCAGGCTAGGGCCCAACAAGAAGCTGACCTAGCGCAGGCTAGGGCCCAACAAGAAGCTGACCTAGCGCAGGCTAGGGCCCAACAAGAAGCTGGCCTAGCACAGGCCAGAGCCCAGAGAGAAATAGAGCTTGCAATGGCTGAAGCCAAGCAAGATGAGCTGCAACGGGATCTAGATCTGCTTCAAGTAAAAAGAGACACAGCACAAAAGATGGTCAGAGCTAACGTTCTAGCCAAAGCCCTATCACAGGAACTAACCCAAGAAAACCTTAGTTTCCTGCCAACACAAGAGCCTACAGCAAAGGTTTCAGCACATCTGCAACCTGTAGTGCAGAGTCATATCTCCTTTCACCACCTTGAAGATCGCTCACCTGTTCCAGTGTTTGCAACTTCAAGGCCAGCCCATTCCTCAGAAGTACAGCAAAGCACGGCCGGGAGAGTGCCATCATCTCTGTCAGAGTCCATCCCTGTACTTAGGCCTCAGAGATACCACTTGTCTACTTGGGAACAAAAGGATGACGTCTTTCAACAACGTCCAGATGTCCATTCACATTGGCAAGGCATGGCCGGGAGTGAACCACCACATTCATCCCTGCATACCAAGTCAATTCTCCCATCGCTGAAGATGAAGGCTTCAGAGGTGCTGCCTGCCAGCAATCTGCTGAACCCAGCATCGCCTACTATCGCGACAAGATGTGTTCAACCGAAGAACATTGACTTCGTTGGGCCACATCACACTCCTCAGATGTACCCTTACACACTGGAGTCTCAATTGGGTTCCCTCTTGAGAAATCCAAGAAGAGACATCAGAGACAAAGGCGTCCAGAAATTCACTGACCGACCGGATGACTACCTTCTGTGGAAAATCACCTTCATGAGGGCCATTCGAGATTTCAAGCTAGAAGCGGATGAAGAACTGTCCCTTCTTATGGCGTGGCTTGGACCCAGCTCAGCTGAGCAAGTAAAAAGACTTTATGCTGCTCATGTAGCAGACCCCCAAAGAGCTTTGTCCACAGCGTGGTCTCGCTTGGACCAGCGCTTCGGTGCGAGCACTGAGATAGAAGCATCCCTCATGGATCGACTCAACAGGTTCCCATCACTGAAGATGAAAGATTGCAAACAGCTTTGGGACTTTAGTGATCTTTTACTAGAGCTAGCTTCAGCCAAAGGAAATCCAGAGCTGCCAGGTTTAGCATGTCTGGACCAGCACACGTCACAGAGTGCCATTCTCTGCAAACTTCCTTTTCCTCTTCGAGAAGCTTGGGGGAAACAGGTGTTCAAGTACAAAGAGGAGAATGCAAATGTATACCCGCCCTTCACCTTTTTGGTGGATTTCGTCACTAGAGCAGCCCGCGAGAGGAATGACCCTCAGACAGGTCTTCCCGCTTTGTACCAAGGCCTAAAGCCTGAAAAGACCTCCAAAGAAGACAAAGCCCAGGGCAAAGATCTTAGAAGGAACCTGAGTGTCAAGATGACAGACGCAACTCCTGCAGCTTCTGCTCAACCAGTCAGCAACAACACCATATCCTGTCCCATTCATCAAAGGCCACACAGCCTAGCTGAATGCAGAGAGTTCGCAAAGAAGCCTTACAAAGAACGACTCCAAATAGTTCAAAAGGCCAAGGTGTGCTTTAGATGCTGCGGCGCCACTATTCACTTCTCCAAAGACTGCAAAGAAAAGGTTAAATGCCAACACTGCAACAGCATCAAGCATTGCTCGGCAATGCACAACTTCGATTCCCCTCAATTCAAAGCAAAGTCAAATTCTCCTACCAAAGAAGAAACCAAAGAAGACCAAAGGCCTACAGAACCTCAGGTAGCCCTCAAGGCTCCTGCGGTTGCCTGCACCAAGCTTTGTCAAAATAGCCACAAGCCAAGGATTTGCCACCCAATCTGCCTGGCAGAGGTGTATCCAGACAAGCAGCCGTGGAATAAGAAAAGGGTCTATGTCGCCTTGGATGCCCAAAGTGATGCATCTCTTGCAACCCCAGAGTTCTTCAACATGTTCGACCTTCATACCGAGACAATAGATTACACCATATCCACTTGTTCTGGAAAGAATAAGATGAATGGCAGAGTTGCAACAAAGTTCAAAATCTCACCTGTCGGACAAAAGGCCAGGTACGATCTTCCTGACCTTATAGAATGCAGCCTGATTCCCAGGAACAAAGAACAGATAGCCACGAAGGAGGTGGTACAAGCCCATCCTCATCTCAAAGGTATTCAAAATCTAATTCCAGCTTTGGACTTGGAAACAGACATCGTCATGCTTATCGGTGCAGATTGTCCCACACTGTTCCGTGTTAGCAACCAGATTGAAGGTCCTAAGGGATCACCCATGGCCCAGCAGTTGCCTTTAGGATGGACAGTGTTAGGCCCAGTCTGCCTGAACAAGATGTTCCAGCCTGTCACTAAAAGGCCTTCACTAATGCAAGGATGTGCCAGCCACATCTCAGTTTGCTGCCAGGGAGTAATGCCAGATTACTCTTCCATCATCAAAGTCACAGAGAGAGATGAGCAAACAGCCTTCTCTAAAAATGAACAGAAGTTCCTTGAGATGATGAACAGCCAAGTCACTCAAGACCCTGAAGGTAATTGGATAGCACCTTTACCTTTCAAGCCGGAAAGACCATCTCTACCCAACAACAGAGATGTTGCCCATCATCGTCTCCTGTCCTTAAGAAGAAGGATGCTAAAGGATCCGAAGGTAAAGACCCAGATCACCCAGTTTGTGGAAGACCTCTACGCTGAACCAGCTAGCGCGTGTGCGGAGGGAGAAGAGCAGCGGTTCCTGCCGTACCACAAAGTGACTCATCCTCAGAAACCTGACGAAGTCCGTATTGTTTTTGAGGCTAGTGCAGATGGCCAAGACTTATCAAGGCAAGGTTTAAATCCAGCCAAGTTTGAAAGATTTTCAAAATGGACTAGACTTCAGGCAGCCATTGCCAGGCTCATACATTACATCACTACAAAAAACAGTGGTGCAATTCAGCCCCAAGATCTTTCAAAAGCCTCAACAGTCATCCTGAGATCCACTCAAAGACAGTGTTTTTCAGAAAAAAAAGCATCCTTGCCCAAAAATAGTTGTTTAAAGGACTTGAACCCCTTCCTGGACAATGAGGATCCCCTTAGGGTTGGAGGTAGACTAAAAAGAGCAAAGATTAGATCCTGTGTTAAAAATCCTGTTATTTTGCCACACCATAGCCACATAGCTCTGCTGTTGACACAGCATTTCCACGCAAAGGTCAAACACCAAGGAAGGTCATTTACTGAGTCTGCCCTAAGAAACTATGGGTTTTGGATTGTTAGGTGCCAACGTAAAGGTTGGGGATTTGATGTTACTTGAACAAAAAGATGCTCCTAGAAACCAATGGGCTAAGGGTATTGTGTCAAAATTATATCCTAGCTCTGACAATAGAGTGGGCAAGGCCCAGGTTAAGGTAGTCTCTAACGAAAAGGTTTGTTTTTTTTATTTGACAGGCCTATTAGCGACATGGTTGAGTTATTTTCACAAGACGTACAGTCTTAAAGTTATTAGAGTTAAAGGTATTTAACTCCATTTTGTTTAGATTTCCGAAAGTCCGGAAATCTAGGCCGGGAGTGTGACGGCGCGAGTGGCGCCATCTATATGTTGGAACTATAAGTTGCAAGATTTGAATTGTTGTATCATGCCTGATTTTGCCCTTACCCTGTAAATGTAGTTGGATTGGTTATGTATATCTGTCAATCAATGTTGTGTGTACCTGTTATATTGCTCACTCAGCAAAACTGTTTGGCTCCACCTCTTCCTGGAGTAGGACTGTGTTTCCTCCTTTTCATTCCACTCTATCGGATGGACGTGAAAGAGAGGCTTGGCTCTGAAAGCCCTTCAAAAGTTACCTCTCAGCACCAATTCTGAGGTTCTTACCCTTGGGACTCACACTTCATGTTCAGGGCCAACCTGAACAACGTTGAGGAGTCTCAAGTGCCTTCACATCAGTCCTTTGGCAACAGAGGAAGACTCTTGTCTTCAGATATAGGTCATTGGACTGAGGCTGAGTTTGCTCCGGCATTCACAGCCAGAGAAAGAGGGATCTGGACAAGCTTCATGGACTTAAACAATCAAAGACTGTAATGTATATTTTCTTTTACCCCCTTTGTGAAGAATAAATCCAGTTTTTGAGTTAACTACAGTGTTTTGGTCCTTGGGAGTTCCAGTTTCCCTAAAGGAGGGCAAGAAGCAATCCCCTGGGGAAAGATGTCACGTCCATGCCTCTTTCACTAAGAGTACAGCCCCAGGCGCGACGGCACAGTTTATCTATAATTAACTCCTTTTGCTAATAAAGAAGGTACAACTGCATTACATTGTGATTGCAATGAAACAAGGGATAATACATTCTTTTTGTAGCATAACCTTCAATTTGGATTCTAACCTTCAAGGAATATTTATAGTTACAGGATGTGGCTTACCTAAACCTTGGAGGCAGATAACATGGTTCAAGTGCTGCCTCGTAGTGCTGCTTTATGATGCTACCTGATGCTCTGTGAGTGGTGCGTCTTTTAGATATAGGACACATCACTAGTAAAGGTAAAGGTTTCCCCTGACATTAAGTCTAGTCGTGTCCGACTCTGGGGGTTGGTGCTCATCTCCATTTCTAAGTCGAAGAGCCGGCGTTGTCCTTAGACACCTCCTAGGTCATGTGGCCAGCATGACTGCAGAAGCGGTACCAATTGATCTATTTACATTTGCATGTTTTCAAACTGCTAGGTTGGCAGAAGCTGAGGCTAATAGCAAGAGACAACTCCGCTCCCCGGATTCGAACTGCCAACCTTTCGGTCAGCAAGCTCAGCAGCTCAGTGGTTTAACGTGCTGCACCACCGGGGGCTTTGGACACATCACTGTGCCCATGTATATTCACTAAAATGTCATTTATTAAAATCTTGCAGAATGCAGAGCAACATCAAACTTTTTTAAAAAAATCTAACTTCACATAATATATCCAGGATAGTCCTGACCTCTGAGGGTAAAAGTCCCAAATTATCCTCCAAAATTCTATTCCAGACTGAAAACTAGCATGGATTGATACCCTTTAAGATGCAAAGTGGGAAGACACAATGGTATATAAAGTGGGAGGCGAGCGTTTTATTATATCTCGGATTCAATGACACAGAAGGTGGTTAATTCCCAGGTCAAGGGAAAGAAATAATTTCCTTTCACAAGCAAGTTTTTGTTGGTGGCTCAAAGGTCAGCTGGTAAAATAGTATTATTCCTCCTGTGTTTTTTTTAATTGAAATGCAAAGCTAAATGGCTAATTTAGATTCCCAAGAATTGTCTCATATATATTGGTTAGCCGTGCCATGGGGGAAAGAGGGGGATACTGGCATATGCCTTCCCCTAAAACATTGAATTAGTTATGATAGTTTCATACAGAAGTTTCCCAATTGCAATATTTTTCTCTGGCCATTAGCTCCTTGTGCAGAAACCATTGTCCAAGCCTAGACCCTGTGTCATTTCTTTTGGGGCAAATGAATATAAAACAGGCCGTGCAACACTAGGGTGCCTTTGTCTGCTTCACAGGGCATAGCATTCATGAATACAGCATGAGATTCAAAATTGCAACAGGGAGGAAAGTGGCTGGTGCCAAGGTCAAGGGAAAGAACTAATTTTCTTTAATAAATAAGTTTCAATTTCTTCACATTCAACAGAGTCCACCAGGTCATCAGTACTAATGGAAGCATAAGGAATAACATTCTCGGGGTGATTGGCTTTTTGTTCCCACTTTATAGTTCTAAATTCAAAGCCAGACTTTGGTGTTTCAAGTACTTTCCAAAACCTTTTTTTCTCCTTGAAAGGAACTCATACTGAGATCCTGGGAGTTCAATAAAACTGGAAGTCCAGTGCAATGGAACTCGATGGGACTCAATGAGGAATATGGTTACCCTGTCATGAAAAAGAAAACTCAAGTTTGGTCAGATGCGAGATATATTTTAAAATCAATTACCCATTTTCTGTCCTAGAGCATGAAAACCAGGATTTTAGTGACAAAATCTACTTTGTCAGCTTGCCAGAACACACTGTGGCCAATTTTCATAATAGCCTTCTTTATTTTTTTAAGTCATGCTTGTCAACTAATGAGGATGTTGATTGCAGGTGAGTATCCTTTAGCCAGAAATTCAAAATCTGAAATGCTCCAAAATCCAAAAATACCCACATTGGTGTTTAAGATAATGACACTATTACTTTCTGATGATTTTATGTATACAACATTATTTAAAATAGTGTGTATAAAGGTATTTTCAAGATATGAGTATAAGAAACATAAATGTATTTTGTGTTTATACATGAGTCCCATCTCCAAGATATCTCATTATGGGTTGCTGTGAGTTTTGCAGGCTGTATGGCCATGTTCCAGAAGCATTTATATATAAACCCCACTTGCCTAGTTTCCAAACAGACCTCACAACCTTTGAGGATGCCTGCCATAGATGTGGGTAAAACGTCAGGAGAGAATGCTTCTGAAACATGGCCATACAGCCCAGAAAATTCACAGCAACCCAGTGATTCCAGCCATGAAAGCCTTCGACAACACCTATCTCATTATGTATGTACAAATATTCCAGAATCCAAAATCCCAAACATTTCTGATGACAAGCATTTTAGACAACAGACACTCAACCTATATTCTTACTATTCATAAAAGAGCACCAGCCTGCCCAAACGATTTTGACTGTGTCATTTATTTCATTTATTAGGTGTTTCTGGCAATTTATTTTGCCTATGTCAGAGTCTGATTCAGGAGAGACACTTTGGCATTCCTTTGAAAAGGTTAATTTGATGCACAAGGCTTTCATGGATGAAGATAACTGGGCCTGTTTCTTGTTGTTTTGCTTGCTTTAGGGACAAGTGGTTGGGAGAAAACATACTCCCAAACAATGGGAATGTGTTAAGCAATCGTATTCAAAACCTATGTGTACCTCCTTGGTTTCAAAGTTCTTATACTATGGTATCCTATTTTACTTTATGTTTTGAAAATTTGGATTTAGAAGTATTCTAAAACAACCACTTCTACTGGCTTGTTTTTCTAAGACAATTCCTCTTTTTGTACTTTCCATTGTAACTGGCAATACTATACATGACCCCCTGTGGATGGACAAAAGATACCATTGATGATTATGATGGTTCTCCTGTCTGGAGTATTGAATTCTCTGAGTTTTAGTCTTTAGATTAAAACTTTATCCAAAATGCTATAATGTATTCCAAAAAAATAGCCCAGCACCTTAGGTCCCTTCTACACAGCTGTATAAAATTTAGTTTATCTGCTTTGAACTGGATTATATGGCAATGTAGACTCAAATAATGTGGATTATCTGCCTTGATATTCTGGATTATATGGAAGTGTAGAAGGGTCCTCAGATAACTCTTTTAAAATTCAGATGAAAAGTTGGAGCAAATTCAACACCCCAGTGACATAAAATAACTAGTGGTGAAGCTACAGGGAGGAGAGAGATGAAAGCATTGTTCCCCAAATAAGATTTTATGAATTTTTCCTTAATACCCCACATTTTATGTACTGCAGTAACTTAACATTTCAATGGAGCATTTGGTATTATAGTTTAAGCATCCAAAGAAAAGCATCTAGCAAAGTTACCAAGGGAATGCAAATAGCAATTATATGAGTCCTAGGTGCAAATAGTTTCCAATGTTTTACTCTCTGCAATGCTAGAAATTTGAAGGCTGAAGGAAAATTTCCTTTGGTAGGAAATGATTCTTATTTTGAGGTCAGTGCCCTCATTTTCCCTCCCCCATTCTCCTATTCTCTATGCCCCTAGAAGTCACCAACCTTTATTGGTTGCAACTGGAGCAAATGTTTACATTTTCCAATCTTGCCTCCCCAAACTATTGAAATAAGCAACTCCTTTCAAGCTATTAGCAGCAAGTATGAACTTTGAAATGGAATTCTATTATGAAGGAAATGACTATGGTATATTCAAGGACAGTCTTTGTTTCATTAGAAATATTGCTTTGACATTGAAGGGTTTTTCACTAGTTTAAAACCTGGGGCAGCTGTAGCATGTTGTCAATGGATGCACCACTTGGCTAACCTTACAAAGTCCATATGCCAATTTGAGAAGGAACGAGGAAACCAGCAGTTGGTGTAGCAAATACCAGGTGCCAAACACAACAGAATTAAGCAAAGTTTTGTGAATTCCAGGCATGGAAGCATTAAGCCTGTATATATTACTCTTCTTTGGGAACGTCCAGATTGCATCCAACAGAATGGCACCTGTCACTGCTGATGGCAAATTTGGCATGGGTAGAAAAATACAATTTTTATACATCTAGACATACACACAGTTTACTGAACCATTCAGTATTCTGTATCAAAACTAGTGGTCCAAACCGAGTACTGTAGTTCAAATGGAATTAGACATCTGCTAGTTTGTAAGTTATTCTTGTTGACATTTAAAAACCAGAAACATTAGCAATGGATGAGCCATGCTATAAGAAGATCCAAGTTGGGATGATTGGAGCATATTTAAAGAGAAGTGTTGTGCTACCCACACAAGAAATCTTGGAAAACGTAAAGCCTCAAAACTGAAGCAGTTTCTTCATCATATGGCAATGAAATCCACCCACTGGGACCTATTAGAGTTAGCTAAGCTTTAATTGGGAAAGGATCTGGAAGCAGCTTTTGCCTTTACAAGAACTTCTGCCAATTTGCACCGCGACACTGCTTCAGCAATCTGCAAACCACACTAATACTTTTTCTTTTAGTACTTTTCCAAGCATTCTGCAATGGCATCTGCATACCAAACTGTCCCATACAATGTTACTGGATAACTTTGTAAATACTCTTCACTTAAAAAGAGACCAAACAAACAGGTCTTAATTTTCATTGTTATTTCCCAAAGTTTAGCTAGGTTATAATCCTCTCTTGGTTTATGACATAAGTAACAATAGGATTTCCCATCAAGATCAAAAAGGTTTTCACGATTTTAGAAATATTGGTCATTATTTTAGAAATATGGGCGGAAATGGAGGATCCCTCTCAGTTTCACTTATGACTCCATCATAAATTTATTCCATCCAGGTTCCACGGCAGTCAGCAATTTAAACAAAGGAGTGTGAAAAGGTGTCTTTATTTTCCTGATATTTTCCCCCATGTGATAGCCATAAAATATAATGTATATCGTTTTTCCATTTTTTGTGATAGGTGTTTGAAGCAAAGAATTACAACACAATGAAATATACAGTCCTTCAGGAAAATGTAATCCAAACTATGAATTAGTTTGGGAAGTTCCATTTATGGCAGCTCTATACTGCCATATAACACAGCTCCAACTGGCATGGGAATTATGAAAATGGCTATACAGCTTTTCTGTCAACTTTCTTGAAGGTGGACAACAGCCTCACAGCCCAGTCATGCTGAAACCAGTTTCAGCACAGCTGGGAATGGAGCAGGAAACCAACACACGCACACATGTTTTCAACCAAATTCTCTTTCAAGGCACTTACCTTGATCTGCCAGCTCTCCATCTCCTGATTTGCCCCCATGTGACTGAGCAAAGCAGCTCCTCTCAGTCTGTGGGGCTCAGTCACATGGCATTGACCCAGGAAATAGAAAGCTGACAGATCAAGGTAAGTGCCGGTCATTTTCTTTTCCAGGGGGTTGGGGTGCTGGGGTGCTGGGGCTGGGAGGGATAGCCACCTCATTTCCCCCGATTATCTGAGCCTGGGGAGCACACTATAACTCTGGGAACGTGATCCTAGATCTCCTCCTATGTTTTTTAAACTCAGATTGCAGCCTCATTGAGCAGCTTACCCTAGATTTAATTTGCCTGTGTGCATTGTGTGGACACACATAGGCTAATGCGTCTCTACACTGCGTTATTTGTCATGGCAACCAACTTTTATAAATACTTAATATGTCCCGCATTATTTACAAAGTATCCTGTCACTGTACAATTTCTCTAGAGTCTTCATTATGGATGGAAAACGTGTTCCGAAGAATTAAAAATATTGTCAGAAATGAATGAGAATCTTTGCAAGTCAGGATGTATCTCTCACTGAAAAAGAAATGTATGTGCTTTTTCACAAAAATTGTATTTTATGTGCAGATAACAACTTTTCTATGTAAATAATAATGTTTCCTGTGCAAAAATGAAAACAGTGGCTGGGGTTCTGAGCAGTTACAAACATATTTTTAATCATGTCACTATGTTTGTAACCATGTTACTACTGCCACAATCACAAATGTCCCCATCCCCCATAAAACTAATTGAACAACAAGCAGCCATATTTGTTCTGCTGGAAATCAAGATTCCCTTGCAATCAGCAACCTTTGGTGCAATCATTAGAAACAAGATATCTGAGTAACTCAACATTGCATCGCTGGCAGAAGGAGGCTAGGAACACCATATTGTAGTATCTCACCTGGCAGCTGCACAAACTCCTGCTACCGCATGTGGCTATTAGCTGTGAATACAAGTTTAGGGAGTCAGATCAAGAGACGATTCTTAGTTAGAAATTCATAATTACATTTGTGATTTATTATTTTTGCATGTATTTTCTCTAAACAAAAATCAAAATTTCTTCAGAGAGAATACGTTTTCTGCACAGAAAACAGTATTTTCTGAAAAGAAATGTTATTTTCTGTTTAGGATACTCAAGCGTAATCTGTTTTTTTCTAAATTGGACTATGACTCTGAAGACTAGAATTCAAATCCTCACTCAGCTATGGAAATCCACATTGGCAAATAGCACTGTCTTAGCCCCACAGGAAAGAAAAGGCTGAACAAATCTTGCCAAGAAAACCCCATGAAAGGGTCGACTTAGGGTCAGCATAAGTCAGAAATGACTTGAAGGCATGCAGCAACAACAAAATTACTTTGTCTACAGAATAAGACCTGGTGTGCAACTAGCATTTGCTAACTGTGCAGTTTTTGAAAACTTTCTCGCAGCATCAAGAAAAATGATAAAATTATTCAGTCTTGCCTGTGAGAATGAAATTTCCAAAGATTTACGTCTCTATTTCTTAGCTCCATTTTTGCAGTTATCTCAGTTATTTTTGATATCTACAATACAACTCCATATTGAGTGTATCAGCAGCTGGAATGAGGCCAAAAAGAGACCTCCGCCTCACTGACCCTTTAAAATGGAAATGCTGCAGCTGAAAAACCACTGCAAGAAGGTGAAGAGTGTGGCTCAGTCCGCTTTGGATAAAGCATGAAATACCTACAAGATGCCCTGTGATTTCAGACATACTAAAAGTATACAATCAAGAAGAAAGCTTTCTCTGCAAAATCTCTTTATTTGATTATTATAAAATAGACCCTCGGTTATCCAGAACTCAAGCAACAGGAATTCTCAAGCAACCAGCAAAATTTTGAAGTAATAATGGTGCATTCACAAAGCTGTGTTACGTTAGGTTTTTTGTCTTACTGTATATTTACATTAATATTAATATCAACCCAATTCAGAGTTTATGGTATAGCATGAGGTATAGTATTTTTTAAAGTAACTCAAGGAACCAGAAGCTACATTGATCCAGCATCTGAAGATCCTTATGCGTACCAGTTAACTGAGAGCCTACTGTAATTTTCTCCAAGGGATAATTCAAACACATTAATTGATCTAGAGCAGTTTTTCTCAACCTGTAGGTCCCCAGGTGTTTTGGCCTACAACTCCCAGAAATCCTAGCCAGTTTGCCCGCTGTTAAGATTTCTGGGAGTTGAAGTCCAAAACGTCTGGGGACCCTCAGGTTGAGAACCACCGATCTAGAGGCTATACTAATCAAATTATTGAGATTTGCATCAAAGAATATGTATCACTCATACATAGGGTTGCTTTTTGACACATGCAAAGGGCTTTGACTTCCAAAGTCCTAAGTGGTCTTCAACATTGGCACCTTTTCCAAAAATATGTTCTTCAAAGAAGGAAGACTCTCTAGTTGTGAGATCCAGTGGATGGCCACAGATAAGATGGACTTCTTATAAATGGCATCCTATTTGTGGAGTTTGCATCCAAAACAGAAGTTACTGCCCAGTGATGGGTTTGGAAGGCTAGTGAAAACCAAAAGCAGGTGTTTGTGCCATTTGCAGGATAATGGAATTCTTGATGCTAACAAACAATTAGGGTTTGGTGGTTTGGCAAATTCACCTACTCGCTGATCCACTGCGCAAATTTGTGATAGGAGTGAGCTTTCAGTCTGTTTCTGATGCTCTTGAGATGTCTAGAGGTCAATCACTTCAGATTCAACAGGTCAAAGTATTCTGCTGGACCATCTACCTGTATCCATTAACTGCCATGGCTCAATACTATAGAATTATGGGGTTTAAAGTTTTATGAGATATTTACCCATCTATGTCAGAAACCTCTGGTGCCACCAACAAATTACAAATCCCAGGATTCCATAGAATGGAACTATTACAATTAAAGTGATGTCAAACTGGTTTAACTCTCTAGTGTGGATGGTCTCAATTTCTCGCCTTCTGTATTGGAACCTTAGTCGGAAACAGATTAGGATCTTTTGTCCTGTCTATTATCTCAAAGCAGCAGTGATCAAGGATCAAAGCTCAGCAGCAGGGCATATGCTTAGAACAGAAAAAGTGCCAGATTCAGGCCTGGTATCTTACCTTAAAAGGTCTAGATAGACAATGAGGAGAACTGTCACTGCCTAAGCTGTCAAAAGAGAATAGATAGCGGAACAGTCTGACATGGCAAAAAGCGCTTTTGTTTTTTTGCAACTGCTAACGGCCTAGCTGATCCTGTCTACTTTCTATCTCTCTTCACACCATTAACTAGAAGAATCTCTCAAAAAGAAGCAGGCCCTGTAATAATAAGAACAAAATCAACAATAATGAACTACAAGAGACACATTATCATTTGTATAACGTTTTCAAGTATGCCCTTCATGTGCATGATCTAGTTCTCCCATCCTGATTTAAGGAAGGGTTGGATAAGATCTGGAGCTTCCGGGACCCATTTTCAACTCTCAGGACTCACCACAAACTGGAATATCTGCCCCAAAACAAAATATGAACAGTATAGAAATCCACATCTAGTTTTAGAAAACTTCATTTATTTTTTGCGGGGAGAGGAATCAAGACTCAGAAGGACTGTATTTTGTTTCAGATGAGGGTTTTTTTCAGGCTACTGTTTTTTAATGTGTGTGTGGCTATTTTGGGAGAAGGAAAGCAAAATTCTCTCAGCGGTTATCTTTTCCAGCACCCCACCTCCATTATAGTAATCCCCAGTGTTGCAGGTTGAGGAGCAGCTTGCCTGAGGCCATCTAATGAATTCACTGCAGAAACAATATTCAAAACTATGATTTTCTCATTTGTAGCTTAGGCCTTTAGCCATTATCCCACATCTACAGCTAAGTGCTTGATTTTTTTGTAAGTTAGTTTTGAAAGCTTCTCACAAAAAACACAATATATATATTGTAACAGCACAAATTGTCTCTAGTTTGCTTACAGTCTCCTTCATTACACAAGTAAAGGACTTTGATCAAAATTTAACTGTTGTGTTTCTATGCAAGATTTGTTTTCAAACGAGGTCCTTGAATTCCCTGCCGGAGAGCTCCTATTGAGCTATAGTTCAGAGGGATATGCTTTAGAGCAGGGGTCCTCAAACTTTTAAAGCAGAGGGCCAGTCCACAATCCTTCAGACCGTTGAGGGGCCGAATTATCATTTGAAAAAAAATACAAACAAATTCCTATGCACACTGCATATGTCTTATTTGTAGTGCAATACAATAATAATAATTAAAGAACAATACAATATTTAAAAATGAAAACAATTTTAACCAACATAAACCTATCAGGATTTCAATGGAAAGTGTGGGCCTGCTACTGGCCAATGAGATAGTCAAGTTAATTATGATTGTTGTTGTTGTTGTGTGCCTTCAAGTCATTTCAGACTTTGGGCGAGCATAAGTCTAAAATTATTTATTTATTTATTTACTACCTTTATTTACTACATTTATATCCCACCCTTCTCCCGAAGGGGACTCAGAGCAGCTGTATGTACATACAATATATTATATTATTAGCATTATATATTACTATATTGAACTATACCACTATAAGGTAAGGGTAAAGGTTTTCCCCTGATGTTAAGTCCAGTTGTGACCGACTCTGGGGGTTGGTGCTCATCTCCATTTCTAAGCTGAAAAGCCGGCATTGTCCATAGACATCTCCAAGGTCATGTGGCCAGCATGACTGCATGGAGCGCCGTTACCTTCCCGCCGGAGCGGTACCTATTAATCTACTCACATTTGCATGTTTTCAAACTGCTAGGTTGGCAGAACCTGGAGCATCAGCGGGTGCTCACTCTGCTCCCCAGATTTGAACCTGGGACCTTTCAGTCCAAACTATACTGTACCACTATACTGTAATATTATATGTAATATATAACATATAATTAATATTATTATTTGGTATTATTATTAGTATTATATTGTATAACATTATAATATTTTTATCAATATTATATGTATATACAATATATTATATTATTAAAACTGATATAAAATATTTTATTATAAAACTGAGGGCGAGGGCCAGGTAAATGACCTTGGAGGGCCGCATCCGGCCCCCGGGCCTTAGTTTGGGGACCCCTGTGGGAACAAGGGAGAGGGCCTTTTTTGCTGTGGCGCCCCGACTGTGGAATTAACTGCCCATTGAGATTAGGCAGGCCCCCACTTTGCTAGCCTTTAAGAAAGACTTAAAAACATGGCTCTTCCAATGTGCCTTTGGAGAGTAACTGTCATATCTTTCTTCGGTTATTCCCCTGGGATATTTATCCTTCAGACTGTTCCACTATTTTATGTCCCTGCTCCCCGTGGTTTTATTCATATGCCTTTCTCACCGAGTTTTAACCTAGTGCTCATGTGGCCTGCCCTGGTTCTTATTGCTTTTTCTGAATTTTGGGTTGTAATGTATGTTATTATTTATTGTATTGTTAAATTGTGTTATGATGTGTTGTTTTATATTTTGTTATATTGTATGGCTCTGGGCATGGCCGCATGTAAGCCGCCCCGAGTCCCCGTTGGGGAGATGGTGGCGGGGTATAAATAAAGTTTTATTATTATTATTATTATCACATGGCAACATGGCTACTTCCAGCGCAACTCCCGCCTATGGAACGCCCTCCCCATTGAAGTCAGGCAGGCTCCCTCCCTCCTGTCTTTCCGAAAGAGAACAAAAACGTGGTTATGGGATCAGGCATTTGAGCACGAGTAGCAGCAAAAATGAGATATGAATATATGACCTACAGACAGACTCCACCTGGACATGGAAAGTGCCTTAAATGTATATTTAAATGTATAATTATGTATATTTTAATGTATATTTTTAATTTTATTGTAATTTTTAATCTTGATGGATTTTTAAATTTGATGAAAACTGTTTTTGATGTGTATGTTTATATTGTAAGCCGCCCTGAGTCCCCTGATGGGTAAGAAGGGCGGGGTAGAAGTGATGTAATAAATAAATAAATATAAATAAATAAACTCCATGAGGCTCTGTGCCAGAAGCATTGCAGCAGAGGAGCCCAGAGAAGTTGGGTGTACACTCGGCTCCTCCAAAAAAAAAAAGGCAGAGGATCCAAGGAGAAAGCAAGGAGAGATAGGGAAACATTGGGGGATATAATGGACCCCAACAGTAGGGAACTCCATGTGTCATTCCCATACACTGCCCCACGATTTCCCCAGCTTTACAAAGGGCCATCTGATGAGGCCCTTAGGCAAAAACTGGCTCACTCGTGGCAGTATGAACACGGAAATAAATTGTCTTAAAAGTGCCACAATATTCTTTTTTATTTCTGAAACTAACACAACTGTGTTCCTGAAAGGAAGCTTTATATTAGTCATCACCAGATTTAGGAAGCACTTTCCATTTTGCAAAGAGCTCTATATGCACACTTTGTAAAGAGCTCTATATGCACAAGGGCTAATGATGTGTAAGCGGGTTTGCATAACTGGAAGATTATATCCATTGGCTTCAATTTTCTACTTACTGATCCTCATATGTTTATATATTGGTTTACATTTTCCCAAAGGGGTCCTTCCCCCAGACTGCGATGCCCACTGTAGAACTGAATGTATTTCACCAGCTGTTTCATTCATCCATTCCCTGGGGGGCTGAAGGAGATCAGATGTGATCATCTGAATTATCTCAGTTGAGATGTACAAAGGTGACATATTCACCCATCCATTATTTACCAGCTAATGTTCCAATGCACAACATACATATTAAAGCATGCTTATTTGCATTCTCCTAATCATACGAAACAAATGCCTCCTGGGAAAAATGGTAGTCCTGTTGCTCGGTAACATAACTTGCGGGTAAAACTATATTTTCATGGATAGTAAATATCCCAAGCAGGATAGTTTAAATTATACAAAATTATTTAAGGTATTTAAAAATTGGAGAGAGAAGGCTTTTTTTCAAATCTGTCTTCAGGGCGGAGGAACCAATCTTGTTAAATGTGCTAAATGTCATCGGATTAATCCGCCATCTAGTTAATCCACCTTCTAACAAGGACATAATCCATCTCAATCCATCTACTTCACCTTCGTGGGATTTGCAGCCCTATCCAGTGCATTAGCATTCATTTGACCATGGTGCTGAACCACAACCAAAAACATTCACACAGCAATCCTCTATATTATCTATTTAGAAGAAGGTCTCACTTTGATAAGATCAGGTGTCATATAGCTTTACCTGAGAGTAAATCCCATTTAGCCTTCTGGATAGAGAAGCATGCAATGGCATTTCAGGTATGTTTAGTTTAATTTGTTTCTAGTAATATTTTTATCATATTTTTTCTTGATGCATTCAACAGAACATGTTTGTTTTTCCTATGAAGGAGTCGGGGAAAGAGATTATATCTACATTGTAGAATTAATGCAGTTTGACACTCATTTAACTGCCATGGCTCCATACCATGGAATCCTGAGGTTTGCAAATTAGCATCAGCACTCTGGCTAAAAAGGCTAAAGACTTCATAAAACTACAACTCCCATGATTCCATGGCACTGAGCCATGGCAGTTAAAGTAGTATCAAACTGCATTAATTCTACAGTGTAGCTGTAGCAAGGAGACAATAGACTGGCCCTGGGCAATCTTCTGAGTGTCACTACAGAATAGAAACTAGAATCTGAAGTTCCCAACAACCTAATCACTACACCCCATTTTCTAGTTGCTTATAATGCTTACTTCACTCATTTATTTCATTTACAGTTAGCCTTCTGTATCCATATTTAACCATACAGTTTCAAAATGCAATAATCACCCCCGCAAAAAAAAAAGGAAATCCAAACAGAGAAATCATTTTACTATACCATTGTATATAATGAGATTTCAGCATCTTTGGATTTTATTATCCATGGGAGGTCCCTGGCAGATACAAGGGTCCACTATACTCTTGTCTGGTCTTTATTGTACATTCCCTTAGGTTGGGTAGAATATGTAATACATAAGTGCATAGATATTTTAACAAATGTCTCCTGAACAAGTGAGGAGAGGTGAGGAAACTGTAGACCTGGAGGAAAGGATTTCTCACAGGGTGATCTACCAGCCAAGAGGAGCCCAGACAATACCAGTGCAAGCTCACAAACAACATTCCTGCAGCTAAAATAAATTCACAGGCGGCTGACAGGCACAATTATTATATAAATCACACTCTCACCAGGGGAACACAAAGAAACATATGTGTTTCCAACAGGGCTCTCTTATTGATAAGGTGAAAGTGAGACAGATGGCTGGAGCACTTTTCAGCTACAGTAAAAGCTTCAGAATTAATGCCGGGAGGACCGATCACAACAGCAGATATGATATTGGAACAAGGCACCATAATCCATGTCCTTTGCCTGCTGTGTCTACTTGATTGCAAAACTAAGCCAGTCACTCGGGAAATGGGCAAGCTTTAACTCAGAAGAAATTAAATCCCATTCAGTCATAAAGTACACTAGATTTATACCATCATCAGCAGGACTGGTTCTACCATTAGACAATGTAAGGCAGTCGCAATGTAAGGCAATAGTGAAATGAATATCAATCTTGTGAAAAAGGCAGGGTATAAATAAAGATAGTGAAAATGATAACAACAATAACACAACAATAGCTGTAGCAGAAACAGATGAAAGGCACTGTGGCAAAGATGCCCTTTTGATGGCCTCCATGGTCATAGACCAAAAGGTTTTGCATGTGACACAAGACACCAGAACTTAGCACATGAGGTTTTTTTTCTTACCTCATAGTGTATCTGAAGGACTTTGACAATCAGCTCAGGGTGGTGTCTGTAATAGATGTCATTTGGCAGGTCATTGCGGGGGAGAGAAATACATCCTGGCATTAGCTTTTGAGAAGGGTGGGGCTCTGAAATAGCCTCTACAGGTCCTGATAACTGGAGTGGGCTGGGGGGAAAGTCCTTGAGTTTGACATGGGGATTTTATTCTCACTTATAAGGTTCTGTTACTTGGGTGGGAATACTTTCCTATAGCTAGACAGCCAGGGAGCAACTCAATTATTAGATTGCCCTTAGGGTTCAAATGTTTTGCCCAAAGGAAGGCCAAGGAGGTTATCTAGGGTAGACACCTAGTCTCAGCTGGACCAGCATTATGTTGCTTCCTCAACTTGCTTTTTCAGGTCCAATTAACTTAAATAGGGTATAGGTCAAACAAATGCCTCTTATTTAACCTAACTTTCTGGGTTTGGTTCATTTTATTCCATGCTTACTTATGAAATGAACTATAGGCTAACAGTGCCTGTGTCCTCTAACCCAATTCTCTTTAGATGTGGTGAACACTGCTACATTGTCGGGATTCAAGTGCTGGTACTGTTATTTTATATATACCATCTTGTACTTTGTGTCATACAGCAAAATGTCAGTGTATCCCTGATTATCCTCATGTTTTGATCAATAAAGGCTATAGAGATTCCGCCACTCTTCTAAAGCTCATTTTGGGAAGAGTCAGACTTTGCACTTACACTAGAGTCACACTTATCCAACATAAACGGGCCGGCAGAACATTGGATAAGCGAATATGTTGGATAATAAGGAGGGATCAAGAAAAAGTCTATTAAACATCAAATTAGGTTATGATTTTACAAATTAAGCACCAAAACATCATGTTATACAACAAATTTGACAGAAAAAGTAGTTCAATATGCAGTAATGCTATGTAGTAATTACTATATTTACAAATGTAGCACCAAAATATCACGATGTATTAAAAACATTGACTACAAAAATGCATTGGATAATCCAGAATGTTGGATAAGCGAATGTTGGATAAGTGCGACTCTACTGTGTTTCATTCTTAATTAACCCACATTGCATCCACAATCCACTCTCTTAAAACTAAAATGCTATGGAATAATAGGGAAAGGTTTTGTAGCAAGAGATAATGTACTCTATGTCTGGACATTGATATGGTTGAATATAAATGAAAGCATCAGCTGATGTGCATGTATTGTCCCCAATAACCTTTGTTGTATCAGTAGATGTTATCACAAACTAGGAAAATATGCCTTTCTCCCACATGCTTAGTGTTCTATCATGACATTAATAGCATTTTTCATTGGCCTCAATCCTCAGCCAACGTAGGCAACATAAAGCCCTTCATTCCAAATATCTCCTTTCACCTCTCAATATGTTTTAGGTCTGGAAGATTATAGGTCGGAGATGAAGTGTGAAAATGATCATGCATAATCCAACAGGATATAGTGAAATTTCATTTCTGCCTGCATAGAATAAAGTCTTTGATTGGAGAAGGATGTCCAACTTCAAAAGCATCTCTTTGTAGTTGTGAGAAAGTCTGTCACCATTGCTCCATTGCCATCAGAACTGCAATGCTGAAAGAGAATCATTCTTGGATCAGAAGATCATATTCAATGCCTTCCTCTTCCAGGAGTCCTTTCCTCTTCTGCATGTGACTACCCTAGAAAAATGTCGGAAATAATATCCCATGGGAACAAACCTTTAGCTACCATAAAATCTCTATTCAATCATACATGGATCCCTTATTAGTTTCAGGATCTGATAGGGCTCTGGCTCATGACAATTCAAGCAAACACCCAAGATGCCAAGATAATTTGTTGGAAATATTAATTAAAATGCAAATTACTTTTAAACCACATTGGCTTGAAGAAATACAATCTAAGGTTGCAATTAGTTTTGGGCATCTGGCAAACCCTTGCATTCAACATACTTATTAAATATCCATTGTTGGAAGGGCATTGTTTTGAGGCAGAAAAAATGACTTTATAAATGTTATAAAATGTAAAGCTATTAATAAAAGGCATCTTTAGCTGAGATAGTTCTCATTATGGAAGATCCAGTCTAGCAGAAACCATATTGTAGTGGAGAAAAGGTTGATTGGCATGTATGTTTTCTAACTCTGGTCCATCTGTTTGAATGGCACTCTGCCTGTTTGCAAGGTAGAAGGCCAAAGTTACTCAGGCAAAGATGCCAGTATTAAACTCTGTTTCACCAGTATTAAGACCATAATCACAGACATCTCCTATATAATGGAAAGAAGGACCTCTAGTAGCTGGTCATTATAGGGTTATATTGGAGGCAGACCATGTGAGCACTATACTTCTTATCAGACACAACTTTAATTGGATGCAGTTGTTTTGTTAAACCATAAATTTGCCAGGAAATATGCATCTTCCCCCTCTTAGCAAATTGTGAATAATTCAAGAACATTATATATTGTTTTTTTCCATTTGCAAAGGTGACAATTTGTATATTTTCTCTCTAATTTACACAATTTGTTCTGGTTTGCCATGAGGTTTTTCATTCTCCTGCTGGGTATTTTATAAGCAGAAGGCTACAATTTTGCCAGGTTATCCAGACAATTTAATGAGTCTTGAATGCTCTGGCCAGGTAATCTGGTTTAATTATCCAGACTGTTACATGTCTGGAATTTATTCAGAAAGCACTTGAGACAGTACGCTAGCCCAAATTAAAACATAGTTGGCTCTCGAAATGGAAAAAGACCTTCTGGAAACAGATCAAGGAAGCTAACCATTAGCCAATGTGGCCCATGTAACATTCAGATCTTTAAATGTTAAGTTTTGTCTATCCTAAACATTTCTTAAAAATTAATTATGTATATTTAATATGCCTTCAGGGCCCATTTTGAAAAAGTACAGAGAGTAAAACAGTACTATTCTTTACCCATGGGATTGATACATGTAGTTTAATCTACCTGTATTTGACAAAATATCTTCAGAATATGTCCTGTCTAGGAATTTTCAAGGTCCTTTTTTTAGTACAAACAAAACGTAATTCACTTAATTTTCTTAACATTACTGATTCTGCACTTATCTCCCACTTTTGTCTAATAATATTACTTCCCTCCCTCTGCCCCCCACCCCACTCCTTGAGGTGTGCTTATGGTATGATTCTGCCAGAGGTTACCATACAGTCCACTGAAGGACCTAACAAATTCCTAGAGAGGAAAGCTCTCTAGAAATGTTCTAACTCGTCCAACAAAATTGTATGGTATCTTCCAGAAAAAGTTGTTCATTTCAATACTGTTCATTGACACCCACAGTTTCATGTTTCCATGATAAGTTCCTGAACATATCCCCTGTGGATATGAGGGCTATGCTGAATAATAAACAAAATGTAAAATAAAACAAGCTATTAAAACAGTATGAACATCAAGACATATGTCCAGTAAGCCTGTGTGACCAATGAAAAAAATGTTTCAATACTCATTATGAAATTAGGGGGTGGGGGAAAATAATTTCTAAAGTGTTTCCAAAATTGGACAGGGTCTGTATTGTAACTATAATGAGTTAACTGCTTTTTTGTTACTTTTCGTTAAGTAATTATGCCAATGGGGAAATTTCAAGCGTTCCTTTCTCCCTCATTGTTAGAGCTATTGACATGAAACTTGCTACGATTATAGAAAACCTTCACCACTATTAGCCCATCAAGTTTCAGAACATTTCACCCATCCATAGATTTTTAGAAATTTTCAAAGATTTTACAAACAACATTTTTTTTAAAAAAAACCTACAAATGCTATCTCCTTGAATTTTCTCTACAATGACATAAGATAACAGGGGATCATTCCCTCCAAGTTTCTGAAATATGCATACATTTACTGATTTTGGGGAAGTTTTGATAAAAAATGTTTTTTAATTTTATAAAGAGCCACAATAGCTATCTCATTAAATGTCTTTAACCAACAGAACTTCAATTTAGGGATTTCTTCCCAGCGCAGAACAGATTTACTTACTAGTACTGAAGTACCAGCCAGTCCTCCTCTTTGCAGATTCAACAATTTATTGGAACTCTGGCTGGCTGCTGCTACGAAGGGACAAATCTCTCCCCTGTCCTGATTGGGGTTTTCTGATGCTGAGCAGAATTCTGGGAAATGTAGTTTAGGGCAGGGCCTTTTGAATTCTCCGCCTTAGGACTCCTTGCCTTCCCAAACTACATTTCCCAGAATTCTGTGCTCTCTCAGTCTCTTTCCCAGCTCACTCAGCTCATCCCACCCTCTGCTTTCCTCTCCTCATGGCAAGAGGCAGCCTACCTCTTTTTAAAGAGGAATTGCAGCCTTTTTGGCTTTGCCTCACTTGCGCTGAAAATGAAACTAGCTTCCAAGCATTACAGAATCCAAACAAAGAAGTATTGGGTGACTTTTGATTATTAAGTTTTTGCATGGGCCTGTTCATATGTACAAAATGTATGGATTAGATACAACTTACAATTTAAAAACAAAGATTTGCACACCCCTAATATCCAATATACAAAATGCCAATGTTTCCAAGCTGCGTGCAGTAGAACAATTTACAAATGGCATAATCTTGAAAGATTTTATGTTTGGCTGTTTCAGTGTGTTATTTCTTCATCGATAAAAGTATATTCAGATGATAGGGAAAGATTTTTTTCAATTTGCAATTTTCTGCTTTGAATGGATTCAGTTAATAAAATTCAGTACTAGTCGTATTGCAGCTAACAAGAAATAGATATGGGGCTAGATGAGGTATTTGATAGGCCCTTAAATTGAGTTCTAAAAAACTATGTGATAAATGACTAGTATTAGAGACTACAAAAGTGTGCAATGTTGAATGCTGTTTGTGCAGGTAAAGATGGACATTACTTAAGGAATCTCCTGTATTGCTTTCCTCTTTGAAAAAAGTGGAGTGTCACTAAAACTGACTAAAATCTGGAATAAGATGCTTCAATCAGTCTCCAGAGCCATTTCATAAGGGCATGTTCTAAAGCAATATCCAGTTTCCTATAAATCTCAAGCAAGCAAATAATCGTATTTTCTCCGCCAGAACCTACAGATATTTCACTTCATCCCTTTCCCAGTTATCTCAAGTTCAGAGACAGATGGCCATCACTGAGAGCATGAATGGATTTATCTAGGCAGGGGAGGAAAGTCCCTTTAAGTACAGTAGAGTCTCACTTATCCAACATAAACAGGCCAGCAGAATGTTGGATAAGTGAAAATGTTGGATAATGAGAAGGAATTAAGGAAAAGCCTATTAAACATCAAATTACGTTATGATTTTACAAATTAAGCACTAAAAACATAATGTTTTACAACAAATCAACAGAAAAAGCAGTTCAATACATGGTAACGTTACTGTATTTATAAATTTAGCACAAAAACATTGCAATATATTGAAAACATTGACTAAAAAAATGGCTACTAACAAATTGACTACAAATAAAGATAGAATTGCATAACATGAACTTACAATAGCAACATTGTTGGAAATTAAATTCATAAAAGTTTCAGTCCTTGCTGCCTAGAGAAAAAGCTGTGGATCAGGGTGGGAGGCAAACTGTGTTGGATAATCCAGAACATTGGATAAGCCAATGTTGGATAAGTGAGACTCTACTGTAACAAGACTTCACAGTTCTTGCTTTGATTTTTACTGCATATTTGTGATTGTGTATCCAAACTCTTTCTTGAAATATCCTAGGTTTCCCTCCCTCCTTTCAGCTCTTCCTCCCTTTCCTGCTCATCACATCACATCTAGACTCAGGCAGCATTTCAGAATTATCTTTCACCAATTTCCACTGAGAACCTTTTAATTAGTATTTAGGAATTATAGTCAAAAATGTTAACCTGCTTTAGTATTATTACACTAGATAAGCACTGGAATAATTTTATTTTATTACTAGCATGCCCCTTTTCCTCACTTGATATCTGTTAAATCTGTTATCCTGGGAACACTAGCTATGTTTCTTGGAGGTAGCCAAGAAACAGAAAAGAACATAGTGCCATGGAAGGGAAATGCCCATTTTGGGTATTACTGGTTTCATTTAAACTGACATGGACACTGGGAATAAAAAGTTCTTCTAAGTGCTGGAAGTTCCCTGAGAATATTTCAGAATAGGGAAAACAGCCTATAGAGTTCCAAAATAAAGAAACAAACAGAAAGCATTGGAACAAAACCAGGAACTTCCTTAATTTTCCAGAATATTGGATGGAACCAATAAAGTACTAATGTAAATGTACTCACAATGAAACAGGGAATTCACATGAACCATTATAATTTTATCAGGAAAACTAATCTATCTCCTTCAACACTCAATACTGATACTGCTACTCAGTCATGAGGGTGGATAAAGAGTCAACATGGCCTGAAGCCATTTATGAACATCCATTCTTCAGCAAGAAACACATTTAATGTTTACAATAGTGAGACAGATTTTCTATTAGTGTGTATTGGAACCAGCAGTGTAGCATAACATAACAAACCATTGTCTACTACAGAAATCAGGTTGAAAGAACTGCTTCAACACACAGCCATCCTTCTATGAAAGTTACTTGTTTGTTTGGAACTGGGGAGAATCTTGAAACTCATCCTCAACCAGAATCTCTTCATTGGAGTATTCTCTGTTAACTTCTAAATTTTCTGTTATTATGTGTCTTCAAGTTGCATCCTACCATAAGGTTTTCTTAGCAAGACTCATGGAGAAGATGATTTGCCTCCCTCTGAGGCTGAGAGAACTGTTGTCTAGTGTGTTTTCATGACTGTCTATTCCCAAATACTAATACAACATTTAAACCACTGAACAATGTTGGCTGTCTAACTGCTATACAATTAATCATAAAACAAGGCACATTCAACATGAATCCACAAAAGGGCAGTAATTCTGTCAAATGTTCAAGCACTATTTTCCAACATTTTAGATACCCTACCCCCCTACTACAGACTACTTGCTCATCTGCCATAGAACAGATTGGTAATATGTTGAAAGAAAAACAGAAAGAGTCAGCATATGAGTATTAAATGTAGATGCGTGTGAAAGAAAAAAGATACATAAAATGTATTCTAAGTCACCAAAATATTTAATTATTCAAATTAAGACTACATAGTATAAATAGAAACTTCAGTCAGCGAAGGAGGCCCTGCTGTCGGTCCCACCCCCGTCACAAGCACGGCTGGTGGGAATGAGAGAAAGAGAGCCTTCTCCATGATCGTCCCCCGCCTCTGGAACTCCCTCCCTAAATAAATAAAAATGGCCCCACCCTCATTTCTTTTAAGAAAGAGTTAAAGACATATCTATGTACCTTAGCCTACAGAGAGGAGGAGGATTAACATAATCATCACCTCATAGCGGCCATGGTCTAAGTGAAACTCCAACGAACGCCAAACATTTTCTGCAGTTTGGTCATTTAATTCGGTCCGGGTATATGCTCTATGCAATATTGTTTTTACTGACAGTTATGTTTAAATTTATGTTTTCTAATTTGGATATTTTTCTATAATAAGTATGTTATCGTTATTTTATACTCTTTGATATTAAGTGATGTAGTTGTGACATTGAATGTTTGCTGTTTTATATGTATGTTAACCACCCTGAGTTCCTCTGGGGAAAGAGGTCGGTTTAGAAATAAAGTTGTTTATTATTATTATTATTATTATTATTATTATTATTATTATTATTATTATGAAAGAAGACCTATAGCACACAGATCATTTGTTGAAGAAAAAAATTGCCCAAGGACTCAGCCATTCTTTCATTTAAACATTTCAACTATCAATCTTCATCAGTGATTAGTGTAATGTTTATATTGTCCAGTATTTCCTTAAAACCAAAAAAACAAAAAAACATAAAAACACTAAAATATAGATTTATAAACAATTAAAATGCCTCTTCTGTTTCACGCACGACTGCCTTGTATCATGCATTCTAACTCCATTGGAATCAACAGGAAAATGTTGTTAATAGTGTTGGATTATGGTTGTATGTATATGAAATATAAATCAAGTGTTTCTGCTGTTTTTGCAAGAGTGTGTGTTTCAGCAATGAAACAGTTAACAGCAAGCTAGTTTTGACTGACAGCCTGTTGTGATTGCTATGACCTTCGGACTGAGGAATGTGCTTTCTTATCTCTGTGGGTGTTGAGCTGTGCTTGCCGAGGCAAGAGGCTGAAAAGAAATGCCAGCACAGAGCGATGGCTTTTGCTATTCTTTGTAAATATGTATTATAGATATTGAAATAAATGTTTGGACTTTAGACTACAGATGTCTTTGAGTCTGACATTTGAACAGAGGAATTGGTGTGGCAGACGATTGCAACCAATTCATCAGGGTGCTAGAGAAGATGATTGATGGAATTTGGAGAAACCCACCCTGCGCGCACCCTGAACCCCATGCTGACAAATAAAAGGATTTCCTGAGGTTTACACCAAAGAACCATTGAAGGCTCAGGGTGTTCCCAATTTTGATTTATTTGCTGTTTCAGAATGAAATGAAACTCAGAGAAAATGTGGAGAAAACAAAAAGAAAAGAGTGTTAAACATCCATGATCATAGGAAAGGGGTATAATGAACAAGCTAATAAAATGAACAGAATAACTATGAGATTATAGCAGTGGGGATGTCTCTATCACTAATAGATAAAATAAGTAAAGAAATAAAGGAAAAAGAGTATTGAGCATCCATGAACATCCATGATTAGTGAGAAAGGTATAATGGACTAACTGACACAGTGAACTAGACAACTATTAGATTATGGCTATGGGAATGTCTCCATCACTAATGGAAATCCCACAGAAGATATTTGAAATGATATAATGGTCGCTCGGTGGGAAAAAAATCATGTACAGAAACTGATGTTTCTGTACATGATAGGTAAGGTGCCATCACAGTGTTTCCCCTGACTTCTTAGCCCAATAAATGCAATATTGTGAAAGCATGGCATTCAACTGCATAGTAACAACGGAGCCAAATGTCAGTCCACAGTAAAACAGTGGCCCACCATTTGGAACACTTTTGGTAAAAGGTGGCACTTTTTTCTACAGTTACATTTCTTATGTCTTTCTATTTGGCATATTTGTCTTTTTCTCCTTGTTTCTATTACTTGTTTTATTTTGTTTGTTTGTTTGTTCTTCCTTCTTATGTCTTCTTCAATGATACATGGTCCAGTCTCACTGGTTTAATCAAAATTGCGCGGCTTCTCTACCACACTCTGGTTGGCCACAGTATGATTTAGTGTCTCTATGTCACTGCCAGAACCTAGAAAAATTCAATCTTGGACTATAACTCCCACAATTCTCCATGCTAGCTAAGAACAGTGAGTTGGTTTGATGTATCAATGGGTCTTCCTTCTGTCAATGGAATGATTCAACTAGTCTCCAGCCCACCTCTTCAAAATTTACCAAGTCATTCTGGCTTAGAGCATTTCTTATTTACTTGTACCCATAGTCAAATCACCCCAACTAGTTTTGCTACTATGCTTTTTGTTTATCTTTTTTGCAAGCTGATGTGTCATGTATACCCTTATAGTACTTTTTGCTTCTGTGGCTGACTTCCAGATATCTGAAATATTTGATATGTTGCTTTCAGTAATGTGCAGATATTATTGCACATACAGACAGCAACAACTGATTTTATCAGACAGCCGCCAAAAGATACAGCAAGCAAGGAAAAAAAGGATTGCACATTTTTAAAGAAGACAGCTTATATAATTGTTGTATGTGGCTCCAGACTACACACAAAATACTTTCTTTCTGTGCGTTATGCTCCAGTACTGAAGGGTTGTCAACCACAATTCAAGCACTGGAAGGAGTTATCTTATTTTTAAAGGCTCCTAAAATTTAAACAGAAATTCATTTCACCAGATATAGGCACTTTTCAAAAAAGGCTGAAGTTATTGCAAGATAACTTACCAATTAAATAAAGGAAACCAAGTTCTTGTTGATAGAAGGAAACAGGAAAGCAGTGTGAAGAGATGAAAGGTACATACTTCTAGACAGACAGCTCCTAGTGCTACCAAGTCAGAATCAAAAGGCATTGTGCAGCAATGCTGTATTTCCCACTTTAAGGGTTTTATTTTCTTTCACTTTTGTAGTAAGAGGGGGAGAAAAGGGGAGGAGTGGTAGGGAACATGGGAGGGTTATAAATCAGAGACAACAATCAGGAACACACAAACACAAGATGAAATCTAATGTTTCATACCCTTCAACACTTCAAAGATGAAAACTGGCATATGTGTGGCCAAGTAACATCAGAGTGAGACCAAGATGGCAAAATAAGTAAGAGCATACAAGCCAGAAGAGTTAGACAAGGGGAGAAAGAAACAGAGACATTTTAAAGTACAGTAGAGTCTCGCTTATCCAACATAAATGGGCCAGCAGAACGTTGGATAAGCGAATATGTTGGATAATAAGGAGAGATTAAGGAAAAGCCTATTAAACATCAAATTAGGTTATGATTTTACAAATAAAGCACCAAAACATCATGTTATACAACAAATTTGACAGAAAAAGTAGTTCAACATGCAGTATGTAGTAATTACTGTATTTACGAATTTAGCACCAAAATATCACGATATATTGAAAACATTGACTACAAAAATGCGTTGGATAATCCAGAACGTTGGATAAGCGAGTGTTGGATAAGTGAGACTCTACTGTAGCTGGAAATGTGGGGTGGCACAAGGATTATTTGGGACTGTCTCTACCGAATCAGGGCTGATGAAGAGTATTTGGGGAATGCAATTATACTATGAAACTCTTTAAAATTTGCAAGTGAGGCATTAATTAACTCTTGTCTTTAATGCACATATACCATATATACTCGAGTATAAGCTGACCTGAATATAAGCTGAGGCACTTAATTTTACCACAAAAAACTGGGAAAACTTATTGACTCGAGTATACGCCAAGAGTGGGAAATGCAGCAGCTGCTGGTAAATTTCAAAAATAAAAATAAAATTGCATTAATTGAGGCATCAGTAGGCTAAATGTTTTAGAATATTTACCAGTAGCTGCTGCATTTCCCACCTTTGGCTTATACTCGAGTCAATAAGTTTTCCCAGTTTTTTGTGCTAAAAGCAGAATTGAAGCACCCTTGACAGATGCCCATGCAGCCTCAATATTAATGATGATGATGATGATGATAAAGAGAGTTGGAAGAGACCCCTTGGGCCATCTAGTCCAACCCCCTTCAGCCTTCATGCAGCAAAAGCAAAATCAAAGCACCCCTGTCAGATGGCCATCCAACCTGAATAGTAGTAGAAGAAGAAGAAGAAGAAGAAGAAGAAGAAGAAGAAGAAGAAGAAGAAGAAGAAGAGTTGGAAGAGACCCCTTGGGCCATCTAGCCTTCATGCAGCCTTCATGCAGCATAAGGAGAATCAAAGCACCCAGTAATAATAATAATAAATACTTAGAAGAGACCCTCAGGCCATCTAATCCAACCCCCTTTCACCGCCAAGGTAAGTTCATGTGGGGCCAGGGAGGAGATGGGAAAGGCGTGCACAGGGCAAGGGAGGTGGGAAAGGTACATGCCTCTCGCCCTGCATGCACCTTCCTCAGTGGCAGAGGAGGAAGCCACAGCGGCAGGGTTTGTTCACAGCCTCGGTCCTCTCTGAGAAGAGAAAAAGATTTTTAAGCACTGCACCTAGGCTTTGAGATGCCATTGCAGAGTTCAAATTAAAAATATCTTACAGTAGGCCTGATTTACACTCATCATTTAAAGCAGTCTCAAAATGGTATTGAAGAAAGTAGTTTCACTCTGCAGATAATTACACAAGAAATCTTCAAACCAGTTTGAAGCACAGAAAATTATTACACAGACTACAGATCACTGGTGCACATTAGGGGCTTTCTTTCATATGCTTTCTTTCATGTGGGATTTTGTTGTCTGGCTGCTGAAGTTTGAAGCTGCAGATCAGCATAGATGGGAGCTCAGACTGAAATTGTTGGTGGAAATGGAGCATTCTGTATGTTAACATGTTAATTTCTTTAATTTATCTGACAATGAGACTATCCGGCTTTCATTAAAGCAATTATAAGCAATCTAATTGAGCTAAGCAATACCTAATGAAAGCTAACCTTTATAAAATTTAAGCAAATTAAACTCTTTGAACATGTGCAGGGGGGAAAGACATTTTTGTGCAAAACAACCAAACAGAAATGATGAAAATTCTCAGCATTCCAGGATTCTTCTCTTCAGTTTTTTGAAACAGATTTTTCACTGTTTTGATTTTTATATATATATATATATATATATATATATATATATATATATATATATCTCCATCTCTATATAGTAGTTAGTATGCAGGGTTATGATAATACAAAACAAGGTTTACATTTTAACCCTGCCATGGAGATTTCTGGGTGAACTTGGGAAAGCCATTATCCATCATCCAAATCATTCTCAGGGTTTTCTAGAATCATAGAATAGAATAGTAGAGTTGGAAGAGACCTCACAGGCCATCCAGTCCGACCCCCTGCCAAGAAGCAGGAAATCACATTCAAAGCACCCCCGACAGATGGCCATCCAGTCTCTGCTTAAAGGCCTCCAAAGAAGGAGCCTCCACCACAGAAAGTTCCACTGCTGAACAGTTCTCACAGTGAGGAAGTTCTTCCTGATGTTCAGGTGGAATCTCCTTTCCTGTAGTTTGAAGCCATTTTTCTGCGTCCTAGTCTGCAGGGCAGCAGAAAACAAGCTTACTCCCTCCTCCCTATGACTTCCCCTCACGTATTTGTACATGGCTATCAAGTTTCCTCTTAGCCTTCTCTTCTGCAGGCTAAAGATGCCCATTTCTTTAAGCTGCTCCTCATAGGGCTTGTTCTCCAGACCATTGATCATTTTAGTTGCCCTGCTCTGGACACATTCCAGCTTGTCAACATCTCCCTTCAACTGCGGTGCCCAGAATTGGACACAGTATTCCAGGTGTGGTCTGACCAAGGCAGAATGGAGGGGTAGCATGACTTCCCTGGATCTAGACGCTATACTCCTATTGATGCAGGCCAAAATCCCATTGGCTTTTTTAGCAGCCACATCACACTGTTGGCTCATGTTTAACTTGTTGTCCACAAGGACTCCAAGATCTTTTTCACATGTACTGCTGTCTAGCCAGGCGTCCCCCATTCTGTATCTTTGCATTCCATTTTTTCTGCCGAAGTGAAGTGTCTTGCATTTATCCCTGTTGAACTTCATTTCTAAGAAGAAAGTACAGGGGAAAGAAGCAATAACAAAAAGATAAATGATTCCTTTTCATTCAGTTCTCCAGGATCCCAGGTAGAGAGTCGGTTTTCCCATTACCACACTACAAACTAGAGCTGACAGCTGGCACAACAAAACATTGCATGGAAAGTTCCTTGACAAAATTGAAGGAAAAGCTGATAAGGAGAAGACCTGGCTATGGCTCACAAATGGGACCCTGAAGAAGGAGACAGAAGGCCTGATCCTTGCAGCCCAGGAGCAAGCCATCAGAACAAATGCAATTAAGGCCAAGATCAAAAAATCAGCTGATGACCCAAAATGCAGACCGTGCAAGGAAACCAACGAAACCATTGATCATATCCTCAGCTGCTGTAAGAAAATCGCACAGACAGACTACAAACAGAGGCACAACCATGTGGCCCAAATGATTCATTGGAACTTATGCCTCAAGTACCACCTTCCAGCAGTAAAGAACTGGTGGGATCACAAACCTGCAAAAGTATTGGAAAATGAACACGCAAAGATACTGTGGGACTTCCGAATCCAGACTGACAAAGTTCTGGAACACAACACACCAGACATCACAGTTGTGGAAAATTAAAATGTTTGGATCATTGATGTCGCCATCCCAGGTGACAGTCGCAGTGACGAAAAACAACAGGAAAAACTCAGCCGCTGTCAGGACCTCAAGATTGAACTTCAAAGACTCTGGCAGAAACCAGTGCAGGTGGTCCCAGTGGTGATCAGCACACTGGGTGCCGTGCCAAAAGATCTCAGCCGGCATTTGGAAACAATAGACATTGACAAAATTACGATCTGCCAACTGCAAAAGGCCACCCTGCTGCGATCTGCGCACATCATCCGAAAATACATCACACAGTCCTAGACACTTGGGAAGTGTTCGACTTGTGATTTTGTGATATGAAATCCAGCATGTCTATCTTGTTTGCTGTGTCATAATAATAATAATAACTTTATTGTTATATCCCGCCTCCATCTCCCCAAAGGGACTTGGGGCAGCTTACATGGGGACAAGCCCGATCCAACAAAGATTAAAACCAAACATAAATTAAAACATATCTCAATAAAATCAACAACATTACAACAAGACAATAACATAAGAACAGCATAATCAACAGCCAATAGTCTGAGCAGTAATGGGTACTGTAATGAGTACAGTAATGGGGACATATCCACGGATCATATCAAAATCCACAATTCTGACCCCAAAACCTGCTTTCAACTTATACATGAGTTTATTTATACAAGTATATATATGATATATCTCCTGTGCATAAAATCCTCACTGTACAAGCTAGCTAAGTTTCTCTTCCATTCTAATTCATCGGAATTTAATCCTAAATATATATCCAACAGCAGGACCTAAAGCCCTGCTATGAATTTGCCTACTTTCCTTAACCCTGAAACAGTGACCCCAAGAATCAGATAATTCGAGAAACCATGTGTGTTCAAACATCAAAAAGTTACTTAAAATATCGACATTTCAAAAGGAGGGAGGGCAGATGGTCCATTTTGAATATGTAACTCCATTCTGAGTATGCAAAGCATGTAATATTGCTCATGGGATTAAAATATATCCAGATCAAGCCTGAAAGATTTTACTCTGATTCTTGCCAAATGCTTTCAGCGAAACATTTTTTTTTTCATTCCAAAATCATTTCATAACAGCTAAGTCACTGGATCCATTTTAGTTAATTAAACTTAAAGAACATGGAACCAGATAAAAATTCATTAAATAGGTGCAGGCTGACAGCAAGTTTGAATGTTAATTGAGCTTTTATGTGCAACAAAAGAGGTACAAATGGAAATTCAGTGTTATTCTAGTGAGTGCTGCTCATAAAAGGCCCCAGCAGAGCAGAGATGCAGGCAGGAAATCGGGCTGTAAAAATCTCAGAGATAAAATTCACTTCTATCAAACTTGAAGCCCCATTGCTTTCTGTTCCATTTTGAGAGGTTTCATTTAATAATGTCAAGCAATGATGCAATGAATGCTGAAGGCATCCAGACTTCAGTTCCTGGCCGAAAAAGCACCTTCTTCTGACTTTGAAGAACGATGGTGGTGACTGTGTGTGTGTGTGTGTGTGTGTGTGTTTGTGTATATGTGTTTGGTCTTTCCCCTCTCATTTGCTATACCCCAGCAATGCTTCCTTCCTTCCAATGTCAACACAAAAACATTTCTTTGCATTTATAAGACTAATTAAACACTTGTGTTTAGCCATATTATCAGGGCTGATCTAATAGAGCTGCAAGCTGAGCATAGCACAAATGAAAATACTCTATGAAAAGCACAAGGTGCTTTATCCATTCGTGTGCCCCTAATTTTGGTGAGTCTGTTCTCAGTTGGACTAGGGGACTTGATCCCATGCAGTCTTTTCTCAGTCTTCTTTCCGTTTTCTATGCTACTGAAACAGAGTCCTATGGAGGCCATCACATAACACAAAGCCACTTCCAGTGGTTGCCCATGGGACTCCATTGCGGCAGCACTGGGAAAAGGAGGAAAGACTGCATTTCTAGGGGTCGGGTGCTACCTAACTCCCAACAACAGAAGACTGAGAGAAGGTAAATACAAGTGGGGAAAGACAGGGAAAGCATGCTGCCATCCCCAAAGATGGAAAGACACAGGACCTTGATAGTAGGGAACAAAAGAAGATGGTTCCCTCTGCTTTTCCTAGCTTTTCCTGCATTCATGTGATGAGGTCCCATGTCTGGATCCATTCCTGTCTGATGCACACACAGCTGTATCATTCTTCTTCCCCTCAACTGCAACAATAATATCACCAACAGGAACATCATTTTATCTCTCATTTCTTTCTAACTTCCACATAGGATTGTATATTAGTTTTTAACAATGGCACTCACTCTATCCTCCAGAAAGTGCTCCTGTGTGTGCGGTTTTTTTAATGAAGCAAGAAAGTAGTCCTCCCTAAAAATAGCTTCACATGCATGCCAGTGCTGTCTCATATAACATTTGATTTCTGGGGCCGGGCTGTGGCGCAGGTTGTTGAGCAGCTGCAATAAATCACTCTGACCATGAGGTCACGAGTTCGAGGCCAGCCCATGGCGGGGAGAGCACCCGTCAATTAAAAATAAAAAATAGCCCCTGCTCGTTGCTGACCTAGCAACCTGAAAGATAGTTGCATCTATCAAGTAGGAAATAAGGTACCACTTATAAAAGTGGGGAGGCAAGTTTAACTAATTTACGACCTGGAATGAGGAAGTGCTGTCAGAGTGGATGATGAAGCAGCTGCTCCCCCCTGTGGCCAGAATCGAACATCCCCTCAGGAGAAGGTTAAATTGCCTCTGCGTCTGTCTGTCTCGGTCTTTGTTTGATGTGTTTATGGGCATTGAATGTTTGCCCTATGTGTGTATAATGTGATCCGCCCTGAGTCCCCTTCGGGGTGAGAAGGGCGGAATAGAAATACTGTAAATAAATAAATAAATTTCTGCATTGAGGTGGTTGTTTTTGTATGATGCTGAACATTTCTATGCTGTCACTTTAATCCACATTTTATATATTTTCTAAGAGAGTGTGAGTCAAAATGTGCTGCCTGTTCTGATATATTACGACATTCAAATGATCAATCAACACATAATAAATCATTCTGTGTGGATTCACTACTTCACTTGCTTACCTTGGCTATTTTTCTGAATCCATGGTATAATCCACATCAAGCTCTCAACTCAAAAAGGAGGTTTTCAAATTCAAATAACAGATGCATTTTAATAATGATTCAATTCAAAGTTTCTCTCTTTGAAAACTTCATTTAATTTGTTTTCGAATTTGTCACTTTTAAGACTTCCAACCTTGCTTATTTTATGCTAAGCTCTTTAGACCAATTTAATTGGCTGTTGATGTCTTTTCATTTGCACAATTTGTCTCATGACAAATCTGTAGCTAAATATCAAAACAGAAGTGACATTCCCAGAGCTGGGGCACGCGTGATGCATGTGCATAACATCACACATTACATAACCCCACATTTATGAAGACCAAAATGTCATCTGTAGAATTTTAAATTATAGTCTGAGCATTTCAGATTCCAAAATAACAAACAACCAAACCCGCAGTCAATGACAAACAGAAAACCTTCATTTTTGTCCAGCTCCTGTGTCCAATTAAGCAAGAAGCAGATACTTTCTCAAATACTTGGCTTTCTGTTTCTGACATCTATACTATGCTTTCATCTTATCTCATCAATCAGTTCCTGAAGCCACTTAATTATAGCAGAGTAAAATATTTTCCAAGAATTTACTGCTACCTTTCAATCCTAGGACATATTTAGATCCATAACCATCTTATCCAGTGCCATCTTGTGGCTTCCATATCAGTAGACTGTGAATCAAATTGCAAAATTTAATCCAAATTTGGTGATTAATTTCAGAAAATATCTGAGCAAGGAATTTTGAAATTGATTGGGATTTCTCATGCAGTGGTGCCTGCTGGATTGTTTCATGAGTTGATGGTGTATCATAGAGAAATACTGAGAAACAAAGCAGAAAATATTTCAGAAATGTCCATAATGTATTTTTTCCTAACACTTCCAATTCCTCATTAGTTATTTCCTTGACTCTTATGAACTCATTTATTGATTAGATTTATCGCTGCCTCTCACTTACAGGCTCAAAGTGAGTTACTGAAGCCTCTATCGGAAGGAGCTTACAATTTAAGTAATTAAATGGCTTGGGAGGCACAGAGGCCATCTGCATTTTTCAAATGATGATAGAGGAACACAGAATTAAAAGTGATTAAGACAACAGCCCTAAAGCTCTCAGGTGGAGACTTCTGATGGGCTTTAAGTAGCTGTAGAGGTCTCTCATAGTCTGTTCGCTGAATGTAAAGGACAGTGGGAGCTAGAACAGGGCATGTCAGGGGCATGTCAAAGGGTCTGTGGATCTGCAAGGTGCATGGGCAAACTTCAGCCTTCCAGGTGTTTTGGACTTCAACTCCAACAATTCCTAACAGCTGGCCTAACTGGAGGGCCAAAGTTTGCCCATGACTGTCCTAAATCCTCTCATTCTCTTAGGTGCGCCTTAGTAGGACCTGCAACTATGCCATCACCGGCATAGTTACTATCCTCACACTGCATTTAATGGGAGGAATCTGTTTTATAAACACCCATTGGCCAAAAAACCAATAAGTGTCTTGCTACCCCCAGCCTCCTACTCTAGCCATTGAGAGTCAACAAGGCTTTGGATGCTGTTGCAGATTTCGACAGATTTCCTCCTTTTCAGTGCTTCCCTGGTAAATGGGGCTGTCCTGCAAGAATCTTAGTATACATTGTGAGAAATTTAAGGAAACAGTGGGAAACATAAGATTTGCACTGATAGATTTCTCCTAGTGCATTATTTGAAAATACCACTTTGGTGTGAAAGTGAATAGAGGATTGGTCTGTTCGTTCTGTCCATCCCTTCTCCTTCCCAATAAGAAGATAGAAGGAAATTACCCATCCAAGATGTCTATCTTGACTAACATCTATTCAAAAGTGTCTTTACTAGTTGTACTACTTCGGTGCCAGAAAACGTATACTTTTTATTTTTTGCAGGATTGCACTTTTCATCAACCACTCTACAGGTAAGTGACAGCTTCTCCCAGTGTTGGTGATATGGAACATACCTGTCTATAGCTACTTATCTATCTGTTAATGATAAATATGCATTATTCCTGAATATCTAGTGCATTTTAAAAAGCTGATTCAGGGTACAGAAGTTTCATAAATCTATCACTGCAACTATCAAAAATAGTATAAAGTAGTATCAGTAATGTAAGGGACGGAAATGAACTAAAGAGGGATTAGGCAGTGGTTCTCAGCCTATGAGTCCCCAGATGTTTTTGGCTTTTAACTCCCAGAAATTGTAACAGGTGGTAAACTGGCTGGGATTTCTGGGAGTTGTAGGCCAAAAACATCTGGGGACCACTGGCTTAAATCCTGTTCAGTATTTACCATGTGGCAAACTAGACTTATTACTTCATCAGTTCTGGTATTGTATTTATGATCAGGACACCAAGACCTCAAATATACAACTCACCTTAAAGACCAAGCAGCCATATTAATCAAAAATATTCTACAGCATTAGTTGTAGCACATCCTTCAGCCACCTCCAACCAGGAAGTCACCATGTGAAGTCTCTGGCATCTCTATATAGTCCTGTCATAACTACTTGTTGCTTCTTTGCTCACTGGTAGGAGGGGGCTGGATGCAGCCCATCTCCACTGTGTGACATCCCTGTCCCAGTTTGATCCATTTACTTGCACATTTATCTGTTTTATTCCAATCAATTTGGAAAGTCACACAGTAGGCATGGACGAATTCCTCAGAATCATCGTTAATCATAATAAAATCATATCTATTTTGGGTTCTGGACAGGGTTCCGAGGTGGTTAACTTTCCAATTTGAAGCGCTGGAGCCCATTTATTTAATGACCTTGGAAAACCTTTGAATATATGAGAAAGCATTTTTAATTCAACCAAACTTTGTTTGCAGGGAAGAGCAGGCTAGCCTAGGGTTGCCTCCTTGCCCAATCAATCCTGAGTCTTGGCAGAAAGGGAAGAGTCTTTTCATCCAGGCTTAATGGCAGCTCCATAGAAAGCAACCAAGTCCTGAGTGTTTTCCCTCCTGGCTGGGGCTAGCCACAGACTTAATGGCAGCTCCATAGAAAGCAACCAAGTCCTGAGAGTTTTCCCTCCTGGATGGGGCTAGCCACCAGCTTAATGGCAGTTCCAAGGAAAGCAACCAAGTCCTGAGCATTTTCCCTCCTGGCTGGGGTTAGCTACCGGCTTAATGGTAGCTCCATAGAAAGCAACCAAGTCCTGAGTGTTTTCCCTCCTGGCTGGGGCTAGCAACCGGCTTAATGGCAACCCCATAGAAAGCAACCAAGTCCTGAGCATTTTCTTTCCTGGCTGGGGCTAGCAGCCACCGGTTTTGAGACAGCATGGTGTAGTGTAGTGGTTTGAGAGTTGGACTACGATTGTGGCTTGATTCCCCACTCAGCCATGGAAACCCACTGGGTGATCTTGGGCAAGTCACACATTCTCAGCCCTAGAAAACCCAATGAAACAGGAAATAACATTTTCAAACCAGGAACAGATTTTTATTATTAAAAAATGTTTTTATAAAAACATTGAAAATTCACCAAAAATCTGAGGATAAGTCAAACCTTAGATTTGGTGAGTTAATAGTGGTAAATGTGTTCTACCAGTGTAGCAAGTTTCATTAGGATAGCTCAAAAAATGAGGGAGAGAGAAGCCCTTCAATTTTCCCCATTCACAATAATGTTTTCCTTCATGCGCATGTGCATCCGCCTTTAACTAGGTACATACAGAGATTAGGAAGTTTTGGAAAGTTTTGAACTTTTTGCTTCAAAATTTGGAAATAACTTTCCAAACAAAGCGCCAGAGCCCCCTACTTTCGAACAGAGTTTAGAACCATTTTTTTCCTGGATCGCACATGCCTATCACACAGGTATCACTCTATTACATAACCACATGGGTGCAAGGGGTGCATGTGATCACTGTATTGTCTGCTCAGTATCACAAATTTATGGGTTTTTGTTTTGCTTGGATTTCTACAATGCATGTTCATTTTTGCCTATTCGCTTAATCAAATATCCTTTGCTTTCCTTTCATTCTCATTGCATTTCTACATTTCTATAAAATGAACCTGGTAAAGAAGGAGGAAATGTGAATGTGTGCATAAAAATACCAAGCCAAAAAAAAACCCAACAATCTTTCCAAATGCCAATACAAACTAGGGAGCTATATAGCTTCCCTGTATTCTTATTGAGCTTAAATGCATCAACATAGTAGCTGGAGCACAGGAGATTTTCACAGCAAAAATGTATTGTTGTGAGCTGTCCTTGCTGTATTTTGAGTGCCTTGGTTTTGAATGGATAATACAGCTTTACAAAAGAACTATACAGATAAGAACATCATGAACTGATTTGGATCAACACCTTGATGAGTGCCTGCATGTCAACATTTCTGCTGCACTAATAAGGCCATCTGGACAAGGTAAATGTGAAGACGTTTACTTTGTTTTCTGAACCAGGAAAAGTAGGACTATACATTGTGTTTTTCCCCTGAGGTCTCGGTCCATGTTGTAGTGCAACTCTCAGTGTGCTAGAGGCCAAGGCAAGAACTGAGCTGTCTTTCCACCATGATCTAATTCCTCAAATTTTTCTTTTAAATGAGAAAGCTTTCTTTCTCATTATGCTCAGGTCATGTCAGGCTTGCAAACTGGTAAGCTGCAAAGCCCAATGCCTGAATAGTATGTGCAGAGGAATGAAAGGCTACTCACTCATAAGGTATTAAAATGGATTATCTTTGCAATCTCAGAGACATGGATACATTGAAATGAATTACATTCATCTACCACCTGACCCCTCTTCCCACATTTTGGCTTCTCTCAAGGACGCCATTTCTGTTCTCTTGGCTGTTGCTATTTTATGAACAATTTCAGTGAAAAAAGAAAGACACTTCCTGGTGGGACTTGTGGCTTTGTACTATATCTTTGAGATACATTTGCAAATTCCCCTTCTTGCTTTCTTTGCGTGCCATTCGCCCCTCTTTGGCAAACAAGGAGGAGATCACAGTGGCATTAGTAAATGTACCTAATGTAATCACTTGGCCTCTGGGGGTTAGATCCCATTAAAGAGCTTAGAAATTGCATGGATATTTTAATCATTAAAGCTTATTGGTACCAAAGCTGATTAATGTAACAGAGTCCCATTTGAGAGGGGGGGGGGTCATTTAATCTTCATTCTCCTTATAGCACAGCTGTCATGTCAGTTTAAAAAGAAGCTGTTAATCCCTGGACATCAGGATGGCAACATTGCCCAAGCTTTACCTGCTTCCTTTGTACATCCCTCTAAAATCAACATTTCAGGACAGGGAAGTAACTTCCATGTTAGGTGTACAGCAAACATTTTTCCGGTTTTATTGCCAATTTTAAAGAAGCTATCTAAGGTAAGAAATAGGTCTGGTGATTTGGAAAGTCTGTGAAAGGTCTGAAAGAAAACCTAGAGTGAATTCACTGCATCCATGGCATGAAAGGTATTGACCATGACTGATGCTAGGATATTTTTTTAAAAATGAAATATGTGAGAGCTGGAAGATTCATACTCTTTATAGCTCAATTCTTTTTTTAAAAGCAGGGAGGTTATTTTTGTTAAATCATCAGGTTATTTTAATTCATAAGATTGAAAATAGAGCAAAACATCTTCTTCACTTGATTATAAAATAGGTTGCCTGATATGCCAGGCATGGGCAAACTTTGGCCATCCAGGTGTTTTTGGACGTCAACTCTGCAATTCCAAATTGTGGGAGTTGAGGTCCAAAACACCTGGAGGGCCAAAGTTTGCCCATGCCTGTGATACTCTGTGGTGGTATGACTAATAAAACCATCTAAAATACTGTTTCCAGGTCTGGGCACTGCAATATAAGAAGGATATTGACAAGCTGGAATGTGTCCAGAAAAGGGCAAACAAAATGATGAAAGGCTTGGAAATCAAGCTCTATTTGAGGGAGGTGGGTATGTTTAGCTTGGAGAAAAGAAAGCCAAGAGGGGACATGATAGCCATGTTTCAATATCTGAAAGGATGTCAAATGAAAAGGGGGCAAGTTTGTTTTCTACTGCTCTGCAGACTAAGAACCTCATAACATAGAGGTCCTTAAGCCAAGGGACAGCTGGGGGCATCCATGGAGCAGTGTGGCGAATCTATTGAGCAGTGCCCCACATCACCCTCTTGCCATCCCACGCTGCTATCTGTCCGGCCCCAGCTTGCTCCCACGCTGTCCCCAGCTTGTCCTATTAGAACACGGGTAGTCACTCATGTTCTCAGGACTGGTGCTTAGCATGCTGCCAAGTCACAGCATGCACGTAGCCAGCATGGAGCCTACCAGAAGTAGCCCTGTGTCATGCGATGGGTTCCAGTGGGCTGCAGCCTGGCTGCATCATAGGTAAAGGTAAAGGTTAAGTTTCCCCTGACGTTAAGTCCAGTCATGTCTGACTCTGGGGGTTGGTGCTCATCTCCATTTCTAAGCCAAAGAGCCGGCGTTGTCCGTAGACACCTTCAAGGTCATGTGGCCGGCATGACTGCATGGAGCACCGTTACCTTCCCGCCGGAGCGGTACCCATTGATCTACTCACATTGGCATGTTTTCGAACTGCTAGGTTGGCAGAAGCTGGAGCAACAGCGGGCGCTCACTCCGCTCCCGGGGTTTGAACCTGGGAACTTTCGGTCTGCAAGTTCAGCAGCTCAGTGCTTTAACACACTTCGCCACCGGGACTCCTGGCTGCATCATAGGATGGGGTAAAAAGCCCATGTGATGAGGTCGTAGGACACGAAGCAATGGATTCAAAGTGCATGAAAAGACATTCCACCTGAATATTAGGAAGAACTTCCAGATGGTAAGAACTGTTTGGCAGTGGAATATGGTGCCTCAGCACATAGTGGAGTCTTCTTCTCTGGAGGTTTTTAAGCAGAGGCTGGATGGTCATCTGTCGGGGGTGCTTTGATTCTGTGTTCCTGCATGGCAGGGAATTGGACTGAGTGACCTTTGTGGTCTCTTCCAATTCTATGATTTTATGAATTTATTGGATGTACATTCCAAAGGTAAAACGTTAAGGGATTTTGGTCACATGCATTCACTACAGATTAATAAAACACACACATTTCTATCAGCATTAATTCAAGCCATGCTGAATCCCTATTTATTTTCTGTGCCGCCATTTGCATAGAAGACCCTGGGAAGCAAGCATTTCCAAAAAAGAAAAAACCCACACCAAAACCCAAACTCTGTTTTCTTTTAAACCATTTGCCCTGGAATCAACACATAGCACACAGGAAGCAATGCCAAAAGTAATCTAAAGGTTCATATGGCATGTCCCTTTGCCCAGGATTACAGTGAGCAATCCATTTTTGGTGCTAGCTCCCTACCCCCCAGAAGGACCACATTCTCTTAGGTAATTCTAAAATGCCTACCTGGGTTTTTGGCCAGCCTTTACAGCTTGAAACTGTTCTTTAAACTTTCACAGTATAAACAACAGGGATAGGGATCCGACCTGACTCACAGCACTTGAAGTGTCACAGCGATGTGACTGCTGCAGCAATGACAAATAGCTCTTTCCGTTATCTGGCAATCACTCCCAATTAAGCCCCCTATCATGGAATTGATCTTCCAGCTGAAAAGCACAAGTGGGAAACAAGAAATCATCAAGATGACAAAAGATGTAAGCCTGAAAAATGTATCTTAAGCTCTCAGTTGCTTTGGAAGCTTTCATCCATGGAAGGAGCGAGTAGCTTAACAAAACAGGATGGATCAAGGCTTTTGGGTTGAATGTTCATCAACTTTCACAGCAAGCAAAAATATTACTGATCCCTCTTAAAGCCCAGACGCTAGCACATTAACCCAGAAAATTAAGATTTAACAGATATTTCCAGCTATGCTGTGTATGTGCAATTGCTCGTAGCAAGCTATACTCAAATGTCATCCATCACTGAAGTGAGATGAGGGGGCCCCTAACAGTCTTCTATGAATCTTCTTTACTCATTTTTACTTCTTTCAATTATTGTGTTAGATTTTTTTTTCTCCTCATAAGCTAACCTATCTTAAAGCAACACAGGCAGCCTATAAGGTGGCCATCTCACACAGCGCATGTGCAAGAACACACCTCCAATTGTAACTACAGTAGAATCTCACTTATCCAACACTCACTTAGCCAACATTCTGGATTATCCAATGCATTTTTGTAGTCAATGTTTTCAAAACATTGTGATATTTTGGTGCTAAATTCATAAATACAGTAATTACTACATAGCATTACTGCGTATTGAACTACTTTTTCTGTCAAATTTGTTGTATAACATGATGTTTTGGTGCTTAATTTGTAAAATCATAACCTAATTTGATGTTTAATAGACTTTTTCTTGATCCCTCCTTATTATCCAACATATTCACTTATCCAACATTCTGCCAGCCCGTTTATGTTGGATAAGTGAGACTCTACTGTACTGATAATATACAATGGCTTCCAGGGGGACTTTGACCCTAGAAAAGTCATTATACTGCTTTTGACCTCCAAGCCACTCTTAGAAATAGAATCATAGAGTTGGAGAAGATGATGAGGGCCATCCAGTCCAACTTCCTGCCACATAGCAATACACAATCACAGCAGATGGCCATAAAACATCTTTTTAAAATCCTCCAAAAAGGAGATTCCACCACACTCTGAGGCAATATATTCCACATTCAAACAGCTCTAACCATCAGGATATTCTTCCATACATTTAGGTGAAATCTCTCCTGCAATTTGAATCCATTGTCCCATGTCTCTAAAGCAGCAAAAAAGCATATCTGCCCCTTCTTCAATAATTATAGAATCATAGATATTTACGACTATCATGTCCTCTCTTAATCTTTTCTTCTCTTTTCTCCCTAATCTATTCCTCATAGGCCTTGGATTCAGTAGCAGATGGCATTTATTTATTTATTTATTTGCATCATTTATATACCGCCTTCATCTCCAGGGCCAGTCCAATGTCAATTCTTCATTGCAAGTATGGATCAATGTCTCTTATTGCTGTTGAGTAAAGGCTTGATCCCACAACCAGGTTTTTAGTTTCTTCCTAAAGACCACGAGGGAGGAGGCAGATCTGATGTCACAGAGGAGGGAGTTCCACAGTCTGGGGACCACCACTGAGAAGGCCCTGTCTCTTGTCCCTGCCAATCTTGCCTGCGAAGGAGGCGGGATCGAGAGCAAGGCCTCCCCAGATGATCTTAGATTCCGGGAGGGCTTGTAGGGGTAGATACGTTCGGACAGATAAGATGGGCCCAAACTGTTTAGGGCTTTATAGCCCAAGGCCAGCACTTTGAATTGTGCCCAGAAGCAGACTGGCAGCCAGTGGAGCTGGTGTAACAGAGGAGTTGTATGCTCCCTGTACCCTGCTCCAGTTAGCCATCTGACAACCATATGTTGGACTAGTTGAAGCTTCCAAGCAGTCTTGCTCTCTATTTACTCTATTTACTCTCTATTTATGAAAATGAACAAAATCTGGCTACCAGTGTTTAAAAAACTCTAGAATCAGAGCAGTAAATAGAGAACAACACTCTGAAAACAGAGGAATTCTGGACATGGATCAATCAGGGCCAGCTAACATCTCCGAACGAGGATTCCCCCAGGCAGGAAGCAGCCATTAAATGACAATCAAGGTGATTCATTACAACATTCGCACTGGCCTCCAACAGAGAAGAGTTCTTTCTCCCAGCCTGGACCTTCCACAGATATATAAACCACCCTTGCTTAGTTTTCCAATATACTTCACAACCTCTGAGGATGCCTGCCATAGATGTGGGCAAAACGTTGGGAGAGAATGCTTCTGGAATATGGCTATACAACCCGAAAAACTCACAAAAACCCAGTTTGTTTTTAGTTCAGCATGAGGAAGAGGAGAAGGGAGGAAGCATCTTGCTCTACTCGACAGGGTCAGGCAAAAGCCAGCTGCTACAGCTTCTCTGCTTTTTCTCATTAATAACTCTTGCTATTTGACCAGACTCTTAATGTTGTTTGGCCTCATGCATCCTTGTTTTCATCTATGGAATGTTGAAAGGTATGTAATAAGAAAGGAGCTTTAGCCTTGAATTCGCTCCATGTATTCCCAAGTCAATGGTACAAATTGAACAGAGCAAATGACCACATTCAGTTCGCTGCAAAATCAAACTCATGAAAGAACCTTACCCTTTGCAGATTGCTCTGGGAAAGAACTCTCTGTTCTCTGAAATACATCAGACCTCCCTCAATTGAGACATTTTAGGAAACATTATCCTTCTTTCCACAAACACATATCTTTAATTGCTGTGTATTGCCTTTCTGGGTGGTTTCACATATGGCAAATCCATTCCCCAGAATTCTTGTTTCCTCAATAGGAGGGTTAACTGATAATCTCCTATCCTATAGGAATGAAATTTATGCTATCTGATGACAGATCTGTGAAAGGAATGAGTGATGGTACAAATCTTCTGAAATGCAATTTCAAGCCTGTACCTTATCATCGCTCTTGCTTTATTTCTCTCCCCTACAATAAAATACCCGAAGGTGAAATGTACTTGTTGTACCTTTAAGCATATTATGCAAATCCAAACAAAGTTTGTACAGGGTTGTTGTGAGTTTTCCGGGCTGCATGAACACAGTCCAGAAGCATTCTCACCTGACATTTTGCTCACATCTATGGCAGGCATCCTCAGAGGTTGTGAGGTATGCCTGCCATAGATGTGGGTTAAACGTCAGGAGAGAATGCTTCTGGAACATGGCCATACAGCCCAGAAAAATCACAACAACCCTGTGATTCCAGCCATGAAAGCCTTCAACAACACAAAGTTTGTACAAACCACTGATAAAAGAAGCTACAGGTTTCTACATAATTTTTGACTTCAATTTCATGACTTTAATCAATCTTTGACCATGTTTAATTACACTATGTAATAAAATTTGAAAAATGTTCTGTCCCTGGTTAGAAAGTGTTATTCCCATTTAATTTTGCAGTAATTACTTTGAAAGAAGTTGTTATACTCCAGAAACATCGTTTTTGTGGCTGCCACAAAGTATGTTGAATTGGCTGAGACTCAATGAGATATTTCTTGAAAACCTATAGCTAAATGTGCTGTAGGATGTCCCGTATAGTTTTTGCAGTTTAATGAACTTTTTCCATTTATTTATAATAGAACTAATTAGGAAATAACTCGTATAATGGATGTTTAAATGGATGTTTTTAATTAATGTCTAACTTGTTTAAATTGTAATTGTTTTAAATATTATTTTTTTAGCATCTAATGATTGCTGATTGTGAGGCCGCCCAGAGTCCCCCCTCAGGGGTGAGAGGGACGGGATATAAATGTCTGAAATAAATAAATATAACCCAGAAACAAAAATCATATTACATAGTGTTATTTATCACTTCTCACATTCAAGTTGTTTCTTTTGATGCCAATATTAAAGATATGCTACCTCCATCCAACAGACGATCTATGAAGACAAGCCACCGATTTAAAATAGTAGATGTAATTTTACAAATATATGAGTACTGGGAAGTGGGGAAAGCTATCTGGAACCCTTTTGCGAAATGGAAGTTAGAAAAGGTAAGCCTGCAAAAATTCAAATGGAAGATAAAAGCCTAAATTATTTATTTAATCTGTGGTTTTCTGCAGTCAGAACACTTCATCTTTCATCCTTCCTTTGAATTTTCCTTTTGTCATTTTTTTCATGTTGGTAATTAAGAATTTGAAAGAAGCTTCCAAAAATCACTCTGGGGAAAAGGAAAACTGAGCACATCCTTGCTCATCTTCTGTTTTTCATGCGTCAGAGCTACCAATGAGCCCAGCCTGAACATTTTGTATTCAGATGGGGAGGAGGAAACTCCAGTGAACTTTTTAATGTCTGGGATAGAAACTACCCAGAATAGGCTGGACTACAAAAAAAAGTTGTCTTTATTGAAAGCAAGGAAAAGGAGAGAAATGAGGAGGGGGGACATGAAGACAGATGTGTGGCTTTTGTAAAGAGCAGGATGAAATATATTGACAGAAGGCCCAGAACATTTGCCCAGCCATCATAATAACATGATAATTAGTTTTTGGGGTGGGGGAAGAACATCTCTATTACCATAAATAAGAAACACCTCTGCTAGAGGATTTTATTGGAGGCAATTTGCTTGCCAGTGAGTCTGATCACCACAAAACCAAATTAATATCCAAGCTGTCCAAGGAAAGGCTTAATGTGTGTTTTCATGAAAGTTTGGCAATGTGTTTCAACAGGGCAGAACAGCATTATATTGTGCTGAGAATGACAAAATGGCAAGAGTCTGCTTTCTTCAAATAACTGAGCTATATCAGCTATTCTTGCCAATTAGATATGATCACATATAGTGAATGGACTCTATTCCATCTGTCTCTTGGCCATGCAAAATATCTAGGCATAAATCTATGGGGGATTTATTTTTACTTGAAATGATTTTCAGGCTGTCTTCCAGACTAAAACTTTATAGAGGAGCTTAGATGGATTGATCCGCTTCCCCAATGGAAGCAACTAGTCTAGGGAACTATAATCAGCATCTGCTAGAATTTTTTGGACTCTCAAAATATCCTTGACAGCATGGCCATCGTAATTGGGGAATTCTAGGACCTGCGGTACAAAATTTCTCTGAGCTCCGGAAATTCCTTTGACTCTCAACTTGTAAGCCAGATTAGAGTTGAACAATTTCTCACTCTTACGTTCAAATTCTTGAGACCAGCCTGACGCTACATCTGGTCCAAACCTGCAAGATTTCCAGTGCTTTCATACTCATGTTGGTCATCCTTCATAACCCTGCAATGAAGCAACTCAACCAAAGCCAGCAGTCCTAACACTATTATCACAACTGTCTGGATAAAACAGTGGATTATATTGCTTCAGTGTGTGATAGAGTCTCCTTGAGATTTTTAAACAGAGGTTGGATGGCCTTATGTCAGGAGAGTCTTGCCTGTTTGTTTCTGCATAACAGAATGGAGTTACTGATAAACTGACTATAGGGCCCTTGTGGTCTCTTCCATCACTATTATTCTATGAGAGTCTACGACACATAATAATAATAATAATAATAATAATAATAATAATAATAATAATAATTTTATTCTTGTACCCCACCTCTATCTCCCCACAGGCACTCAGGGCGGCTTACAAATGCAAAACAAGTATACATACATAAAACATCAAATACCGAAAACACACGAATGAAAAATTAAAACATACGATTAAAATCAAACCATTAATAAGACAAAGTTAAAACGCAGCAATAAAACATAAGGATGGGCTGATCAAAGTGCACTAAGTGAGACTTGTAAACATGGAGGAAGTTAAAAGTGCTATAAGAACATGGGGGAGAACCCAAAAGTGAGTTGAACCCTGAGGGTATATAGTTGAACCCTGAGGGTATATACCTGAGGGTAACCGATCAAGGATAACCATTTGTACAAGAATTTAACATTCAAGAGGGTGGTACTTATTCAAAAGCCTGTGTGAACAGCCAAGTTTTCAGGCTTTTCCTAAACTCTTCCAAGGTGGCAGCTAGCCGAATTTCCCTTGGGAGTGCGTTCCAGAGCCAGGGGGCCACCACAGAGAAGGCCCTCTCCCTCGTCCCCACCAACCGCGCTTGTGATGGCGGCGGAAGCGAGAGGAGGGCCTCCCCCGATGAATGAAGAGATCGTGTGGGTTCATAGGGGGATATGCGGTCACAAAGGTAGGCAGATCCCAAACCGTTCAGGGCTTTGTAGGTCATCACCTGCACCTTGAATTGGGTCCGGAAAATAAACGGCTGCCAGCGGAGCTCCTTAAACAGGGGAGTAGACCGCTCCCTGTAATTTGCTCCAGTTAGAAGCCTGGACAGATAGACAGATGACATATCCTTATAGACACCTTATAGCACATATGGTGCTATATGCTGCTACTAGCATATCATGGATATCCCCGAAATGACTTTTCAGCCATTCTAGATTTTGTTGAGGAAGGAAGAAAACGTGGAGGCAGTGACATGCAAAGATGACTGCAGACACAGACTGCAGCCAGGAAATCAGAAGAGCAATGACCAACCTCAATAAAATAGTAAAGAGTGAAGAAATCACACTGGCAACGAAGGTCCGCATAGTTAAATGATGATAACCTATGGATGCGAGAGATGGACCATAAGGAAGGCTGAGTGAAGGAAGATAAGACACTTTTGAACGGTGGTGTTGGAAGAACATTCTGAGAGTGCCTTGGACCGCAAGAAGATTCAGCCAGTCCATACTCCAGGAAATAATGCCCAACTGCTCACTGGAGGGAAGGATATCAGAATCAAAGATGAAGTACTTTGGCCACATAATGAGAAGACAGGAAAGCTTGGAGAAGAGAATGATGCTGGGGAAAATGGAAGAAAAGAGGAAGAGAGGCCGACCAAGGGCAAGATGGATGGATGATATCCATGAAGTGACTGGCTTGACCTTGAGGGAGCTGGGGTTAGCAACAGCCGATAGGGAGCTCTGTGTGGGCTGGTCTATGAGGTCGCAAAGAGTCGGAAGTGACTGAACAAATAAACAACAAGATTTTGTTGAAAACAATAGATTTTTGTAGCCACTGGCTTATTTCTTGTCCATGTCACTGTCTATTTTCTAGTAGCACTTCCGTAATACCTTACCAAGTTCTGAAAGACTCTTCATTTAATAAATGGGTGGCTTCCCAGTAGACAGTGTGAAAGCTGCAAGCCTTTGGCAGAGACAAATGCAGTCCCTTGGAAGTGGAATGCAAAGCAGAATCATACAGGTGATAGGTAATAATCAATCAATACTGTATTAAAGGCATTTCATGCTGGAAAATTCTGGGGATGCGAACAAACTTTGAAATGGACTGTGTGTGTGATGAGCAAGCATGCCACAGCATTCTGAGATGCAATTATATCCCTTGCCATTTGTGAAAGGGATTAGTCTCCGTCTCCACAAAGGTTGGACGGGAAGGCAAATATCACGTGGAGCTGTCAAAAGTCTTGGATGACAAATGGCAGTTTGAACTGTCTTTCCAGAACTTTTAAAGTGAGTTTAATTCAAATGAAAAGACCCAATAAATAATCTCCTGCTGCTGACTTTCAAATCTCCACACTAGAGCTGTTAAATTTTTCACCAGCACACTTTCATTGCTATTAGAAGTGACATGTTTTAACATTCTTAGGATATCTATCAATTTCTGCTGATTTCCAAAGAAAACTTCTGTTCCTTAATAGCAGCCCTTTAGGGAAATGGAAAGCTCATTTAAATAGATCACTCCCCAAGTGTTTTTGGAGAACATTTTTCCAAATTACAGTGACATTGTTAAAAATAAAATAAATAAAATCATCCTTTCAAAGTAAATCATGCTTTGGAAATCAATTGGAATCTTGAGAAAACAGCAGGGTCGCTGGATTGTAAACTCAATAACTGTGAAGGCTACTCAGGGCCGGCCCTAGGTAATTTTCAAGTGTAAGCAAGCAATCTTTTTGGCCCATCCCCCCCCCCCAAAAAAAACCAATCACTGAAAAATAAAAGGTAGAAGGTAGAGGTGAATAGAATACACACACACACATATGGCACATATGGTCCTTGCATATGTGTTTGTATGTGTGTGTATATATATACATATATCTTATATATACATACAGATACACACAATGTGGAGAATATGTGGCAAGGTAGATAGATAGGTAGGGAGCCACGGCAGAAGAACCTTCCCTGGAGCAAGGCCTAATAATAATAATATTAATACATCATCCCAACGAAAGATTCCCCCAGACAGGAAGCAGCTAAGCTTTGAAGCTGAAAGGCTATTCAATGCTAATCAAGTTGGGAAATTGAAACATTTATACATGCCTCCAACAGACAAGAGTTCTTTCTTTCTCCCACCCTGGACTTTCTACAGATTAGTTTCCAACTTCTAAGGATGCCTGCCATAGATGCAGGCAAAACGTCAGGAGAGAATGCTTCTGGAACATAGCCATACAGCCCAGAAAGCTCACAGCAACCCACTTGTTTTTACCGTATTATACAAATGTAATGTGCATCTCAATTTTGGCACATTACATTGATGAAATAGATTGATGTAATAGATGGATGAAATATGGTAGTTTTCTTACTCAGAAGCTTGAATAGGGCTACAGTAACTAGGCTTTGGCATTTTGGAGAATATGCTCAGCATGATAACTATGGTCCTTGCCCTCTGCTGAGCATGAGAATGATGAACAGACCTTCTTCTCAACCTCTGACAACTCTGATGGCAAGGCTGGGGTGACTTACTTGAAGTGGGGACAAACTTAGTAGATGTGGGCAAAATGTCAGTACAGTAGAGTCTCACTTATCCAACATTCGCTTATCCAACGTTCTGGATTATTCAACGCATTTTTGTAGTCAATGTTTTCAATACATCATGATATTTTGGTGCTAAATTCGTAAATACAGTAATTACTACATAGCATTACTACGTATTGAACTACTTTTTCTGTCAAATTTGTTGTAAAACATGATGTTTTGGTGCTTCATTTGTAAAATCATAACCTAATTTGATGTTTAATAGGCTTTTCCTTAATCCTTCCTTATTATCCAACATATTCACTTATCCAACTTTCTGCTGGCCCATTTATGTTGGATAAGTGAGACTCTACTGTATTTTAAAAACTCTAAAATCAGGACAGTAAATAAAGAACACCACTCAGAAAACAGAGGAATTCCAGACAGGAAACAATCAGGGCCAGCTAGCACCTCCCAACAAAGGATTACCTCAGGCAGAAAACAGCCAGGCTTTGAAGCTGCAAGGCTATTTAATGATAATCAAGGCACCTCAGACAAGTTCTTTTTCCCACCCTAAACATTCCACAGATAAATAAACCCGACTTGACTAGTTTCCAAGAGACATCACAACCTCTGAGGATGCCTGACATAGATGCAGGCGAAACGTCAGGAGAGAATGCTTCTGGAACATAGCCATAAACTCACCAGAGACTGGGAAAATGGCCAATGAATGTCGGTGCAGTAGAAAGGAGATGAGGAAGGAAGGAGGGAGGGAGGGAGGAAAGAAGGAGGAAAGAAAGAAGGGATGAAGGAAGGAAGGAAAGAGTGAAGGATGGGAGGGAAAGAGGAAGAAGGAAGGCCAGAAAGGGAGAGGAGGGAGAAGAAAGAGGGAGGGAGGGAGAAGAGGGAGGGCGCCAGGGGATCTTCAATCAGGGCCAGCTAACACCTCCCAACAAAGGATTACCCCAGGCAAAAAGCAGCCAGCCTTTGAAGCTGCAAGGCTCTTTAATGCTAATCAAGATGGCCAATTGCAACATTCACACCTGCCTCAGACAAGAGTTCTTTTTCCCACCCTGAACATTCCGCAGATATATAAACCCCACTTGCTTTGTTTCCAACAAACCTTGCAACCACTGAGGGTGCCTGCCATAGATGCAGGCAAAACGTCAGGATTTAATGCTTCTGGAACATGGCCAGACAGCCCATGAGAACCACCATCTTGATCAGGCCACGCTCGGGCTGTGGAGGGGGCGGGGCCTAAGGGCAAGGAGGGCACGCCCCTCCCAGGAGACCACGCCCCCTGCTTCCCCTGCTTCCGAAGGAGGCTGAAGTGAAGACTGCCTTGGAAGTTCAGGGAAGGAGAAAAAAAAGGCAGGAGGTAAAAGGAGAAAAAAGAGATGAAAGCAAGCAAAGGGGGGAAGAAAAAGAAGAGAAAGAATGATTGGGTTGCTATGAGTTTTCAGAGCTGTATGGCCATGTTCCAGAAGCATTCCCTCCTAGCGTTTCGCCTGCATCCATGTCAGGCATCCTCAGAGGTTGCGAGGTCTTTTTTCTTTCTCCTTCCCTGGACTTCCAAGGCACTCTTTTGGAAGCAAGGAGGGAGGGAGGGAGGGAGGGAGGGAGACCGGCGCTGCGCCCTTCCAGGCTTTGCCGGCTCCTGCGCCTTCCACGACCGCGTAGTTGGCGTATGCCTTGAGCCGCCCTTGAGGCTACTCAGTATATTTGTGTATATTTAACACAATTTAAAGTCCTGAAGACTTTATTCAGGGAGAAAGAAAGCCAGTAAGTGTACTCTGTAACCAAGATCTTCAGGGAGCTTTAGTGAAGCCAGTGTTGGGCATTCAACTATCTATTCATAATAACATAAATATCAAAAACTAAGGGAAAGTGATGTAAATATAGACAGAAAAGAAAGATGGTTTGATGTGGTTTGGCCTTGCAATAACTTGATGGCAGTCAGACACAATAGCAGTTAAACATATTCTTGGTAGATCTACCCATTTCTGCTGATTTCTGGCTGCAATTTTCAAATGTTACTTGTACGGCACTTAACATTTTCCCAGATGTAACAATACAGAGACTCCTGGAGAAATTCAATGTTCACTGCCTAAGAAAGGAGCCACTAGGACAGGGATGGGTGAATCTCAAAGAAAGTTGCTTTTCTGTTGCTAAAGGTCTTGAAATTTTATTACCTGTTTCTTATTGCCTTTTGTTTCCACTCCTCACATGCCCAAAAAGGGGGATAATGTCTGCTTGCATTGAAATCTCTCAATACCATCTTAACCAATAGCAGAGTAACATCAAAATGTAGACCTGTAACTCTTGTCCTGTATGATTTTTAACATCTTTGTCTGAAAAAGAATTCAATGAACCTTCTAAAGCTCACCTAATTTATTTTATGAATTGGCCCAATGAAATAATTGCTGTTTTGTTGATTTTTTTTTTGTATTTTGCTGCATAGCTGGCCTACCTTCCCTTGAATATATTTTAGTTAAATATGTATATCTGATTGGAAGGCTGTCAAAAGATCAGTTAAAGTTTTATGTGATTGGAGACATAGTGGCCTTGCACAAAAGAGTAGTAAAACCTCATTTCCAGTTGGATGATGTTTGACCTTGAACAGACTATAATAAAACTTATCTAATTAGCTGATGACAAAAGATCTGTGAAGCTTGTTGCTAACTGCCTGATAAGAGAATGCCAGAGAACAGTTACTCTGGATAAGCACAGATGCACAGATAGAAGACGCTTGAAATAACAAAAATACAGACCCAAAAAAGAGAGAAGGTAAACAATATGTGGTTGCTTCCATGGCTGAAGCTATGGCTGTTTCTAATAGTCACCTACTAGGTTATTTTCGAGACATATACCATAACTAATAATGCTGATGACAGAGCATATTAGAGAAACACCTGCTATAGAACTGTATAACAAATACATATGTTTTGAGATGCCATGGCCACCTGCTGGAGATATATACAAAATGTATCACTGAATACTAAAATTAGAATTGTCCATGTCACTGTGTCCATGCCAATGTGCTTCCCATTTCTGTGTATGGGTGGAAGTGGACAGTGAAAAAACTGATGGAAAGAAAGTCAATTCATTTGAGATGTGGTGCTAAAGAAGTGTTCTGTGGTTAATAAATGAGTCCTAGAGTAAATCAGGCCTGAACTTTCTTTATAGGCCAAGTTGACTAAATTGAGGGTGTAGTACTTTGGCTATATCATGAGAAGAGATGACTCACTACAAAAGACAATCCTGCTTGGTAAGGTAGAAGGCAGTAGGAAAAGTGGAAGACTACATCACAGATGGCTAGACTCAATCAAGGAAGCCACAGCTTTGAGTCTGCAAGACTTGAGCAGTACTGATAATGATAGGGTGGTTTGGAGATCTCTAATTAATTTTGTGGAGTCCCTGGTGGTGCAGTGGATTAAATGCTGAGCTGCTGAACTTATTGATCAAAAGATCAGTGGCTCGAATCCAGGGAGCGGTGTGAGCTCCCGCTGTTAGTTCCAGCTTCTGCCAACCTAGCAGTTCAAAAACATGCAAGGGTGAGTAGATCAATAGGTACCGCTCCGTCGGGAAGGTAACGGCACTCCATGCAGTCATGCCGGCCACATGACCTTGGAGGTATCTATGAACAATGCCAGCTCTTCAGCTTAGAAATGGAGATGTGCACCAACCCCAGAGTCGGAAACTACTAGACATAATGTCAGGGGAAAACCTTTACCTTTACCTAATTAATTCTGTCAGTATATATCAAAGTTGCCTTGATGACAGTTAATAATAACAGTGGAAGATGTTTAATTCTTTAACAATGTAAATTAACATGGCTGCATTTTAGTACTGCTTCCAAAACTAAGTATAGTGTTCCAATAAAAAGTAAGGTGTTTCATTTCTTGTGAACATAGAATAGATAAGAATTTTCTTAAACTGAAATGTCTGTGATCACCCCCAAGAAAAGACAGAACATGAAAGCTTAAGTTACCAAGCTAGAGGACTGTAGAATACATCCACAGATTATTAGACAAATAGCTACAGATTTGCAGATCCCTCAAATAAAAAGGTAATGTGGAGGATTCACAATTTTCCAGACCTTTGCTGTTTTTTTCTTTAAAAATGTCACTAGAGATGAGTACAACAAATGAAGAGAAAGCATCAAGCAGAAGGTTTTCTAGCTAAGCTAGAGGTGTCGGCGGTGGCCGGGAGGGCCTTTGCACAACTCAAACTTGTGCGCCAACTGCGACCATACCTCGTGAAGTCTGACTTGATCATGGTGGTCCATGCCTTAGTTACCTCTAGACTGGACTACTGTAATGCGCTCTACGTGGGGCTTCCCTTGAAGACGGCCCGGAAATTACAATTGGTCCAACGCTCGGCTGCCAGATTAATAACGGGGGCAAGTTACAGGGAGAGATCCACTCCCCTGTTTAAGGAGCTCCACTGGCTGCCGTTCATCTTCCGGTCCCAATTCAAGGTGCAGACCATCATCTATAAAGCCCTAAACGGTTTGGGACCCACCTACCTCCGTGACCCTATCTCCCTCCATAAACCTGCCCGATCTTTACGATCATCCGGGGAGGCCCTTTTATCACCACTGTCGTTATCCCAGGCCCGCCTTGTGAGTACAAGGGAGAGGGCCTTCTCTGCTGTGGCCCCCCGACTGTGGAACTCACTACCCACTGAAATTAGGCAAGCTCCCACGCTGTTAGCTTTTAGGAAAGACTTGAAAACATGGCTTTTCCGCTGTGCCTTCGGTGAGTAATTTCTGTCATATATTTCTGTGTTACTCCCACCCCGAACATCTATCCTCTAGATTACCCCACTTCCATATGTCCCCGCCCGCAGTGGAGTACCCCTCTGTCCCTCTCACTCCAGGTTTTATCTCTGTGTTTACGCGGCCTGCCCTTGTTTTATTGTTTTTTGATTTCTTGATGTAATGCCTATTATTATTTATTGTATTTTTAATGGTGCTATGATATGTTGTTTTTATATTTTATTATATTGTATTGCTCTGGGCATGGCCCCATGTTAGCCGCCCCGAGTCCCCGTTGGGGAGATGGTGGCGGGGTATAAATAAAGTTTTATTATTATTATTATTAAGCTGTTGACTTGACCAGGAGATGAAACTGCTAATAGTGGGTGACTATTTATTTGAATAAATTCTATTATGACACTATCTTGTAAAAAGGAGAGAGAGAGGACCTCATCAGACATAAGGTGAGCTCCATTTCTAGATGCTTTGAAGACATATTCCCACAGATCCCATTAAATGACGCACAACCTGTTTTGTGGGTTGCCTATGGGAGTCCATCTCCGTAGTGTTTAGAAATGGGTGGATTTGAAAGATGGGCCAGAATCGACTCCACTCATTGCTCTACGCTTAAGAATTATTACTTTTTCATTGGGAATTGAGCATTTGTCTGCTTTGGTGTCAGTTTGTGATGTGTCCGTGTGGGTGTACATCTCGGGTAGTTTTTTCGTGTCACTCAAAGTTCCATCTGCTGCCACTACTACTTAGATACACAAAGGACCTTGTTAAGTATAGGAAATAAGAATGGCCTCTTTTTAAAAAAAATTGTAGCTGTAACCGCACAATTTTAAACTTTTGTAATTAATTTTGTAATTGCGAAATTTAAAAAAAATGAATTTAAAAAGCTGTGAGATGGGCACTCCATGGACTACAAAATGGGAGGAGGCAACAGCCACCTGTGTGATGGGGAACGAAGCACATAATTTTACTAAAAACAGGCAGAAGCGCATGCTGTGTGATGGTAAGGTGAGTAAAATCTCTGTGTTCTTCCAAAACAGAACAACAGGGAATGCAACAAGAAAAAGATGCTACCTCCCACTTCTTCCCTTCCTTGTATGATGAGGTCCAGAGAGAGGGGGGGGGGAGAGATATAAGACTGACTCTATTAGGAGTTCCCAGGTGAAGTGGGATCTACATTATCTGTGGTCATGTTTACTTGGAAGTAAGTTTAGGACCAGATTTGCCCTATGCTGTATGCACTCTTGGAAAACAATTTTTCAAAACATAACTTATTCTGTTCTGCAACCTATTTTCAATATATTGCATCAATTATACCTTTTAATTATTTAAGTGTCTTTTTAATGCTGTTTTAAACTTGATATTAATTTTTTTATTTAAACAGAATTTAGTTTAAGCACATTTTAACTTTTGTACTAAATTTTTTTTTAATTGTGTTGTACTTTTAAAATGTTGCACACCTCCTTGGAACCTGTGCTGGGAGAAATGAATGATATACATAAAATAAACAAATAGTTAATTTGCAAAAGACAATCAAAATGCAAAGAAAATAGGCTTCTAGTTCTCCATAGTATCAGAAGAGTGGTCAGGATGTGAAGCCTCTCTAACAAAAATTTATTATCTGTCCACAAGGCAGTACAGAATTCCAGTAGGAAACTGTTATCTTTATTGGTCCTGGATACAGCTGCCAGGATCAATCTCGAACCAAATTGGAACTTGGGGAAGTGGACCTGGAGCAAGGCAGTGACACTTGATGGCTTCGAGTGTCAGTGCAATGGGTTTTTTCCACCTCATCACATTGAGGCAAATTGCCCCTTTGCAGCACTTTGGGGATGGTACCTTTCAAGCACTATCACATGATGCTTGGCAGGCCCTGCCCCATTGAACCTCCAAGTGCAGGGGAAGTGTTGCAAGATGCTGCCTCAGCCACGATGAGAAGAAAAGTGTTTTTCAGGTAGCTCCAATGGAGCTACCCACATTTTCCTTTCCTTTTGCCCATAGTGGGGTAATGGGCAATGCAGTAATGCATGTTGCTGTCCTTTCCTCCATCTGATGCGCCTTGTCCCATTCCCCCAATGTGATGGGGGAGGGTGGAAGGAGGTGCCCCACGTGCCTGCCATTTTGTCTGCAATTGCACACCTGAAGTAAGTGTGAAGAGATCTTAGTCTGAACATTTTAGGAAGTATCGAAGGTGCTCAACCTATTTGAGGTATGGGGTTCAACTTCCTGGATAGTTCCTCTACCCTGTTTCCCCTAAAATAAGACATCCCCAGAAAATAAGACCTAGTAGAGGTTTTGCTGAATTGCTAAATATAAGGCCTCCCCCTAAAGTAAGACCTAGCAAAGTTTTTGTTTGGAAGCATGCCCGCCTAACAGAACACCAGAACATGTAGGATCGGTAAATGTACGTACCAGAGTGTTGTACATGGAAATAATGGTAGTAACAAGAAATTCTTGATAGGATTCACAGTTTCTCTGGTTATGTTGGTTTGTGATGACAACTACTGTACAGTATATAATAAATGTTCATTTTTTTTGTTCAACAATAAATGTGAATTCTTCTTCACGGAAAAATAAGACATCCCCTGAAAATAAGACCTAGAGCATCTTTTGGAGCAAAAATTAATATAAGACACTGTCTTATTTTCGGGGAAACACGGTATTGTTCAGACTCATTTACATAGAAGCCATTAGTCACCACTGGAGTCATGAAAAACATGTATTCCCACCTTTCATGATTTGCAGTTCCATGTTGTTGCTCTGTGCCAGTGAGAAGAGCTCTAGTCTTAAGGAGAGGAGGCTAAATCCAAAATCATAAGCCCCTCCCTTTTTTGCATGCAACAATTGTACAGGGAGAGCAAATTCAATTTTTGCCTAGAGAAGGAATGCACTTGAGCCAGTCTTGATTGTTAATTCCATATTCGCCCCTATAAATGGTAACTGCTGTTGAGTTTTAAGCAGGAGAAGAATCTGATCTCCTGGATAACATCTCTAAACATGCACAGCACACTTTTAAGAAAGGAAGAAAAGGCGGGGTGGGGGCATCCAGGCTTGATGACACTGAGGTCCTTGCTGACAATGTGCCAGGAGATCGCAAGCCACGCCTCATTTGCATATAAATTGCAAGCATGTTTTATCAAATATAAATGCACACAATTGTAATACGACATTTGCTCGACCCTGGCTCCCTAGTCTGTGATGAATGCAAAATTTTTGCATTTTAATTTCACAGCAGCAGAGCTCTAAACTTCCCAGTGCCACCACTGCATTGGGGGGAGGAGAGGGACAGAGACAATAGGATGCCATTTTCAGCTGCACACAGACATGTGAAAGTGTGCAGCCTAATTTTTCTAATGAAATATCATCTTGCACCTGGTCAGGGTTAATGGGTAGAGTAGTCTCAAAGCAAAGGGCAGAAGTCAGGAGTTGTAACAAAAATGAGTGGAAAGGTCATGTTTATCTAGAGCAGAGGTGGGAAAATACAGAGGGGGCAAGGGACATTTTTTTCAACCCCTGTACTCTTCAGGGAAGCCACACCAATTTGCCCAATGTGGGGGAAAAAATCACAGCCCTTCTGGTTTCATTTTTTTATGATTTTTGATAGAATTTTACTGTTTTTAAAAAGATATTTGGAAAGTATATCACAGTTTTGGGGGTTGTTGGGGTAAAGCTGCTGTACTCTGCAGTGTTTATGACCTATCCTGAACACTGGGAGGGTAAAAAAAAAAAAAGCTTGAAGCTTTAAAAAAAACTTCTGATGGATCTGTGGGGCTTAAATATCACACTTGGGGCCCCAGTTGTGATTTGCAACCAACGGGCCATTTGCAATCCACAAAATACATGTTACCAACTCCTTGTTAAGGATGCAGAAGTATATTGTGTGTGCTTCTCTGTTAGTTCCTTCACTCAATCAATCTCATACTGTCATCATACAATCAACTGTAGGATCAAAGCTTGTGAATCCTTCTGAAAATGCATGTTGTCATGTATATAACAAAAAGCTGTAGCCATGTTGCCAAGTGTATATCATACTTAAGGAATTCTGCATGAAGGAGATATTACAGAAACATATGAAAAATGGACAATATCAAGGGAAGACTACTCACATGTATGATAAAATACCATTGAAACAGAACTCCAAACATATACACAATGGAGTGATTATTTATTTGTCCATTTGCTCAATCTGCCTTTCTCCTAGAACTGAGAAGCAAGGTAATTTCCACAAAAAAGCTGAAAAGATACCAATAAAACACAATATATTATATATGTTAAAATATTATCAAAATCCCACATCAAACACTTAGGACTTTATCACACAAGACAGACCATCCAGCATAGCAGCTGAAATGTCACCTTTGATGAAGGTCCCTATCGCACAAAGCCAATTGCATCCTGCTGCCAATCTGCCACCTTCCCATGATTCTCTGTCCCTAGCTTTGATTGTTTTTTTTTTTCATGTCATTGAGAAACTGCAAGTCGCTTCTGGTGTGAGAGAATTGGCTGTCTGCAAGGACACTGCCTCGGGAACACACAGATTTTTTGATGTTTTTACCATCCTTGTGGGAGGCTTTTCTCATGTCCCCACATGGAGCTGATAGAGGGAGATCATCCGCACTCTCCATGGGTTGGATTCGAACTGGCAACCTTCAGGTCAGCAACCCAGCCTTCAAGTCATCAGTCCTACCAACAGAAGGGTTTAACCCACTGCCCCATGGGGTGCTCCTAGCTTTGATAGTAAAATCCATTGAAAGCTCCCAATCTCACAAAGTGCTCATCACCTGCCTTGGCATGAAGGGTCTCCTCTTCTTCCCCAACCCCCTTGCTATTCCCAGTTTTCCCCTTTTGTTTTATATTTTACAATTATATTTACCTTTTTTGTTTTGTTTTGTTTTTCAAAGCTGGAAATGTGATATTGCTCTAAAAATAAAAATAAAGGAACAGTTATAGCATGGGAAGGTGGAGTGAAGAGGGCATGGGGAAGTATGTTCACAGGACCCTGAACTGCCAAATTAGTGCAATTACATGATTGGAAAGAGGTGTGATGTCAAATGTGTTCAACCACTATGTATCCACTATCAATGATAGAATGACTAGTAGAATAGTGGGTTCATGCAAGAAAATCCATAGCAATGATATTAGATCTTTGTTCTAACTCTCCATCTGAACCCTGCAACCCACCCAAACAGCCAGTCAGTCAACTAGAACAGCAAAGGTCTGTTCTGCTGGTGAACTGGGCATGCAGGATCACTTTACCAGCCCCTTCCTGACAGCAAGAAAGAGTTCAGCGAAGACTTACAAGTCCCCATAAACATCCCTGTCTCTATTCCCAATAGTATCACTCACTGGTAGAAGTGGCCATGTGGCCCTGCAAAGCCCCAGTTGGCAGCAATAGAGAGACCTTTATTGCTTGGGATGGCTGCCTGATTTCAGGAACATTTGCATTCGTGACCATAGTGCCACAATCGCAAAGGATAATTCCAAGCAGTTACAATAAATGTAACTTGGGACATCCTAACTGACTAAGGATACCAATCTACAAATCAAATTGCTTATAATATCAAAACACTAAGAGCATCATATAACACCAAAATAAAAGTAAAGAGCCATTAAAACATTTCAAAACTACAGCACATGCATTTTAAAATCTCTGACCGTAGCAGGTAGTAATTTGCTAAAGACCTTCTGATATTGAAAGATCTTTCATACCTGGGGAATAACAACAGGAAGGAGACCATCCTAAACCCCCTAATCTGGAACAGCCACTGAGAAATCCTTCTCTTTCATCTAAACCACACACGCCTCTAAGAGACCAAGAGCCTGTTTTGCAAATTATCAAAGCTAAAACAACCTTATACAAGAAAATGTGGTCTTTCTCATGAAATGTTTGCCAAGCTACTCACTGTGATTGAAGTCACAGATACTATCTAGAAAGTAGGAATGACAAGAATATTAGAAAATAGTTTTTTTTAATGTAATGCCAGAAAACTTTAATGAGGGAATGCTGGACTAACAAGTATCAGGGCTTACTGTACTAAAAATTTGAACATGATTCTCACATGTGAATTTTGTTCAAAACACACATTAAACTGCTAATCATTTCCAAAACTATGCAGTTTTCAAAGGCTTTGTTGCAGCAAGAAGAAAATTACTAAAATTGTTCATTGCTTTCTTCAAGAAGAAAATTAATGAAGAATTACCTTTCATAGAAAACAATTATGCATTCTACAGAATCTTGGGAAACTATTTATATGTTGTGGAACACATCAAGGCTAAGTGTTTCTGTAGAAAGAGGGAATGAGGACCAATTGGGGCACAGTTAGTTTAAGAAAAGAAGCTGAACTATAGGACAATGTCATGTGTTATATAGCCAAAATCAGAGTTTGGACTATTACTTTTAAATGATAAGTTCATTCAGTATGTGGGTGAAACATCAGGAGAGAATGCTTCTGGAACATAGCCATACAGCCCGGAAAACTCACAACAACCCAATGGTGCCAGCCATGAAAGCCTTCGACAACACAATCATCATCATCATCATCAAGTTTATTTACATCCCGCCCCATCTTCCGATGGGACTCAGGGAAGCTCACACATAATAATACAATAAAACGGTTCTGGTCCTGCCTATCTATCCGAACGTATCTCCTCCTATGAGCCCGTTAGAACCTTAAGATCTTCTGGGGAGGCCCTGCTCTCGATCCCACCTGCCTCGCAGGCGCGGCTGGTGGGGACGAGGGACAGGGCCTTCTCGGTGGTGGCTCCTCGGCTGTGGAACTCCCTCCCCAGCGATATCTGGCAAACCCCATCCCTCCTGGGATTTAGAAGAAAACTAAAAACTTGGCTCTGCGCCCAGGCATTCAGCGAATAAGCTCATTGGCTGTTGTAATCGGGTCGCAAATCTGTAATTGTAGCAGTAGTGAATGACTGAGGATGGTGCAATATCACTGCTTTGCAGCGTTTTAATTTTTGTATACTTTTTATCATGTTTTTATCATGTTTTTATCATGTTTTAATTGTTTTGTTTTTATAGTATATTTGTTGCTGGCCCTCGTGGCAGAATGTAAGCCGCTCTGAGTCCCCTCGGGGAGAAGGGCGGGGTATAAATGCATGTAATAAATAAATAAATAAATAAAATACAATAAATACATTATGTAAGATAGGATAAACAATAATATCAGCAGTCAATATAAAACAAGATACAATACAACAGCAAAAAGAATTAACAATAATATTGTAAAAAAATAGGTTAAAAGCATTTAGCCCTCCTGATGTTTAGACTGAACTCCCAGCAGCTCTAACTAATATTGAAAGTGGTGAAAGATGCTGCAGTTCAACATCTAGATTCTCACTTCTGCTGTATAGCTACCAGGGTTTCAAATAGTTTTTACAGCCCTACCAAAAGACACTGAGGATTGAAGTTGAGACCTTAAGTCTGCAAAAAAAAAAAAGTATTATACGGCTAGCTACAGGCCTGGGGCTGTAAGTAAAGAAATCTTATGAAGTTCATCAGGCCACCATAAGTCAACAGGCAACCTGAAAACATATACACACATACAAGTGAATTAGTCATACCCAAGCATTGAGGTAGTAATCCCCAATGAACATTCCCAAGGCACTGTAATGGATGAACTAACGGTGAAGTTGACTGATACTTTGGGGTTCAGTGAAGCCTCAAACACCACTCTGAAAGGATGGATATTTGCATGGGAAATGTATTGTTTAGTCATTCATTCAATTTGTATCTCACCTTTCTCTTGTCAATAGACCCACAGTGAGAACTATCTGCTGCTCAGTGTTTTAACTAGACAAATAATAATAATAATAATAATAATAATAATAATAATAATAATAATAATAATAATAACTTTATTTGTATCCCCCCTTATCTCCCTACAGTATTTTCTCCCATAAGGACACATGCATCAAAAATGGCCAACTGCCAGACACTGGGAAGTTTACATTTTAAAAAAATGGGTTTGCTTCTATATATTAGTACATTACCTGCTTGGGTCCAGCTTGATTAGGTAGTTTCCCCATATATGTCTTAGCAAGCAAATATGTAAGATGCATCTTGACAAACAGCACCTAATGTCACTCTGCAAAATTGAAAACTGAATAAATGGGACAGCATGGTCAGGTGAACACTGGCTTGAACTAGGATTAAATGAATGTATAAATATATTTATGGTGGGGAGAGGAATTGGCCTAGTCTGCAATAGGCTAGAGATGAGGTCTAAAGTGACGAAGGAGCTATTTCAATCTCATTTTTATTTTAAAGGGAGCAGTCTAATATTCCAATGTAAGTCTCAGCCACTTTTCCAAATACCTAGAAGATTGGAAATTCTTCATTTCTACTGTTCTCTAATGGCATTGTCAAAATGGGAGGTGAGATTGAGGGATACAGATTTTTCAAGGGCCAATCAACCAGACGTTGCAGAGTCAGATTCTGTGTCTTCCAAGTTCAACATTAATACACTGTCTACCAAATGCAGGAGGGGAGGGAGAGTAAAAATAGGAAGGAGGAGAACTTCTAAGAAGCTATCTAGCACTGCATAATTATAACATTATGAGTCTGCTATAAAAGCCAAGGCATTTACAATTGTCAACCAGAGAATTGTAACCTCTCACCACATTACAAGTCCAAAAACTCCACAAGATTCAACCATGGTGGTTAAAGTGGAATCATAACACTAGAAAGGGTGAAAGTGGTGGCCTGTGAATATTTGGGTCTTCACAGATTCCTGATAATAACAATCTCTGGTGGTGGTCATTGCCTTTTTGCGTGTGTCATAATAACAAGGAATCCTCCCATGCTGTATTTGACAGCTTTACATGACTTTTAATGAGCCTATACAATCTGAATTGCATAAAATAAATGCCTAGGGCTAAATCCAGTTGCAACTCCCAACTACAGCACAGTTACTGAATCTATGAGGGCACACTAAATCAACATCTATCCCATTGATGGGTCTCCTCTAGCTGGGAGAAGTATCTATATTTATCCCATGGGCTCCATTAAAATATGTGAAATAGTAATGCATATTGAAGCAGTGTCACCAATTTCCCAATTCTGGGGGTTGGAGTCAGATTACAGTCCTTGTTAGTAGAGTGCAGCAAGGCACAGAAGTTTGGGATTTTTACAGTCATTGTTGTTGCTGTTGATTAGTTTATATCCTGTCTTTCTCCAATAATTGGACTCAAGACAGTTTACCAAAGTTCCCTTAATGCATTTTCCCAACAATTCATAGTTGCATATTAAGTTACATGATACAAACTATTTGACCTTCTTTCCATATGAAAAGAAAGAGTCAACCAATTCTTTTCTAAGCAACCAAACAAATTGTCTCATGAATTGTAGGTTTCACTGGCATAAAACCAGGCAATCAATTTGAAATAACTCACTAGGTTGGATCCCGAGATTTTTATTTTGGCAGTGGGGACTCCAATACAAAAGAGTTAGTGAGCTGTAACTTGCCAAATCTTGGTTCTTGAATGTCTTTCGGAAAGCGTATGTAGGCACCGCATTTTTAAAACAACCATTTGTCTGTTGTTTCATAATCTGATGACAGATTCCATATTCTGCTTCCAGAATGTGTGGTTTATTAGATGAATCTAGTACAAAAAGAACCCTCTTTTGTCTCTCCATCTCCTTCCCTCCCTCCCTCTCTTTTCTTATTCAAATGAAATTGCTCTCCCGTGTTTATTTCACTACACATTTTCCCTACAAAAGCATTTTCTTCCCTTTCCCTTCCCTTTGGCAAGCACAAGTTCTACATGCATCAAGAGACAAAAGTTGGCTTTATTCATTGTTTTCTAACTCTGGCATTCGAGTCTCACTGAACAGCTTTCTGGACTTTGTAAAAAACTTGTTGCGGGTCACCATTGGCAGCAAAGAACAAAATCACTTCCAACAAACAGGAAACAAGGAAGAAAATGGAATCGGGAAGCCTTGCGAATGAGCAGGTAATAGATGCAGGTATGTAGTTAAGGACCTCGCTAGAGTGTTCAGGGCTATTTGTGCTAGAACAACAATATGAGGGCTTCTTTAATACTAGTATTTCCACTTTTGCTGACTTGTAGTACTATTATAATCCCCAAGACTCTCAATTCCTTCAAAATATAGGGGAAGAACATATAGATTACCTTTGACAGAGCTATACATTTACAGTGCTCCCATGACTCATAAAAATTGATTGTTGGGGATTAATTTAGGTAATTGTGGTGCAGATTATCATGTGAGAAGGAAATGGTTTAGAAAGTAAGAAAGTTCTAATAAATAAGAGCTTTCTCTTTAAACTAGTTAAATGTGTATTGACATTAATCTAGTTATCAATCTACCTCCCTTCGGTGCAGCGGGTTAAACCACTGAGCTGCTTAACTGGCTGACCGAAAGGTCGGCAGTTTGAATCCGGGGAGTGGGTTGAACTTCTGCTGTTAGCCCCAGCTTCTGTCAACCTAGCAGTTCGAAAACATGCAAATGTAAGTAGATCAATAGATACCACTCTGGTGGAAAGGTAACGGCGCTTCATGCAGTCATGCCGGCCACATGACCTTGGAGGTGTCTACGGACAACGCCGGCTCTTCGGCTTAGAAATGGAGATGAGCACCAACCCCCAGAGTCAGACATGACTAGACTTAATGTCAGGAGAAAACCTTTATTTTTACCTTTAGTTATCAATCTAGTCACTTAGATTCTGTTGCAAAGCTCTCATATAAGATATATCTATCCATGGTGTATGATAAAGTGAAGAATTACTAAACTAGCTAATTGACCATCATAAAACTGGTAGTGGAGTAAATTACATATACTATTTCATCAAATAAACAAAAAAATCTATAAAGAAAATTATCAAAACATGTCTTGAGCATTATTGTTGTCTTGTTTGATTTTTCCACACAACTGTGCCCAGAGACTTAAATATTACTGAAGAACCTATTACAAATCCACCTAACAGTAGCATTGTCTAGCCCCCATTTGACTAGTTTGTTTGCAAGAAAGTCATGGGGGACCTTGTCATATCCCTTACTAAAAACAAGATATGCTACATCCAAAGCATTCCCTGAATCTACTATCAAAAGAAGAGATAATATTAGGCTGTTATGACTTGTTTTTGAGAAACCCAGGTTGACATTTAGTAATCACATCCTTCCTTTCTAAATGATTGCAGACTACTTCCTTAACGATCTGCTCCAGAATCTTTCCTGGTATTGATGTCAGGCTGACTGGATGGTAATTGTTTGGTTCTTTTTTTTCCCCTTCTTGAAGATCGGGACAACATTTGCCCTTCTCACGTCTGCTGGGATTTAGGGCCAGTGGTTCTGAAACGACTTCTGCAATTTCCTTCAATACTCTTGGATGTAGTTTATCTGTCCCTGAATAAACTACATTCTTACTGTCATTCCTTTAATGACCATGTCATCTTTATATCCTTTCATTCCTTAGTGACCATATTAATGTTACTGGCTTTGGGACATGTTAAGTTACTCTTCGGTAACACATTTTTGCCAGTTTAAAACACCCATTTGTTTTTTTTGTTTCTATAACCATGTTCCCAATAGCTTGATAAAAATTGTGGGGATTGTTCTAATAATTTATCATCGTTCCTCACTCTATATGATTGATATTTTAATTCGACCATCCCCTCGTTCTTTTCTTGCTCCTTCTCCTGTTTGTTCTGATTTTATCTATGTACCAGTCACCCTCTGTATACGTAGAAATTGATGTTTAGATTTTTTAAAGTAATTGTTGTGTTATATTGTTTATATTTTTATTGCTACACTGTTTTAAATTATTGAATGTATGTTCCTATATAAGCCGCCCCGAGTCCCTCCTTATTATAATTATCAGAGCTGCATGGACCAACCTGCCAATACAATGCAGTAACCTTTGCTGGTAATGATGTCTTGAGGTGGAAAACCTACTCCAAAATTCACTGTGAACTTTAAAATAACTTTCCAAGGTGCTGATCCATAACCCCAAGATAAGTTCAGCAACATGAACCACTCTTTTAATTTCAACCTAAACCCCTAAATGGAGTCATCATTCCACCATTATGATGTTCCTTATGGGAATAAGATATATACTGCCATAGGGATTTTATTACTATTATTATTAATATTGTTATTATTATTATTGACACAACAACATAGTCTGACACAGCAAACAAGATAGATATGCTGGATTTCGTATTACAAAATCACAAGTCGAACACTTCTCAAGTGTCTAGGACTGCGTGATGTATTTTTGGATGATGCGTGCAGATCCCAGTAGGGTGACCTTTTGCAGTTGACAGATCATTATTGTTGTGGTTGTTATTATTATTATTATTATTATTATTATTATTATTATTATTATTATTATTATTTTATTATGACACAGCAAACAAGATAGATATGCTGGATTTCGTATCACAAAATCACAAGTCAAACACTTCCCAAGTGTCTAGGACTGTGTGGTGTATTTTCGGATGATGCATGCAGATCCCAGTAAGGTGGCCTTTTGCAGTTGGCAGATCGTGATTTTGTCAATGTCTATTGTTTCCAAATGCCAGCTGAGATCTTTTGGCACGGTACCCAATGTGCCGATCATGATTATTATTATTTATACCTCATCTTTCTCCCCATGGGTACTTAAGAAGGCTAACAATCCCAAACTTAGTCAAGTTTTAAAAGGGCAATACAAAAGTTAAAAAAACAATTAAATAGTAATAGTGTGGAAAATCACAGCTATTATATAGCCTAACCTTTCCTATGAAGTAAACCAGATCCAGTTGGAGCCTAGTCTAAATGCCTTGCTGTGAGATTCAGTAGCAAAGGCCTTTCCTTTCTGAGATATTGTTTTGGACTGCCCTTTTTAAGCACAAGATTTGAACAATGGCTCTAGAACAGTGGTGCCCAACCTATAGTCCATGGACCACCAGTGGTCCCCAAGAACTAAAATATGGTCCACGGCCTCACCGTTACTACATCGTTGCAACGAGAGTGACTGGTCTTGTGAAACCCTCTTAGAGTGCCAAGGCAACGGGGATGTCGGGAGGGGAGAGGCTGACTATCCATGAAAGGCACAACAACAAGCCTCCTGACTGCTGCTTCTCCTCCTCCTCCCTCCCCCTGAGTGGAGCCATTCCATGTGGCGCATGGAAGCGGGGGCACCTTAGTGTCTTCGTTTTCAGGCCTGTTCCTGTGGTTATTTGGGGCACTGATTCAGAAAATTGCATTGGATAAACCACATCAGCTCTAGAATATTAAATATGGTTTTCTGTGGGCAAGCAGATGGCAAATACTGGATGGCATATGTTCTGTATCAGAAACTAGAGCTGATGTGGTCCATCCAATGCAATTTTCTGAATCAACACTCCAAGTAACCAAACCGAATCTAAAGGTGACCAACAACTGATTCATTACCCTTTCGGTACTAATGTTGGAGAGTGGTCCCTGGTCAAAGTGGTCCCTGGTCAGAAAAAGGTCGGAAACCATTTCTCTAGAAGGTCCCTTGAAGATAGACAGGATAGATCTGCTCTGAAGAAGCACCCTTGACTATCCAAGAGGGTCATGTTCTTAAAATTTCCTATCAAGGGCAATTTATTTCAAATACTTGGGGCCCAAGCACATCCAGTTGTTTAACATATTTGTAATTAAATATTCTGTTTCCTCTTGCTAATGCTCTCAGCACAATTCTCCACTTAGGCATTTTGTATAATTAATGGAGTTTTGTTTTTCCTGCTGCTGGGCTTGTTTGAAAAATTTAATAGGCCTGTAACTGTTGGCATAATTGAGCAATGTACAAATTGTACATAACAAATGGTATGTAACGAATAGTCTTAAGATGAATTTACATGACATAAGGTCTCCTCTGAAGGACTGACCTTTCTGTGGTAAATAATCATGAAAACCTGGGTAAATAATGATCTCTTCTCATTCTCCATATTTTTAATTTGCTGCCAATAGGGTAAAAGTCTTTGCTCATAATAGCTTGCCCAAGTCCAGTGAAACCAAATGCAAATGTTGAAATGTAAGCCATAACTTTGAATGTGCTCATAACTGTCTTGTGAACAACACTATTCTCTATGGATGGGAAGCATATTTCAAAAATTATCAAAATGGTCCAAAAATTGATTTCTCAAGTACCCTGTTTCCCCTAAAATAAGACATCCCCAGAAAATAAGACCTAGTAGAGGTTTTGCTGAATTGCTAAATATAAGGCCTCCCCCGAAAGTAAGACCTAGCAAAGTTTTTGTTTGGAAGCATGCCCAACGAACAGAACACCAGAGCATGTAAGATAGGTAAATGTATATACCATAGAGTGTTGTACATGGAAATAATGGTAGTAACAAGAAATTCTTGATAGGATTCACAGTTTGTCTGATTATGCTGCTTTGTCATGACAACTACTGTACATTATATAATAAATGTTCATTTTTTGTTCAACAATAAATGTGAATTCTTCATGGAAAAATAAGACATCCCCTGAAAATAAGACCTAGAGCATCTTTGGGAGCAAAAATTAATATAAGACACTGTCTTATTTTTGGGGAAACATGGTATTACAAAATACTAATGAGAAGGAACCTGGGGTTTGGTATCTGCTTGCTTGAAATTCACATATGCTTTTTTTTTTTTTTTTTGCACAGAACATAATAGTTTCAAACTGGAGACTATAAGACTAGGAGCAGTGGGTTCAAATTACAGGAAACGAAATTCCACCTGAACATTAGGAAGAACTTCCTGACTGTAAGAGCTGTTCAGCAATGGAATACTCTGCCTCAGAGTGTAATGGAAGCTCCTTCTTTGGAGACTTTTAAACAGAGGCTGGGTGGTCATCTGTCAAGAGTACTTTGATTGTGCTTTTCCTGCATGACAGAGGGTTGGACTGGATGGCCCTTGCTGTTTGTCCCAAACAGCAAAGTAGGAGCAAAGATGTTTTAATAGTTCTAAAGGTAGAACAAAAGGCAGCATGTTGTAGTGGTTTGAGTGTTGGACTATGGCTCTGGAGACCAGGGTTTGAATCTCCACTCAGCCATGAAAGCCTACTTCTTGACCTTGGACAAGTCATATCCTCTCAGCCTTGGAGGGTGGCAAAGGCAAATCTATTTGAACATATCTGGCTCAGAAAACTTTGTGACAGGGTCAACATTGGATTGCATAAGTCAGAAACAACTTGACGGCATGCAACAACAAAAAGGTATCAGAAGCAAGTTGAAAAAGTTTGAAAAAAAAACAGATTTCACTGCATCAGAATGAATGACCATTGGGAACTTCTTCCTAACCAAAAAATTATGTAACCTCAAATTACCTTGTAGACTTGAGTTTTGCTAGTGAAACATTTTCCACTTACTCTTTGCTTCAGGGGTGGATAGGGGAAAAGCACATCATTTCCACATTTTTAAATGGAAATGTCTTTATCCCGTGAGCATGAATTTCCCCCCTTCTCTCTACTTTTCTGCTCTGGACTGGGATACATTAATATTTTAGCTGGGTAAACTGGAAAATATTTTTCAGGCTTCAGTAAGAGGCCTACTCATGTCTCCATATTCTTCTCTAATATCAGAGTGAGCATTAACAATTAATAAACTAATTTTATCTTCTCAAATAACTGTTGGGATGATGTTGTACAGCTCTGTAAAGCCGTTGGAGAAAAGGAGGCAAATGGAGAGACAATGATGAAAACTCTAACATTCCCACAACTTCATTATTTTCTTCCCCCAAGAAATATGTTTGTTTTTCTGAAGCAATTATTTTGATGAAACTCTAGTATCTCAGGCGATATTCTTCTAAGGAGTGAAAGGCAGCTTGTATTTTTTATTTTCATTGTTATTATGAAAATCATATCTCGTGTAAATAATTAAACATTGGAGATTAAATTGGTGAATGACCTAGTGAAACCGAAAACCATGCTTATTACATTCTGGCACCTTCTATACAAAATGACATGAGGTTTATTGAGTGTGTAACTCTTTGCAGCCCAGAAGGGTAACTGAGGACTAGTAAGGCATAACAGAAGTAATGCTCCATTCATTGGATGAGAAGCCTAAGGTGCATCTACACCCTAGAATTAATGAAGTTTGGCACTACTTTGACTGCCATGGCTCAATGATAGAGACTCATGGGAGTTGTTGTTTGGTAAGGCACAAGCACTCTTTGGCAGAGATGGCTAAAGACCTTACAAAACCTCAACTCCCATGATTTCATAGCATTGAGCAATGGTGTGTCTTAATTCCACGGGTGTCTTGTGTCTTGACACAAGGGAGGGAAGGATGTAACCTCATTCATCTTTGGCTGCATCCCTCTTTTCGGCCCTTTTGACTGGCCAATAAGATAGACAGAGATAGATAGATAGATAGATAGATAGATAGATATGTTTATTGATTAGTCCTCTGACCTTCTCAACACTAAAAGACAAAAGACAAGTATACAAAGATGCAATAAACACACATCTCTATCCTAACATTCCTGTAATAATTAGCTAAAATACATTTAAACACTTAAAACTTGATTAAATAACAACTTTGGTAAAACTGGATTAAATTAAATTACAAAATGATTTTAAATAAGTTAAAATTAGACTGGCCAGTAAGATCTCTATCTTATCTAGCTAAAACTTCAAATTGTTCATCCTTAGCTGATGCCAGGTGCTAGTATAGAAATGAAACAGCTCCCTCAAATCTGAGACTCTTTCACACTATTATTGTTCAGTGATTCCAGTTTAACTGTCCAGGTAACTGTCCTGGAATTTGGAATTTAGGGAGGGATATTTACAATCCTCAGTCTGAAGGTGACTTCCCAAAATTGCAAATAACCAAGATTCCATAGAATGTATCCACAGCAGTTAAACTGGAGTCATTGTGCTATAATGATCCTTAAAGTACATGTGGAAGTGTCAGAAATTGGCTTCAGATTAGTGTTGTGCTTTTGTATGGAATTGCTGTTCGTTTTGTGTAGTTTCATTTGTGTCATCTCATTTTCGTATTCCGTTCCCGCTAACAAAAATGGGCCACCTATATGACATGAATTTTCATCTGGCTAATGAAAAACACGAACATTTTCATGCCATTAGCAGCAATGGGATGGCTTCCAAGGCTCTCACACACACACACACCTCGGCTTTTGGACTAGAGGGGTGAAAATCGCCACACACTGACGGTATTTCGACTCCTTTTAGCCCACCAACTTTTAAAAAAATTGGGTCTTATCCAGAGTACTATTCTTATTAATAATATTATTATTATTAACACCCATTGGCACATATCAGCTGTCATGGGGAGGCACTCCTCCTCAGTCTCAGCTTAGAGTCCCAGATTAGCTATCATTCTTAATATATATATTAATATTATTAGTAAGACCTATTGGCTCACATCAAATGTCATGGGGAGGCACTCCTCCCCCAGACTCAGCTTAGAGTCCCAGAGTAGCTATCGTTATTAATATTAATATTATTATTAACACCCATTGGTACATATCAGCTATAATGGGAAAGCAACCCTCTGTCAGTAAGTACCTGCTTATTGTTATGGGGCCGAAATGAAAGTAAAACGATGCCTCTAATTTCCTACGAAAATCCCATCATTTGTTTTGTGTAGACAAACCATCGAAACAAAACAATAGTACGAAGGAAAAATCTTCACACACATCTCTACTTCAGATACACCTTTTTTGCTTTAAGCTTTTGCATAGAGCACATTGCATCATGGCACAAACAACAGTGGATAATGGATGAATATAAAAAAATTCAAACCCAAATTCTTAATTTCCATCCACAAGTGATAACAAGTCCTTATGTGTCCTTCCTCTCTCTCTCTCTCTCTCTCTCTCTCTCTCTCTCTCTCTCTCTCTCTCTCTCTCTCTCTCTCTCTCTCTCTCTCATTTTAAATGGGAGAGTGTGTTATCCTGACTTTCTGTTAGCTTTTAATACTAAAATAACTTTTTTGCTATAGAAGAAAACTGTAATAGATTGCAAAGTAGGGTTGTGTGCCATACTCCAGAGAAAGCTAATGTGATTTTACTTTTAGTTGTTAAAAAATTTAGACAGCGCCCAAAAGAGAAAGAGGGAGAAAGAAAACTCCATAATAGCCTTTGAACTGCACTCCGATTTCCTCTAAAATGTCGTACTGGTTATTATTTTATTTATGCCATTTTGTGTTGAGAATTGAGAGAAAAGACCATCCCAACTATAAAAGCATTGAGTACTGCTTGAAAATGTCTTGTTAATGTTTTATGATGTAACTTTCTAACTAGTTTCTTCTTAAAGTTTTGAACAGGTAAGCTCAGGTTGTTGTGGCAAGCTATCATACTTCTGTGTTGTCGAAGGCTTTCATGGCCAGGATCACAGGGTTGTTGTATGTTTTCCGGGCTGTATGGCCATGTTCTAGAAGTATTCTCTCCTGACGTTTCGCCCACATCTATGGCAGGCATCCTCATACCTCACAACCTCTGAGCCCGGAAAACATACAACAACCCTATCATACTTCTCTTCTGTGTCATGGAAATAGAAGGTATGAAAGGGAGAGAATACCAACATTAAAAAAAAAACCTGTCTTTAGGAAAAATGCAATGTCTGTCTCCAGCTGAACCCCTCACTGCAGTCTTCGTTCTACTATTTTCATCTGTTGTTGTCTTGTTGGATGTGGTGTTGATCAAGACACAATATAAGCTTTCTCTTTCCCAGAAAGCCATTAAGTTTATCCAGGCTTTGGTAAGTGTAGAAAAAACCCTACACTTACCCATCAAGCTAAGCTATTTGAGGTGGCAAGAAGAACTGGTAGGATCTCACCAAGAATTAAGTTTAATCAGTCTTCTGGCTCGATTCATCAACCATCTTCAAACTTCTTTATCATCTGCTTTCGCTATGCTTGGCTGTGGTCATATTGGGGTTTTTTGGTCCATATGCATATTGTACTTTACTTAGTATAGCAAACTTTCTGTAGTTTTAGCATGAAATCTAAAGGTTACTCGACCAAACGCATCTCCTCTTACAAACCAGCCCAGGCATTGTGGTCACCGGAGGAGACCCTGCTCTCGTTCCCATCCCCATCTCAAGTACGGCTGGTGGGAACGAGAGAGAGGGCCTTCTCCATGGTTATCCCCTACCTCTGGAACTCCCTCCCTAAAGAAATATAGCTGGCCCCCTCCCTTCTCTCCATCAAAAAACAACTACTTATGCTCATTAGCATATGAAAAGAGGAGGATTAGATAATGAGAGATCACTACCGGGCCACTGGCTGAGAGCTATATCATATTTGGACCTTCCTAGTCCATGCCAGCCCAATAACCATCATTTGACTACCCAACCAACCCACACTGTTTTGTGAACTCTAGTTGGCAGTTGTAAATTAATATAAATGTTTGTTTAGATTTTATTTTATATTATTATATAATTTTGTTTGACTACGTGTAGTTTAATTTATTGATGTTAGGTTTAAATTACTCATGTTAGGCTTTAATTTGATGTTAGGTATTAATATTATTTTCATAAGCAGGGTTTCGCTGGGATTTTATGTCAGTATTCATTTGTTTATGGAGGCATTTAATGTTTGCTGTTGTATGTTGGAATCCGCCCTGAGTCCCCTTGGGGAGTTAGGATGGAATACAATTAAAGTTTTATTATTATTATTATTATTATTATTATTATTATTATTATTATTATTATTTAATCTAGGTCCACATGGAGACATGTCTTATACACCCATCAACCCCAGTTTGGTGTTCCTTTAGGCAGCCATGGGAGTATAGGAATGAGAAGTCATTCCTAGCTTGGAGTTCAATGCAATTTGACACCACTTTAACTGCCATGGCATCATTCTATGGAATCCTGGAATTTGTCATTTGGTGAGACACCAGCACTCTTTGGCATAGAAGGCTAAAGACCTTGTAGAACTACAGCTGATTCCATAGCACTGAACCATGACAGTTAAAGTGGTGGCAAACTGCATTAAAGTAGATATAACTGATTTTAATGTTTGTGTATATTTATTTTATTTTATGTTCAAGCATGGAATGTTTGCTGTATATATGTTGTGTTCCACCCTGAATCCCTTTCAAGGTGAGAAGGGCGGAATATTTATTATTTATTTATTTACAGCATTTATATTCTGCCCTTCTCACCCCGAAGTGGATTCAGGGCGGATCACATTACACATATAGGCAAACATTAAATGCCTTTTGACATAGAACAAAGACAAGACAAACATAGGCTCTGAGCGGGCCTCGAACTCATGACCTCCTGGTCAGAGTGATTCATTGCAGCTGGTTTCAGCTGGCTTGCTCTCCAGCCTGCGCCACAGCCCGGGCCCATGTTGAAATGTTGAAAATAAATTTAAATTAAATAATTAATTCTACAGTATAGATATACCCTAAGAAATGGAAAAAGTAACTTCTACATCTCCCCATTTGATAACCCACAGATGAAAACAGAGAATAAATACAAGATATGCTGCATATTTTAACGTTGTTGCTTATTCTCTGTGTCCTAGTTATTTCGCTTGAAATCCATGAAGCCTATCTCAACGATATTTATGAATGCGGTATTAGTCTGAATATTTATTATCACTGTTATTACCATCATAACCATCTTCAGGATATGTTCGTAGTTTTACTTCTTGGAATGGGAACTGACACAAGAGCATCATATTATGTACGAACAATGTGATAAAAATATATACATTGTCAGTCATTGTTTGCCATAACTCAATCAACTTTACTCAGTAGTAAGAAACAGTGAAATGGTGGGAGGGTTTTATAAAAAGTACATATTGAATTAAAACATTTCTGCCATTTTGCCCAAGTAGGGCATTCCACAGAATCAGCAAAACTGCACAAAATGCCCTGCTTAGATCTGTGAATATTTTGTTGTTCTGCTTTGTTAAGAACATCTATATTTAAGAGTAACACATTAGCATTTAACAACATTGCATATGTTAATGGCCCATGAAAATGTTCTATGATTATAATATAGAACTGCTGGGAAAGTACCATGTTGGTTTATATAAATCACATTCTTCCGTCATAGCCAGAAATCATGGGGAAAGTGTTACGTCTACAGGCCATATCACTTTTTATAATTTCTAACTTGCTCATTACAGTTTTTGACAACAAATCCACCCCTATTATATTTTGAAGTATTGCAAATTATTGTTCATTTATTTTGCCACATTTTTTGCCCCAAACAACCTAAGATAAGTATGAGAAAATAGCATTAAAAAGTTGAAAATATAATTTCCAGTGCCCTTAAATGTAACTTTTGAAAATAACTAGAAAGTATTATGGATTACTCCCAATAAAATAATTACACGTTTATTCATTTGATAGCTGTGGCTCATTGCTTTTGAGCTCTTGATTATATTCAAAAAAATTAAAAGTAAAACTTCACAGTGACTTATGCTGATTTTCAGGTAGAAAGGGTTAAAATGAGAGTTGGCCCTTCATATTCGCAGAGAACTGATTCCAGGACCCTACAAAGATATCCCAAAATACAGGGGCTTAAGTCCCTCATATAAAGGGACTTCATTCACATGGATTCAGTGAACTTTTCCATCCCAGCACCCCCATGTGCAACCTGAAAGTAACAACTCTTTCCCTCTTCCTCTGTTTCTTACTGTCCCTGACATGCATCTCAAAGACAATTGCCACCCTTCCCCTCCTCACCCCACCCTGACAACGGAACAGCCACAGAAGAGTCTCCACCATGGTCCTCTCACAAGGTCACCAGGTGAAATGAGGGAGAGATTAGACATCCCACATTCCTATTTTTTTTAATTATTTTGATGTGTAGTTGGTTGAATCCATAGATCCAGAGCTGTGGATATGGAGAGCCCATTTCAGCTACTTTATAACACCTGGTGACCACCAGCAATTATTTTCTGGCTTTTCTCTTACAGTCATTATTCCATTTTCTCCATTTCTACAACATCTTTTGTGAAACACCTTGTTGTGTGGTATCAAAAGAACCATCTAATATGCTTTTGGTTCTAGTAGTAGTATAATGTGTATTTTATTTTTAAAATATGACTTTTTGCCACACTGTGTGGCAAAGGAGTTGTTACATTCAGTGGGAACATGTGTAGTAGCCAGGAAGGGGAGAAACTAGAATGAGCTTGGATGATGACCATGGAGAGAATGCACCAGAGAAGGGAGTTCAGTCAGATATTACGGTTTGCATTCTGGGAAGGGAAGAATGAAATGGAAATAAAAGAATGAAATGTGATTCAAAGATAGGAAAGCTATTTACATGCTTATATGTTTGTATAAGCAATGTATATAAAGGATTCTGAAAAATGGCAAATGGTGTCTACAAGTAGTATTTCTATTCTAAGGTTTCATTGCAATCCAGATTTCCATTATAATACTACCCTCGGTAGAGAAAGAAGAGGGGAAATTTGATGGAAAGGCTAAAGAGCTGAAAGAGAAATAAATTCCATAAGGTGGTACAGTATGAGAAATGTAACAGCAGCGCACGAGGATTGGTTTTTTTATTTTTAAATAGCCCTTTGTATATTTGCACATTCCCCATTTCTTAAATAGGAAATGGTATTCTATTTCTCTTCTCAAAATAACTTGCATAAAGCTTAGAACCGGTAAGGAAGGCACACTCTCTGATATGAACGCCTGCTCTTCAAAGTGTTCTGGTTACCCATTTAGGAGGAAATTCCACCCTATATATTCAAAAATAGTTTTGTTCTTTCCACGTTGCAGAGCTAGGGCCTGCTACAAAAAATACTTTTGCCACAATACTGCATGATCTCTGGGGTGCAAAACAGTGGCAGGCCAGGCAACTTCACAGCCAATGATTATCCTGGCCCTAGTGCTACATTAGTCTCCATCCTGTCTCATTTGTTTAATGTGCTAAAAGGGGAAACACATTTATGAGAACGGCAGTAATTGCCTTTTGGATGCTTGTAACACAAGAGTTGCAGCTTCACTTGTTTGGTAGGCTGAACAGAGATTCATCGCTAATACAAACAGCAAAAACATAGAATGCATGAAAGTTTAGGCGCTCTGATGCAAATTTAGAAATACAGTAGAGTCTCACTTATCCAAGCCTCGCTTATCCAAGGTTCTGGATTATCCAAGGCATTTTTGTAGTCAATGTTTTCAATATATCGTGATATTTCGGTGCTAAAGTCGTAAATACAGTAATTACAACATAACATTACTGTGTATTGAACTACGCAAACATGATGTTTTGGTGCTTAATTTATAAAATCATAACCTAATTTGATGTTTAATAGGCTTTTCCTTAATCCCTCCTTATTATCCAAGATATTCGCTTATCCAAGGTTCTGCCGGCCAGTTTAGTTTGGATAAGTGAGACTCTACTGTAGTATCATTTGGACAGAAATGATCTCACCACAATGGGATAAACAGTGAGCAGGAAACCTATATTTCCTCCTCAGACTGCTGTCCAAGTGGTAAGTGTTGGTGGGTAAATTCAAGAGCCCTGCCCTCCATTTAAACCAGGAGTGGGTAACCATTGGGGACCAGAAGGCCACACCGGACCATCAAGAGACTTTGGAGGACCATACCTTTCCCATACTAGCCATGGAAAAACTTATTTACTCCTAAGTGCCCGCTAATAACCTCTTCACACGGGGCTAAATGCAGCGGCACATGCCAATTTAGCCTCAGGCACCCACTGAGCCAGTCGGCTCCCATCACATGGCACAACCATGTGGAGCTGTCTCCATGGGTTAAGGAGGGCACAGTCGATGCATGCCATCACCAGGGCAACACAGGAGGGCTCCCATGTTACCATTGCAATGTATGGGGGGAAGCCACACTTCCCACGCATGCTCATACTTCCCCCATCTGATTGCCCTTAGCTGGAGCCAGGCAATGCAGTGTGTGCGGTGCTGGGTTACAAACCCCACACCCCTCTACAAAGTGGAGCACCAGCGCCAACTGTCTGATGAGGTTGATATGGCACAGGGCATTTTTGTCATGTTTTGGCTATCCTGGGCCAACTTTTACAATATCAAGTGCCTTGGAAGGGGCAAAATCACAAACCATGGCAAAATTCCCCACATAGTCCCTAGAAAACATCTGGGCCACCAAGAAATGGAAACACCCCTAATTTCTTTTTTTGTAATGAACCCTGGTCCACAAATATGGCCCAAGGGTGGGAGGATAAATAGGTCTTTTTAAAAATATTTAAAACAGATTAAACAGCACAGGTACTCTGCCAAGGCAGAGAGATGGCCACTCTACCATTTCTCCACAACCAGGATCAGGAAACGCTTGTGTTTCTATTGTCTCTCAGCCAGCAAATCTGTTACTTTAGAGATGATGACTCAATCCTTCACTTTTGCAGGTCTTCACACAGCTATTAAAGGTTGTATGGGCCACATTCAAGTGCTGGGACTGATATCAAACAGAGGTTCTGCACCAGGAGTGTTTCCATACAGCTGCAAGAAGAACAGCCATAAAATCAAGTGCTCCCATAGTAATGGATCCACTGGGCAACTCCATGCCTGAATGCTGATTTCCAGCCCTTCCATCATAAATTTCTTGGGACAATGTCATATTCTTGATTCTGTGGTATTACCATAATGTCTGGAAAAGTGCATGCTTTCACTACTTAATATGCACCTTTTTTGTTTCTATGATCATCACTAACAATAAGCAAAGCGATATCCTACAATCCACCCACCCATGAGCACAAGAAAAACTTAGAAACAGTAAACAGGAACAGAATGTTTGAAGTTTTCAGTAGCTGATGTGTCATTTTAGTTTGTGCAAAGAAATGTCATCCCAGGGAGTCTCAATATACCTGCGGCATTAGCAGCAGAGGCCACCGTAATTAGGTAACGTTGACCCCAGGTACCAGGTATTTCAGGAGAGGAAATAATTGCACACTGGGAGCTCCACGCCTGGAGGACAACCTGAGGACCTGAGCTTGTCATTAACCCCTTGTAATTGCTTTGGACCCAGCGGGACTGTAAGAATAAAACCAGCTGCCAACACAAAGCGTGTGACTGCATGTGTAATATACACAAAGATACACACAGACACGCGAGAGCATGGTGACTTTCAGTAGCTATGCATCCTAGTATGAATGGTGAAATTCTCTCCCAACACTCCATTCAGTTTCTAATAGTGGGTATGAAAATTTTATCTGATTTTCTACTTTACTCTTTTGAAATATTGAAGGTTGATAAATTATTTAACCAAATGTAAAATGTTACAAATGTGCGTACGTTTCATAAGGAACTCTGCTCAGGCAGGCTGCATAATAGGGTTGTTTCTGCCGTGCAAATCAGCTGAAATCAAGCTTCCTTTCTTTTCTCCATCTGTCTTGAGCTCTGACTACTTATTCATAAGATATCCAAGTGCTCTATATTTCACTTTACCTCATTTGATCTCTCCAATAGGTTTTATAAACTTCTGTGATCTGCGATCTTCTCTCATTCAAGTGAAGAACTTTAAAAGAAGCCAAGGGGGCATATTCATCTTTGAATATTAACTGGTGGTCTGTGGGCTGCATAGGTGAACATAGACCTAGACCTATAACAGAGTCTCAGCAATCTTCAAATTTGCAAAGAGGCAGACTGAGCAAGAGACACAGCAAGAAATTTAAATCTCTCGTCCCTGCCTCCCAACATCTACTGATCATTCTAGGTGGTGAGGATGAAACCCTCTCCCATTCCACAGCAATCGCTACAAAGAAAACACCAATCCGGGAAGGCAAGGGTCAGCATTTTTATGATTCTATTAAAATGTATTGGATAAAATCAAGTGTTATAAAACTGAAAATTATTTTTGCTTGATGCGCCCAACTCTGACAATTTGATTATTAATTAATTCACTATTAAAATAGCAAGTCTTTGGGGCAGACGGGATTTTTAGGAAATGGCAATGAGGTTACCACTCTTGATCCTAGTGGCACACTTTGCTGTCGGCACCTTCAGAAGTGTCATTTTTCTCCTTTTAAAGTTACCTTCTCTGAACTTCAAATTCCTTGATAAACCCCAAAGGCAATCACAAAATGGTTGCCTAAGGGTGGCGAGACTTCAATATCTCTGAAAACCTTTGGGTTTGGGAACTCATCCTAAACATCAGAATTTCCTTTTACTACTTCTTCAGTTAATGTTTTTTTGCTTGTCCAGTCTCTCCTCTTTTGTTACCTCCTTCCAACCTCAGCAATATGTAGGGTGTTCACTCCAAGACTACTGGGAGTTGTAGTCTAAGCACATATAGAAGGCCTCATAACTCAAAGGGAGTCATGTACAGTAGAGTCTCACTTATCCAACATAAACAGGCCAGCAGAATGTTGGATAAGTGAATATGTTGGATAATAAGGAGGGATTAAGGAAAAGCCTATTAAACATCAAATTACATTATGATTTTACAAATTAAGCACCAAAACATGTTTTACAACAAATTTGACAGAAAAAGCAGTTCAATATATAGCAATGTAATGTAGTAATTATACTGTATTTACGAATTTAGCACCAAAACATCACAATGTATTGAAAAGATTGACTATAAAAACATTGACTACTAAAAGGCAGATTGTGTTGGATAATCCAGAACGTTGGATAAGCGAATGTTGGATAAGTGAGACTCTACTGTATTGCTTTATTTGTTGATGACATTGATTTCCTCTTCCACTTTAAAGCAAGGAGTCCACTTTTGATTACAGTAGTATCCTGAGAAAGGGATGCTTTAAACTTTCACTGCTGTTGCTGTTTTTCCAGTCTTCCTTGCCCATTCTTCCAAAAGCGTTACTAGTGAAAGAGAGAGAGAAGCATCTTCATCTTCATCAAGCTGAAAGGAGTTTCAGGACGAGGACTGTATATATAGTCAATGGATTAAATGCCCCCACAGTCCTGCCTAAAGTTTTCAAAACTTGGGAAATCTAATCAAAGGCCTTCTGCATTGCATGCATTTTACCCTTATGCAACCAGAAACTACCTTGGATTTTGATTGCCAGTGCTGTCAGAAGTCATCCATATCATGGATGTATGTAATAAAAATACAATAGAAATCATATTTGGGGTTCATTGGCAACCTGTTCACATTTCCAGTGTCAGCAACTCAGTGTCACTTGAAAATCCTGTTCGACAATAATGGTATTCCGATTCACCATGGAGTTTGTATAAGGTTACAGATGTCACTATTGATACTTTGATAACTGTCAGTTCTTTTGTGGCTTTCTCACCTTTTCTCTATCATAATTATGTCTGCAGCAGGAATACCTGAATAAAAGACTCAGTGGAGGCACATGAATGGCACTGCTTTGCAACATGAATTCAGGATAAAATCCAGCAATTTTGAAATCCTACAAAGGTTTGCTTTTGGTTAAAATAAATTTCTAGGCTGGATAGCAGGTCATCTTCCATTAGGAACTCTATTCTGCACACACTGTAGTAGCTTTCAAAGAGTAAGTGAATGTGACACAAGGGAGATGGCAAACATTGCCATTTTCCATTAAAGATACAGAAAGGTACCAGTACTTTCTATTTTTGACTCAGATACAGCATGACTGCTCCATCAGAGGTAAACTACATGCTGTACTAAATGTATAATGTACCACTCAAAGTTAGTTCCTTTTTAACTTGCAGGTAAGCACAGGAGGAGTAGTGGTTTATATTGGGCTCACCAGTTATAACATTTTGCTTCCCCTTTAACTGTCATGGCTGCATCCCATGGAAACCTAAGGTTGATAATTTGATCAAAGTCACTAGAGAAATTCTCTAAATACATCACAAAACTACAAATCACAGGATTCCATATTAAGCAGCCTTGATGGTTAACATGGAAACAAAGTGCTTTAAGGGTCTGCATATTTTTCTTCTCAGCTGCCAATGTTTCCCCCCCCCCCTCTTTTTTAACCCTCAGCCCATCCGCCTGTGCCTACCACATTCTTACTTGCAAATAAGTGAAAATAAGTTTAAGGCACTCATTATGAGTACACTGTAGCCTGTAATTTAACCACTTTAAAAGGTGCTTTTTTGAAACCACAAGCTCTTTTGAAAGCAGTTAACAATATAGCATACTATCACAAAGAAAATTTATTTTTTAAATCCAACCAGAGATGTCCAAATCTTTGTTTTTGCTTCTATGACATACCAGAAACTGCTTTTGATGAGGCTTTCAACACAGAGAGTTTCAGAACTTTATCTTTCAAGCATAACGACTTCAGGACACTTTTAATAAACTGAACTTTTTCAGCACCACATGTTTCACAATACTAACAACCGTCTTTCTCTCCTTTGAACACATACACAAAGCACTCCAAAATAAGGCCCACAGATTCAGACCCAGACTTTGATTTGGCTTCATAATAACGTGGAGTCAACATCTAGCGTCACCATGAGACGATCACGGTGGGTGCTATGCTTTCTGTGTTCATGACAGAGTTTTGCAGTTTGTGGGATGAAGAGAGAGGAAATGGTACTCACCAGTAAATTTGTGTCAAAAGCACTGCATAAATAAACAAGTTTAAAACTGATAAGATACAGGGATCACAAGCAGCTAAATAGTTTTAGACTAAAAATGGGCAACAGAGACGGCATTGTCTGTAGCTTTAAACAGTTTTTCCTCTGTGCATGAGGCAGGGCATTGTGGGCAAGCATACAGATGCTGAGTTGTTTGTTCAGCTCCACAGTCACACAAGATGGAGGACTCTTCTAGGTAATGCCATTTTGCCAGGTTGTTTTTGGATCTGCCCACTCCACTTCTGAGTCTGTTCAGAGACTTCCAAGTTGCCCATTCTTGGTTTGTCCCTGGAAGAAAGGCCTCATGGGGGGCATCCAGTTGGAATTGTCTTATTTTGCTGCCCACAGGAATATTCTTGCTGTTGCCGGAGGAACATTTAGAGGAGTGGGGGTTCTCATGAAACTTTTCCTTGATTTAGGTCTACTGGGAGGAGGCTGGTAGCCATTCAGTGGGTGGCTTTCACAATGTTCAATCTTATTTCAACCTCTGAAGATGCCAGCCACAGATGCAGGTGAAACGTTATGAAAGAATGCTGCTGGAACATGGCCATACAGCCCAAAAACTCGCAGCAACTATACAACAAATTTATTATGAAAGACTAGCTATTGGCAGTCCCTTTTTTCCAATAACAAAAGTATAATTAAGTTACTTTACCATTGTAACTGTATTGGGTGTGTTGGATTAGTTTATGGAGTTAATGGTATGAGATGAAGTGGCAGAGGATAGGTGCTGTTCTCATCTCAATGTAATAGAACAACATTCCTTCCTAGGGCAAACCAAGTAATTTTCCTCAGTGTTTCCTCAGGTGTTCAGACAGTTTGTCAGTAGATGGGAAGCAAAGAGAATCTACTTAGATTCTGAGACAATGGTATCAACTTGCTTTATGGAAGAGCTAGACTTGTATCCTTGACAACTGGCAATATCCCTCCCAGGTCTTTGTTTCTATCAGAGCTTGCTGTGAAAAGACATAGCACCCGCCTCTGATCTAATTGTTAGTAATCAGGATTTCAGATCACTTCTGCCTGAGCAAAATGTTTACAAGGAAACAGAAAGAAGCCCTTCATATGGTATTAAAAGTTTTATATAGCTTTACCCTCTGCCCACAGATGGCATTCAATTTGTACCCTGAAGCCTCATGATTAATAGGCCTTGTCACGTCAGCCTCCCTGCCATCTCAATGAAACATGGGCTTTTGTCACTAGGGTTTCTCCAGAGGACAATTTGGGACATTAATGCTTTGGAGCAAGGTAACTCCAGTGGTGATTATAGGGTAATGTTTTCATGTGTGTTTGTTGTCCCAGCCAGCATCACAGATCTTCCAGCGGGAGGAGGGGGAGAAGAGACAACCCAACCTGTTCTCTCATATTACAACAGAAACAGCTATACAATCATCTGTAGTCATAACAATATGTTTGGAGACAAAGCCAAGAAAGTATAGAGCAGGCGTGGGGAATGCAGGGCAAATTGGTGCTGGAAAGCATCTCCCATCATTCCTTCCCCATTTTGTGGTAACTGAGAGTGTTATATTCCTGAAACATATTGGGGAAAGGGCCATACATTTCCCAGCCTTGGTATGTGCACGTGCTTTTAAAATGTCCTGGTTTCTCTCTCCTCACCTTACTTCACTGTAAATTGAGTCCAAAGAGCAAAACTAGCTTCTATTCAATTAACTCATATGAGTGCAAGGAGAAAGGAGAAGGGGAAAAATACCTTCCTCTATAAATTCAGGCAAAAGTTAACTGCTGCAACCTTTCTTAATACCTTTGCAGTCTTGACCACATTCTGATGTTGCTTGGATACATAAGCCTTAGATTTCATCTGCAAAATGTTGGAGGGTTTGCATCCACCAGCTTTCTCAATGTTCTAGCCCTCACTTTAGACTTTGCACTATTCCCATTGTTGTTGTTGTTGTGTGCCTTCGAGTGATTTCTAACTTATGATGCACTAATATCATGTGGTTTTCTTGGCAAAATTTGGTCAGAGAGGGGTTTACCATTGTCTCCTCTGAGACTGAGAGAGTGTGACTTGCCCAAGTTCACCTAGTGGGTTTCCATGACCAAGCAGGGATTCACCCCTAATCTCCAGAATGCAATGGGATCCTGTAGTACCTTACACACTAATTGGGAGAAAGAAGTTGGTAGCATATGTTTGTAGGGCAGGTCTACACTGGACAGTAAATCCACAGATGCCTGTGATTGCCAGGAGTTTGCATGGAGCACTGTGTTTGGCTGGGAGCAGCAATGATGTCAACGGGGGCAAGATTCATCTCCTTTTCCCAGTGCTGATGAGCGCAGGCAAATGGTGATGATGGTGGTGTCCCATCTGGATAGCGGACTGGATCAAATTGAACCTAATACATCTGTCTATGCTGTCCCAAAGTCATGGGATACTCTAGAACTGTGATTCACAACCTGTGGGTCCCCAGATGTTTTGGCCTCCAACTCCTAGAAATCCTAACAGCTGGTAAACTGGTGGGGATTGCTGAAAGTTGTAGGCCAAAACACGTGGGGACCCACAAGTTTAGAACCACTGCTCTAAAGCAGACCTGCACAAATTGTGGCATTCCAGGTGTTTTGGAATTTTGGGCCATTGGAAAAGATGGCTACAGCTTCTGGGAGTTGGACGCCCAAACACCTGGAGGGCCGCAGGTTGTGCAGGCCCGCTCTAGAGTTTCCAGAAAACTCCAGACATCCCCCAATTTCCCTGAAATGGGGAAAAGCTAGTTTAACCCAGTATAACCTGTGATTGTTGCCTAAAGCATTGGAATATTGTGAGGACAGCCAAAAAACAATTCAGGGTGAGTCCAAGTTTTCATGCCTATGGAGACTTGCCCTAAGCCTACTCTCTCTGATGGTCTTCAGAGTTGTAGTCCAATGCTCAAACCATTGCACCACACTGCTTCCTCCCCAATTTCCATCTTCTCCATAGTGTCTTTGGACCTACTTCTTCTTGCTTTGCTGCCCATAAGTACAACCTACCACCCACATCCTGAGGGATCCCTTTGCCTTCTTGTGCCGGAGCATAGCTTGACCACCACTAACTTTTTCCTGGATGAAAATCTAGCTTAGCTTAGCTGGGAAGGCAAAGCAGAATAGGTTTGTTACCACTATGGGATTCTTGCCCACAAAAAAGCTCCAGGCAAAAGGAGCAGATAGGGATCAGAAGGCAAGAACACAGCTCGGCACAACCCGCAGGATGAACCACTTGTTGACAGCCAAACGGATCAAGAGTTCTCCGCTGTGCCAGTCTTTGCCTGACCTTATCCCGGATGCTTCCCCCTGCCCTCCCTTTTGACTTTCTTCCTCAAAAAGCTTAATAGATTTTCTTTCGCTTTAGGCAGCACAAACCTCTACTGGTTTGAAGTAATGTAGAAATATTAGAAGAAATTGGAGCCGGGAATTCTTCCCTTCCTCCCCATTCTCCTTGCAGGGTGACTGGAGAAAAATGGCTGACCTAAATCTGCCAGACACCTTCTGAAGAGAAGGATGAAAAAGGTGCAAGGCAAAACAGTATCTACAAGCCACCGGCTCTGGTGAATAATTGTTATTAGAATGCAAGAGCCACTAAATTAATCTGAAGAGGAAACAAAATCTGAAGAAGTGTTAAATGATTACAGTTTTACACTCATATTTCTCTCTCACTCTGTCGCTCTCTTTCTCTCGTGGTCTAGTTAGATATTCTATCCCATAAATAAATATTTTCAGATGTAAGTGGGCACCTCATGAATAGATGTTAATTTGTTTTAATTTCATTTTAATTTGATGGGGATGAGTATGGGCGACATGTAGCAAAATATCATTCTGGAGCGCCCCCTGCAGGATCTTTTCCTTCATTGCAGTCTGTCAAAAAACTGTAAAAAGAAAACATACCAGCCTTCAGACCAAATGCAAACCGTTTTTTGATTAATTTGCCCCATCGAATGTTCATCCTTTCCTTATTTTAGACAGAAAAAGCACTAAAGAAAATTGGCATAACACTGCAGCTTGGAATTTATCCTCATATTTTCTTCGGAATATTCTGGCTTTAGTTGGAAGAAATGAAGATTGTAAAAATCAGTAGCTAGAGGACTGAAGTTAAGTACGACACATGGCCAGTATCATCTAATCCCTCAAGAAGCAAATAAGAGGCATTTGTTATGGTTTGTTGACAGATGGGTAAAATAAAGATTGATAGACTATGGTTGTGGGCCTCCATCTGTAATCACCTTCTCAAAGAGTTTCTACAAAAAATTAGTTGCCATCTGTAGGCCAATCCACTGTTCATTTATTTGTTTATTAAAATATTTGAATCCTACTCAGGTATTTTGAAGCCCCCAGTGGCACAGCGGGTTAAAATGCTGAACTGCTGAACTTCCTGACTGGTTGGCGGTTTAAATTCGGGGAGCAGGGTGAGCTCCTGCTGTTAGCCCCAGCTTCTGCCAACTGGAAACATGCAAATGTGAGTAGATCAATAGGTACTGCTCCACCAGGAAGGTAACAGTGCTCCATGTAGTCATGCTGGCCACATGAACTTAGAGGCATCTACGGACAACACCGGCTCTTCGGCTTAGAAATGGAGATGAGTATGAACCCCCAGAGTTGGACATGACTAGACTTAATGTCAGGGGAAAATCTTTACCTTTTCCTCAGATATTTAAACATTCTAGGGCAGTGGTTCTCATCTTGGGGTCCCCAGATGTTTTGGCATTCAATTCCCAGAAATCCTAACAACTGGTAAACTGGCTGGGATTTCTGGGAGTTGTAGGCCAAAAACATCTAAGGACCCTAGGTTGAGAACCATTGTCTTAGGGCATCACACAATCAAATTAATTTAATCAATGGAAAACTTTAAAATACTAGTTTAAATTGATGGAAGATATAAAATATTAAAACAAGACAATCTGAAGTTGGTCTGAACAGTTTAAAACAACTTAAAGCCATGAACACGTCCAGATTTGCTTTAAATCCATTAGATGTAAAAGGCCTTAATAAAAAACTAGGTTTTCACTTGGGGCCAGAATGACATCAGTATTAGCAGAAACCCAGCCTCTAAGGGAAGAGTGTTCCCTGTCTTCTTCAGCATCCTTCCATTATGCATTTCCTGCATTTGGTGGGTCACCAATCTTAATCCTTCAGTCATCAAACTGTTTGGGGCTCTGAATGTCATCACTAGCACCACAACATCAGATGGAGAAAAGCACATTGATAGATTAGCGGCGCCCACCCAGGGAGCATGGGGACTTGTTGCCCCGCACCACCATGGCTTCCCCCTGCCTCATCACACGGGGGAAGCCTGTTTAAGGTGGCTCGACCCATCTTTCCTTATGAAAAGACAGGGAGCCTCTGTTGTCCACTGGCAGTGGTGGCAGGTTTTTTCCCAGTTGGGCCATGGAGCCACCCTGGAAATACTTTTCTGGAGCGTGATGGGAGCCATAAGGCTGAACTGAAAAACGTTGCCACTGCCAAAATCAAGCCCGTGTGAAGAGATCCTAGGTGTTTTAGGACTGTGCAATCTATGGGGAGGGAGGATAGTCTAACATGAAATAAGGACCAGGCCTGAAGTAATTAGTATATCCATATCACCTTTTTCCTTTTTTCACAGCAAAATATGAATCAAATATTTTCACCATTAGATGAAGCACTGTGACTAGGTTGAAAACACAATACTCAGTCTAGAATGTTACATGTTACATGTTTAGCCTGCAGAAGAGAAGACTGAGAGGAGACATGATAGCCATGTGTGAATACCTGAGGGGAAGTCATAGGAAGGAGGAAGCAAGCTTGTTTTCTGCTGCCCTGAAGACTAGGACGCGGAACAATGGCTTCAAACTACAGGAAAGGAGATTCAACCTGAACATTAGGAAGAACTTCCTCACTGTGAGAGCTGTTCAGCAGTGGAACTCTCTGCCTCGGACTATGGTAGAGGCTACTTCTTTGGAGGCTTTTAAGCAGAGGCTGGATGGCCATCTGTTGGGGGTGCTTTGAATGTGACTTTCTTGCTTCTTGGCAGGGGGTTGGACTGGATGGCCCGTGAGGTCTCTTCCAACTCTATGATTCTATTCTATGATTATAGAAAAGACCTGTTTTGGGGAAAACTTGGAATATGGTTCCATATTAGAAGAGAATACAACAGGCCTAGTAGATGGGTGGAATTAATGGGAAGAGATGACTCTTCAGGAAGTCATGAGATATCCATAGGTAGAAAAAGTTGACTTTGCAGAATTATAGCAGTTTGATACCACATTAACTGCCTTGGCTCAATGCTATGGAATTATGGAATGTGTACTTTTGTGAGATATTTACCTTTCTCTGTCAGAGACCTCTGATGCCATAACAACCTCAAATCCCAGGAATTTGTGGGATGAAACCATGAAGGACATAATTGAAACCGAATGGCGCTGTTTTATCTTTTATCTGCAGAATTGAGCCCGCCGATTCAGTAGGTGAGACTCGCCATTTTTGGAAGCTGCTACGTTGTGTGATTTACATTGCTCTTGGGTCTTACAACCCTCCGAAGTGTTTGGGTGCCTTTCAGTGTCGGAGAGGATATATTAATTATTGTTAGAGTGGGGTCAAACTGCTATAATTCTGCAGTGTGAATGGCCTCTTTGTTGAGTAATAATTGTTAAGATTCCCCAGTCTTCATAGCTATTGCTGATTGGGGGGTGCTTATGGCTATAGAGGTCATAGTCATCCTATAGAAGTCCAGAAGCGAGTCGATACTGTGGTTACTGAAAGCAACTGTTCCAACTTTTACAGCAAAGCCAGACTTTTAGGTTACATAGAGATTTTTTCCAGGCCAAGAAAAAATAGCAGCCACTGCACGGCTAACACAGTTTTAGAACAAAACCAAAAAGACACAGAAAGAGGTTAGCCTTAAATTCAAGGATGTGCAAAATGCTTCTGATTATTATTCCATCTTACTGAAATCCCTTTGATTTCCCAGAAATATTTCAGACTTGTTATCTGAAGAAGAACCTCAAATTTCACACATTTAGGTGAATTCATGCAAGACTCCTCTGGAGAAATGTCATTTTCTTTTTTTATTTTCATCAGAAAAACCTGATGAAGGACATATAACATTTGCTTCTATTTAAAAATTTGTCCTCTAAGGAGCCATTTTATCTCTGTAACTTAGCTTTTTCTTAAAAGTTATAGGTTGAAAATGCTGAATGTTCAGATTCCTAGAAGGCAAGCCTGGCATTTTTAATGGTGACGGCAGATTTTTTAAAAATGACAGTTTATATAGCTCCTTGTAACAGTCTTTCCATCTCAATCTCTCATACGCAGATATCTACAAACACACACGTCTTCTTCATTCAGACTTGTTATATATTAGCAGTGCCTCCCAGGATCAAGAATTCAAAAGTGGGTTTTTTTAGTCCTTCTGGCTCTGCAATCATTACTGCAATATTATTAATCTAACCAGAATATAATTCAGTAAAACTTCCCAGATCTAATAGAATACACTATACAGTCACTGTGTCCACAGGACCAGTACCTGAAGCTTCATTTATCCATGCCTAACAAAATATGTCATTTCCGGGCACTTTCAAAGTCCTCCTTACAATTCTACCAGAAATTATCCATGGAGTTGCACTTGAGAGCCTAGCAATGCATAAAGAGGTGTTCTCTCAAGGCATTTCAAGGCATTATGAGGTATGCTTCTTCCAGAAGTCATTCATTAAATAGGGTTCACTATTACCCACAGTTCTATATATTCACACACATTCCTGGAATGTATCTCCTGCAGATATGGAGTTCATGCTGCACGTCACATCCTAGGTAATTATTTTTTCATATTCTACATGTGTAAATTGATGCCACAATGTTTACTTTGTAGTCCTTCAATAGTGTCATTGCACTATCATAAAAACCCATTGCAGCAATAGTTTAACTTTTTCCGAATTAGTGCAAGGGTAGTATACAATACAGTGTTGTTGCTGGAGTGCCTGCTCAAGAAGTTACACAATCTCCTGCACAACTGCTTGCACTATAGGTTGTGCAACCACTTGCACAATTGTGTTTCACAATTGTGTTTCACAATAGCTTATGCACAGGTTCAATCTAGCACAACTGAAGTTGCAGGGATTTTCACTTTAATCAGGTAATATAATGGATTGTTGATGGGTTTATGCTAATTAATGGGCCTACTCTTTGTTGTTGTTTATTCGTTCAGTTGCCCACACTCCCTGTTGGCCTTGGCCACCCCCAGCTCCTTCAAGGTCAAGCCAGTCACTTCAAGGATACCGTCCATCCATCTTGTCCTTGGCCGGCCTCTCTTCCCTTTTCCTTCCATTTTCCCCACCATCATTCTCTTCTCCAAGCTTTCCTGTCTGCTCATTATGTGGCCAAAGTACTTCATCTTTGCCTCTGATATCCAGTGAACAGCGGGGCATTATTTCCTGGAGTATGGACTGGCTGGCTCTTCTTGCGCTCCAAGGCACTCTCAGGATTTTCTTCCAGCACCAGAGTTCAAAAGCATCTATCTTCCTTCGCTCAGCCTTCCTTATGGTCCAGCTCTTACATCCATATGTTACTACAGGGAACACTATTGCTTTAACTATGTAGACCTTCATTGCCAGTGTGATGTCTCTACTCTTCACTATTTTATCAAGATTGGTCCTGGCTCCCCTCTCAAGAAGTAAACATCTTCTGATTTCCTGGCTACAGTCTGCATCAGCAGTAATCTTTGTGCCTTACCAGTCTATCCCATCCCCTCCCATGAGGTTCTCTAGTGGGACAGACAGAAGCAGGGACAATGCAAGGATTATGAATATGAAGCATCTCTCATATTTTCCAACATGCTAAGGGAGAAGATGTGTAAATGATGGGTTATATTTCCATTTGATGAAATACCAGCTGGGCAAGTGGCTGATGGCGCAAAGGCAGTGCCCCTCCCAATCCAGCAATGGCTACACCATTTTAGTTTACTACTCTCACACAATGGATTGGATCCAAATATAATCATACCTAGAGTAAACTAATAAAATCAAAAGCATTTATGTTAGTCATGACTAACATTTCTAAGTACAACTAAATCCACTATGACTGAAATCTTTCAAATCGCATCAAATATCCTACTAGGCCTAAACCCTAAACCAATCATACTACTTAAGCCTCTTAATGGGGAGGAATTTATGAACTTTCAAAATTGTTTTGTGGTTTTACAAAAAAAATTGATTTTAGTTGCTGAGACACAAATGAAAGTGCAAGAAAAATCTAGGCACATCTCTGATATGCTGTGAGTTAAGATTCTTACCATTTGTTTTGGAATCACATATAGCTTAACAACAGTAAGCGGAGTTATCAGTAATCTTGCTGTGCCATCTTGGTCAGACTTCTTTTTTATAGAGCACATTTTTGCAGGCTCGAATTTTACTTCTTCCAAACATAACACGATCTTTTGACCTACCAGTTAGCATGTGGTATTAAACAGATGCTGCGTTTCAATTGTGGATAATGTAATCCCAGTATATTGCTTGGGGAGAAGTCTGGTCTCTTGGGATGAAAGAAGCCCCCATAAATGTACTGCAAGCTGTTATCTAGTTTTCTAAAATGATTCACTTCAGGGATAAGATCTTTTATGCCAACTTTTAGCTCAGGGGAAACTTTTATGGCCAGGATATAAACTTCTGAATAGAGGGAGTTTATAATGGAAAACCGCAGTGTATCTATGGAATCAGTTGGAGCAATACTGTTATACAATTTACAGCCACCTTTGCTTTGGATTCCTAGAATAATGATCTCTCGCAACGGCTAATATTAAAGGCTTGTTTCTAAGATGGTATGAGGAACAAGAGGGCTCACGGAATTACATGTATGTAAGTACCCTATGGGTTCATTTTCAAAAAGGAGTGTAAGTGCAATCTGATTTGGAAACATTTATTGAAAGATTTGGAAATTAACACAACTATAATGGGAGCCTCCAGTAGTACAGCGGGTTAAACCACTGAGCTGCTAAACTTCCTGACTGAAAGGTTGGCAGTTTGAATCCAGGGAGCGGGATAAGCTCCTTCTGTTGGCCCCAGCTTCTGCTAACCTAGCAGTTAGAAAACATGAAAATGTGAGTAGATCAATAGGTATTGCTCCGGCAGGAAGGCAACGACACTGCATGTAGTCCTGCCAACCACATGACTTTAGAGGTGTCTACGGACAATGCTGACTCTTCGGCTTAGGAGTGGAGATGAGCACCAACCCCCCCATAGTCAGACACAACTAGATTTAATGTCAGAAGAAAACTTTTACCATTACTATAATGGGAAAAGACACCTAAAATATCCTGAAGGCACCACATCCCATCTATCTTGGAAGCTAAACAGGGTCAGACCTGGTCAGTTCTTGGAAGGAAGACCTCTAGGAAATACCAGATATCATAGACTACATTCAGAGGAAGGCAATGGCTAACCTCCTGCTTAAAAATACTAATTCATGGGGGTCACTCTAAATTAACAGACATATATGCAAGCTCATATAGTGAGAAATCTATGCTGGTATCAGACATATTTATCTATAGTAGTCAGTCACATCTATTTTATAAATGTCTTCTTAAAATACTGCTATCCCACCCTATAATTGAAGATCGAAGGTCAGGATACAAATAACACAGTATAAGCAGATTGTATCTATTTAAAACAATAAAAATATTTTAAATAGACTACAAACATATTAAATACATTGACATGTTAAAACAGGTTTAAAACGTTGAAACAGTCAGCTCCAAATATACTACTAGATGCATATATATTTAAGCATGGATTCTGTCCCAGTGCAACATCATATAGTTGCTGCTGCCTCTATGTATCTAAATCCATGATTACAAAACTTGGGTTTCCAGATGTTGTCAACTCAAATTCACAATGCTCCAAACAGAATTACTAACGGGAGTAGACGTCCTACATCTGGGAATCAACCGCAAAAATCATGGACCTAGATGGACCACACTCACCAGAACATTAGTAAATATTTAATCGATGTCAGCTAGAATCCTGTTCAGCAGTTACAAATATGTAGCCCACATTTCTGTATTTGTACCTGTTACATATTCATAATCATTGTGTTGCCTTTGCTTCTATTGTCACACCAGAGAACCTTTTTTTTCCATGTCAGGAGCGACTTGAAAAACTACAAGCCACTTCTGGTGTGAGAGAATTGGCCATCTGCAAGAACATTGCCCAGGGGATGCCCAGATGTTTGATGTTTTATCATCCTTATGGGAGGCTTCTCTCATGTCCCTGCATGGAACTGAAGCTAACAGAGGGAGCTCATCCACGCTCTCCCCAGAATGGATTTGAACTGGCAACCTTCAGTCAGCAACCCAACCTTCAAGTCATCAGTACTGCCGGCACAAGGGTTTAACCCACTGCGCCACCAGGGGCTCCTTACCAGAGAACCTGATGGGAGGGGACAAGATTATCAGTCAGCTGCTTCCAGACTGAAAGGGGAAAGGACTCCCATCAAGTACAGGCAGTCCCCGAGTTACAAACATCTGACTTACAAATGACTTATAATTAAGAATGGGGTTGAGAAATCTTAAGAACAAACCTACAGAATCAATCTTGTTCATAACTTGGGGACTGCCTGTACAGCAACTGTTTACTGGTAATGAGGATTGGGAAAGATTGGGACAGGATTCATTGCAGAAGACATATAGAAATCCCCAACTGAAATCCTCATCGAAAAATTGTGAGTTTGATTGATAAGAAAAGTATAGACAGGAAGGAACTTCTCTCCTCCAGGGTTGTCTGGTTCAGTCTCACCTGTCAACCAAATGAGCTTGCTTAATGTGTTTAATTTCTTCCCTCTGGTGTCATCATCTGTCAGTTTCTTATATTGACACAAGTACTTTTGTATTATTAATGAAGTGGCTAATGCAAACACCCACATTTGTTACGGATACAGGAACAGCTTTTCCACAGTCATGTGTGCATCCTTTGTGTTTGGCAGCCTGAAATGTCAACTGTAAGTAATGTACACACAGAAGAAGTCACAAAAATAACAGTGGCAGAAGACGAGAAGTGCAGCACAGCAGATAAGAATGAGAGTTGATATTCTCAATACAAATTTCAGTTCACAAGTGAATTTTTAGCAAGCCACCATTTTTGGTCTCTGCCCTCAGACATATCTGCAAAACAGGAAAAGTAATAACTTCACAAGATCTATTTACAAGATTGTTATAGGGCTTATCAAGGCAGATGGTGTACATGATGAAATCTGAATGCTGAGAAAAGTCCTCAACCAGGTTTCCTCTCCAGATATTTTGGAATTCAGTTCCCATGATCTCGCACCATTAATGATCTTCACTAAAATCTCTTGTTTAGTCCCAACTAGAGTAGGCCCAGACTACAATCAGGAAATCAAAAGATGTTTACTTCTTGGGGGGAGAGCAATGGCCAATCTCAATAAAATAGTGAAGAGTAGAGACATCACATTGGCAACAAAGGTCCTCATAGTTAAAGCAATGGTATTCCCCGGAGTAACCTATGGATGCGAGAGCTGGACCATAAGGAAGGCTGAGCAAAGGAAAATAGATGCTTTTGAATTGTGGTGTTGGAGGAAAATCCTAAAAGTGCCTTGGACCACAAGAAGATCCAACCAGTCCATCCTCCATGAAATAATGCCAAGCTGCTCACTGGAGGGAAGGATATTATAGGCAAAGATGAAGTACTTTGGTCGCATAATGAGAAGACAGGAAAGCTTGGAGAAGCTAATGGTGGTGGGTAAAATGGAAAGGAAAAGGAAGGGGGGCCAACCAAGGGCAAGATGGATGGATGGTATTCTTGAGGTGACTGGCTTGACCTTGAAGGAGCTGGGGGTGGCCATGACCAACAGGGAGCTCTGGCGTGGGCTGGTCCAGGAGGTCATGAAGAGTTGGAAGTGACTGAACAAATAAACAACAACAAAGAGTAAGCCCATTAATTAGAATAGACTCATAAATAATCCGTTATATCACTTTATTTGAACCAAAGGCATGGAAATGCTAATTTCAACCTTTAAAAAGAGCCAGAACTTTTTTAGACAATCACTGGGGGAGATTTAAAAGCAGGACTTTCAATTATGTTTGTTATTTTGCTTATTTCAGTGTGTGGTTTTAAAAAAAAGGACAGGTACCTTCTGTGTTAAAGCAAACCGATCTCACCACTTAATACAAGAACTATAAAATGCCTTAAAATCATCCAAAGTTCCCCTGTAAGCCAATCAAAGCTCCAGAAACACTTGAAGTATTGAAGCTTAATGCTATTTATCAGGGAAGAATGCCTTTCCACATTATTTGGTGTTCATAACGATGTTTGTAAAACCTCCCTAGAAATATTGTGTTCTTTCAATATCTAAAGATGAAACTGCCAATTCATCGTAAACATATTTCCACGATCATTGCAGCTAATTATTATTATTTTGCCTTAGTAGTTTGTGTTTTATTTGCCTGTGGGGTCATAAAATTCATTGATTCCCTCTTGAACACTGTAATATTGTGGGTTGTTCCTTTGCACTGGAACACAAAATTGCAGCACAGATTGTGTTCAGATGATGCTGTTTGAGCCTAACTGCTATTTAACCAACTGATTGCACTCAGCAATGATTTGGGGTCATGAAGGAATGGGGCCTACTGTAAAGCAATTCTGAAATAGCTGTGGCTGTCCTAGAGAGTTTTATTGTAGGGGAAATGCACTTCCCGTCTTCCTGCTGTTTAAAGAATGTATTTGATGAGCTACTTTGGAAACTGATTTGCTTCCAGCTAATGTAAAGGTCTTGGTTCTCAGCTTTAAAATCCTAAACAGTCCTGGGCTGTGTCAGGCAATAAACCAGTAGCAAAAATATGAGTTTCAATAACAAAATCCATGTAAGGGCGTCATCAAAACTGGAAAAGTTCATTTTTGGACTACAACCCCAAATAACCCAATTGGTCATGGCCAGCGGCCACACTGGGTAGGATAATCTGGGGTAATGCCAGAGACATCTGAGCAGTAGCTGCAAAGTGGGCCTCTAAACAGTTCCTCGGTTGGGCCTGCCTGGCATTCTCAAACCAGTTGCTCAAATTCTTCCAGATAATTATCTAGTGGAGGTGCTAAACGATTAATTTGGGTTAGTTGCTTCTATTTTTTGTTTTGTTGCACTCATAATTACTGCCAGACTCCTGTATGTCTATTATGTAGTGGAGTCCTGCCAAACCTCTCCAAATACAACTTACTGGTAAGCTCAGCTGCTTCTGGGATCAACAGGGAACCTGTTCCCTTGTCAATTGGTGTATAGTGTGAAAAAGAACCTCTGTTGCAAATCCCCCATATATTGGGGATCTCTTGTGCAAGGGGGTGGGGATGGCAGTATCAGCCAGCCACTTCTTGATTGACAAGGGAATGGATTTCCATCAATCCCTACAGCTGTTAAACAGTAAGGGTGATTTGGGAGACTTTCACAGACCCTATGTACAGTGGAACTTCAACTTAAGAGCATCCCAACTCATGCGTGTTTTGAGTTAAGAGCCATTGCTCAGCCCAGGTTTCACTTTGACATACGAGCAACATTTTGAGTTAAGAGCTAGAGTCAGAGGGAGCGCTATCGTGGTAGTACGGGGCTTTAAGGCTTCAAGGAGCAGCCTCAGTGCCTTGTGCCTCTGTGTCTCATGCTCTTGGCCACTTTGAGGAACTTTGGGTTAGTTTGTGTGGTTTTTATTCCTGGTATGTTTGGCTTCATGGGAGGGAGGGAGGGAGGAATGAGTACAGCCTCCCACAAAGATGGTAAAAAGATCAAAACATCCGGGCATCCCCTGGGCAATGTCCTTGCAATCAGTCAATTCTCTCACCCCAGAAGTGACTTGCAGTTTCTCAAGTCACTCCTGGCATAAAAAAAGATGTATACAAAATAGTCACAAATATGTAATTCTAGGTTGTGCATTTGGAAGTGCCCAAGAAGATTTCAGTTGATGTCTTTACATGCTGTGTTGGTCATTATAAGTCATGCTTTAAAATACAAGCACTCTCCTCCATCAAAAGAAAACCCTCAGTAACTCAAAAAAATAGACACAATCCAAACACACTTGAGCCCTTTTTAGGCTCGGTTCCATCTTACCATTTGTGTAATACATACTTCCTCTGCTTGGTAAACCAAATGTGTTCATCTGCAATACCCATCACCCCAATCAGATGTTTCTACCTGGTGATTTTCTGGCAGATGTTGCTACTAAGCAGAAATTCACAACCTAAGAAGTTGTGGGGGATTGGAGGGAAAGTGTATAAGCTGTGCTACAGGGGATTCGATCTTGTTTGGGTTCTGTGCAAAATGACTATTGTGCTGCTCACCATATGGAATAAATTGTCCATTGAGATTCAGTGGACTCCTAGTTAGCATGGTGTAGCAGTTTGAGCATTGGAGTATGATTCTAAAGACCAGGGTTTGAATCCCTAATCAGCCATGGAAACCCACTGGGTGACCTTGGATAAGTCAGACACTCTCAACCCAGAAGCAAAGGTCAACCCCTTCAGATCAAATCTTGCCATGATTTCATTGGTTCATGTTAGAATTAAAGAGCCATCTTAAGTTAGAAATTACTTGAAGATACAGAACAACAGCAACGATCTAAAGCATTTCCACTTGGAGATCTTATTTGTTTGTCTGACTGTTTTCCTGATTTCTTTTCCTTGGTTGATAATAGTGTTAATTACTCCTGGCTTTCATGGAATCGTCCCTAATGGATTTTATTGCTTTACAGTTATTACTTTTAGCTTTTGATTTTAATATAAACCCCTTTTCTTAAATGTTTGTTTAACTGAGAAGCACTATAGAATTGTTATTAAAAAATTATGGGAGAATAAAAGTGTAGTTGTTAAAACAGTGTTAGTCCTCTTCCATATTGGCAATGAAGTTCAAAGCACATCCTCCTTATCCAAAACTGTGCCTCCAGACAGACCTGCCTCCTTACTTGACCCTCTAGGTCAGGGTTTCTCAAACTGTGCTCCTTCAGATGTTTTGGACTTCAGCTCCCACAATTCATAACAGCTGGTAAACTGGCTAGGATTTCTGGGAACTGAAATCCAAAACACCTGGAGAGCACAGTTTGAAAAACACTGTTCCAGGTGTATGATGCAAATCCACTCTTCATCACTACCATTCCAATTTCATCATTGGTTCAGAGACTGCACAAAGCAGACCACAAGCCTATTGAGAATTAAGTGTATGCTTGACATTGCCACTGAAATAAATGGGACTGACAAGTTGTTAATTTAGATCATATTGTGAATGCCAGAGGAAGAAGCTGCTCATAGCTAACAAGGAGAAATGTAAGAAAATGCCTGTGGGAAATGACCACAGATTATCCAGCATTCTGTTCATGCATAACCAACAAAATGCCTGTGGGAAGTCCTCAAGCAGGATATGAAGCCAACAGTACGATTCTGACTCTCCTCCCCAGCATCAGCTATAAAGTAACTAACGGTGCAAGAGATATGTACAATGAGCCCTCCATATTTGTTGGGGTGGGGGCACAAGACCCCATGAAAGTGGGAAAAGACAACCCAATATTTTTCTAGGGATCTGTAGGCCAGGGGTCCCCAAACTAAGGCCCGGGGGCCGGATGCGGCCCATTGAAGCCATTTATCCGGCCCCCACGGCACAAGAGCAGAAGGGGGTTGGGCGAAATGACCCAAGGGGTCTCTTCTTCTCTTACAACCATTATTATAATTATAATTATAATTATTATTATTATTATTATTATTATTAACATTGAGGCTGGGTGGCCATCTGTCAGGGATGCTTTGCTTGTGCTTATGGTGCACAGAGGCAGAAGGGGGTTGGACTCAATGGCCCAAAGGGTCTCTTCCAACCCTCTTATTTCTTGTTGTTGTTGTTGTTATTATTATTATTTATTGCCCGGTGGCCAACTATAGTCCGGCCCTCCAATGGTCCGAAGGATCATGAACTGCCCCCCTGTTTAAAAAGTTTGGGGACCCCTGCTGTAGGCCCTCCATTGCGACTCTGATGATCTTTTTTTCTGGAAGCTGGCTACAAGGTCATGCTGAAGGACCTAGAAATTCCCTAAGGCACCATGTTAACCAAAACTATGAATAATCAAATTTACAAAAGTTGAGCCCATAAATCCAGAGAGTAGATTATAGTATCAAAGTTGGTAGCCAGCATGAATATTACCTGTTTGTAGCCTTGTCATCTATTAATTTGTCTTACCTCATTTCATATACAGTACAGTCTCACTTATCCAAGCCTCACTTATCCAAGCCTCTGGATTATCCAAGCCATTTTTGTAGTCAATGTTTTCAATATATCGTGATATTTTGGTGCTAAATTCATAAATACAGTAATTACAACATAACATTACTGTGTATTGAACTACTTTTTCTGTCAAATTTGTTGTATAACATGTTTTGGTGCTTAAATTGTAAAATCATAACCTATTTTGATGTTTAATAGTCTTTTCCTTAATCCCTCCTTTTTATCCAAGATATTCGCTTATCCAAGCTTCTGCCGGCCCGTTTAGCTTGGATAAGTGAGACACTACTGTATGTCCAAAACTGCTGGCATTCACTACATCTTCTGGAACCAAATGTCATTGTTCAATTAATTGTTGTTGATTCTCCCAGCATACAGAATTGTTGTTGTTGTTATTGTTGTTGTTGTTGAGATTTAGATCTTGGTTTACTCTCAAGCCATCCAGCCAAAACTGAACCTTTGTAATAGGATAGCCTATAAATATACCTCAGTAACTTGCACTCAAGCAAGCTGAGGATAATTTTATCCTGCATCTGGTTTCTTTTTCTTTTCTTTTCTTACATATTCCTAATATTACTTGTAAATGAAGTGTTAGGTAGATGTCTCACAGCATGTAAAATATGAAGTGCAAGAAGAAGAAGAAAATATTGTTCTGGGCTAATAATGAATAACTTGTTTAAAAAACAGTCACTTTGAGAGAATTTTTGCATACATAGTCCAGTTCATCCTGCTACCAAGGATCACTGGATATTGACAGATGTGTTTGCTTTTGCATATGAGCTTCTAGCGATAAGTGCAAATTGCCTTCTTGGATTTGCCTCTATGCACACCTGTCTTCCCCAACCTCATACTTTCCTCATGTTTTAAGCTCTTGTAATCCCTCACCTTTAGTCATTCTGTTTGGGCCTCATGGGAACTGAAGTCTTAAAAATATGGAGGGAAAGGATGCAGGTTAAGGAAGACTCGTCTGTACAAAAGGCTTAAAGAAGAGAAATGTCCACATACATCACCTTGAAATGCACGAATTGTACTCCTTGTAATTAACTGCCATCAAGTTGGCTTTGACTTACAAACATCTGCTAATTAATCACAGTCCAACCAAAAATGTGTCTTGATGTCTTAGATTTTTGGTCTGTTCCTGGGGTTATGTGGAGCACCGATTCAGAAAACTGCATTGACTAAACCATATCAGCTATAGTTTCTTAGATATGGTTATTGTGAGTTTCTGTGGGCAAGCAGATGACTTCTAGGAGGTGACATATGTTCTGTATCTCAAAAATTAGAACTGATAGGGGAAACTGGTGTCATTTTTGGAATCAGCAGGTCAAATATACTCAGAAATAGGGCAAACATATGAAGCACTAGAAGGTGTGATGACCAATGTAGACATATCACGATTGATCGACATGAGCCACAGGTCAGGAACCTCTTGCCCTCTTGTTGTAGTCCACCTCCTTTCACCCTCATCCAAAAGGTTCAGTTGGCAAGAATCGTGGAAGTTGTGCTCTCACAACATCTGGACCAGTGGTTCTCAACCTGTGGTCCCAGATGTTTTGGCCTTTAACTCCCAGAAATCCTAACAGCTGGTAAACTGGCTGGGATTTCTGCACGTTGTAGGTTAAATCATCTGGAGACCCATAGGTTGAGAACCACTGATCTTGATAGTCACATGCTATGCTTCTCTGACATATGTACTGGAGAGTAGAGATGATAAACTGGAGCATCACATTTCTTCCTTTCTAACCTCTTTCAAGAAAAAGATCATCAGAACCTTCAGAACTGATAATACCAATCTTGTTGTGAGAAAAATGTGTGGTAAAATTCCTCACATACACTTCAAGGAGTGTGAGGGAGAACTTTCTACACCAGGGTCATAGCTTTTCTTCTGGATGTTTCCCCTTTTAAAAAATGTGGTTTGCACTAACAGGATTACAAATCTAGCAGCACAGGAGCTTCTGGTCCTATCTGATTTTGTATTGCAGAGTCAGGATAATAAGTCCTGCTAAGCTGGGTTCTCATGTTTTTGTATTTGTAATGCAGGAGGATGGGATGGACTACATAGCTGGTGATGCTAGGAAGAGGGATTGTTTTTCATTTGCAGCTTGGAATAATGAGCAGATGTGTAGGGAAGGAAAACCAGGTTGCCAAGGTTGTTCCTGTGAAAACTTGATATGAAACAGGAGGAGGAGTAAGGCCTGGGAAGACAGAATGTTTGGAGTTCTTGGAGAATTGGAGGAAAGCCCATGAACATGTTTGAACTGGGTCGCTGTGAGTTTTTTGGGCTGTATGGCCATGTTCCAGAAGCATTCTCTCCTGACATTTCACCTGCATCTATGGCAGGCATCCTCAGAGGTTGTGAGGTCTGTTGGAAAGTGGGGTTTATATATCCATGGAAGGTCCAGAGTGGGAGAAAGAACTCTTGTCCGTTTGAAGCAGGTGTACATGTTGCAATTGGCCTCCTTGGTTATCATTTAATGGCCTTGCAGCCTCAAGGTCTGGCTGCTTCCTGCCTGGGGGATTTCTTTGTTGGGAGGTTATTAGCTCCCCTTGGTTGTTTCGCATCTGGAATTCTCCGTCGTGGCCCCCCGGCTTTGGAACTCGCTCCCTAGAGAGATCAGGCAGGCCCCTACCCTCCTCTCCTTCCGGAAAAGCCTAAAAACCTGGCTCTTCCAAAAGGCCTTTGATGATTAATTGTTGTGGGTTGGATTTATCTGCCCTTTCTACAATAGTTCCATCGTTGATGCTTTGCCATTATTACATTGCACTTTATTGTCCATTTTAGCTGTGAAACTACCTCTCCCCATTTTGGAATATTCTGCACTTTGGCCTAGATCTGTGTATTAGTCTCCTGTTTTTAACATTTTATGCTGTATGTTGATTTTAGTGACTGTTTTATTGATGCTGATGTTTTTATTGTTGGGATATTTGTTTTATTGTTTTGTTGTTGTTATTATATTGTTGTATTGGGCAAGGCCCCATGTAAGCTGCCCCGAGTCCCTTCGGGGAGATGGGGCAGGGTATAAATGTAAAGTTTTTATTATTATATTATAATTCCCCTGTTTTTGAGTGTTATTTTTATTTACTGTTTTGAACTTCTTTGTTCAAATAAATGCAGACAATAATAATTTGTACTTTTAAGTATTCTGTTTAACTGAAACATTTTCCGTTGTGAAAATAATTGTGTGTTATGTTTAACATGTTTCCTGAATAAAGTTGTCTGAGCCTATTAAAAGCTTGTGTTTGCTATTATATTACATGCCACAACATTCTTTGTGTCCCTCATATGAAACTGTTTGAGAATTTCCCTTGTTTTATCCAATCCTCAGGCCCAGAAGCCAAGTTGCTATATAAGACAGGGAATGTTCAGCTGATATTAATTCACAACAGCACCAAGCTGCACAAGCATGGTACAATATGTGTGCAACTCCCAAGTGTTGGATAGGACATAAAACAAATGGGGATTCAAACTTACTCCTCCCTCTTCAAACCAAACTTTTGACCTGGTGCATCCTTTTCTTTCCATATAACCCGTGACTTAGTGTAATCAACACATAATGAAGAACATTTTTCACAGGTACTATTTTGTGTAAGAGGAGAACATAAATAGGCAGAGGTCTCTGACGCTGAATAACGTTTTAAAATGCAAATTTGTCAGTGTCATTCTGAGAATTAATGTACTGACTGATAAGTTAGTAATGTCCTCAATTTTGCAAATTGAGGTTCATGGTATGTAATGTCCTGGGAGATAAGTTATGAATAGAAAGCTAGATTAAGATTTCCCACACGGCAGAAGTAACAGCTATGCTGGATCTGAAGTGGGTCACCTGAGGAAGGGATCTCTTGGTGTACTTCCAATATTAGAAGGCAGAGTTGGCTCAAGACATTTTGGTGTCTCTGAAGTGTGAAGCACACACATACATACATACACACACACTGGTATATATAGAGAGGGGAGAGAGAGAAATCAGAAATACAATAAAGAATCCAAACTGTGCCTGAGAACAGCAAGCCATTTTAGGAAATGAAAATAAGAGGTAGTTTTGTTTTGTTTTTTCGTGTCAGCAGCAACCAGAGTTGCTTCTGGAGTGAGAGGATTGGCAAGGACGTTGCCCAGGGGACTCCCGGATGTTTTGATGTTTTACCATCCTTGTGGGAGGCTTCTCTCGTGTCCCCGCATGGAGCTGGAGCTTAAAGATGGAGCTCATCCGCACTCTCCCTGGGTGGGATTCGAACCTGGCAACTTTCAGGTCAGCAACCCAACCTTCAAGTCATGAAGCTTTTATCCCTTAGGCCACCGGAGGCTCCTTAATAAGAGGTAGTACAGCCAGGCTTCACACAAGAACCCAACCTTAAAGCCAACCTTAAAAACTGTGGCATAGACACCAAGAACTGGGAAGCCCTGGCCCTTGAGCACTCTAACTGGAGGTCAGCTGTGTCCAGCAATGCTGCAGATTCCAAGAGGCACGAATGGCGGGTTTAAGGGAGAAACATGCCAAGAGGAAGGTAGAGAACCACTGCTGTACAGGATTGCTTCCTAAAAGATGGCGATAATACAAGTGAATAGCTTGACGCACTCTCTTGTTCTGGACAGCTTATGAATTGTTTCATTAGCAAAACAAGAGCCAAACAGAACTTGAAGTAGAAGTCTGGCTCAAATAACCATGAAATTAGGATACATTTTTGGAAAGTATTATTTTCTCCCTTTTTCAAAAAAATTAAGTATCTCACTATCAGATACATTTATGGAGACTCATGCAATCTACCTCCACTCCTTAAACCAGTGGAGATTTTATGAAACTGGACAGCTTTTACAGTGCCTCTTGCCCACTTCATTTTCAATTAATCCAAAGTTTGATACATCTTACTACAGAATTAATATCCTAACATAGAAGTAATAGGTGGTTTGACATTTAATCTGTTTGATTAAATTCCATGCTAAAAATGTCTTATAAATAAAAGAAACAATCGAGGCAACTTTTAAATTATCTTGATTGTTCCAAATTGATGATTTTAATGGTTACTAGGAGTGAAATTTAAAGCCCATTAGAGCTACAAGAAAGGTTTGGTGTTTTTCGTTGGGTTTTTTTTTTTACTTTTTAAAAAACCCAGTGCTGGAAAGACAGCATGGCCTAGGGCAGCTCTAGCCACACTGCTTTCATTTAATCAGATGAAATCTAAAAGAAAGCTGTAGGGATTTTAGGCTGCTGTCAGCTTCAAACAACAATTGCCACAGTGCTAAAATATGCTTGTAATGTTTCTCTTAATATTTGTTTTGAGAAGCGTATGTAACATCACACCCAAAAGGCAATTTTCTCTTGCTGCCTAGGAATTTTAGAATTGCAGTATCCATCAGGCAAATAACCAGCCATCTTTTTTTTTTTTTAAAATATATTTTATTCAGGTTTTTTATATACATAAAAAGAGTGAGAACATTGTGAGTAAAGGTAAAGATAGTGAAAGGGGAAAGGGTCTTGGATGAAGAAGAAAGAGAAAGAGAGAAGAAAAAGAGAGAGAGAGAAAAAAAAAAAAAAAAAAAAAACAGTACTTCCCGTCTTTTCTTTTGGGTAGTCAAAAAAGAAAAATTTCGTGTTTGTTTTCGCTATAAATCCGCTCCGACATTCTGGTTTAATAAAAAAAGTTTTTCTTGTTCTATATAAATTGTTAGTTGTGTCCAATCAGTTTCTTTTATTGGTTTACCATGTTGGGTCTTCAAATAGTATGTCAATGTATCCATATTCTTTATATCCATTATTTTCAATATCCATTCTTCTTTAGTTGGTGTTTCTGTTGTTTTCCACTTCTTTGCGTAGACTATTCTGGCTGCTGTTGTTAAGTAGTGAAATAGTATCTCTTGATTTCTGTTGAGGTTCATATTTGTTATCCCTAGTAAAAAGTGTTCTGGTCTTAATTGGATGTTGACCTTGATAATTTTTTGTATCGCCTCGTGTATTTTTTTCCAATAATCTTTTGCCACTTTGCATCCCCACCACATATGGAAGAATGTACCTGTCTGTTTCTCACATTTCCAGCATTGATCCTTTACATTTTTATAACACTTTGCCAGTTTTTGGGGGGTCATGTACCATTGGTACATCATTTTGTACCAATTTTCTTTAAGGTCATATGAATTGGTATACTTCAGTTTGAGGTTCCACATTTTCTCCCATTCTGCCATATTTATTGGGTGCCTCACATATGCTGCCCATTTTATCATGCAGTCCTTGACTTGTTCTGTTTCCGTAGTCCATTGTAACAATATTTTATAATTTTTAGTAATTTCTTTTCTCTCATTCAATCTGATTTTGTCCCATAAAGTATCTTTGTCTGCGAATCCGTATTTTTTATCTCTATTGTAATATTCTTGAATCTGTCTATAATGGAACCATGAAACCTTTTGGAATCTATTTCTTACTTCTTCTTGAGTTCTCAATATATATTCCCCATTCTGTTTTTTCAAAACGTCTTTATATGTTGGCCATTCATCCCATCTTAATTCTGTTCTTTGTGCTGCTTCTATTGGAGATATCCAGAGAGGTGTTTTCTGGTAAAATCTTGCTTTATAATTTTCCCATATTTTAATAAGGGCCGATCTAATCAAATTATTTCCGAAGTTTTTCTCCACTTTTTTCTTTTCGTACCACATGTAGGCATGCCAGCCGCATCTTAAATCAAATCCTTCTAGAGTTAAAATTTTTATTTTATTTAAATTTGACCAATCTTTAATCCAGGATAAACCACATGCTTCGTAATATGATCTCAGGTCTGGTAGTCCCAGTCCTCCTCTCTTTTTTTCATCGATCAAATTGAGGAATTTTATTCTCGCTTTTTTCCCTGCCCATATAAATTTAGATATATCTGAATTCCATTTTTTAAATATTTGATAGTTTCTTATTATGGGGATTGTTTGAAACAGGAACAAAATTTTTGGGAGGACCACCATTTTAACTGTGGATATTCTTCCGAGTAACGATAAATTTAGCTGTTTCCATGATTCCATGTCTTTTTTTATTTCCCTCCATTTTTCTTCATAGTTGTTCTTTAATAATTGTGCATTTTTAGGTGTAATAACTATTCCTAAGTATTTTATTTTATTCGTGACTTTTATTCCTATCATACTTTCCAATTCTTCTTGTCTTTTCCTTGAGATGTTTTTGGTCATTATCATTGTTTTATTCTTATTAATTTTCAGACCCGAGACTTTACCAAACTCTTCGATTTTTTTTAGCCAGTTTTGGATATTTTCCAATGGATTTTCGATTATGCAAATCATGTCGTCGGCGAATGCCCTTATTTTATATTCCTCTTTTCTTATTTTTATTCCGGTTAATTCTTTGTCTTCTCTTATGTTGTTTAGGAGCATTTCTAGTGAAAGTATGAATAATAAAGGTGAAAGTGGGCATCCTTGTCTTGTGTCTTTCGCTATGTTAAATTTTTTTGTTTCTTGGCCATTTATACAAATCTTTGCCTCCTGGTTGGTATATATTGATTTTATTCCTGTAATATATTGATGACCCATATCCAATTCTTTTAACAGCATGATGATAAAATCCCAGTTAATATTATCGAACGCCTTCTCCGCATCTAGTGCGAGGAAGGCACATTCTTTTTGATTGTTTCTGTCATAATATTCTATTGCGTTTAGTATTATTCTGACATTATCTCTTATTTGTCTCCTTGGAAGAAATCCGGCTTGGTCTTCTTTTATCCAGTCTGTTAAGAAGGTTTTCAATCTTTCCGCCAGTATATTTGTAAATAATTTGTAATCCGTATTCAAAAGCGAGATTGGTCTGTAATTTTTGATATCCTGAGGGTCTGATTTTTCTTTATGGATTAGTGTTATTATAGCCTCCTTCCACGTATTTGGAATAATCTCGTTTTGCATTGCTTGATTCATTATTTTTAGGAGCATTGGTGACAATTCTTGTTCGAATGTTTTGTAGTAACCCGCTGTAAATCCATCGGGTCCTGGCGCCTTTGAGGGGTCAAGCTTCTTAATTGCTTTATACAGTTCTTCTTTTGATATTTCCTTATTTAGTAGTTCTCTATGTTTGTCTGTAATTTTGGCTAGTTTCTGGTTGTTCAAGAACTTAACTATCCCCTCCTTTTCTATCTGGTCTTTTGTGTATAGAGTTTTATAAAATTTGTAAAATTGATCCATTATTTCTTGGTCTGACAAATATTCTTTGTTCTCTACTCGTATCGAAGGGATAAATTGTTTTTGTCTCTTCTTCCTTATTTTTGAAGCCAGCCATTTTCCCGGTTTGTTAGCATTTTCATAGTGGTGTTGCTTGATAAATTTCAGTTTTTTGGCCAGGTCCTCTGATTCTAAATTTTCTCTTTGTCTGTGTAGTGCTTGCAAGCTTTGTTGAATATTCTTGTTATTGGGGGATTTTTTTAATTCATTTTCCATTTTGCTGATTTCTTCTAGGTTATTCTTTATATCCAAATCTTTCTTTTTTTTCCTAATTGAATTTTGTTGGATAAAGTACCCCCTCATTACCGCTTTGGAGGTATCCCATACGGTTTGGATAGTAATTTCTGGCGTTTCATTAAGGTCAAAAAATTCTTTCAGAATTACCTTATTTTTTTTAATGTCTCCTTCTTCTTTTAGTAAAGTGTCATTTAGCCTCCATTTCCAAGTCTTTTTTCCTTGATTTAGTATCATTTCCATTGGGCAGTGATCTGAATGCGTTCTGGGTAAAATTTTGATGTAATTAATATTTGTGGTTAATGTGTTAGAGGCCCAAATCATGTCGATTCTTGTCCATATTTGGTGTCTGTTAGAGAAATAGGTATAGTCCTTTTCTTCTTTGTGATTCTTTCTCCATATATCCTCCAGGTCTAGATCTTTGTACATTTTCATAAAATCAAGAGGTAGTTGTCCCAATGATTTATTTTTGTTTTTCGTCGCTTTCTCCGTTTTATCCCACTTCTTATCCATTATTCCATTAAAGTCTCCCATAATAATTAATTCGTCGTGTTCCTGGTTTCTGATTAATTCTGACAGTTTTTTCACAAAGATTTTTTTTGGACCATTTGGCACATAGATGTTACATATTAAGATCTTTCGTTTGTCTAATTGTAATATAATTCCCACTATCCTTCCGTCGTCATCTTTAAATGCCAACTGTGTGTTTAGTCTTGGATTTGCATAAATTACTACTCCACGCTTTTTTTCAAGGGCTGAGGAAAAATATTCTTGGCCAATTGATTTTTGGGTCAGATACGATATGTGTTTTTGGGAAATATGGGTTTCTTGCAATGCCGATATATCATATCTGCCCTTCCTGATAGCGTTGAAGATTTTTTTCCTTTTCTGTGGGGAGTTTAGTCCGTTAACATTATTAGAGAAGAATCTGATTTCCATCTTCTTTGTTTTTCTCTTCTTCTTCTACTCCTTCTTCTTCCTCTTCTTCTCTATCGCAGATGTCTTCCTCTTTTCCTGATTGAATATCTTCTTCTTCCGGAGAATCAAACCTTGCTCTCTTGGTTTTTTTGGTTTCTCTTGGAACCATGCCTTCTTTAGATTTACTTTCACCCATCTCACTTTTCAGTCTTTTATGGAACTCCCTGGCCTTCTCTTCAGTTGTCAGCCAATACTTATTCTCTTTGTAGGAGACCATAATGCCCTCTTTTTTTCCCATCTGAATCGTATTCCCAGTGTTTTCAGGTCCTCCGTTAAAAAGAAATATTTTCTCCTCTTTATCAGGGTCGATGTTGGGTATTCTTTAAGTATTGCTACTCTCTTCCCTTTAAATATTGTTGGTGTTTGGCTATTTTCTTTCAAAATTTCATCTCTAACTCTTTTTCGTCCGAATTGTACTATCACATCCCTATCAGCTTTGTTTCTCTTAGAGTAATTCGTAGTTACTCTATATACCCGGTCGATATTTTGATCTGCTTCTTCTTCTGTTATCCGTAGTTTCTCTGCCACCATTTTGGTAATGATCAGTCTGATATTTTCCTTTGCTTCTTCCTGGATGTTTCGGAATCTTAATTGAAATTCCAATTCCTTTTGCTCCCATTGTTCATATTTATCTTCTAATTTAATGTTTTTTTCCTCTAATCCTTGCAATTTATTGCTTATTCTATCTTGTGTTTTTTCTATTTTCTTTGTTTCTATCTTTGTTTGTTTCATTTCTTGTCTTAAATAGTCCAGATCTTTCTTCATAACCCCTAATTCCATTGAGATTTCCTTTTTTAGTGTATCTATTTCTTCTCTCATCTCTTTCCTTGCCTCCATTCTTTGTTCCTCCGCTATCTTTTGATATGCATCTTGTTTTTCGGAGATTTTCTGCATCTCCCTCATCAAATCACGGAGGGATAGGTCATCCGGAATTGAACCTCTTCTTCCTGCACCCACTCCCATTGCCTTTTTGTCATCCTTAGACTTTAGAAATGCCATTTCTCTTAAGTTTTGTTTTCTTTCTTTTCTTCGTTATGGTTCGTATTTCTTATTCAAAGCGGAAGTTTCTCCTTCACTGTAGTGCCTTTAATTTGTCTGATTTAATTTTATTTTAATTCATCAGAAATTCAATATTCGTTGTATACCGTTTGGCATTCAATAATTGTCTTTAAATATTTAATCTATCTTTTCTTTATTAGTACTGTGTCCGTGGGTTTGCTTATATAATTTACTTAAGGCAGTATAGTGGTAAAATACAGTGTAATGGTGTAGTGATATAGTATAATGTATTTATCCTGTAAGTTTATTTATATAAATTTATTTAGTTGAAGTCTTGTTCTACCCTATGTCCGGTATAGGGTTGTTGTGGCTGCTTTTCTCCTCCTTCTCCTCGTTAATTCTTATCTTTTCTTTTCCTCTTTCAACCCTTTGGATCCCCTCCCGTCTCTACTTAGTTTCTTTCTAATTTACTTTATATTACTTTGTAATCGAGTCCTTCCACTTGCCAGGGTATTTCGATTTGGGCTCTTGTTTCCCCCGTGCCGAGTTTCCAGAGCACCGCGTCCGTCTGGGTTTATTTCCTCCTTTTCTCGTCTCTGCCCACACCTCCCTTGTTGGCTTCTTCCGCCCAGACTTCTCTGGCTTCCGCCCTTTGTCTTTCCACCTTCCGCCCTCACTCTCCCTCTTCCTTCCTCCTCCTTTCGTCACTATCGCCACACGCTCTCCTCCCCCGTCTCCCTCTTCTTCTATTTCCAGTCGCTCTGGGCCTCCCCCACAGAGCTCTCCTTTTCCAAGCTCTTTGTTTATTACCAAGGCTCCATAGACAAAACAAATCCTCCGTGGATCTCCTCTCCAAGGTCAGTGCGGTCTCGCCGCCATTTCCTAAGGTTATTTTACGTTTTTAATTCTTTTAAGTTCTTCTAGCGATATAAAGAGATTCTCAATCTTTTGCTTTCTTTAATTCTTTAGCCAAACGTCAAGCTTGGGATAGGATCTACTTGTAGAAAACTCTGGCATCCCCTCTCCTGAGTTGTCTGTTATTTTCTGTTGATTTTCATTCCGTTTCCATTCTCCATATTATTGTTAAGTAATGATTTTCGTCAATATGATCCCAGTTAAATTTGGTAGCGGAGGAAGTCCCCCTTAGAAAAGAACGTTTGTTCAACTTACTTTTCTGTGGTCTTCTGTTTCTTGATTTTAAAAATGGGCGTTGGTAGGCTGTTATCCCGAGGTGCTTGCCTCAGTTCTCCTATGGCGACCAGCTCTGCCCCGGGATCTATCCCACTGGATCGTGGACCGACCACCCTTGAGGGGTAGCCGGACGCTTGACCCTGAGATGATACCCTATGGGCTTGGCTGTCCTTCAGGCATCTATCCGTCTGAAAGTGAGAGTTAAAAACTCCTCCGAATCGCCAATAGGACTGACGTTGAGAGAGAGCCCTCTCGTCGCCCTGCCAGCCACCATGAACGCCCAACCAGCCATCTTTTTAAAAACAGAATTCCTGATAGAAACTTTGAGTTGGGTTAGTTTTGATTTTAATCCCAACTGCAGTAGGTCCTTGGAAATGAATAATGCTGATCAGGCAACAATCCTGATGCTTTAATCTAAATGGATCTACAGTATTTTAACTGGGATTGAAATTGAATTTAGGCCAATTTAGGGGTTATAGACATGTGATTGTACTGAGCATGATCAGACTCAGGACTCCATTTTGTAGTCTATTTTACCACCTCAGTGGAGGTGGATGTGTCTGCTATCCCATTCAATGGAAGTGGATATTTATTTATTTATTTATTTATTTGCAGTATTTATATTCCGCCCTTCTCACCCCGAAGGGAACTCAGGGCAGATCACAATGTACACATACAAGGCAAACATTCAATGCCATATGAACATAGAGACAGAGACATAGAGGCAATTTAATCTTCTCCAGCTTCCAGCTTCCTGAGGGTATGCTCGATTTGGGCCACAGGGGGAGCAGCTGCTTCATCATCCACTGTGATGCCAATTTCCTCATTCCAAACGCTGCTGGACAATTTTTATGGTGTCATAATTTAGTTAAATTAGCCTCCCCACATAGTGGTACTTAAATTTCCTACTTGATATATGCAACTATCTTTCGGGTTGCTTACGTCAACAACAAGCAGAGCTTTTTTTTAAAAATGGTCAGGTGCTCACTCCGACACGGGCTGGCCTCGGAACACATGACCTCTTGGTCATAGTGATTCATTGCAGCTGGCTACTAACCAGCCTGCGCCACAGCCCAGCCCACTTATCACCTCAGTGGAGGTGGATGCATGTTTGCATCCCCTTAGTGGATGTTGATGCATGTTGCTGTTTGGACTTACGGACGTCAGTGAGTACAACTATACCTAAAGGCTATGGACTATTGATTAAGGATGATACCCTGTGTACTCAACACACAGAGAGAACTACATCCTATCTATAATTGAACTTTTAAATGAGAAATGTGCCTGTATGATGAATTAATACAAGATGTTTGTGAGTAAACAAGATACATTATTTTTCAAAGAAGACTTTGGTTTTTTTTTATCTCTGAGTGCATATTTTAAACTAAGAAGTTTCAAGGGAGTGTATATCTTTTGGGCAACTGCAATTTCAATTTCAAAGAAACTACCATCCTCTGCTAACCAAATATATATATATTTAGTGGCATGTCTTTGTCCTTGGCAGTTCAAAGACATGGTTCTTCAGTTTAACAGTTGAGTTACCCGTGTGCTATTACATAAATGCTTATGAATATCATTTGATCAAAGAGTTGACTTCTAATAAGGTTATGCTTTTCTTGACTAGTGGTTTTCAAAAGGTGGTCTCCATATGTTCATAGAGATTCACATTTGCCAAACAGATATGACATGATTTTTTTCTTTTTCAACAAGGTTACGCTTGCCATTTATTTCCAAAGGAATATCTGTGCAGAGACTGGGTGCAGTTATTTTCAATACACCTTAGGTTTCTGTTGGTACACAACATTTGTTTCATGCACACAATTATTAAATTGAAATACGGAATTTTTCTGGTCCCAAGCATTTTGAATAAAGGATGTTCAACATATACAGGCAAGAATGCATTTATACTGACAATTTCCCCTTGTCTTTTAACACCTATATGACAGGCAAGTGCAACATAGTCCATTCCATACTGGGAATAACAGTACTTACCTATCTACTGTATTTGGCCAATGCAAATGGGTAGTGATACATTATGAAGCCATCATCTTAACAGTACCTTTCCTAAGGAGTGTTTAGAAATGCTGTCGTTATTTTTTCTACTGTACACACTTTTAAAAAAAGCAGTGACATTTAATGAAACCTAATTTATTGGGATCAGAAAACAGTCAAGGGCAATATAGAGATAAACACTGCAGACTTCAGCTAGAGATATAATTACATGAGGAAGGGAAAGGCAGAGATGACCCTGACAGAATAAGACCAATAGTTTAAGATTTTAATTTTCCAAGAATCCTTTTCCATCAATTCCCCCATTCCATCCCCTTTCTTGACATGGGGGACCGAGACAAAGGATGGTAAAGTTTAGATTCCATTAGCAAAAGCAAAGTTATTCCTCTTGAGAACCAGTATATCTCTGTCTCTTGTGAAGCCACAGGGCCCTTTCTTAAGCAGAGAACAGGAGGTCTCTATATGCAGTAGAGTCTCGCTTATCCAACATAAACGGGCCGGCAGAACATTGGATAAGCAAAAATGTTGGATAATAAGGAGGGATAAAGGAAAAGTCTATTAAATGTCAAATTACGTTATGATTTTACAAGTTAAGTACCAAAACATTGTGTTTTACAACAAATCAAGAGAAAAGGCGGTTCAATACACAGTAGCGTTATGTAGTAATTACTGTATTTACGAATTTAGCATCAAATTTGAAAACATTGATTAGTAAAAAATTGACTACAAATAAAGATAGAATTGCATAAAATGAACAATATTGTCAGAAGTTAAATCCGTAAAAAGTTCAGTCCTGTGAAGATTTTAAAAAATCTGTGATTCTTGCCTGTTTAGAGAAACAGCTGTCTATCCGGGCGGGATGCAGACTGCATTGGATAATACAAAACGTTGGATGAGTGAAGGTTGGATAAGTGAGACCCTCCTGTACCTAAAAAAAATCTTTAGGTGTAAATTCATGCAATTATAGTCCCAAAGAAAAGAAAATGTCCATGCTGGAGATGGAAACCACAAAAAGTGAGTTACAGTCCTTAGTTTCACTTGTTTAGGGTCCCCCTAAATCCAGTATCTTCAACTAGCTATGTTGGCTATAGAGAAAAATAAAACAAAATCCATGTAAGTGTATGTCTTTCTTGGTCCAGCAAAATGCACAAAACACTTTATGCAAGCTTGCAAAGCTCCACTGGCTTCTTCATACTACTACATCTGGAATATATTTTAGGTGATGAATATGTAAAAGTCAACCAATTAGGCACAGGGAAAAAATGTTCAAAAATTACCTTCATAGTGGCTCCTTTGAAGGAAGCCAAAGAATGAAAGAGCAAGTTGATGGGCAGGTCGGTCAGCATCACAGTATTGCCATATAGTAGCAGAATTAGAATGTATGTTAAATCTCCAGAGCATGTTAAACAAATTGCTTTTGACACTCGGAAATACAGCAGAATGAAGAGGTCACCATTTGATCATCAACATCTACAGTAACTCAAGCAAATTATCTAGGAACACAATTGTAAAGAGACCACACAAAGATGCACAACTGCATCTTTGAATTCACATTTTTATTTCGGCTTCCCATATTTCAATAAATCTCCATGTTATAATTGGTTCACTTGAGATCAGCGAGAAACCAGATTTACTATGGTCTCATGTCCTCCCATGCACAACAGAGTGGGCTTCTAGGAAGTGTGATCCTTCATGTCCTCTTTCTGCACTCCACTTCTCCTCTTTCTTTCCCCATGTGAATGACTGATGTTCACACTTTAGATTCAGAGGAAAGTAAATGAGGGCCCAAGATACACGTGTCAGATGAGCAGTCCTTTGATCTAGTGGGGCATTATTATATTTTGTTTTCTTGGGAAGATCAGAAAAGGAACTCTGCTCACTACCTAGAAACACCAGTGGTGTTTTTATTTTTATTTCATTTTTAACCTCTATAAAGAAAGTTGAGAGCTGGTTTTACTTATTTTATACATCGGCTCAATAAACCATGGGATAGCTTTATTGTAGCAAAGGACTTTTACTCAGCTACAGTAAGTTCAGATCATGTAGAGCAGGGAAAGGTAAGGCACAGGCCTTCAGGTGCAACTTCCAGAAGCCCTGGCAGTTCTAACCAATAATGAGAGATGCAGGGAGCTGCAATCCAAAGGACTTCTATCTGTGTCTGATGTAGAAAGAGGGATTTTATATGCAGTTCAATTTACAAAGGAACGGCTCAGGTCTTATAATGAACACATGGGATCATTAATGCAGGATTTATCTTCAATTCCCCAACCTAATACATACACTCACACACCTTACTCTCAAATGTCCCAATTTGGCATAGACAGCCTAATCACTTATTCAGCTGCTTTTAAAATATCCTAGCCTCTCTCTTATTCTGGTTAAACCCTTGTGCCAGCAGGGCTGATGACTTGAAGGTTGGGCTGCTGACCTGAAGGTTGATGATTCGAATCCAACCCGGGGAGAGTGCGGATGAGCTCCCTCTATCAGCTCCAGCTTCATGCGGGGACATGAGAGAAGCCTCCCACAAGGATGGTAAAAACATCAAAACATCCAGGCGTCCCCTGGGCAATATCCTTGCAGATGGCCAACTCTCTCACACCAAAAGTGATTTGCAGTTTCTCAAGTCGCTCCTGACATGAAAAAGGCATTGTCTCTTCGTCCTCAGTTCCCTTCATTTAGTGCAAATTGAATAATTGTTTGCCCTCAATTAACTCAGCATGGAGAACGGAAAGGAGGAATGTAATTTTACCCTTCCCAGGAGATTCAGATAAAAACAAACTGCTGCAACCAATCCTAGTTTGTGTGTTTCTCATCATTAACCTCTTTTGTCATCTTGATCATATTCTGATATTCCTAAGGCACATATGTCCCTATGTTTTCCTCTGTGAAATATTGAATAGGGGGCAGCACTTTATCTATGGAGCCTCTATATTTTGAGATACATTTAGGCTTGTGGAAAAGATGAGACAACTTCCCGTTATTTTTATTTTTCTAACTGCTTGATGCTAGTATCCTTGAGTGTAGCTCTCAAGCTTGTGAAGCTAATCAACAACCTTGGAGCCAGATCAACCTATGTTGATAAAGAGGATACCTACTGAGAGGCATAGTCACCACACAACCTCTCAGGACTACATCTACAAATTCTAAGAGTCAGTGATTTAAGATAGGAGCCCCTGGTGACACAATGGGTTAAACCCTTGTGCCGGAAGGACTGCTGCCTTGAAGGCTGGGTTGCTTACCTAAAAGTTGACAGTTTGAATCCAACCCAGAAAGAGCGGGGATGAGCTCCCCCCATCGGCTCCAGCTCCCCATGTGGGGAGATGAGAGAAACCTTCCACAAGGATGGTAAAAACATCAAACATTTGGGTGTCCCCTAGGCAACGTCCTTGCAGATGGCCAATTCTCTCACACCAGAAGTGACTTGCAATTTTTCAAGTCACTCCTAACACAAAAAAGTGATTTAAGATAGCACTAAGATAACCCTGAACATAGTCAGTGTATGTTATACTAAACTGATAATTAATTTTCCCTTCTCTGTTAGAGGAACTGCTTTCTTCCATATGCAGACTGTTGAAACCTGACATTAATTCCTTCCTCGGTATGAAGAAATGTGCACATTTGGGTGCAACCTTTTACAAACTTGAAGTGTGCTGCTATATACAGTAGAGTCTCACTTATCCAACACTTGCTTATCCAACGTTCTGGATTATCCAACACATTTTTGTAGTCAATGTTTTCAATACATCGTGATATTTTGGTGCTAAATTCATAAACACAGTAATTACTACATAGCATTACTGCGTATTGAACTACTTTTTCTGCCAAATTTGTTATCTAACATGATGTTTTGGTGCTTCATTTGTAAAATCATAACCTAATTTGATGTTTAATAGGCTTTTCCTTAATGCCTCCTTATTATCCAACATATTCGCTTATCCAACATTCTGCCGGCCCGTTTATGTTGGATAAGTGAGACTCTACTGTACTTCCTTTTGCACCAAACTCAATGGGAATAGATGATCCCATGAGGAAGAATACCATATAGTACATGGATCCCATATGTCATCTTTAATCAGTACTAACATGATTAAATACATAGGTATTCTAATCCAGAATTAAGCATCCAATACCTTGGGCCTGGATAAATAAATCTATCAATTTCACTTTGTTCCATTTTTAAAATTTCAAGTCGTTTCATCCAAAATATGAAGTGACTGAGTGACTTCTTATTTTTAAAAGGTGAAATTTTCACCCATCTCCACAAGGAAGCCACCCTTAGTACAATCTGAGAGATTTTTCCACACTAAACAATTTGTAGATGTCCAAAACGACTTTAACTGCCATAGCTTCGACCTACAGAATCTAGGGATCTATAGTTTGGTAATGTGCTCAGAATCCTTGATAGTTATTCCCCTGAAATTCAGCACTAGAAGAGTTGTCAAATGTACAGTTCTAAGTATGTCATTAAAATTATAAATCCCTGGATTTGATAGGATGGGATCATGGCAAGTAAACTGGCATTTAACTGTTATACCTGTGCTACAAGTAACTAACAATTTCCTTCCCATTTGTGCAACCCCAAATCGGTTATCTGATGTAGTCCTAATGCTTAATGGTATTTTCCAGTCCTGGCAAAGCCAATTTTCCAAAACAGAATCAGCTCAGACAGGAGACTACAATAAATGACAGGGAACTCAGCAAGGAGTGTGGCTCTGTTATTGTTGTGTGCCTCCAAATCATTTCCAACCTATTGTAACCTAAGGCAAACCTATCATGGTGTTTTCTTGGCAATATTTTTTTCTAAAGATGTTGAGCATTGTCTTCCTCTGAGACTGAGAGAGTGAGACTTCCCAAGGTCACCTAGTTGGATTCATGGCTAAATGAGCATTCAAATCCTAAACTTTAGAGTCATAATCAAATCGCTATATCAGGTTGGCTCTACAGATGTCAAAAAGCACCCAGTGAAAAGACACAGATGGGTTATTCAGGACCTTGAACAAGTCCAAGAAAAAAAAAGAACTTCTCCATTTTGATGGCCCAGTGCCCTCTTCGATAGGCCCTCAGCCTGACTACCTCTTCTTTCCCTTCATTGGAGAATAGAGATCCTGGAAGGCTAGGCACACCCACCAACCTTCTGTTACTTCTTGATAGGCTCAGAGCTTCAAATACTGCTCAAGTTTCAGTCAAGGATGGGCAGTTTGGAGTCTTGGTTCCAAGGAAATTTCAGGTGCATCTCCCTCTAGAGCAGTGGTTCTCAACCTGTGGGTCCCCAGGTGTTTTGGTCTACAACTCCCAGAAATCCCAGCTAGTTTATCAGCTGTTAAGATTTCTGGGGGCTGAAGGCCAAAACATCTGGAGACCCACAGGTTGAGAACCACTGCTCCAGTGCATCACATATTGTTGGACTCAAGCATAGTTTCTGAGCAAGTGCTTCTGTGGAAGGGCTAGTGATGGGCGGTGGTTGTCATGTTGTTGGGGTGGTGAATCTCTTCCAAGGCTTATTCAATTAGACCTCATCTAGATGCTGAATCTCCTGTCAAAACAGATTCAATGCCTTAGATAGCTCCTTTAAATTTCAGCTGAAAACAGAGCAAACTCAGTATCTCCATTGGCTGACACTGAATCAACCTCTCTCCCTCTTATTCTGTATCTAGGATGCGGCAGAAAGTGCCAGCCCTGGTGCCACCAAAGTTACCTTTGACTGGTGGGGAGCTGTACGATTAACTGCTGTTATCTTCGGCTTTACACAGTATGAAAGATTTCTACACCTTTTATTCACCTCTCCTGGGAAGTATTCTAAACTCTAGATTTGTTTTAATTCTTGTATAATCCTTAGGCAATAATCAAAGTTATGGAAGACCTTTGATTTTCAAAAATAAAATCTCAACATTCTATTTGCGTATCCTGTATTTCTTCCTTTTCCCTAGGGAATCACCTAGAGTTGCTTTTTTCTAGACCCCCCCCCCCCCCATTTTCATTTGACAACCTCCTCCCTCTATGTGCACCATTTGCCATTGATCAAAGTAGGAAAATGTTTTCTCCTATTGATTGTGTCAGCCAATCTGTTTGGCAAGCTTATGTTCATAATTCTGATGCGTTTTTGCAATGTGCAGACTCAGTGTAGTCATGTCATTTGGTCTTGTGTGGCTAATTTCTATTGTTGAAAAAAGCTGCCAAGTGGGGAGGAGAAACCAGATTAGAAACAGGAAAGATGAGGTGCTTTAACTCCTTCCCTTTTCTGTAATCTTCTATGCAAACCTGTTGCTTGTAATAGGAGGAAAGTATATTCTCCTGCAACAGTTCAAAGGTGCCAGTTCAATGTGGGACCACCAAGAATTCTAACAAAGATTTAAATTCCTTCTTTCTGACATTCTGGTCATGATGAAACCATAACTGTTCTCTGGCCCACCTGTGCCAGTCAGTAACCCAAAGAAAAGTCATCTGAATGCCCAGTATATCCACTGTCATCCTAAAATATTCCCATTTCATTCTGCAGTTTAGTGTATACACAGTTCCAAGATGCAGGTCCTCTAGTATGACCCAGGTTCACTCTCTGAGTAGTTCCTTCTAGGTTGCTGTGTGATGGAGGCCTCATTTGTAGCACCCAATTGGTTAATGGTGCTCAAGTCTATGAGAGAAGTTTACAACTCCTCACAGCTGCAGTAGCTTTTTCAAAAAGAAATTAATGATATCATCTGCCAATTTGCTACTCTCTTTTCCAAGCTGGTAATGAATATAAAAATAGGATGGTGCCAAATGGGCTTGGCATTTGAAGTGCTGTGAATGTAATCCACATCTTGCAGAAGCCAATTGCACAATTCCCATAGATTTGGGCAGCCCTAGATGACGTACGTGCCTGTCCTTGGAGACAATTGATTATTTAGGAAAATCTTAAAGATTTGCATTAAAATGATTGAATTAAAGCTGTGGTGGCTTGAAGACTGGCACCTAAAAAGTATATTAAAATCACTTTTGTGAGTGTGTGGATAAAAAAATATTTCCCTTTTCAGTTTATTTCTATTACTTCAGCTGGGGAAAAGACATATTCCCATGTTGACTTCTCAAGGCATTTCTAACTCAGCAACAATGCTTCCTATTTCCAATGTGCTTGTTCCAAACTCATAAAGTGAAGCCAAACCTGAGCAAAGTTGCTAGCTTCAGATGACAAATATACCCGAGGAAGCCTTGCTTCACTTTGTGGATGTTCCATAAGCCTAAGAATGGGAAGCTGTTAATGAGATAAATTATTCATTGTGGTTTATATTTGCAGTTCTGTTTATTTGATTTTACATACTTCCATTTTCCCCAGGAAAAAAAATTATTGAACCAGATCATTTGTCTTCTTTCCACTGCTCACTTAAGGGAGCTATTTCCAATGTTGTTTTAATTGCTTTGTGTGCATATCAAGTACCATTAGGCGTCACCACCACTTTGCTGCTTGGGAAGTCAGCAGAACATTGCCGCATCTAAGAAAGTAAATAAACCTCATTAACATCATTATCACTGACAATTGTAGAGTCAATAACATCAGAATCACCCATAGATATACATCCAACAACACTTGAACACAGCCAATAGATATTTCAGGCCAAATATGTCCCAAGTGGAATGCCATTACTGGCTTCAATGGAGTTACATCAGCCATGAATTTATCACCTGCAGCTGTCAAAGCTAATATGAGTTGCATATATTTCAGGCATGTTTAAAAGCTAAATTAAATGGAAAGAGGTTTTAGGGGGCATTTAAACACTCTGTAGCAGTGCTGAACATCCATCCCCTAGAGCTTAGTGCTAAACGAATAAGAATTGGGAAATGAAATCAAGTAGAAGCTGAAAGAAAAGCCACCCAATCTACTTTCATTGTCTTTTCTGGAGGGAAATAAACTATTTCTAATCAAAAAGTGTAGTTTTAAAAGGGAAACTCATTCTTCTTATCCCTTAATTTTTCTCTCTTGAATGTACCATTAGTCTTTGTTCCAGGACTTCCTTTTTTATATGAATCTGACTATTTTTCCAAAGCTGTCTTTATGAATAACTTACTTCGAATGAAATATAAATGGCTATTTAAAGGAAACTGAAAAATCTGATGCAGTTGTGTTGTCACCTTGACTGTACCTAAAGCACAGCAGCCATGTGATGGCAGAAGCTAGCATTGTTGAATCTCAAGCAGATACTTTACTGTGTAGGAATCTTGAAGGTCAGCCAGGGACTGAAACACCTTCAGGTGGTGAGTCTTTAGTTGAACTTAAACAGATGCATAGGCATGTTACTTCTTCCTGGTCTGCAGTGGACCCAAAGACTTTGGATGCCCGAGGTAGCACAAAAGACCACAAGGGCCATCCAGTCCAACTCCCTGCCATGCAGAAAAGGAAAACTCAAACCACTTCCAACAGATGACCATCCAGGCTCTGTTTAAAAGCCTGCAAAGATGGAGCTTCTACCACACTCCAAAGCAGGGAGTTTCATTGTTGAACAGCTCTTACAGTCAAGAAGTTCTTCCTAGTGTTCAAGTGAAATCTCCTTTCCTGTAATTTGAACCCAATGCTCCGATTCATATTCTCCAGGACAGCGGAAAACAACCCAGGTCTTTCTTCCTACATTTGTTGAAATTTATTGTTAGTTTTAGCCCAGTTCTCTAATATGTCGAGGTCGTTTTGAATTCTGATTCTGTCTTCTGGAGTATTAGCTATCCCTCCTAATTTTTTGTTATCTGCAAACTTGGTAAACAAACCCTCTAAACCAGTGGCAGCAAACCTATCGCATGCATATCAGAAGAGTCATGCAGCGTCTTCTTTATTTTATTTATATATTTATTTACAGTATTTATATTATGCCCTTCTCACCCCGAAGGGGACTCAGGGCGGATCACAATGTACACATACAAGGCAAACATTCAATGCCATATGAACATAGAGACAAAGACAGAGACAGACACAGAGGCAATTTAACCTTCTCCAGCTCCCTGAGGATATGCTCGATTCCAGCCATGGGGAAGCAGCTGCTTCATCTTCCACTGTGATGCTGACTTCCTCATTCCAAACGTTGCTGGATGATTTTTATGGTGTCGTAAATTAGTTAATCTGTGTCTGAGACATGCCTAACAGTGTGCTTGGCCCTAAAGTTGCATATTTCAAAGAGCTTTAGAAACAAACAAAAAAACTACTTTCATCTCCTGGACCATCCTAAAGCTTGACAATTAAAATGAAGAAAGCTTAGAGGAGAACCAAGAATTGGGTTTTTTTTAAAAAATCTGAAAAGAATAGTTCTGGAACCACAGGCAAGTTACTTGAGCTAATACAGGCAACCTATTTTTAATTCTGTTTGTAATATCCACCATTGACAAAATTTACACCTGTCTCTTTTTGGTAGGTACTTTGAGACTACAACTCCTACCCCCTGAAAGATTATGGGAGCTATCATTCAAGAATTAGTTTTTCCTTGTTCTGAGTAGAAGAACAAGGCTGGACCTCAAACTAAAGTCTAGCACCTCAGTGGAAAACTTGGGAAAAGTTTAATGAAGAAAAATGCAGAAGAACTATAATTCCAGAGTTTAAATATCAATAATTGAAATGTATCAAGATACAATATCATAACAAAGCTGAAAATAAAAACAGGAATTTCATAGGACAACAAGACGTAGCTAGTCTTAGGTTCTTCCATTGTTCTGAAATAAGGATGTAAAAATATTCACAAATATTTTCCTTCTCTGTGACAAAGAGACTTTTGACATCTGAAGACAGAACACTGAAAAAAAGACAACCTCTTATCATTTTTTGTCCTTATTTACTTGAGGGGGGGGCAGCATGTGCCTATCAGCAGTCGCAATAGCATCAAACAAAATAAGGAAAAGAAAACCAGCATTTTTGCCCAACAGTTACTTCATGGAATTTTCACCAAAAAGTCCCAAAATGCAAAAAAAAAAAAAAAAAGGACAAAAACCTCCTAAGCAAGGAGATACTCTTCACTTTGAGAATGAAAAGGTGAAGATTTACATCTCCTCACACAATTCAATTCCATTAACAGTTCCCTTCAGACAAAAGCAACCAAACATTCCCAGTTCATATGTTAGAACATATTCTTGAATACTTAGAACATTTTGATCAGCATAAATGTTACCTGGTTGCAATTACATACCCGCCTACCTGAAGGTAAACCCACCATGCTCAAAAGAGGTTACTACTCAATAGACACATATAGGATGGCATTCTTGGGAACTCAGTGAATGTTCTCATTTATTGAAGACAGCGATGCCTCTAGTCGTAGATCCTGAGGTCAGTTCCACTGAGTCTTTCTTTGATAAAAAGATATGGGAGTATATCTCCAACCTGGCAGTTAAATTCAGTAAGCGGAAAAGTTTAAAGACCCCCTGGGTCTTGATACTTTGCTTAACTTTCTATCATTTTTGTATCAACCAGTTAACCATTTCTGAAATAGGAAGCAGGAAAGCGTAATAATGAAATGCCTCTGACTTTGTGTCTGTATGGTGTGCAGAGGAGCATTTTCCAAAGGATTAGACTGTGCTTGAAAAGTTACTTTTAAGAAAAATAAATGCAATGCATCAGCCTTCACAATTAAAATCTGCTTTGCAGAAAATTAAATAACCTGAATCTATGTAAATGGTTTTGTCTGGCATAGAGAAGCTTACAATGTTGGCAAGAGGTGAATGTCTTTGGGGCCAGGGTGCCATTGCTAAGAAGGCTCTTTCCCTTGTTACAAAAGAGGCACCAGGAAAAAGGCCTTGAGAGAAAATATTCAAAGTCAAGCAGGATTTTTTTTTTCACTTATAAGATATGGGAAAGATTGTTTCAGGCATGAGAAGGAGTAAGAGAAGCCTCTTCGGGTATTTTTCTTTTTAAAAAATAAAAATCTTTTACAACGGAGTAATTGTATATTGGAAATATACTATGAGGCGAGTCAGTTAGCCAGGTTATTAGAATTCGAACTGGAAGGGTCAAAAAGATGGGTGCAAATAGAAAAGGAAGCAAATAGTTGGAAAAGGTTAACGTCTATGGGAGAGAGAATAGACAAAAAAAACTTAAAGAACTTAAAGGTTGGCCTCTGCTTATCAATGTTGTTAATTTGGAAAAAATAGCAAAATAAATTACAAATAAATAAAATTGACCCTTTCCCATTAGAAACCTTGGAAAATAAGGACAAGACATTCAGGAATCTAATAAGGGCCCTGAAAGAAAAGAGTATCAAAGAGGTAGGGGACCTCGTGGAACCCAGTGGAGAAATAACAAACTGGGACAACATAAAAGACAAGGGAACTGGATAGCATGGTTAGGCCTCTCCAGTAAAGCTCAGGCCATGAAAAGTCAAGAAGCAGCAGAAACCCCACTAGACAGAGTAATTAAAAGGAAAGTAGAAAAATATAAAGGAATTATCGGGTTATTGTACAAGGAATTAATCACCTTATCTTACAACACAAAAACCACCCTTAAAGAGAATTGGAAACAAGAAAAAAACTTTACCGAGAAATTAATCAGGTCTTGAATTGACAACATTCAGAAAATTAAACATATGGGGATCAAAGAAACCCAAAGAAAATAATCTCTAAAATGGTATAGAACCCCTCTTCAATTAGCTCATATAATGGGAAATATCTCCAACAAATGCTGGCATAAGTGTGGGGGAATAGGTTCATTCTCCCACATGTGGTGGCATTATAGAAAAATTCAGAACTATTACAGTAAAATAAGAAATGTGATGGAAAAAATGATAAAGAAAAAACTAAAGTGGGATAAAGCCCAGATTCATGACTTTTGCTATAGAGACAAAGGAAAATAACAATAATTGGATGGGAATCCTAAAATATATGATAGCCGCAACACAGGCTACGATAGCCTGAGGATGGAGAGACAATTCTAGATGGGATTTAGAAACTTTGTGATCTTATCTCTCGGATTATATAATCAATGATTTCATTAATGAAAGGAAAAGCAAGTACAGTAGAGTCTCACTTATCCAATGTAAACGGGCCGGCAGAACGTTGGATAAGCGAATATGTTGGATAATAAGGAGAGATTAAGGAAAAGCCTATTAAACATCAAATTAGGTTATGATTTTACAAATTAAGCACCAAAACATCTCCCTATACATGCAACAATTGATTGGATAATACGAAATACACGGGAGATACACGGGGTGTTCACATGGCAAGCAATGAGTGGAGGATGGCAGCAGGCATAGGACAGACCGGCTCCGAGGCCCTAGGGAAAATATGGAATGATTGAGATTAGCCCCGGGGAGCCATTGGTCTGTATGGGAATTGGGGATCAATCTGTTGAATTTATGCTTGACTCTGGGGCCTCTAAGTCAGTGGTGAATACGGCTGTAAATCACCCTACTAAGGAAAAAGCAAATATAGTGGGAGCAACTGGACAGAGGCGGATCTGCCCTTATTTGGCTGAAAGGGAATGCACCCTAGGGGGACATCGGGTGCGGCATAAGTTTCCCCTTCAGTTATACAACAAATTTGACAGAAAAAGTAGTTCAATACGCAGTAATGTTATTTTGTAATTACTGTATTTACGAATTTAGCACCAAAATATCACGATATATTGAAAACATTGACAAAAAAATGTGTTGGATAATCCAGAGCGTTGGATAAGTGAGTGTTGGATAAGTGAGACTCTACTGTATATGAATATTCATACAAAACAAGAATGGGATAGGAAATGGTCTATCCTAACTGACAAAATAGACAGAGATGATAGATATAGCACTTTGAACCAGGCTTCCCACACAGTTAAATCGATGCAGTGACATCATTTGGAATTGTTGTTCCAGGACGAAGAGGGGAAATGGGGGGAGGGTAATGGGTAATGGGCAATACACATCAAAGGAATGTATAAAGTATTATGTAAGGTAAAGTGATTTTTGGAAAACAGTAATGTATATCAAGATAAGAATTGTATTGCAAAGGTTTGTTAATTGAATTGATGTATCAATTAAAATTTTAAAATTCAAAAAACAAAAAAATAAAGATTAAAGAAGTTAAAAACAAAAAAAAAGGAAGGAATAATTGTCAGAAACAATTGCTTGTAACCAAGCCAAAAAATCCAACTGAAGGTCAGCTGTCAGGAAAAACATCGATGCTCTAGCTGCCTGACACCGAAGTACATCTCTTTTGCTAAGGAATAGAGCAATTTTTTTGTCATAGCGGTTCCAAAACCCTGACAGTGTCCTAAGAGAACAGCTTCATTACTTGAGCGCAAATGAGCACGACTTCATTATTTTAGCTATTTATCTTAGCTTTCTAAGGGGTAACTAAGAAGCTCTTTGTGTTGACCTTTGCTGTAATACTAGCCGGAGGCTACAATATTTCTTGTAAATAAGAGCCTGCTTGTCTAATTCAAAAGCTTCTCGCATCCATCCATTTGGTCCCCTTTGGAGCTAAACGAGATATGCAAGTCAATGTGTTGTTGTCGTCCTTGTTGTCTGTGTTCAAGTAACTTACAGAATAAAGTCGCCAACGTAAAAAAGATCAACTAAAAGAACCTTTCACAAGGTGGAGAGGAAAACCAGAAATCTTAGCTATTTTGGCTAAAAATTGCACCTCTCTCTCCAGTGAATGGACATAGGGCCAAATGAGGCATTATGTGGAAGATTCATGGCCGGATTACACACTAACAATCTCATCATATGGGCTAATTTGCCGGTCATATACCTGTTCCTCTCCTCTTTTGCCACATGGCCCATTCCAAGATGTACATCTACTTCTGGCGGGGCTCCGTGGCAAAAGAGGAGAGGAACTGGCATACACCACGGTAACATGGGAAAGTTCCCGTGTTGCAGTCTTGGCAGGATTTGAATTTGGAAACAGGAGATAACTCCATTTTCTTTCCATGCATTGCAATATTGAATCACTTTCAGTTTCACTGTTAATGGCACTGTTATACAGTAGCCATTTTAAATAGGAAATACTTGTTGGTAGCAGTGACTGGACAGGTGTACCAAATCTCCCACTGACCCAGGGCCCTTCTACACAGCCATATAACCCAGAATAACAAGGCAGAAAATCCCACAATATCTGCTTCGAACTAGGTTATCTGAGTCCATACTGCCATTTATTCCAGTTCAAAGCAGAAAATGTGGGATTTCATTCAGCTGTGTGGAAAGGGCCCCAGTCTCAGTCAAAAGGAGGGGCAGCACTTCCCTGAAAACTATGATTCTAGCTGCACAGTTTGTACTATCACTGTTTATCTATTAGATCAGTTCTACTCAAAATGATGGTCCCTGGAACAATGCAAGTCCACAAACTGTTGTCAGTTGGTTTCGGGTGATTTTCCAGGTAAGAAAGTAAAAACTGTAATAATAATAAATAATACTTTATTTTTCTATCCTGCCACCATCTCCCCAAAGGGACTCGGGGCGGCTAACATGGGGCCAAGCCCAAAATAGAAACAAAATATAACAATTACCATGAACATCTAAAGCTAAAAACAGTGATACAACAATCAAATAAAATACGCAATTAAGACATAAAATAAAATAAAACACATAAACTTAGCAAAATGAGGTAATGATACAAATATCAACCACTATAGATAAAAAGGGGTCAGGCATATAAAAATACACGATTTCAAGGCTTTTTAAAAATAAAGTGCATGGACAAGTGTCAGAGAGCTGTAGTCAATGAGCATAAATATGGTATCTGTCCTTTGGATATTACAAAAAAAATTGAGTCTTCCACATGAGATTACTTTAGAAACACTGTTATTAGCTCACAATATCACCAAAGATCATTTTTCAAAGTTAAGAAGAGTTGAACCTGAGTATTACTTGCTTGATAGACCATCCAAAAATACAAGGAACATAGAGATGGGGAGGATCAGTATGAAACTCTGACAGAACTCAATAAAATGGATAAATATTCTGACTCAACCGGAAACTGTCCTAACTGCATAACATTATCAAGATGTTAACATTGTCAAGATGAAGCTGTGGAGAGCAGCTCCAGGAGCCTAGAACAAAAAGGTGAAGGCAGCCGAGGCCTGCGTCCTGCGGAGAGTGGCCAGCAAAGGCACCACGACCACCTTCACACCTCCTTTCTTAGCTGCCTCACCAGGGCTGGCTCCCTCTCCAGCCACAAACCCTAAAGCAAAGGAAGAGGAGGAAGAGGAGGCAGAGGTGGCTCCTATGCCCTGTCTCACCGGGGCCTCCCCTTCATTTAGCTGGACTTGGCAAGCAGGGAAAGCCATTATGCGAATCTAATGTGCACCCTAGTTTTAGCTGGGCCTTTTAGCCAAAAAAGGTGTGCATTCGAGGCACGTAAATACAGTAATTTATTTGAATTATGCCTCATATTCTCCCAAGACTGAGATTTAAGGCAACCCAGCAAAGAAAATGGATTAAAATCATAACTGGGTTAAAAACACCCAGCTAGTTAGATGCAAAAAGGGGACCGGTGAAATACCAGACACCTGTTCTATGTAGACTGGACCTGAGCATCCCATTATCCTAACATGAAAGCCACCTTATTTATTTATTTACATTACTGTCTAAAATGGTGGTTAAATCTGTGTAATTTTAATATTGATGATGCTTGTTTTTGTTCTGATTGTATTTTACATTTTTTCATTGTCATTGTCCTTAATTAATTGTCATTGTCCTTAATTAATCAGCCCCAGAGGGTTTTTAATAATCTATCCTGTACTTATTACAGTTTTACCTTTTATGTGTTTTTAATGTAATTTTTTATCCTGTATTGTTGTTTTAATTTATATATTGCATTACTGTTTTATTTGTTTCATATTGTGATTGTATTATGTTGCTTATATTTTGTCCTTATGTTGTTTGGGCCTCTGCCCCATGTAAGCCACACCGAGTCCCCACGGGGAGATGGTGGTGGGGTATAAATAAAGTATTATTATTATTATTATTATTATTATTATTATTATTATTATTGTGGTAATTTGGGCTTGGCCCAATGTTAGCCGCCCCGAGTCCCTGCGGGGAGATGGAGGCGGGAAACAAAAATAAAGTTATTACAGTAGAGTCTCACTAATCCAAGCTAAATGGGCCGGCAGAAACTTGGATAAGTTAATATCTTGGATAATAAGGAGGGATTAAGGAAAAGCCTATTAGACATCAAATTAAGTTATGATTTTACAAATTAAGCACCAAAACATCATGTTAGACAACAAATTTGACAGAAAAAGTAGTTCAATATGCAGTAATGTTATGTTGTAATTACTGTATTTACGAATTTAGTACCAAAATATTATGATATATTGAAAACATTGACTACAAAAATGGTTTGGATAATCCAGAAGCTTGGATAAGCAAGGCTTGGAAAAGTGAGACTCTACTGTATTATTATTACCTGTTCATGAAATATCCTTATTCCATCCAATCACTTAGTCCTAAGTAAATGTGACTCACATCGCACTTCATCCCCAGGGCTCGAGGCCCATCATGCCTGTTATACCTTCCTTCTTTGAAATGCCCACATGTGGTCCTTTTTTGATAGAATCATGGAAATGGGATCAAAATGCTATCGCTTTGTAGTGTGAAAAAGATCTTGGTCACTTTTGTATTATAACAAGAAAAACACAGATTTGAATATTACATGTAGATAGTTATTTGTATAAGAGTGGGACAGCATGTTTCATGATGAATGCAAGCTCTCAACCAGTATTTATCAGCAAGATGCTAGTATTAGATTAACAAGAGGGAACTCAAATAATATAGCAATGATACAGCAAACACACCAAGAGTTGCTAGGGGAGCACAGGCCATATGATTCCTATGCTTTCTATAAACATGACTCTGATCTATGTCTCTGGTGAAAGATGGCAATGCTTCCACAGCAATGCCTCATGTCAGATTTGATCAATATGTAACTGTGATAAGGATAGCACATAGGAATGGAAGGGCTGCTATCTTCTAAGCGGAAGCATCTGCAATGCATCTTGCTGCTGTTCCTGCTTTCAAAGTTTTGATTTATCAAGGAGACCTTTCTTTGCCATAGCTCTCTCTTATATTGTAGATACAGTACAATCCCCAGAACCCAAGGGGTATGTTCCCAGACTTCTCAGGGCTATAAGAAACCATGAATATTAGCAAACCCTATTGAAATGAAGGACCTTGCGCCCACAATATCATAAAGTAACCCTGGTGGACCTAGAAGGTGCCTATAGATGACATGTTTTGTGAGATACGGATAAATAAAACTGGTCCCATGGATACATGGGTTATACTTTAAAGTAAGGGTTTTCCCCTGACATTCAGTCTAGTCGTGTCAGACTCTAGGGGTTGGTACTCATCTCCATTTCTAAGCCGAAGAGCCGACTTTGTCCATAGACATTTCCAAGGTCATGTGGCCAGCATGACTGCATGGAGCGCCATTACCTTCCCACCGGAGCGGTACCTATTGATCTATTCACATTTGCCTGTTTTCAAACTGCTAGGTTGGCAGAAGCCAGGGCTAACAGGGGGCGCCCACTCTCTCCCCAAATTCAAACCTGAGACCTCTTGGTCCACAAGTTCAGCAGCTCAGCGCTTTAACACACTGAGGCACCAGGGGCAGTAAATTATACTTTACTAATGAAAAAGTGAATTGGAGGAAACAATGCAGCAGTGCATGGTAAGCTGTATGTAACAGTATCTCCCCCCATCCTATTAAATGGAAAAATAAGTGATTTGCTAAATGGAACAATGAAAACAATGACACTTGAAGCCTGTTCAGGATTGGAGCCAGAGCCATCCCAAGGTAATTTTGGGGAGTAGGCGACCAGAATTTTGGCACCCACCCCCCGAATTTTGGCACCCCCACCCCCCAAAAAATCGCTGAAAAATACCTGCAGTGGTGGCAGTGGTGGCAGCAGCAGCGGCAGCAGTAGCCCCCTAGAGAGCGCCCGCCCAGCCACCCGTCTGCGGGGGCGATTGGAAGGCCTGCGCACGCACACAGGCCCATCAACCATGCTTTTGGGGCAATTGGCCTGTAAGCGTGTGCAGGCCCATTGACCAAAAAGCATGGTCGATGGGCCTGTGCGTGTGCGCAGGCCTTCCAATCGACCGAGCAGACACGGAAGGCTGCTCGGAGCGATTGCTTTGGCTTGGCGCCCCGCGGAGTGGCCTAGGCGGGCTGGGACTCCCAGCAAACGCAGGGGTGCCTCCACAGCGCCCCCAGTAATAATGCGCCACAGGTGACCGCCTAATTGGCCTTGCTTGTGGACTGCCTCTGATTGGAGCTGTATCTTTCTGTCAGGACCCAGGCTACAGAACACCAATAACCATGCGCAGAGGCCAGAATCTAATATCTTTATTAAAGGAATATATAAAGTCAATAAAAACAAGTGAAGAATATAGTTCAGAAGTAGACCTTTCAGGAAAGGTCAAATATAGTCCAGGAAAATAATGTCCAATATGTGATATTAGAGTCCAAAGTTATAATCCATTAACCGAAACACACACTTTGCCAAGCAATAGTGTGGGGAGATGACAAGGTCTTTTAGTCCATTGAAGCTTGACAACAAGGCTGGAAAACAAACTAGATTCTTGGCTAGACAAGACTTGATACGAGGCAAACAAGAAGCAAGAACAAGGTCCGTGGCGAGGTCCGCGGTCAAACGTGAAACAAGGCAGGCTTGGAACTTGGTCCGGGAAACAAGGAACTGGGGTTACGAAGTCCACACACGATCTCACTCCTCAAGCTGACGAATTGACTCCGCAAGGTTTCCTTTGCGGCAAAACACCTAAATAGGGTCTCGTTTCCCGCCAGAAGAACACTTTCCCTGGAGAACGAGAAGTGAAACCCAACTCCGTCCAGATGCATGACTCCTTAGAATTTCCCAAGGGAAGCAGACCTAATCAGCTAATTGTTTGGCTGCGATTCTGAGACTCCGGCGATTAGCCTCCCTAGCTCCTCTATCTCTATTATAATTGTCCTTTCTGGAAAACGGGGGAGAATTCTGCCCAAGGCTTGTTTGGCTGACTTCTTGAGGGCAAACATCCTCCAGGTGCAGGAGCTCCGATTCTGGCTGAAACGGTGTAAATCCCATGTTTTCCTCTTCGTCTGCCACAATAGTACTAGGAACGGGACTACAAGGCCCATGAGACATCACACTTTCTAATCAAAATGAATTAAAATATGGGAAGGAGTAGAGTCAGGAATACAACAACAACAACAACAACAAATGAATTCTTGCCAGAATAATAAATTAGTGGGCATAGTCAACACTACAAATCAAAATGCACCATTTTAAAAACTCGTGTGCATGTCTATATCTGTCCAGTTTTGGCATAGTTTTATTCTCACATGCTTTGTTGCTCTTTAAGGAGTTACATTTACCACTTTCCCACCAGCCCTTATTTTTGTACCTGCAGTTTTTTTCTAATATTCTGACATTTGTAAGGTAGTTTGGTTCTCTGTGTGTATGTCATATATGCACACATGGAGGGGGAATCATGATTGTGAGCAAGAAGTCATGCATGAACCCATCTGTGTGCAGGAAGAGATGCAGATTTACAATATACAGTATTCAGTGTATTCAGTCCACAGGAGTTTCAGCACATTTTCTACTTTTCTTCTATGCATCCACCACCCCTCGAAACCTGATCTTAAGTATACACTCACTTGCTTTTTGTGCCATCTTGTGGGGAAATCCTGAATGTACAAAACTACAAAGAAGATTTCTGAAATTCATTCATGCATTCCCTGTTGGTATGAAAAAGAATCAAACAAAAGCTTAAGAAGCTTAAAATGAAACTTTAAATAAATATCTAAATGTCAGAAAGAGATAGACCAAAGGGGGCTCAAATATTTATTAGGATGGGCTACAGAAAGCTTGTAAAATCCTTCAGTGTCTGATCAGCACATATGAATTTTCTCCCAGCCTCTGAAGATCCCTTTGTTGTTCAGATCATTCTAAAACTATTTTTCTGAACCATATTTGGAGTGAGCAGAAGGAATATTCTAATATTAATATTAATAATAGGAATCTTTTACTCTGTAAGATTATTTACTTTGAACATTTCAGTAAGTGCATTTTCGGCTACAAAAGCGAGTTAGCAGAATATAAAATATGCTTTACAGAGATGCCCATCAATCAAGATCATAAGAGAAAAAATGGGTAGACATTCCATCCAAATGGGATTTGAAAACACTAGATCCACTTAAGGAATCATGCATAAACATAAAGATGTGTACCTATTTGAACATAAGGCACTGTAATAATTGTAAATCTAAACACTTTAGTACATAATTAGATTATGGCTGTTTATGATTATCAAAAATAAATGTATTTCAACTTAATATTATCTGATTTTACTATTGTCTTCTAGGTGCTAATTCTGAAACAGCTGTTGTAGACATCATTACCATCAAATAAGGATATAAAGTTCTAGAGAAGCATCATGTGCCACAATCATCCACTTCAAAAATGAAACAATGTGGTACAGATCCAACCCAGCTGCAGCCTTTACAGGGGTTACACAGCTCCAAAAATGGAGCAAAGGTGGGAAAAGATGGTCCAGCAAGAATCTGTTGAAAGAGCTGGGCAAGGTATGGCCTTTGAAGTCCCTCGCCATTTCCTAAAAATCCCGCCCATCCCCTTCCTCCTTTTTTTTAACATTTCAATATGGTTTTAGGAAAGCCCACCAAATATCGGAAAATACCTCCACTCCGGCCCCATAAGTCTAAATACATCCACAATCTCCCTCAAAATGGCAACAGGAAATCATGCAACACCATTTCTTAACATCATTTCTAGAGGAAATACAAAGAAACAAATGAAGTGTTGGAGTTAACTGCGGGAGTGTGTAGCCTACGGGGGATTTTATGGCTTGATTTGGAATTTCCAGTAGGTTTTTCAATACGCTGTTACTTGCTGGATGCACGTTGCGGCTTGCATTGGGAATGTATATTTAGTAGACCTCAAGATGGTTTCTTGGTGGATTTTAGGCCCTTGGATTTTTGGGGCAAAACAGGGCTCAGATGGAATTAAAGATTTAGCTTTTTGAAGAGTGCTTTGGGGTTATTATTGTGCAATATTGCTTTGTGTGGGGAATGATGTGGGAATTGCTCATGGGCGTTCATATTTATAGATAAATTGTTTGCTTTTATTTATGGATAAATAACCTTGGAGTTGGGGGTGGCAACGGCCAACAAGCTCTGGAATGGGCTAGTCCATGAGGTCATGGAGAGTCGGAAGTGACTAAACAAATAAACAACAACATGGATAAATGGCATGCTTTTATTATGTATATTTAAAGGAGCCTTTGAACCTTTACCATGTTCACACAAATACCAACAGCTTTGAGTGGTTTGCCATGGGAAGAAGAGATCATTTTCCATGAAAATTCAATTCACTTAAATGGAGATGAATATGGATGAGGACATCCAAATAGATTTAACATTGTTTGTCAGCTACATCTGCCAAGCACTGGCTAATCCCACTGATTAGGAAGCATAATGATAGCATATTTGTACCTGACATAAGCCCAATTGGCAGGCTTTGCATTCCAAAGGTCCTTGGTGATGACTCCGGATGTCATCCTCCGTTTAGAATCCTAAGAAAATGGTCTTCTGGAGGAAATGACACCTGAAGGTAAAATAATTGGTCTTGGCATCATCCAGGAAAATAGGATTATTATTATTAGCATTAGCATTAGCATTAGGAGGCTGAAGTGAAGACTGCCTTGTCTTCAGCCTCCTTCAGAAGCAGGGGAAGTAGGGGGCGTGGTCTCTTGGGAGGGGCGTGGTCTCTTGGGAGGGGCGCGCCCTCCTTGCCCTTAGGCCCTGCCCCCTTCAAAGCCCGCGCGTGGCCCAATCAAGATGGTGGTTCTCATGGTCTGTATGGCCATGTTCCAGAAGCATTCTCTCCTGACGTTTCACCTGTATCTATGGCAGGTACCCTCAGTGGTTGCGAGGTCTTTTGGAAACAAGGCAAGTGGGGTTTATTTATCTGTGGAATGTTCAGGGTGGGAAAAGGAACTCTTGTATGAGGCACTTTGATTAGCATTAAATAGCCTTGCAGCTTCAAAGCCTGGCTGCTTTCTGCCTGGGGTAATCCTTTGTTGCGAGGTGTTAGCTGGCCCTGATTAAGGATCCCCTGGCACCCTCCCTCTTCTCCCTCCCCCCTCCTTCTCCTTCTTCCTTTTTCCCACCCATCCTTCACTCTTTCCTTCCATCCTTCATCCCTTCTTTCATCTTTCCTCCTTCTTTCTTCACTCGCTCCCTCTCTTCCTCCTTCCTCATCTCCTTTCTACTGCACCAACATTCATTGGCCATTTTCCCAGTCTCTGTGGTGGGTTTATGCCTATGTTCCAGAAGCATTCTCTCCTGACGTTTCGCCTGCATCTATGTTAGGCATCCTCAGAGGTTGTGAGGTCTCTTGGAAACAAGGCAAGTGGGGTTTATTTATCTGTGGAATGTTCAGGGTGGGAAAAAGAACTCTTGTCTGAGGCACCTTGATTAGCATTAAATAGCCTTGCAGCTTCAAAGCCTGGCTGCTTTCTGCCTGGGGTAATCCTTTGTTGCGAGGCGTTAGCTGGCCCTGATTGTTTCCTGTCTGGAATTCCTCTGTTTTCTGAGAGTGTTCTTTATTTACTGTCCTGATTTTAGAGTTTTTAAAATACTGACGTTTCGCCCACATCTACTAAGTTTGTCCTCACTTCAAGTAAGCCACCCCAGCCTTGCCATCAGAGTTGTCAGAGGTTGAGAAGAAGGTCTGTTCATCATTCTCATGCTCAGCAGAGGGCAAGGACCATAGTTATCTTGCTGAGCATATTCTCCAAAATGCCAAAGCCTAGTTACTGTAGCCCTATTCAAGCTTCTAAGTAAGAAGGCTAAAACTACCATATTTACATCAATCTCAGCCACACCTTTTTTGCCTAAATGACTATGCCAAAATTGAGGTGCACATTACTGTCAGCTTCTGCTGGTAGTTTCTAGCAATTAAGCAGTACTCACACTCCAAGGTGGACGTAGCCAGCTTTATTGCTCCTACACACACAAGAAAGAAAATAACACTACTAATTTCCTTATTACCTTCAGACCCTTTTACAGTACTCTTCCCTCCTCCCCTTCCAAACCCCTCCCCAGCCTTCTCCAACTCCTGTGAACGATTTCTCCTGATTATCACTTCCTCACAGGACTGCTCTCCTCCTCCAGGTTCGTTTGTTAACGCTGACCTTGCTTCGGGTATGTTGGCAGGGGCAGGAGTCAAATGCTTGTTCTTCCAAGCTTTGAATCATGTCCTGACATGATGCCCCCCTAAAAAAAAAAGGGAAAAAACCCGCAAAACCACAAGAAAGAAAAACAGTATCAACGTTGCATGGTAACTAGGTATACAATATTATCGTGGCTTATCAGGGTACTTCAGATGGAATTTCTTGACCACCCGTGACGCCCTTACATCAGAATGATTCACCCATTCAGGGTCAGGAAAGCCTTTCCACAAAATTAAATATTGGAGTTTCCCATAATGTTTTCTGGAGTCCAGAATGTCCTTGACCTCAAAATGTTCTTGTCCCTCTACCATGATTGGTTCTGGCACCCGAGAGAGGGGGTGCCATTTGTGTTGACCCAGCACCATGATTGGTTCTGGCACCCGAGAGAGGGGGTGCCATTTGTGTTGATCCATTGATTAGGCTACAATGGAAGACAGGATGTATCCTTTTAAAGTTATGTGGAAGGTCCAGTTTCACAGTCACCGGATTTATCTTTTGCACGATAGGGTAAGGCCCCACAAACTTGGGGCCCAGCTTTTTAGAAGGCTGAGAAGATTTAAGGAATTTCGTTGACAGATACACTAGATCCCCAATGTTAAACTTCACTTGAGGTGCCCTTTTTTTATTTGCATACTTTTTATATGATTCTTGTGCTTCATGTAGAGTTTGTTGTATTACTGGCCAATTCTCTGAAATTTTAAAACTCCAGTCCATTGGTGTAGTAGATTCTAGCTCCCCTTGCCCCAGTTCTGGAACTGGCATGGCGTCTTGTCCTGATACTGCCTTGAAAGGAGAGACTCCCGTAGATGAATGTACTGAATTATTGTAAGCAAATTCACAAAAAGGCAGCAATGACACCCAGTCATCTTGCTGATAATTGGTATAACACCTTAGAAACTGTTGCAAAGTCTTTTGAACTCTCTCTGTGGCTCCATCCGTCATGGGATGATAGGCTGAGCTGAGAGCTTGTTTGGTACCTAATAGGCGTAAAAAGGCCTTCCAATAGTTAGCGGTGAATTGTGGCCCTCTATCTGAAATTATCCATTCTGGGGCCCCATGTAATCTATAAACGTGCAATAGCAGCAGGTTAGCTAACTGCTGTGCAGTTGGGAGTCACTTTAATGGTACGAAGTGAGCTTGCTTAGAGAATAAATCTATCACAGTCCATATCACAGTATATCCTTTGCTGGGGGGTAGTTCAACTACAAAATCCATGGCAATTTGTCTCCAAGGTTTACATGGGTCAGCCACTGCCTGTAAAAGTCCCATAGGCTTCCCCACGGATTGCTTGGATTTGGCACACATCACACATTCTGTTACATAGTCCTTTACATCTCTTCTCATTCCAGGCCACCAAAACTGCCTGTTCAGTAATTGTAAGGTCTTTACAACCCCAAAATGTCCAGCGGTTTTGTGATCGTGTGCTCGGTTGAGAACTTGCCCCCTCAATTTTTCCGGGACATATAACTTCTCCTTGTAGTACCACAAACCCCCTTTCTCTGTGATTTCAGTTGGATGATCCTGCAACCAGGGGTCAGAACCATACTGAGCTTGGAAAGCCTCCTTCCATTCTGAGGGATCCCTGGCTGGATTTTCTAGAGTGACTGCCTGGGACCGCGTTTCAACTACTAGCCCTAATTGCTTTTCTGTGAAAATTGTCCCAATGTCCTCTTGTGGTCGACTGTTATGCTGAGGCATACGTGAGAGAGCATCTGCCATACAATTACTTTTCCCTGGGAAAAAGTTTAGTGTAAAGTTAAACCTGCTAAAAAATTGGGCCCATCGCAGCTGCTTTGCATTCATTTTCTGGGGGGTCTGTAATGATTTCAAGTTCTTATGGTCTGTCCACACCTGGAAGGGGTGTTTTGCCCCCTCTAAAAAATGCCTCCATGTTGTCAGTGCCCCTTTTACCGCAAATGCCTCTCTTTCATACACTGGCCACCTCCTTTCAGTATCCGAAAACTTCTTGGATAAATAAGCACATGGTTTTAAAACTCCTTCTGATGTTTTTTGAAACAATATAGCTCCATATGCAACATCCGAAGCATTGCACTGGACCACAAAAGGCTGTTCCGGGTCTGGGTGTGCTAACACTGGTTGCTGAGTAAACATTTGTTTCAACTTTACAAAAGCCTCTTGGCATTGAGGAGTCCAATTTAATCGAGCCCCTCTCACCTTGGCAGACTCTCCTCTTCCTTTAGTTTTTAATAAGTCTGTCAAGGGCACGGCAATTTGTGTAAAATCCTTTATGAACTGCCTGTAAAAGTTGGCAAATCCTAGAAAACTCTGGAGCTGTTTTCTTGTTCGAGGCGCCTCCCAATCTAGCACATCTTGTACTTTGCTTGGGTCCATCCTCACTCCTTCTCGCGAGATATGGAACCCTAGATAAAACAGCTCAGACTTATGGAATTCACATTTGGATAATTTGACATAAAGCTGTGCCTCCCTCAACTTTTGCAACACTTGTCGGACCAATCTAATGTGATCTCCCATATTTTCAGACATTATTAGGATGTCATCCAAATAAACGAGAACCCCCTTGTACAGAAAGGGATGTAACGTTTCATTAATTAATTGCATGAATACTCCAGGAGCGCCTGACAACCCAAATGGTAAAACTTTATACTGGAATTGACCCAGGGGACAGTTAAAAGCCATTTTCCATTCATCCCCTTCTTTTATTCGAATCCGAAAATATGCTTCACGCAAGTCCAATTTAGTAAATATCTTTCCCTTGGACAAGTGAGCTAGCATGTCCTTAATTAATGGCAAGGGGTACTTGTTTGTGGTGCAAATAGCATTCAATCCACGAAAATCTGTGCACAGCCTCAGTCCCCCATCTTTCTTCTGCCTAAATAGCACAGGTGCAGCAAGTGGAGAGTTTGCGGGCTCAATAAAACCCCGAGCAAGATTAGTGTTCACAAATTCCCTCAAAGCTTCCTTTTCTCTTTCCGACATGGCATACAGCTTGGGCTTAGGTAACTTGGCTTGTGGGTCTATTTTTATGGCACAATCTGTCTTCCTGTGCGGGGGTAATGTCCCTGCTGCTTTATCACTGAACACATCAAGGAAGTCATGATATGCCTCTGGGATAGTTTTCTTTAGCAAGTCCATCTCCTGTTCTGCTGGTTGTATGAGTACCCCAGCTACATCCCTCTTTCCTGGTCTGGGTTCTTTATAGGATGGAGAATACATCCCATCTGAAAACATCAAAGTCCCTCTCTCCCAGTCTACTTGGGGATTTCTACTTCTGAGCCAGGCCATTCCCAGTATCACTGGATATTGTGTTTTTGGGGTCACCACAAATTGTAAGGTTTCTTGATGAGTTCCGACCCTCATGGCCACAAAATCAGTTTTGTACTCCACTGGGGCACCTCCTGCTTTGGTCCCATCTAATTATGTAAACACAATGGGGGAATCCAACTTTTCTAACTTTAACTCCAGCTTCTCTGCCACTACTGGGGAGATCAGACATCTGTTACACCCACAGTCCACCAGGGCCTTCAGAGACACAGCTTTCTCCTTCTCTATATTGGCTAGAACAATCTGTAATAACATCATTTTGCAGTCATTACTCACTAGCGGCTCTGCACCCCGAGAGTTCCGGATCTGCAGCTGGGGCGCCCTCACTGCAGATCTTGGGAGTTTTCCGCCAGGTGTCCCAGTTCTCCCTCATCCGCACCTGACTCCACTCCAGGATTGGGATCTGCCATCCAGTCGTCCTCCTCTCTGCCCACATTCACCCTCTCTCTTCCAGCCCATCGGGATGATGCCTGCCGGGGCTTCTCCTTCCCTTTGTCAGGGCGCTCTGATCTACTTCCCCTCACTGGATTCTTCAGGCAATTTCTTGCTAGGTGTCCTTCCTTTCCACACACGAAACATCCATAATTTCTTCCTCTCCATTCCTGGCTGCTCATGCGCTGCCTGGGAGGATACCGGAGCCCTCCCGCACTTGCCACAGGTGCAGCCGTGTTTCTACCAACTGTAAAATCCTTGGCCCGCTTTTTCACTTGCTGTTTTATTTCTTCCACTTTTCCAGCTAACAAAATCCAGGACTCTAAGTCCTCTGGATCATCACGGTATAATGCCCATTCTAAAAGATCTGGCCTCAATCCTCCTTTAAATAGCTCCACTTTAGTGGCAGCTGACCATTCCGGGATTTTACCTGCCAATGACTTGAACTTCAATGCATACTCTACAACTGAGTTATTCTCTTGGCTCAATTGCCTAAGCTGAGTCTTTGCCCTTATCTTCACCAGAAGGTCCTGGAACCTCAGTTTTAAAGCTCCCAAGAAATCTTCCAACCGGTTAAGCTCTGGGGCTTGAGTCTCATAAAGTTGCACCATCCAATCTGCTGCTTCTCCCCTCAGCTTTGCTCCCACTGCATGCACTCGGGCTGCTTCTGAGGGAAAAGTATGTCCCCAGTCCACCATATAATTCCTCACACTGGTCAGGAAATAAGATAGCTCCTGCGGGTCCCCTTTAAACTTTACCTGCAGCTCTCCTCTGGCAAATCCTTGTCCATGAGGGATGATGGGAACTCCTCGCCCTGGTGGCAGCACCGGTGGAGGCCAATTTATTCCCTTCTGTTTGTCTTCTCTTGGTTCACCAGTAGGCCCCATGCTTTTAGGAGCCCCTCCTTCAGCTCCTGCTGGGATTTCAAAACTGGCACTTGCAGCTGACTTCTCTATACTGCCCACAGGTTGCACTCCTTTCCAATAAAAGGAAAGCTCTTGTAGCATGGTTTCCATTGAATCAACCTTGGATTCCAAAACTCGAAGGCGCTGTGGGGTCTCATCTCCATGCCACTGAGGTGGTGCTCCACCCTTCCTTCTCACAGTCACCCCTTCAGCACCAGTAGCAGGGAACTGAGTAGATGTCCATTGCGTGCCAGCAATTGCTCTGCCAACCACCGTCTCACCATATGGGGATAACAGCTTTCCTGCCCCAGCTGGAGAGTTCTCTGTTTCATCCTCCTCACTCTCCCTGAGAGCCTGTTCCAAGGACATGGTTTGCTGGTTATCTCACTGCTATTCAGGACGAGTAGTAAAGTGTGAGTAGTGTTATTATGTCAGCTTCTGCTGGTAGTTTCTAGCAATTAAGCAGTACTCACACTCCAAGGTGGACATAGCCAGCTTTATTGCTCCTACACACACAAGAAAGAAAATAACACTACTAATTTCCTTATTACCTTCAGACCCTTTTAAAGTACTCTTCCCTCCTCCCCTTCCAAACCCCTCCCCAGCCTTCTCCAACTCCTGTGAACGATTTCTCCTGATTATTACTTCCTCACAGGACTGCTCTCCTCCTCCAGGTTCGTTTGTTAACGCTGACCTTGCTTCGGGTATGTTGGCAGGGGCAGGAGTCAAATGCTTGTTCTTCCAAGCTTTGAATCATGTCCTGACAATTACATTTGTGTAATACAGTAAAGACAAGTGGGTGGCTGTGAGCTTTCTGGGCTGTATGGCCATGTTCCAGAAGCATTCCCTCCTGATGTTTTGCCTGCATCTATGGCAGGCATCCTTAGAGGTTGGAAACTAATCAAGTGGGGTTTATACATCTGCGGAAAGTCCAGGGTGGGAGAAACAAAGAACTATTGTCTGTTGGAGGCAGGTATAAATGTTTCAATTGCCCCCCTGGATTAGCATTGAATAGCCTTTCAGCTTCAAAGCTTGGCTGCTTCCTGCCTGGGGGAATCCTTTGTTGGGATGATTTATTATTATTATTATTATTATTATTATTATTATTATTATTATTATTATTAGGTCTTGCTCCAGGGAAGGTTCTTCTGCCGTGGCTCCCTACCTATCTATCTACCTTGCCACATATTTCCCACATTATGTGTATGTGTATGTATATACACACACACACACACACACACATACAAACACATATGCAGGGACCATATGTGCCATGTGTGTGTGTGTATTCTATTTACCTCTACATTCTACCCTTTATTTTTCAGTTATTGGTTTGGGGGGGGCGCCAAAAATACTGCTTGCTTACACTCGAAAATTACCTAGGGCCGGCAATGCCTACAACTCCCAGAAATCCCAACAATTTACCAGCTGTTAGGCTTTCTGGGAGTTGAAGGCCAAAACATCAGGGGACCCACAGGTTGAGAACCACTGACTTAAAAGGTGAGCAACTACAGCAGGTCCAGGGGCCCTTTAGGTCCCATGACTCTTCTAAAATAGTCTACTGAAGAAAAAAAAGTCACCACAAATCTACTTCTACAGCTTTGAAAATGATTTGGATGATAAATTGTACAAACTAGTTGCAAACTATTTGGAAGCTTCTAGGAGAATAATTTTTGGGTCAAAAAATAGTTGTTCTATGTATTCTAGAGGAGCCTTTGCCACAGGGGTCACTGTTCACACTGAGATAGAGTTGCCATTATTTGGTTCACCTCCCCCCCCCTTTTTTTTTCTTCTCTCTTTAGCAGTCTATACCTGCCTACCGAGGATACCACTTGATGCATTGTGCTGTTCTCCAAATATCTCTAGTACACTGTGGACTCTTCTGCAGAAACAGCCCAATCCGACATCCCAAACATTAAATCAAGCTCACATGGCATCTTCATTGGGATCCCCTCAGCCACCTTGGCTAAAATCATTTTTCAGCAATTAAGCTAAACTAAGGACAAAGGGGGAAAGTGGAGAAGAGAAGAGAAAAGAAGAGAAGAACTAGGGCATTTTAAAAGTGTGATGATGGAGGATTGTTCCTGATTCTCCCTGCCAAACAGAGATAGTTGGTAGGTCTGCCAATGCCAACTCTTTGAACAAAAAGTGTGTTATCATAGCTAAGAAAGTTGTACACTACTTAAAGTTGTACACTACTCAGTTATAGCAGCTTGATGCTACTTTAATTGCCACTAAAAGCAGAAAAAGATGGTGACAATCCTTAAAAAAATAGACATGCCTGTTTCTATTTTGGCTCAGGTAATAACAAAAAAGTTACAAAATAGTCAGAAAGCTTTTTAGAACACTTTACACTGGAAGAAACAAGGTGGTGTTTAGGGTCATGAAAAAAATATTTTCCTGTGCAGGCCAAGATGTATGTTGAACATTTTATATCTGATTCCCTTTTTCGGCAAGCATCAGCTCACCGAGATATTCACAGTAAAGGCTCCAATTGCCTGCATGATAAATAGATAGGTGGGCAGACTTTCTGTGGAGAATTCAGATGTCTCTGGCTAACCTCCACACTTTTATTAAATGAAGTGAAATTATAAGCTCTTCTTCTCACCAAGACTAGCATTTCAACTCAACTACCGTAGATCAACTACTGCTGCTCTAAAAAACAATTATCATGTCAGGACCAAGAAGGTTTTCTCCTAAGTGTAATTTCTCCATGCAGCCTCATCTTCATTCATTGAGTATAGAAAGACAATGTGTGATACTTATCTATTCCAAACTAACTCTGATGGCACCCTAGAAATGAAATTAACTGCTGAGAAAGATTGTTCTTATTACACCAATTGTTTGTGACTATATCCTGAGAAGAGCTAAAATTAACAACCCATTTTGGCAGCATGCTTTCATGGACGATAATGGCAGGGATTTCAGGCGATGGTTTAATTGCTAGGAGAAAAGATGGGGTTCCCTGCATTGTGCTCAGTTACATAATGGCATTGGGGGAAATGACAAAGTTTTCACAAAAAATGTACTCAGATCTGGCCCGGCTCTAATAGAACATAGTCTTGATTAGTTCTTGGTGCTCATTTTGCAGAGATAATGAGGAATGCTCTCCATTCATCAGGCAATTCCCCTCCCTCAGACGTTATATGCAGATCTAGAGGAAAAACCCATTTTGCCACAGGTATGAGATTCCTTTAGGAACAAGAGCAATAAGCACACATGGGAAATGTCTAAAGCTTTATTGACAACTTGCACACAAAAAAGATATATAGAAATGATACAGAGAAAGTAATTGGGCAGTTTCACATCCTCTGTTCAGCTGTTGGGAACCGTGTTACATTATCAGAGAGAACCCCAAAGTGGTCCACAAATACCCACATCACAACGAACCAAGGTCTACATTGAAGCTCACTGGGTATAATTCAAAGAGGCCTCATCTATACTGATCATTTTGGTCAGTGTGCATTTGGATCAGCCTAGTGGCACCTAAACGGAGGCAGTTCAGGGAGTTCCTATCTGCCTGCCATGCAGCCCCAATGTGGCATCCGGGATGCTGGATTGGGCCTGCATTATTGGTCAGTGCAAAAGCCCCTCATCATAGAATCGTAGATTTGGAAGAGACCTCACGGGCCATCCAGTCTAACCCCCTGCAAGAAACAGGAAAATCTCATTCAAAGCACCCCCGACAGATGGCCATCCAGCCTCTGCTTAAAAGCCTCCAAAGAAGGAGCTTCCACCACACTCCAAGGCAGAGAGTTCCACTGCCAAACAGCTCTCACAGTCATGAAGTTCTTCCTGATGTTCAGGTGGAATCTCCTTTCCTGTAGTTTGAAGCCATTGTTCCGCGCCCTAGTCTCCAGGGCAGCATGTATAAGTCAATCTCATATATAAATCAAAGGCTCCTTTGGAGGCCAAACTTATGTGGTTTAATATGACCTTTGGATGTCAGAGGTCACTTCCTGGAGAGGGGAAAGCACCATTGCTGCCTCTGGCTGCCGCCACCCTGGCATTCATAAAGGCCAGAAGTGTTTCCTTTTTTTGATAAGAGTTAAGGTATAGTACTTACATTGACCACTGGATAATTCATAATTAAATTAGGACACGTCTCTCCTAATTAGTGCACCTTATGACGGGGCATCCATCACACTTGTCTCTGAAGATCAGGTTTCCAACTCTTATCAGCTGTCCTTAGACATGTCTTCAGGTGCAGAGATTTATGTCAACGGAAGACTGAGAATACAGAGATTCCTCCCTAATTAAGTAACAATGCTTGTCAAACATGCATGATATTTAACTCTGTAGTTCACCACCCAATTCCAGTCTTCTGGCTTTTTTCCCATAGAGAGTCCCAATCGCAGAGGTTTTCCAATTGTGTAGAAGACCTGTTATGTTTAACAACCAGAAATGTGTAAACCAATGTTTCCCAACCTTTGTGCCTCCAGGTGTTTTAGATTTCAGCTCCCACACTTCCTAACAGCTGGTAAGCTGGCTGGGATTTCTGAGAGTTGAAGTCCAAACCACCTGAAGACCCAAAGGTTGAGAACCACTGGTGTAGACTCTCCTTTTTAACTTTCATACAGACGTGTGAGGAAGATCGAATAGAGAACTTCACATCAGGGATAAGGCTAAGATGGAGATTCCTTTGTGTATTTTGTCTTAGGACGTGAAGGTAAACATCTCACAGAAATTATATTCATCCTTTAAACAGTCTGTCAAAATAGAATCATAGAATCATAGAATAGTAGAGTTGGAAGAGACCTCATGGGCCATCCAGTCCAACCCCCTGCCAAGAAGCAGGAAAACGCATTCAAAGCACCCCCGACAGATGGCCATCCAGCCTCTGCTTAAAAGCCTCCAAGGAAGGAGCCTCCACCACAGCGCGGGGGAGAGAGTTCCACTGTCGAACAGCCCTCACAGTTCTTCCTGATGTTCAGGTGGAATCTCCTTTCCTGTAGTTTGAAGCCATTGTTCCGTGTCCTAGTCTGCAGGGCAGCAGAAAACAAGCTTGCTCCCTCCTCCCTATGACTTCCCTTCACGTATTTGTACATAGCTATCATGTCTCCTCTCAGCCTTCTCTTCTGCAGGCTAAACATGCCCAGCTCTTTAAGCCGCTCCTCATAGGGCTTGTTCTCCAGACCCTTAATTATTTTAGTCGCCCTCCTCTGGACGCTTTCCAGCTTGTCAACATCTCCCTTCAACTGTGGTGCCCAGAATTGGACACAGTATTCCAGGTGTGGTCTGACCAAGGCAGAATAGAGGGGGAGCAGGACTTCCCTGGATCTAGACGCTATACCCCTATTGATGCAGGCCAGAATCCCGTTGGCTTTTTTAGCTGCTGCATCACATTGTTGGCTCATGTTTAACTTGTTGTCCACGAGGACTCCAAGGTCTTTTTCGCACACACTGCTGTCAAGCCAGGCGTCCCCCATTCTGTATCTTTGATTTCCATTTTTTCTGCCGAAATGAAGTATCTTGCATTTGTCCCTGTTGAACTTCATTTTGTTAGTTTCGGCCCATCTCTCTAGTCTGTCAAGATCGTTTTGAATTCTGCTCCTGTCTTCTGGAGTGTTAGCTATCCCTCCCAGTTTTGTGTCATCTGCAAACTTGATGATCGTGCCTTCTAACCCTTCGTCTAAGTCGTTAATAAAGATGTTGAACAGAACCGGGCCCAGGACGGAGCCCTGCAGCACTCCACTTGTCACTTCTTTCCATGATGAAGATGACGCATTAGTGAGCACCCTTTGGGTTCGTTCGCTTAGCCAATTGCAGATCCACCTAACCGTAGTTTTGTCTAGCCCACATTTTACTAGTTTATTTGCCAGAAGGTCGTGGGGGACTTTGTCGAAGGCCTTACTGAAATCCAGGTAGGCTACATCCACAGCATTCCCTGTATCGAACCAACTCGTAACTCTATCGAAAAAAGAGATCAGATTAGTCTGGCATGACTTGTTTTTGGTAAATCCGTGTTGACTATTAGCAATGACCGCATTTGTTTCTAAGTGTTCGCAGACCACTTCCTTGATGATCTTTTCCAGAATCTTGCCTGGTATCGATGTGAGGCTGACCGGACGGTAATTGTTTGGGTCGTTCTTTTTTCCCTTCTTGAAGATAGGGACCACATTCGCCCTCCTCCAATCTGCTGGGACTTCTCCCGTTCTCCAAGAACTCTCGAAGATAATTGCTAGTGGTTCTGAAATAACTTCCGCTAATTCCTTCAATACTCTTGGATGTAGCTGATCCGGCCCTGGGGACTTGAATTCGTTTAGAGAGGCCAGGTGTTCCTGGACAACTTGTTTCCCTATTTGGGGTTGGATTTCCCCCAATCCTTCATCCATTCCATGTTGCTGAGGTAGAAGATGGCTTTCTTTTTGTGAGAAGACTGAGGCAAAGAAGGCATTGAGCAGTTCTGCCTTTTCCCTGTCCCCTGTCGCCATCACCCCATCTTCTCCTTGCAGAGGCCCTATCGCCTCCTTTTTCTTCCTTTTTCTACCAACGTAAGCAAAAAAGCCTTTTTTGTTGTTTTTTATGTCCCTGGCAAGCCTGAGCTCATTTTGTGCTTTAGCCTTGCGAACCTTTCCCCTACAGGTGTTGGCTATACGTTTGAATTCTTCTTTGGTGATTTCTCCCCTTTTCCACTTCTTGTGCATGTCACTTTTGAGCTTTAGCTCAGTTAGAAGTTCTTTGGACATCCATTCTGGCTTCTTTGCACTTGTCTTATTTTTCTTCTTTGTTGGCACTGTTTGCATTTGCGCCTTGAGTATTTCACTTTTGAAAAACTCCCATCCATCCTTTACTCCCTTGTTTTTTAATATTGGTGTCCATGGAATGCCGCTCAGTAATTCCTTCATTTTTTGGAAGTCAGCTCTCTTAAAGTCAAGAATGCGTGTTTGACTTGTCTTAGTTTCAGCATTCCTTTGTATTGCAAACTCCAGGAGCACATGGTCACTTGCCCCTAAGGATCCAACCACTTCAACTGTATTGATCAGGTCTTCCACATTTGTTAAGATTAGATCAAGAGTTGCTGATCCTCTTGTTGCCTCTTCTACCTTCTGGACCATAAAATTGTCTGCAAGGCAAGTGAGGAATTTGTTGGACTTTGTACTCTTGGCTGAGTTTGTTTTCCAGCAGATATCGGAATAATTGAAATCGCCCATGACTACTATATCTCTTCTTTGTGCCTGTTTGGTCAGCTGTTGACAGAAGGCTTCATCAAGTCCTTCATCCTGACTCGGAGGTCTGTAGTAGACACCCACGACAAGATCTTTTTGAGTCCCGGTTCCCTTGATTCTTATCCAGATGCTTTCTAGCTGGTTTCCCGGATTACAGTCTTGCATTTCTTCTGCAACGTAACTGTTTTTGACATATAAAGCTACTCCCCCTCCTCTCCCTTTTGTTCTATTTCTGTGAAAGAGGTTATAGCCCTCAATGGCTACATTCCAGTGATGGGAGTCATCCCACCAGGTTTCAGTGATGCCTATGACATCGTATGTGTGGTGCTGTGCTAAGAGTTGGAGTTCCTCTTGCTTATTTCCCATGCTCTGAGCGTTGGTGTAAAGACATGTAAGCCCCTGTGACCTCCCCTTGAGCTTTTTATTTGGGATTATTGTGCTCTCCGTACTTGGTCCTTGCTGTGTTTGTGCAGCCCTCCGTTTAGCCTTTTGGCGGTTCCCTGTGGTCGTGGGTAATATAGTGTTCGCCAGGCTGTTGTTCCCCTCCCCCAGTAGATCTAGTTTAAAGTGCGCCTGATGAGGTTTGTGAGTCTGTGTGCAAAAAGATGTTTTCCTGCTTGTGTGAGATGCACCCCATCACTTGCCAATAGGCCATCCTCCTGGAAGAGTAGACCATGGTCAAGGAAGCCAAAATGCTCCTCTTGGCACCATTTTCTGAGCCAGTTATTGACCTGTACTATTTTTCCGGCCCTTGTAGAGCCGTGTCCTACAACGGGGAGGAGGGATGAAAAGATCACATGTACATTATACAGTTTTAGCTTTGTTCCCAGAGCTCGAAAATTATTTGTGATCTTTTGAAAAGTATGCCTAGCGGTGTCATTGGTACCTACATGAATCAACATAAGGTGGGGAGGGTGATGGGGCTTTAGGAGCCTGCTGAGCCTCTGAGTGATATGGTGTATTTTTGCCCCTGGGAGGCAGCATGTTTCTCGAGCCATCCCATCCGGTCTGGAAATGATGGCTTCCGTTCCTCTAAGGAGGGAGTCACCTACTACCAAGACCTGTTTCCTTTGAGGATTGACAGGGTCCCTTTTGTGCAAGACAGTGTGTATGTCCCCTGAAGAGTGTTCCTGTTGAAGTGAATCATGCAGGTGTAAAGTGTTGTCCTCCTCCTCAACATCCCCAGTGCATTCATCAATGACAATCCATTGAGATACATCCGAGAGCCCATTACTCTCCCAAGGATGTTCCTGTTGCTCCTGGTCTACGATTGGGGATGGAGCATTTGCATGATTACATAAGTGTGAATGTGGTGATGCACTGTCCCCGTCCGGGCTATCCCCTGCGCATTGATCAAGGGTGGCCCACTGAGTGGTATCTAAGAAACTGTGGTCCTCCACAAGATGTGTTTCCTGATTGTATGTTAATGGTGTTAGAATTTCAAATCTGTTGTGTAAATGCAGCTGAGCAGAGGAGTTCTGCGGAGGCTGCCTGGTCCTGTGTCTCCTTCTGTGGGTGACCTCCTTCCAAGCCTGAGGGTTGTCTACCTGTGAGTTGATCTCCCCATAAGGATCCTGATCATGGTCATGGTGGTGTTGGTGTGATGCAGGCTGCAGATCTACAGCAGCGTGTTGTGCAGTGTCCAAGAAGAGCTCGAGTGCCTGAATGTCCTTAAGGGTCTTAATACGGTGCTCGAGCTGTTGGATCCTCTGCTCCATCAGAGTCATCTGTTTGCATTTGGAGCAGATGTAGTTGACTAGTTTTTGTGTGAAAAAGCAGAACATGCCACAGCTGGTGCATGTGGTGGCAAGTATTTGCTGTTGGTCCATCTCTTGGTGAGTGAAGTGACCGAGGAGGATTGTGTGTTTTATGGGCAGAATGCTATCCACCTTCCTGTGTGTGTATTTTTAAAGTTGTTTTGTTTATTGTATATACTGTAAGAATGTGTTTTACTGTAGTGGTGGGTTCGCGAGTGCCGTTTACTGTTTGGGCAATGTGTAGTATTGGATAGCTCTATTTTCTCAACTTGCTTTCAGTTAAACTAGAAATTTGCAATTTGATTTGCTGTCAAATAGGTTGACCAGGATCACAAGGTACCTGTAACCTTTCATAGTTTTATAGCAAATATTTTGGCAGGTTATACTTATCATGTCACAGGGCTGTACTGCTAATAAAGCAATGTTTGTTTAAGTGCTTTTCTGAGTACCTGCTAAAAATGTTGCCATTTTCTTCTTTCCATGGAGTCTTGTAGAGGTTAGTATGGTGCTCTCTGTAGTGGTGGACAAATGTTTCCAGTCATATACCCAGCCAATGTGTTTTGTTAGAGTGTTTGATTAAGAATTTGGCTTTATCTTATGTATAGAACTATTTAATAATAATAATAATAATAATAATAATAATAATAATAATAATAATTTATTTCTTATCTGCCGCCTCCATCTCCCCAGAGGGACTCAGGGCGGCTCACATGGGGACAAAGCCCTAAAAACAACAGTACATAGAACAGTACAAGTTACAACATTAAAATACATAGCAAAAACCAAACAATTTGTAATACTTTAAACTAACACATATCAAAGCAATTGGACAAGGAGTGGGGCTGTTTAGGATTACATGGGAGGGGGCAGACTGGTGCAACATGAATAAGCATAACTCAATGAAAGGAGAAACACAGGGGATGTATGGAGTATGCCTTTTGCCCCCATATCCATGTCACATAGTTTCTTCTGTCATTTCATGACTGCATCTTTGGAGACCTGCTGTGCATTTAGATCAGAGTTTAAAACCATATGAGGAATCTACACATTAAGACTGCAGGTACTTCGCTGGAATCTGTAGGAAACTAGAAAGAACTATGCAACAAGAAGAGTGGGAATTTAAGCGTACAGTCTTTTTGAAAATGCATTGCAGTTTCACATTAGTGATGAAAACAGTTTTTGCATGCATCTAGCTGAGGCTTTGACCCTACAAATATCCTACCTGACTTGCAGAATTTTTATGGGAGATCCAGATAATTATTTCTTCCATTGCAGCCTTCCCATCTTCTGTCTTTTTTTCTTACCAGTATACAAAGTAAGAAACTTATAAATTAAAAAAGGTTTTCCTTATAATTCTGTTCTGTCTGTGAGGGGGAGCAGTATAATTATCCAGTTCCTTTCAAGTGTCAGTGGTAGAACCCCAGTGGCTAGTGACAACTAGCTCATCTTTAGAAACTCTAGGCTGCCTGCATGGAATATGTACACTGCCTACATAAATGCCAAGTAAATGCAGGGATCAATATCAAGGCTGATTTGAAGCACAGACATAAGAACAACACAATGTGGTCTTCCCTAAATAGAATTGCTACCTTTCTCTTTCTCCTTCCATAAAATTTGCATATTGCATAATTAAAGCATCTAATTATTGCTTTCACATGACTTCTAATAGTCACCTAAAACCACAAAATAGAACAAAAATATATACTTAAAATATTAAAACTAGAATAAAAGTATTTGAAAAACTATATATCAGTCAATTGAAAAGTAGTATGTCACCAAGGAGGGTCTCAGGCAAGTCTTTCTCCTGGTGTGCTGATTTTCCAAATACACAGAAGTCCTCGTCCTCCCCTTTTTTAAGACATGGGGACATAAAGTTGTATGAGTTTTCAGAAAGATTTTATCTTGTGCTTTTTTCTCACTTGGAAGCCTGCCCAAGTGTGCTTCTAGGCAGAGGACTCCTGCTGCTCACAGTTGAAAAAGCATTGTGTCGCTATTCCATCTTTTTCTCTTAATGGATTTTCTCTGGTAAAGAAAAAAAGCTGGGGGAAAAAACAAAAGAAAACGCAGGAGGGGTGCAAACTGAAGAAGACATTATCTAGACCTCCAGTAAGCTTTCATGAATGAAGCAGTACAATTGCTTGGTGAAAGTATCATCTGAAAGCACCGTAAGACAGTTATTGTAATTCCAACCTTACAGAGGTCACTGGTGACTTCCATATCAGGTGAAAAATTGAATCTACTCTGAGTTTTTATTCAGGAGGAGCTATCCTTGATGCTGAACCCTGATCTTTTAGATAGTTCCTTTAGATCAGTGGTTCTCAACCTGGGGGTCCCAAGATGTTTTGGCCTTCAACTCCCAGAAATCCTAACAGCTGGTAAAGTGGCTAGGATTTCTGAGAGTTGTAGGCCAAAACATCTGGGGACCCACAGGTTGAAAACCACTGCTACAGATTGTGAAATAAAGTCCAGATCAAATTAATGATACCATGTCCCATAGCCTGAAAATTTTGGGGGGGGGGGGGGCGTTGAAACCATTTTTATTTTTAAGTGAATAATGAAGAGTAGATCCATAACACAAAATAATTAAGATCTATGATTCATTCTATATTTTTATATAAACTTAATGAAATCAAATTTCTATTATAGCTAGAAACTTTCAAGTCTAAAAAAAAACCTCAAAAGGACTCTTAATTGATCATTTGATAGTTACAAAAGAATACCATAATACCTGTTGGAAAACTTGAAAATTGTGTCAATACACTTGGACAGAAATCAGGTTCCATCAATAAACTTCAGTGGACACTCAAGAGTGCAAATCCAGTCAGTCTTTCTTTCCCCGTTGTGCTTCTTATGTATGTTTTCAAATGTTTAAGAGTTGAAAACAAATTTTCATTTGCAGCTGTTGACACTGGCAATGTTGCAGAAATCTGAAGAAGTTTCTTCACATTAAAAAAAAACCCTCTCTATCACAGACGAGATATGCTTCCAGTGCAGGTGTAATCTTTTTCCATTTTCTACACCACAGGTCAAACTCTTCCATTAGTGTGTCAGAATCTTGAAGGCATTCATTGTAAAGTTCTGTGCATTTGTTCAAGTGGGATTTTAAATGGCCACAATTAATAGGAAGGAACACTTCCAGTTCCTGAACTACTTTCCCTGTGTGTTGTAAACCGTTCTTGAAGCTGACTGCAGAAAAAGTCTGCCTTCAACAGATTAGATGAACCAATGGTAGATACCACAGTTTCCACATTTTCCTCGGTTTTCACCTGCAATCCAGGTGCGCATGTTTTGGGGACTTCATCAGTACCTGCTGCTGCAATTGTTCCCACCCTGCTGCTTTCTTGGTTTTCAATATTTGGCTTTTTCTTTTTTTGCCATGAACTCAAAAATGTTCAGTTGCTTTGATAGACATTTAGGCATCTTCTGGAGTCAAGTAGATTAAAGGAAATACTAACAGTAACTAACAGGGCTTTAAGTCTCAAAACAGCAACTCAAGCTAGCAGACAATTGCACAGTAAGACAACTGAGTTTAAAATGACCCACAGCTGCTTCCTTGCCTTCCTTTTATACCCCAGTGGGAAGATCAAGAAGGCGGACATAAGAGAGAGCTCTGAGAGGGAGAACAGCAAGAAAGCAGTGACATGACTACTTTCAGGTGTCTATAATAATGTTCAAATTTCATGGAAAAAATGTTGATTACAATCAAAAATACAGCATTTTGAAAGATTTCTTATATGATATTTTCACTTTCAATTGGAAAATCTATGATCCAAACATATTATTACATTTTTAGAAACCACATAAAATACCTTTAATCTGTTATTCAAAAAATACTTGATCGTTTAGGAGAAATTAAAGTATAAACTTTTAAAAGAAGCACAAATTATTATAGCTGTTATATACCTAGAAATATCGTAAATTATATTGACACTTAAGTTTTTCTTATGGATTTTAATGTGGGGAGTCCAATTCTAATGTCAGTTTCTGTGGATTGTGTCATCTTCACATTGAAAATGTTGATTAAAACCTTCAGCATCAAAACTTAGTTACTTCCACTATGTCAGCTATTGTTGCTATTGCAGTGTAAATTGGCAGAAAGGTTGGCAATGATAGTGTGAATAAATTATCAAAATTTGCTTGAGATAGTGCTTGCAGTTCTGGGGGAACTTTAATTTTTTCTTCTCATAGACTTAGCAGGGGATTTGGTTAACCAGTTAAAATTTAAGAGTAAATCAAGGGGTTCTTTTAACCTGAAAAAAATGGAAGTGGGGAGCAGGGATTGAATCCTTGGCTACAAGCTTGATAATACACCAAAATGAATACTACCATCAATCCCTGCTACCTTACTTCTCCTCATGAACACACATATATACAGAGAGAACATTCACATTGAAGATTTTAACAATGACTTTTTAAAAAGTTGGATTTGCTCGCTATGAAATCCTAGGATTTGTAGTTTGCTGAAGCACTAGAGTTCTGTGAGTATTCTGAACATCTTGCAAAACTGATTCTGTAGGCAGAAGCTGTGATGGTTTACGTTTTGGTTTTGTTGTACCATTTATTCACTTATAATTTCATAGCTGGAGCTGCAACAAAAAATACACAAACAAGCAGCTATGACCCAGATACAACCAATAATCTTAGCTAGCAGCCAGCTTATTTGCTATGGCTTTACTTGGCCATTTCTTAGGGTTTGGGGTGTGTTTGGGTTTTTTTTTTTTTACCTGCCACACATTTTTAAGTGTATTAAAAGATTTAGTTGTCATGCTAATTATTTCTAGTAATTGGGTAGATCTTCACTCAAAAGCAAATGAAAAACAGGGACTGGATAATAACAAGCACTACAAAATTATACTTCAATGGCTGATCTTTTGCTGTTTTGGTTGGTACTGATTGAAACTGAAGCCTAACAAGTTGCTATCTGATTTCCAGCTGATATGCACTGAGAAAACTATGTTACATCAACAGCAGCATCAGTATTGCCATCGGTGATGCATTTTTTAAGATTTATATCCTAACGTGCTCCTAAAACTGGAATTCAAGACAGCTCATTAAAATGAGCTTTGTTGGATGGTTGGTTGGATGGATTCCAGCAGAATGAAGGATTATAAATTCACCATCTCTATTGTACAAAAAATTAAATCAGAGCTAATCGAAATTTAGAGATTTCTATGGAACTCCAGGTTATAGACATTATCTATGCTTCGAATCACAACTTGGTGCTTGGCACATTTTGCAGTTCGGTTGTTTTTAACTGTCTAGGATACAAATTTTGATGCAATTATGTTTTATTGGTGCAATTATGTTTTATTTAAGTGTTTGTATCTCTTATACTTTAATTCAATGTTTATGGTAATAAGTCCGTTAATGTTTAATTCCCATATTTTGATATAATGTGATCTTAATTATGGCATTGAATGTTTCCCTTTCATATGTATGTGAACCGCTCTGAGTCCCTTTGGAAAGAGAGACAGGTATAGAAATAAAGTTTATTTTTTTATTATTATTATTATTATTATTATTATTATTATTATTATTATCATCATCATCATCATCAGTTGCTGGACACCAACAATAGATGAGAGCTACTGTCTTTATAGCCCTCTTGATGGTTTCCTAGAAGTGTGTGGTTGGCCACTTTGGTTTAATCTTATTTCTCCATCACTGGTACAGAATCAAATAGGGTTAATAACATCAAATAGGGGTAATAAAAAAGAGGAAAAAGCAGGTACAACAAGACCTCAGTAACCAAAGAACCCATATCCACTATTTCACTAGAGGAAATGGTATCTCTAGAGGAATTCACTAGAGGAAATGGTATCTCTAGAAATTTGATGAGTTCTCTGGCAATTCTATGGTATACACCCCCCCCCCAAGTTACCATAGAATTGAATTACAAGATCTAAGCATTTCCTAGAGAGGGTATATCTCTATATCCTCCAACACAACTCCATGGTATGTTGGGACTGGAAGTGAAGACATTTAGTGGTCTACTGTCCTATCTATGGTGATAGATAATATATTCCCCGTGGATACCGGGGGGGGGGGGGGGTCGCACTGTATACATGGAGAATGACATGCTATCTTTCTCTTAGTGTGTATACATATATATCTATACACACACACACACACACACACCATGATAGGAGCGCCCGATGGCACAGCAGATTAAACCGTTGAGCTGCTGAACTTGTTTATGGTTCAAATCCAGGGAGCGGAATGAGGTCCTGCTGTTAGCCCCAGCTTCTGCCAACCTAACAGTTTGAAAACATGCAAATGTGAGGAGATCAAGAGGTACCGCTCCAGCAGGAAGATAACAATGCTCCATGCAGTCATGTCAGCCACATGACCTTGGAGGTGTCTACAGACAATGCTGGCTCTTCAGCTTAGAAATGGAGATGGGCACCAACCCTCAGAGTCAGACACGACTAGACTTAATGTCAGGGGAAAATATTTATCTATATACTATGACAGATTATAATTTAGAAGTACTGTTACAGGAAGACAAAATGCTATTTGGTAGACACTAAGGTTCCTGTAATAAGTCATCCCAGGAAAGAATAACTTCCATTTTAAATTAAATCAGCCTAGTGTTTTAATTCAACACTGGATAATTGTGTACAATGTAGTCCAAAAACTAACTTTTCCAAGCTCTTCATATACCACATTGGTCCTCTGATCTGGTGCATTCTCTGTCCATACATTTGTGAATCAAAGATTGTAGATCAGGTGAACTAAACAAAATATAATCTTTGTAAATGAAGAAAGAAGCCCTTGAGGACTTTCTTTCCAACCTCACGACTCAAGCAATTTTACATAAAAGGAATTTATTTCCCAATAACCCAAGCTATTAATGAAGCACAAGATATCATTTCCTACTTGCTAATTTCTGTATAGGAGCCTCTTAAAAGCCAAAATGTGTATTTGCATTTATCCACATAATTCCTTTGTCATTTTTATATATTCTCTTTCCACCCATCTCTTTTCATAATGAATGTCAAAATAAATTGAGAGAGGCTGTGATGCACACAACTAACAAATACAATCAAAAAGATACAGGCAATTTCAATTTCACATTGGTGTGCGTTCAGTCTTGCGTATTAGCCATATTGGAAATGCTAAAAATAACAAGAAGAATTAACACATGATGAAATCAGGCCACACTAAAATGTTCACATTGCCACTCTATGTAACTTTATACCATTATACCTGGTCAATACCCTCTGGGACAGCAGAGGGTCTTGCCCCTTTCTCAGTGACAGTATATGAATGTCTCACCCCCTGATATTGCAGTTCCTTTGTTTGTGAGTTATTGCCTGGGACTAGTTCACAATAGCAGGGTCATTTAACATGGATTATACAGATTTAATGTGGGAAGGATCCTTGCTGCTGTTACTCCTTTTGTGGCCAATAAAAGGTAAAGGTTTCCCCTGATGTCTGACTCTGGGGGTTGGTGCTCATCTCCATTTCTAAGCCGAAGAGCCGGCGTTGTCCGTAGACACCTCCAAGGTCATGTGGCCGGCATGACTGCATGGAGGGCCGTTACCTTCCCACCAGAGCGGTATCTATTGATCTACTCACATTTGTATGTTTTCGAACTGCTAGGTTGGCAGGAGCTGGAGCTAACGGCGGCCGCTCACGTCGCTCCCGGGGTTTTAACCTGGGACCTTTCGGTCTCCAGCTCAGCACTTTAACGCACTTCGCCACCCGGGCTCCACTTAACCCATTTTATACCATTTCCGCTTGATGCCCTTTAGCAAATTTCAGATCCCCAAACTATAGATCCTTTTTTATTTGCGGGGTAGTAGTGTTCAATAAAATATTCACTGAATGTTTCAAAAGCCCTGCTACGCATTGTGTATTCAAATATGTACTGAATATTTTTAGAAACAGTGACACTCTGCTTTCTGGGCCTAAATAACCATCCACTAACCTGACCCACCTTCCCACCACCCTGTCATTTTGATGCTAATTCAGAGCACAGGAAATACATTTCAAAAAGCATTTTTTCCAAGAAACACCTGAGTGAAAGGTTATTTATTTTTTAATTGCATTAAAACTCTTTGGCATTTAAAAGAATACCAGAGGGACATTGTGTGTTCAAACAGGATCAGGATCAAAGTAAGAACAAATTATTTTACATTCGTGGACTATCCTAGGAGGCATTCCCCATGATTGTTTTAATGCACGAGAGGGGACTGGGTTGTGAACTTAGTCCTGGCATTACAATACCAATCCTGATTCCGTATGGTATTTATTGACACTTACATGAAGGGCATCTGCTCCTAAGGTCTAGGGAGGGAGACAGTATTTTTTCCCCTGTTGCATGATCCAAAGAAGGATAATGATGATGTCAAAGGCAAAATATCATTTCTGCTGAAGGACTGAAGAGGCATGTACAGTGGCACAAAAGACACTTATCAAAATCTCCTGGGGTTCCTTCAGCATGTCAGCACAAATGCTCTTGTCAGTACAGTGGCTGGTGATGCAGATAACTGAAGCTGACAGCCTTCAATGCAAAACTGCTCACTTAAAGGGAAACGGAGGATTGCCATTGCTCATCTATATCCCCAGATGTGCTTCAGGGCCATAAAACATCACAGTCTTAGTAAATCATGGAAGGCTGCTTTGGGATGAAACAAGAGGCACATGTCCTAAACTGTAAGGGACTTAGTACTTTGAGTAAATTAGAACTTATGGTGGAAGAGTATCACTGGGGTGTACAAATCAGTGACACAGTGGTAGTGTGATGGCTGTCACAAATCTCTTTCACTTTCCAATCAATGAGGATGTTTACTTACTGAAGAGATTCAGATTCTCTTCTCACAGCGTCCTTATGAATATGTACACAATGTGTAACATCTACAGAACTGCAAGAATGGGATATATCATATTAAAGGATGAGCAAGTGGAAGTGCTGGCAATATTGTGGATGATGTGATCAGATTCTATAGTAATTTTTTCTGTGTAGATGTGTGAGCAGAGTAGCCATTTGGGCTTGTGACATGGTCTTCTACCTGTCACCACATCCATGTTGTGTGTGGAGGACACAAATCTCTGTCATTTGAGATTAGGAGGCTATCTGTAATGGAGTAAAGTTCTGCCACTAAGAGCCTTTGAGAGGACAGCTTTATTTTCCAAAATAGGTTGTTGTTTACCGTGTAGTTTACCGGGTGCCCTCAGTGGCACAGCGGGTTAAACCACTGAGCTGCTGAATTTGCTCCCTGAACGGTCAGCAGTTTGAATCCAGGGAGCGGGGTGAGCTCCCGCTGTTAGCCCCGGCTTCTGCCAACCTAGCAGTTCGAAAACATGCTAATGTGAGTAAATCAATAGGTTCCACTCCGATGAGAAGGTAATGGCGCCCTATGCAGCCATGCTGGCCACATGACCTTGGAGATGTCTATGAACAACGCTGGCTCTTCAGCTTAGCAATGGAGATGAGCACCAATCCCCAGAGTCGGACATGACTAGACTTAATGTCAGGGGAAAACCTTTACCTTTACCTAAGGCCCATATGTGTCATCTGAATGGTCTCAACTGGGAGCCTTTCACTATTATTAATCTTTAAAATACTTATTATAGTACAATCAGTCTTCTACCTCTGCTGCTGTCCCATGCCATTTTCAATAGGGACTATAAGCCTTGCAAGGCTGAGGCCAGAATTTACAGTATAGAATTAATGCAATTTCACACCACTTTTATTGTCATTGCTCAATTCCGTGAAATTCTGAGATTTAAAGTTTGTGAGGCACCAGGAAGCAAAAAATTATTTAAAACTACAACACCCATGATTCCATAGCATTGAGTCATAGCAGTTAAAGTAGTATCAAACTGCACTAATTCTACAGTGTAGAAGCATCATGAGGGAGACCAGTAATGCATGATTAAGTTTATAAATCCAAATGAAATGCTGCTCTTTCAACCCCTCTTTCAATTTCAGCATATTATCTTTTCACAAAGATCCAACTTTTGTAAAATGCCTAAAGGACATTGTTCCATCTTCAATAAATCCAGGGAAAAATCCAACAATTACAGAGTTTAAAAGTAAAATGTAAGTCTCTCGTGTTTGTTTTTTTATTTCTTCACCACCACTCTTTGCCTTCCTGAATATTTTACAATTTAATCCCAATGTGGTTTCTATTGTTCCAAAAGGGCTACCTGGTTGCTCTAAATATCCCGTTTTCCCCCAAAATAAGACCTACCTGAAAATAAGGCCTATCATGATTTTTCAGCATTTCTGAGGATGCTTGAAATATAAGCCCTATTTCAAAAATAAGCCCTAGATATATTTCATTTTAAAAGTCAATTTGGAAAAATAAGACTGCCCCTGAAAACAAGCCGTAACACATCTTTTGGAGCAAAAATTAATATAAGACCCTGTCTTGTTTTGGGGAAAACAGGGTATTATCTTCTTAAACATAAACAATCCACATTTCCACGGAGGTCTGGCTTCTTTACTTAGCAAAATTAAATATTCTCAAAAAATACCCTTGGAATTTGCCTCCTAGCTGGATGATTTTGTCACTTATGTTAACCCATACAGAGACCTCAACCTATCATTATCCCTCACCTGGAATAAAAACAAATCAAGCAATGAAACCATTAATCACTGAAAAGAAACTAAACATAAAGCTTTTGAATTCACTCATCAATACATGGCAAAACAGCTTAAAGGGTAACACTGAATAGATGTGTCTTCATAACCTTTTAAAAACCATGACAGTGAGAACTAAGATGAATGTAGTTTGACTCCACTTTTACCATCCTGGAACAATGGTGTGGAATCCTGGGAAATGTAGCTTGTTGATGCTCTAGCACTGGCAGAGAAGGCTAAAGCATTGAACCATGGTAATTAAAGTGGTGTCAAACTACATTCATTCTACAGTGTAAATACTACATTAGAAAAGTATATTCAGAGTCTGGGAACCATGCTGGAAAAAGCCTTGATTAATTAATTGACTATAAAAATTTGCTTTCCTGAAAAAAAAGCATTGCATAGTCACATTTTGGGAAACAAATCACCAATTCCTTTGTATATTTTAATTACCTTCTGATATCTTATGGATTCTTTCATTCACTCTCTCTTTTTTAAAACATGTTTAAAATGTGATTGGAGCCTGGATTCTCATGCTTAGAACAGACCCACAGAGCTCAATAAAGAATATGGAAAAATGGACTAAAATAGTATTGGGAGGGAGGAAGACTTAGAACCTCATCCCTTTTGGCAGCATGTGCCAGATCATCTCTAATTTTATAACAGAGCCCGCCAGCTGCCATTCCATGACGTAGAGCAACTTCCGGTGGAGCTCAGTCGTAAAAATAGAGGTGAAGTGGTGCATCAGATGCCACCCTCCATGAGATGGAGCTCTTGCCAGGCTGCGGGGGACCCCCGGGACCACTCACTTTGCCCCCCTAGGGAAGCGCAGGGGAGATTCAAGCCCCCTGATGCACCTTGGATGAAACGTGTATGGCTTCCAACACGATGGAGATGCTGAATCTCCTTTCTCCTCCACTGTGAATCCCAAATGTGTCTTTATAATTTTATTATATTTTTATTATAATTTATGATTTCTTATAAAGTGAAGCAAGTGATCTTATTGTGAACTCTGGCCAGCATTACTTTGACCTGAGTGCCACCAGGCAGCACCAGGTCCACATTCTTGCTTAATGGACTTATCATGATCACCATCCGCAATAGCTCAATGGACTCTTTCTTAAGCTTCGGAGGGCAAAGCCAGACCACTTAAGGATTGAGCAACCTTTGGACATTTTAATAAGCGTTCATGAATGGCATATCCCCTCTGCAGAGAGGCAGGTATGCTCCAGCTGTTCCACGACAATACAATCTTTCCACAGATCCTGAATCACCTAATGCCATCATCAGCCATCGCCTCACCCATTGTTCAGGGATCTGCCAGCCCCTCTTTCATCATTGGACAGGCGGAGAATTTGCATCGAAGGCAGGCGGCACTCTCTCTTTCACTGAGGTGCGCCAAGCTCCCACCTCTTCAGGGAGACCCTGCCAATCACAGCAAGCCTGGGTCTAGCCAGGGGCGGTGGGAATTTTTGAACCTGAAAACTGTATAAAAATGCATGCTTTGCTATGTTATGTATCTCAGTCTATTTTTGGTAAACTATCGCAGCCTGGCATCACTTTCAGCTGAAATTGAACAAAATACCTCAGCAGCTTCTGCTTCGACTTGGTGAGATATATTCTAGAAATTATTGGCTTCTTTTTCTCACCAGGCTTAACCACAGCTGCTTGGATCTCACTATCCAATGCTGCTCTAAATTGCTCAATAACAATACCTTATCATAAAGGTCTGACAAAGTGTCCTGCTTTGCCTGGCTTCCAGTGAAGAAAGAGGTAACAGCAGTGTGAATCTGTCACTCCACACGCAGCTCCCTATTGCAACGTTTTCCCCATCACACGGGGAAAGTATAACCCTTGTGTGGAGGCCCTATACTGGCTTGATTGGAGCCAGCACAACATGGCAAGCCTCTGTTGCCAGGAAAGCATCTGGTGACACTTTTACCCTAGTTGGGGGTGGAGTCACAGGTGATGTTGTCTGATGGCTGCCATGGGGCCCCGTCCCCAGAGCTGGCTCTATGCATCCTAGGATGCTTATTTTGAGTCATCTGATGAAGTCATAAGCATGGTTCAGTTTCCTCTAAAGGGCTGCTTACTAGTACCATCTAAAACCTTTAGGCAGCTATAGCACTTCATCCAGTACTGCTACCAGTGATCAGTGCTGAGTATCCAAGAAGTTATTCTGCTACCTAGGAAAACACTTCTCTCTTTCCATGGCAGTGAGAAGACAACAGTGCAAAATTAAATAATGGACATTACATTGACCTTTCATGGCACCCTACATCTGTCCTCTGAGGCACGTGTCACACTCTGCCTAAGGACAGAGCTGGCCATTTGGCTACATAATATACCCTTTTGCACTTGGGCAGGATGTACTGCAACATTGGTAGGGAAGTTATTACTAATTTTGCCTATTTGCAGGTACAGTAGAGTCTCACTTATCCAAGCCTCGCTTATCCAAGCTTCTGGATTATCCAAGCCATTTTTGTAGTCAATGTTTTTAATATACCATGATATTTTGGTGCTAAATTAGTAAATACAGTAATTACAACATAACATTACTGCGTATTGAACTACTTTTTCTGTCAAATTTGTTGTATAACATGATGTTTTGGTGCTTAATTTGTAAAATCATAACCTAATTTGATGTTTAATAGGCTTTTCCTTAATCCCTCCTTTTTATCCAAGATATTCGCTTATTCAAGCTTCTACCGGCCTGTTTAGCTTGGATAAGTGAGACTCTACTGTACTTGCAGACAAAGGGCAAATTATTTTCACCATTCAAGCATCCTTAAACATGAAGACTCTCACAAAGTATCATGTAGACCAGTGGTTCCCAAACTTATTTGGCCTACTGCCCCCTTTCCAGAAAAAATATTACTCTGCACCCTGGAATTTTTTTTTTTTTTAATAGCAATTAAACAAAGATATATGTACCTGTGGCCATCACCGCCTCCCTGGTTTGCTGCAGCACCCACCAGGGGGCGGTAGCGTCCACTTTGGGAATCACTGATGTAGACTTAGAAAGTCCTCCCAAGAGTTCAAGTTGAGTTCACACACACACACACACCAACATAAATGTGCATAGGATAGATTGCAAGGAGCCTTTTTATTCCTGGAAGGGGTCAATGACACAAGCTTTCTTAATGTTTCTTAGTACTTGATAACTGAATGCACTTTTGCTTGATAATTCCATAGCTCAACTACATACCGTGTTTCCCCAAAAATAAGACAGTGTCTTATATTAATTTTTTCTCCCAAAGATGCTCTAGGTCTTATTTTCAGGGGATGTCTTACTTTTCCATGAAGAAGAATTCATTTATTGATGAACAAAAAAATGAACATTTATTATATCTTGTACAGTAGTTGTCATCACAAACCAGCATAACCAGACAAACTGTGAATCCTATCAAGAATTTCTTGTTACTACCATTATTTCCATGTATAACAATCTATGGTACGTACATTTACCAAACCTGCATGCTCTGGTGTTCTGTTTGACAGGCATGCTTCCAAACACAAACGGTGCTAGGTCTTACTTTCGGGGGAGGCCTTATATTTAGCAATTCAGCAAAACCTCTACTAGGTCTTATTTTCTGGGGATGTCTTATTTTAGGGGAAACAGGGTAGGTGTCTTGATGGTCCAATTTTCCCAGAATATTTCAGCCTGGGGGTGCTCAGCCCAGCTTAACATAGTCCTGGGGGGCTAAAAAAAACCCCTCTTAGCTCCAGTGTCCTTGTACTTCCAAGACATTGTGCAATATGTTCAATCCCTTGGAACTATTTGCATGAATCCCCACAGTGAATTTTCTGGCAATAATGGATGGCCTTTTACATTTATTGCCTTTTCTATGTAGAATGCTGCTGAAAACTTTCCCAGCTGCTAGCATGCCATTGCTCCGCAGCTCCACTTGGTGTCCTCATTTACTCTCTTTAGAAACTGAAGAAGCCAGAACAGTGTGGCTCATTTAGTGCAATTTTTAAAACTACTGTTTTACAATGCAATCTTATATGCATAGTGAACGTTGGCATATGGGTTTTTCTTCTTGGTATAGAATTACATTCTTCTAGCTGGGTATAGATCACAGCTTTAATTATTTGGAATCCAATTAATTAAGCATGTACAAGCTATTTTTCATATAATTCAAGCAAGGATTTGATTATACACCCCAATTGTTTTTATTTATATATATAGTATGGCAATTAACACTTTACACAGTGCATGCACATTTGTGCAGACTGAATGCTACCAGCTTTCAAGTCCCATCCCATCTGCTGAGTGCCTTGCTCTAACCATTGACTGGACGGCAAGGCAACCAGGCAGCCCCCAATATGGCTGCAATTCTGTAGCCAAGGGGGAGACACTGACCTTGCTTTCCTGGATATCTAGCAAGTCCCAGCAGATCTGCTCAGGCAACCTCAGCTTTCTTCTTCTCTTGGTAGCAAATTGCAGCCAGGTGCTCTCTCGTCACTTGCTCCCATTTGTCCGTCTCCCAAGGCAGTAAGCATTTGGAGCACAGCTCTCCAGAGCATTTAAAATCTGCTTTCTGGGTCTGAAAAGAAAGACAGAAATGTTTATAGTTAGGTGTGAGAAAGCAGAAATGTTTATGGTTAGGGGTCAGCTTAAAGATTTCAACACGATATTGTTCTGTTCTTACAAAGCACTTTTTTAATCTGTGAGAAAGCGAAATGCTTTCTCCTGATCTTGAGAGAATTTTTACATTTGCCAAAATGACTTGGGGGCATAAATTACATCAGCTGAGTAGCTAAACCATGAGAGCTGCTACATTAGGGCCTACAAATTAGAAGCAATGGATGAGTTGCCTGCCTGCTTTTGCACAACTAGCAAGTCTTTCTGTATCTGCTTCACAAAAGGGAGAGACTAGTTTTGGCTAAATTGGAAAATCTTCAGTGGAGGAAAAATGTGCTTCATGAATGATTGGCAGATGGACTAATGAAGAATGATTAATTTGGTAAATTTTCTTTGCTTTTCTAGACTTCATATCCATGTCTGCTAGGATGACCCTCAGGCAGGGTGCATCAGCTATTGAGCCTTCCCACTGAAGAACAAGAATGCATGTATTATTTCACTCCCACTTCTACTCTCCTCCCAAAAAAGACATGCCATGCTCTGCTCCATAAGGTGGAGGAAGGTAGGAATGCAAAATCTCACACCCAACAGGCAGGAATCACTAGTATGGAATCCAAATTAAGATTGACTGGTGGTCCAATGAGCTTCTGAACATGGAAGGAGGATGGCTGCTATCTTCTCTCCAGACAGCAACAAGCTCTACTATCGTGTCATATGTTTCCACTAGAAGAGTATAAGCTCCTTAGCAGGCTGACTGAAGCTAATTAGATTTCAGTTCAGTTAGCTAAATTCATGAGGAGATTCATCCCTAGAGGGTCTTTATGTTTGCTTGGGTTTCTTTTTTTAATCAGCAGGGTCCTTTTGTAATTAAATTAATGCTTCAGCTCACTTGCTCCATCTTGATGCTGGAAGGCTGAAGAGGTACCTAAGTAAATAACAATCTGTCAGAAACAGGGAGGTATCACATCCTGGCACAGCAATCTGTTTTGCTTTTGCTTTTTTATTTTAAAAAATATGCATAAACCTGGCATCAGAAATCTGTGTGTTGCACGTGACTCAAAAGCTTCCTGTATTGATGTTTCTAAACATTAGTCAATAAAATGCAGAAATTGGTTGCCCTCTCTAAGCCTATGAAAGCAAGCCATCTTATTGACAGAGGATTTCTACTACTCACAACTGAAAACCCATGAAGCAGTGCACAATAGGGGTGTGCACTATATCGTTTTGGTGTCCCAGATTCCAGGGATTTGGGGGATTTGGCTGCTGAATGCATGAAAATGAACCTGGCAGAGGGCAGCCGAAACCTTAGCTGATATGGATCACCACATCTTGGCTAATGGGGGTTAATGGGTGCTAATGGGGTTGAACAGCACTCTACATGAGGCGGAGGCAACATGTGAGCAGGGCAGCCTTGCAAATCAGACAAGCTGTGGAATATCCTCTTCTTTCATCCCTGGCAGCCTCCTCCACCCCTTCCCAAAGTCCTTCCTCCAGCACCCACTTGAGGCATAATGGGAGTTGAGGTTTTCTCTATGTTTCTCACTTTCTTTCTCAGCCAATCAGAGACCTGGTTGATTATGTCCAATCTCCTCCTCTCTTGTGACAAAAATCAAAATCTCTTCCCAAAAATCAGTGGATTGGTGAAATATTCCAAAACTTGGCAAGCTTGCAGTCATAAATGTGGCTTACAAATGAGGCAATTTTCATGATGATAGGCCTAAAACTGACTTAGAAACGAGCCTCTAAAGTTTCCCCATGGGCGCCAATGGACTGAATCTTAATGGAAACCCCTTCCTGAATTCGGGAAGTTCCCAAAAAATAGAATGGGAATAACTGAAAATCAGGCACAGAAAACAGCATGGGGTTTCCCCAAATTGCACACCCTGAATGCACATCACAAACCCCGCCTGGAAGTATCTTAAAAAACTAAGAAGCCTTTGATTTGCTCTTGAGAGTACTGTTTAACCTATGACAACACTAAGAACCTGAGATTCTGAGCATGTGGTAATTTCCCTTGTGAAGTGGAAACTGAGAAGAGTATCATCAAAACATCTGCATGGCTTCACACCGATATCACCTTGTATACATGATTAGTCCTCACAAAATTCATGTATTTTGGATGACAGCTTCCAGTTAGTAAGACTGCTGGATATTCTGAGAGCTAAGGTCCAAAAATGTAACTTCTCCCATCAGAATGTGCCCTTCTGCTATTTGAAAGAGGGGGAGGAATCATAAATATTAAGCACAGGGCTATGAGATAAATGCTAATGAGGTCATATCTTCTAAGTGTCATGGTCACGGGGGGGGGGGATTACCATTCTGTATCACATGGAAGGAGCCTCCGGTGGCTCAGTGTGTTAAAGCACTGAGCTGCTGAATTTGCAGACCGAAAGGTCCCAGGTTTAAATTTGGGGAGCGGAGTGAGCGGCCGCTGTTAGCTCCAGCTTCTGCCAACCTAGCAGTTTGAAAACATGCAAACGTGAGTAGATCAATAGTTACCGCTCCAGCGGGAAGGTAACAGCGCTCCATGCAGTCATGCCAGCCACATGACCTTGGAGGTGTCTACAGACAACGCCGGCTCTTTGGCTTAGAAATGGAGATGAGCACCAACCCCCAGAGTTGGACACGACTGGACTTAAGGTCGGGGGAAACCTTTACCTTTACCACCATATGGATACTTCAAGATTTAAAGGTCTGAATCAGGCTGAGACCACAGACTTATCCACACAAACCAAAAACCACAAATGAAAACACAAAACACAAGCTCATCATAAATAGAAGACTGGCTATCTTCATGATACACAGCTACTTCTGATGTGTAACCCAGGGTTTTTAGTTTTAAACTAACATTTCCCCCACTTCGAGAGATAGTCAGGGGATACTCCAGAGTTTGCTGAAAACTCCAGAGTGTCCTATGGCTTTAGGGCAGTCTGGACAGAGCATGGGCACCATCATCTTTTTCCTGAGCTCATCTGCACAGGAAAAGGAGATGGATCATAGCCGTGTCACCAACAGCACTACTCCTTGCTGGCCCTGGAAGTCTGTGAGAACACCACAAAGTGTCAAAGGTACCTCGGCTGACCCATGAGATCCAGAAGAAGGGGAATCAGCCTTTCCTCTTCCTGGTTGCATAGCCACCCTATTCCAATGTCAGCAGAGGCACCCATGTTACAGAGCTCTGTGGTCAGCTAGGAATAGTGCCAGGGATGAAATGATAGAGGTAAGGTGCACACTGTCTCAGATATAGCATGAACATGCTGAATCAGGGGCTTCCCTGAAGAAAATTTACACCAGTCTAAACACCCAATGATGAGACCCAAGTGTGTGTGAAGAAGCGGAATGGCCCTGGAAACTGCAGCATCATGATCTCAACATATATATGTTGCAACAAATATGTACATTCTCTACTTCATGTGTGTTTATCAGATATGAAGTCTTGCTTTCAAGCTTCTTCCTTTCCTCTTCTCACAAAGCATATTTCTATGGCAACAACTGTGTATATATAGATGTTTTCATCAATGTGAAGAGCGTCATTGTGCTGCTTTATTTACTGCCAACTTTAATATGTGTGCAGACAATCTGTTAGAGCAAAGCATATCATATTCTCATAGCATGGTTTCCTCCTGTAGAAAGGGAGCAGCATTTCTCTTTCAGTTTTTTTAAAAATATTTTCATTTTCATTTTTTTAGCAAAACATGCTGTTTCTATCAGTACAGTAGCCTGTACTCTGAATTTTTAATTTGGAATTCACAAAAGAGCACTACATCTAAATTATGTATGGCTAATATAATTATTTTGAAAGCCCTATGTGGCGAGATGTCGAACTCCTGATGCTTTCTCATAGCAGGCCTCATTTCATCAACCTGTTCTCATGCAATATTGCCTCTTCACTATAGATTGCATTGATTTTTTAATCAAGAAAGTAGACATGTAGTGATTTTTCTTTCTGAAAGGGGAAAAAGAAACAGTGAGAGTGCCATTTAGTGAGAAAATATTTGGAAAATTATTTGTATCAAGATACTTGAGACAGGAAATTCAAATGAAGCTTTTTTTCCAATTCAAAGAGTCGATATATTTCTTGCTGCATAGTAAGCAAAACAGAAAGTTTCCTGCAGAACTCCAACAAATAAGGAGATAGCCATCATCAGACCAGTAGCTTCTGTTTAGCTCAAGGTAAAGATTTTCCCTGACATTACGTCTACTCAAGTCCAACTCTGGGGACTGGTGCTTATCTCCATTTCTAAGCCAAAGAGCCGGCATTGTCCGTAGATACCTGCAAAGTCATGTGGCTGGCATGATTGCGTCGAGCACCATTACCTTCCTGCCGGAGTGGTACCTATTGATCTACTCACATTTGCATGTTTTAAACTGCTAGGTTAGCAGAAGCTGGGGCTACCAGTGGGAGCTCACCCCACTCCCTGGATTCGAACCGCCAACCTTTCAGTCAGCAAGTTCACCAGCTTAGCTATTTAATCCGCTGCGCCATCAGGGGCTCCAGGATTCTGGTATGTACTGGATTATATAAATGCATTGTGTTTGGGGCACAATACCGTCTGTATCATAGGACACAAAACCTCCTATTCCTTTGTTGAGTATTTGTTCAGGTAAAGAAAGCAATAAGGTCAGTGTAGTGTAGTAGTTTAAGACTAGGACTCTGGGAAACCAGTACTCAAATCCCCTTCAATAAAAAAACTCACTTGTTGGTCTTGGCAAGTCACACTCTTAGAAGAAGTCAATGCAAATCCCCTTTGAACAAATGTTACCGAGAAAACCATGCGAATTGGCGTAGTACAAGGAAGAGGAAGAGGGGGGGGAAGTTATGGTGGTGGCAGCAGTGGTGGTAATGGGAAATAGTTGGGAGAAACCACTGAGAGAATAAATTGTGATCAATTATCCAGCAAGAATAAAATTAGGTATTTGATTAGTTGTTGGTTCTTTCAGATCCATATTTCCTCTTGGTGTATTTCTTCAGTATCTTCCTGTGAGTAGCTGTAATGGATCTTTACTTTTTTTCTAGTTTTTCTCATTTTGCAAGAAAACAAGAACATGTAGTATTTGCTAGAGAATACAGAAACTTGTTCTGTAGAAGACAGAGATTATCAGTCAGAAATGTCAATTGGGAACTATCACATGACTCTTCAAGTTCACCAGTCTCCGGGATAACACAAGTGAGTTTCCATTTTCTCTTGTTTGGGTATCAGAATCCTGTGTTAAGCCCATCTTAATAGAAGTGAGACTCCCAGACTTCTCCAGATTATCAGGAAATAGCCACCATGATTGCTGGTGATCTGTTCCTCTGTCATATAGGTTGCCATTTTCACCATCTGCTATAAACGGTCTCTGATGTGGCCAAGAAATTAGGGTGACACTATAACTCAAGTTCAGTGATTCGCTTGGACTTCCACTGACTGAATTTGATGTGATAGCTATAGTAGCTAATGGTGGGCCAACACTGGTTTCTCTAAGAAGGAAACCCAATGCTATCCCTACACACACATTTTAAAATCTGCTAATGTGACCTTGGTCCAGATTCTGTCATACAATGGAGGAGGGGCTTTTAAAGGTTCCTTTTTATATGTGTCCCAGTACTACGAAGACCAAATGGGTGAGTGTCTCAAATCCGGGGAGCTGGGTGAGCTCTCACTGTTAGCCCCAGCTCCTGCTAACCTAGCAGTTCGAAAACATGCAAATGTGAGTAGATCAATAGGTTCTACTCTGGCAGGATAGTAACAGCGCACCATGCAGTCATGCTGGCATGTCCTTGGAGGCGTCTATGGACAATGCTTGCTCTTCGGCTTATAAATGTAGATGAGCACCAACCCCCAAAGTTGGACACGACTGGACTTAATGTCAGGGGAAAACCTTTACTTTTACTACAAAGACACTCTTTCCAAAAAAAATTGGACAGACTTTCTCCTGATTTCTGCAGGCAAATAAAATCCATTTTCTTTCCATTTTTTAAGAAAAGCACTTTATTGACTTATTTAAAAATAAGTAAGTTGCAGCTTGACTTTTTTTCTAAGAGCTCAAAGCAGATAACAGTTACAAAGATGATAAAACAAATGAAAACACCCCTATGATTTAAATTTTGAATTTGTAATCAAAAGGCACTGTTTAAAATAAAATGAAAAAAAGATTAAACTATCACGGGAGTTGAAATATTCAAAACATTTTAAGAAAACAGGCACATTAAACAGCAGGTAAAAATCAATTTAAATACTTTCTGTCCTATATTTAAAAAGCTTCTTCAGAAGCTTGAAGAAGAAAGTGAGAAAGATATTCGTTGAATGTCAATACAATTGAACTGAATCACACAGGAGAAGGGATTTTAAAAGGCACAGCATTGCATAATAACTACTCAAGCTTCTCTACAAAAGCATGTTGAGATTGAAATCTGAACTCACTACACTGTCTAAGGGTGGAGGGTTCAAATAATGGGAGGAGGGTGACCTCTCTGTCTGCTTACTGTGCTGTCCAAAAGGCCTCTGTTCCTCTCCCTTCTTATTTGTTTTTATTATCTTCAAACCTGACAGGTAGTTATTATGTTTTAAGGTATGGGAGCAAATGCTGATGGGATGTTTTTCCTTGGTTGTCTGTCTTCAGCTGCAATGCATTCAGGTGTTTATTACAAGAGGCAAGAAAATCACATCTATGGCAGGAAAACAACATCTTTGGCTGGGATATATCTCATGCTGTTGCTGCTGTTTCATTGCTCTCCTATTAGGAGATATCCTGCTAATTTATTTTACAAATACAGTACAAATAATCCATTGATGGCCTCCTTCTGTAAAATAAATGCCTTCCAATGATCTACTCCAACATTTCTCAACCTGGGGGTCGGGACCCCTGGGGGGGGGTCAGAGAGGTTGCCAAAGACCATCAGAAAACACATATTTCTGATGGTCTTAGGAACCCCGTAGGCAGAAAAGGCTGAAGATCTCTCCGCCTGTCCTTATCTTCCTTTTTGGAAACTCCACCAGTATTCAGTATTGGCCATGTAGATATTGTGCCAAGTTTGGTGCAGATCCATTGTGGGCTGGGTTCAGAGTGCTCTTTGATTGTAGGTTATAAATCCCAGCAACGACAACTCTCAAATGACAAAATCTACCCCCCCCCACACACACACACACACAACCCTACCAGTATTCAAATGTGGGCATATTGGTATTTGTGCCAAATGTGATCCAGTGAATGAAAATATATCCTGCATATTAGATATTTACATTACGATTCATAACAGTAGCAACATTATAGTTATGCAGTAAAAATGAAAATACTTTTATGGTTGGGGGTCACCGTAACATGAGGAACTGTCTTAAGGGGTCATGGAATTAGGAAGGTTGAGAACCACTGGTCTACCCATTCCTCAGAAAATTAGAATAGGATGACATGATGTCACGGGTCCCACTGTTATCCCCCTGTAATCCTGCCTGATGTAATGAACTTCGTAGATAGGGAAGTCCCATTGGTTGTTTCTACTCTGGCAGGCCCCATCTACACTGCATTATATGAATCTACACTGAAGTTACAAACTGTATTGTATGGCAGTTTAGATGTGTCCAAAACCCAATATTATGGTCATACCAGGCATGCAATCTAGGATTTTAAAGGTCATTGTTGGTCTTTGGAAAGGATGCCCTGGTCTGTCTGTCCTGGGTTTTTTTAAATTGCTAAACCAAATTTCCAGTTTATTTAATATTTTCATTTTCAGTTTTTAATTGAAATAAATAAATATATACATTTATCCAGTTATGGTTTCTAACATTTCACATTTCCATTTGTAAAAGATGCACATTGTTTCAAAATGTAACAAGAAAATCAAGGCAGGGCTAACTCTATTTAACATCCTGATACCTTTAATTACTAGCTGCAAAAATTGTTGTATTTTATTTAATAATTTAGATGAAGATTACTTAGAGTGATGATCCATGGACAAGTGCCAGTCCACAAACTATCAGCTCTTGGTCCTTGGAGAATTTTCAAGAAAGAAAGCATCAATTGTGGCTAGTTGACCTAAAAGTGGTTTTAGTCCTTGGCTCATTAGGGGAGAAATTGCTGGTCACTGACATCAAATAGCTAAAGAAACACTGATTTGGGCAACACTTGTCATGTTCAGAAGCAATACAGTTTTTTTTTATTTTCATAAGAACCTCATAACTGATTTTGTTATTACCACTTCCTATTCTGTAAAAAAAAGGGGGGAGGGGACTGGGGTAGAATTGTTGATGTAGCCAAGACTAGAAAAGGGCAGCTATGAAGGAACAAGGCAAGATCCTGAAGTGACAAGATATATAATTAAATATTAAAATTAGAATTGTTTCTAATTTTCTATGAATGATTGGGAAAGCTGAAGAATGAAGAAAGCAAATAGGAATAAAATCAACTTATTTAAAATGTGGTGCTGAAGAAGAGTTCTCCAGCAACTGCGGCCTGCTAAAAACATAAATGAAAAGGTTGTAGACTAAATCAAGCCTGAATTCTCCCCAGAAGCCAAGATAACCAAATTGAAACTGTCATGCTGTAGCCATATCATGAGAAGTCATGGCATTAGAAAAGACAGTGCTTGGTAGGATGAGATAGAAATACAGGGTGATCGTGTTACAAGTGGATAGATTCAATCAAGGAAGCCACATCCATGAGTCTGCAATACCTGAACAGGCTGATAGGGTGATTTGGAGGTCTCTCATTCAGAGGATTGCCATTAAGTAGAAGTCAACTTGATAGCAGTTAACACAACATTATGTGAGTGGAGTGCATCTGTGCATCTCTCTATACGACAGGCACACAATCCCACTGTCTTGGTTCAGGGCCATATGATGTCAAATATAATTCCTCACCCTAATGAAGTCAAATCCTAGGAAATTGTTCTCTGAATGCTTTTACTTCAGCAGGAAATCTCTTCTCTGTAAGAGAAGGCAAAATGATGGCAATTTACTTAACCACTATGGCTTTTGAATCAAACATTCCTCATATATGGGAAAGATGTGCCAAGTTAATGTGACAAGGCCAATGCTTTCAATTGAACTGTGAGGATGAAAATCTTAATCTTTTCAAAAGCAGAAAAAACTGTTGGACAGAAGATGGAAATGTGCGGATTATTTTACCTGATATCTCAATGTGTGTTTTTTTTCAGGTTTCTCATGTCCTACTGAATAACTGTATATTTTTAATTCATAATGTATTTTAATAGTTTTAACTGTTTTATGTGCTGTTTTATATTGGTTTGTATGGGCATCTAATTGTTGCCACTGTTGTAAGCCGCCCTGAGTCCCTTCGGGTGAGAAGGGCGGGATATAAATGTGAGCAATAATAATAAATAATAATTGGGAGATTTAATAAGTAGCACCTGCCTTCATTTACATCTTGATGCACATCATCTAACACAGTGATTCTCAACCCATGGGTCCCCAGATGTTTTTGGCCTATAACTCCCAGAAATCTCAGCCAATTTACCAGCTGTTAGGATTTCTGGGAGTTGAAGGCCCAAAACATCTGGGGACCCCAGGTTGAGAACCACTAATCTAACAGTATGATTATGGAGTGTGGGTGATATTCAGCTTATGACACCATCCACAGTCACTAAAGAAAATCCTGAGAGCACTAAGTAGAGAAAATGGAAAATTGTAGGGGCTTCTTGGTATTGTTGGGATGCAATTCCTCACCACTGGTCATGTTGATTGGATGCTGCTGAGACTTGCAGTCCGAAAACATTGGTAACTACTAGTAAATAATTTAGTCCCAATAGAAACCAAGGAATGGTGTAGGTTTCTCAGCTAAACAGCTGCTCAGATGGGCAATGAGGAAAATAGGTGGAGTCCCTTGGCCTTCATGGGCCACACATGAAACAGTTGAGGGCCACAAGCATATTTGAATTTGCAATAGGGCATCCCCGTCATTATCAGTTTGATCATTTGTATCTTCATATAGGTTTTAAAGGCTAAATTTTGTTCATGTAACACAAAGTGGTGAAATGACTGGGTGGCAATTGCTAACAGATGCATCTTGACAGGTGTTTTGCCCCAAAGGGATATGTATGTACCTACATGCCTCTTTTTTCTGCTTGCCCACACTTGACTAATGTGGATTTTCAACCTATGGACCCTACATGATCCATTCATGTCACAGCTAGCCAGGAGCTATAATGGAGAGGGCCACGTGATCTGTCTTCTCTTCTGCAATTTTTTAAAATTCCACTGAAGCTCATTCAATCTGGCAGAACTTAATAATGGCCTTCTTCCAGCCACAAAGAACCTGTCAAAAGCCATTATCTCTCTCCTCCTCTCTCTTTCTTTCTTTCTTTCTTTCTTTTTCTTTCTTATTTTTTCCCTTCCTTCATCACATTCAGATCCATCACTTTTCATCTCTTCAGTCATCTATGACAACTAAAGCCACTACTATAATCAATTAACATTGTTTGACTTCTAGTATTCCACATGCTGTGAAGTTCTAATCAGGGTCTTCCACATATGCTAGTGGGACTGTCAAACAAATATCAGAATAATGGCTTCAGAGATGGATGGGCCCTGACGTGCAAAGCATGTGGAGGCTACCACTGAGATATTTTTCAGCACAAAGCAGCTATGAATAATTTTCTAGACGTACCAAACTATATCCTACATTCCCTAAAGCAGTGGTTCTCAACCTATGGGTCCCCAGATGTTTTAGCCTTCAACTCCCCGAAATCCTAACAGCTGGTAAACTGGCTGGGATTTCTGGGAGTTGTAGGGCAAAATACCTGGGGACCCACATGATGAGAACCACTGCCCTAAAGGCACTAGATCCTGTCTGATCTTAGAAGCTAAGTAGGATCAGCTCCAGTTAATATTTGGTTGGGAGACACCAATGAATACCAAATGCTGTAATTTATATTTCAGAGGAAGGAACCGACACAACCACCTGTGGCTAAGAAAAACCCATGAAATTCATGAAATCACCATGACTTGAGGGTACAAGAAATTTTTTCTTAAAGACCAGCCATGCACTTGATAATCTGAACAAAACAGACATGAAATATATTCTGAGTGAACGTGTTTCAGCCATTCATGTACTAGATTCACATTGCTTAGCAGCAATAATTCCTCAAGCTATGTAATTATTTACCAGATTTCAGTATAGCACTCCAGCAGATCTTCTGCAATAAAATTACAGCCACATAAAAATATAGCACGGTTATTAAAAATTGTTTAAAAATAGGGCAACAATAATAATTACATGTTTAAAGACATAGAAATGTAATGAAGTATGCTGCAAACACACGAAAGATATGCCATCCAACTGTCCCAATTTGAGACGGCAATCATGATTAATCTTCTGTCATCTTACTTTTTCCGGTGCTTTTAAAATGTCCCAGTTTTTCTCTCCCCTTCCCCCTTTTTGTTCCTCAGCTTATTTCAATTGCTGCAGACTGAGTTCAAAATGCAAAAGGATTATATATATTCCAGTGTAAGCCGAGGCACCCAATTTTACCACAAAAATCTGGGCAAACTTCTTAACTTGAGTATAAGATGAGGGTGGGAAATGCAGCAGCTACTGGTAAATTTCAAAAAATAAAAATAAAAATAGATACCAATAAAATTACATTAATTGAGACATCAGTAGGTTAAATAATTTTGAATATTTACATAAAACTGTAATTTAAGATAATAATAAGACTTTAATAAGATAAGACTGTCCAACTCTGATTACCTATAGTGTTATGATTGAGCCTCATGGCTCTGCTACTGGGAGACGTGGGCGTAAGACTCCTCGAGAGTCAGATACTCTCGAGGAGCGAGAAAGAAAGCGGCTGCGAGATATCTTTGCAGAACCATCTGACGAGGATTCTTTTGAAGGGTTTACTGAGAGAATGGAGGAAGAGATGGTTAGCTCGGAAGAGGATGACATGGAATGGACTCGTGTAAGGGAGGATTTGGGTGCCACTGGCAATGATAGTATGGGAGGCGATTGGGGACCTTCAGGATTAGACCCATGGGCAGGCTGGAGGGATGGGATGGGATCCACAGCTGGGGATGCTGTGGGGCGTAGTCAGAGGTGTTCCAGCTCTGATGAGGAAAGTGATGAGGAAACGCCCGGGCTAAGGAGGGCAGCTGATAGTGATGAGGACTTGTAACTGGCATAAAATGGGGTTTGGGAGCAATAGCAAATTGCGTTGGGCAAGGTAATCTGGACGAACGCTTGGGATCTGTGTGGGAAGTTTCCTGAAGACGGGTGTGATTCGTTTGCTGACTACGTAAGTTATCCTGGACATTGGGCTCAGACGGCGGGAGGAATTGTGTGGGGTTTGTTTGTGCAACCTCTGCTTAATCTTAATAGCTTTGACCTTCCGTCGTCTTCTTGACGGACGCCATCTGCTTGTACTGGACATACGGACTTCTTGACTACGGCCTCGGATTCTCCTACCTGTGTTGGACCTGGTGAACTACAAACGTCTGCATCTACCTTACGACCTTCGGAACGGATTGGGACCTCGCTGACTGCTTAAGCCCTCGCCTGCTGTGTTGTATCGGAAATCTGCCTGCTGTGTGGAGGAGTAACCTTTAAAGTTACTCAAACATAGCTTTTGGCAGCAGAGAAGTATCTGCTGCCAATTAGTTGCATTCCTTTGAACTCTTTGTTCACCAGCTTCTGTTTCGTTTATTCTCAGGCTGAAGCAAGCTGTTTTGATTTTGCCCGGATTAAACTCCGGTTTAATCCGGTTTATCTTTTGAACGTTTTTCTGTTCTCTTTTTACTTTTAAGGCCAGTGCTTGCCTAGCCCTTGTCTTTTACGGGCATTTTGAGTTCTGTAATTCCAATAAACTCTTATCTTTGACCTTGTGGCGTTCTGTCTTTGACAGATTGCCCAACGCCCATAAAAAAGTTTACTGCAGTAGTAAATTACGTCAAGAAGACGATGGAGGAGTTAGAGGCTCGTTTTGAGCAATTACTGGCCGCTTTTATTGCTACTCAAGCAGCACAGCCAGCTAAAGGACATGTTTTAACTCCTGAACGCTTTGATGGGTCTAGGAGTAAACTGCCAACTTTTTTGGCACAAATTGAGCTTTATTTTTCCCAGCTTAGTGCACAAGCTTTTCCTACGGACACTAGCAAGGTGGCATTTATTTTGAGTTTGTTGACTGGTCCTGCAGGACAATGGGCCACTAATTTGATTTTGGGAAATGACCCAGTCAAGGACAATTTGAGTGATTTCAAAGAGCTACTAACTGACACTTTTGGGGATCCCCTCCGTACGGAGAATGCTGGGTGGGCTCTGTATCGGTTGAAACAGGGAAAGGGGACTGTTTTGGATTACTTAAATAAGTTTAATTTGTACCGTCATCAGCTAGACTGGGGGGAAAATGCATTTATGCTTTTGTTTACTGCTGCTTTAAATGATTACCTCCAGGACGAATTGGCACGCTTGGAGCCGGCAGAAAATTGGGACGCCTTAATCGCTAAAGTGCTGCGTTTGGACGCCAGGTTCGAGTCCCGTAAACAATCTAAAGCAATGTGTGCGCCACCTATGTATGAACCCAAGGCACCTGTGGTAAAGGGGGACGAGCCTATGGAGCTCGGGGTGTTTAAAAAACTGTCTAAAGAAGAAAAGGACCGTAGGAGACAGCTGGGGTTGTGTTTGTATTGTGGAAATGCTGGGCATTTCGCCAGAAATTGTAATGTGAAACCTTCCCAGCTTTCGGGAAAAGGGCCAGCCCTAGTGAGACGTGAGTCCAACGCATTAGGGCTTTTAAAGCAGTCAACTGAGGGGAAGAAGCATGTTTTTGTACCCATTTCATTATCTGTTGGGGGAAAAGAACTTGTTTCTACTTTGGCACTGCTGGACTCCGGGGCTACAGTCTCATATGTGGATATTGAATTTGCTAGGAAGCATGGCATTCCTATAGTGCGCAAAGCATGCGACGTATGGGTGGAAGGAGCAGATGGGAGATTATTGGAGACTGGGGTGGTTAACCATGAGACCTCAGCAGTGATGTGGGAAGTACAGGGAGTAACGGGAACGTTTGTGTGGGATATTACGAGTCTACCCAGATACGATGTGATCCTGGGAATGGATTGGCTAGCTGAAGTAAATCCACAAGTGGACTGGGTGACGCGTAAGCTAACCTTTAAGAGGCAGGAATGTTTCACTCTGAACCCTACTCATCCTGATATGGAGGGAGTGCCTGCTGAGTATGGGGAATTCTCAGACGTATTCTGTAAAAAGGAAGCGGATAAGTTACCACCGCATAGGCCGTACGATTGCGCCATTAAACTAGCGGAAGGTGCAAGATTGCCAGCAGGAAGGTTGTACGCCTTGACTGTACCGGAAAGGCAAGCTTTAAGAGAGTTCCTCGATGAGAACTTAGCTAAGGGGTTTATTCGCCCGTCTAGCTCACCAACTGCGGCGCCTGTGTTCTTTGTTGCCAAAAAGACTGGGGACCTCAGGTTGGTTTGTGACTATCGGATCCTTAATAAATACACCATTCGGGATAGGTACCCGCTACCTTTAATCTCGGAACTACTATCAAGGGTGCAAGGGGCTAAGGTCTTTACCAAGCTTGACCTGCGGGGGGCGTATAACTTAATCAGAATACAGGAAGGTGATGAATGGAAGACGGCATTTAACACGTGTTTCGGATGCCACGAGTTCCGCGTAATGCCTTTTGGGCTTTGCAATGCGCCGGCGGTCTTCCAGAGGTTCATAAACGATGTCTTTAGGGACCTAATTGACCAATTTGTGGTGATCTATTTGGATGATATCTTGATTTTTTCTAAGGACGAAAAAGAACATCGTCAGCATGTTAAGCAGGTACTGCACCGTCTGCGCGCTAATGGGCTCTTCGCGAAGGCTTCTAAATGCGTCTTTCATGTGCCTGAAGTTGAGTTCCTAGGTCATGTAGTTTCAGGGAGGGAACTCAAAATGGACCCACATAAAGTTGACGCAGTCAACTCATGGCAAGAGCTCAAGACTAAGAAGGATGTTCAGAGGTTCTTAGGCTTCGCTAATTACTACTGGGAGTTTATCCCAAACTTTGCCAAGCTCACGGTGCCTTTGACGCAGCTCCTGCGTAAGAAACAGCCATTTGTGTGGGGGCGGGAAGCTCACGACGCGTTTTTACAACTAAAGTCTAGCTTTCAGGCAGACAACATACTAACACATCCTGATGTAGACAAACCGTTCGTAGTAGAAGCAGACGCTTCTAGCTACGCGTTGGGGGCTGTATTGTCTCAAAGAGATTCATCAGGGACCTTGCGTCCCTGTGGATTTTACTCTCGGCAACTAACACCATTTGAGCAAAACTATACTATATGGGAGAAAGAATTATTGGCGATCAAGGTGGCGTTTGAGGTGTGGCGGCACTGGCTAGAGGGGGCGCGGCACCAAATCGTGGTCAGGTCTGATCACAAGAATTTGGAGCATTTGCAAATGGCCAAAAAGTTAAACCAACGTCAAATCCGATGGGCTTTGTTTTTCTCCAGGTTTAATTTCAAAGTTCAATTCGTGGAAGGGAAGGCAAACTTGCGGGCCGATGCATTGTCCCGCAAGCCTGAGTTTAAGACTAATGAGCAGGTAGTGTGTCAGACCATTTTGCCCACTGCCTCTTTATGTGTTGTGGAAAATGAGGTCGGGTTACATGATCAGATCATAGAGGCTCAGAAAGAAGATGCTTGGACTCAGGAACAACTCATGCTGTTGTCAGCAGGGAATCGTACAATACTGCCTCACTTGCAAGATCAGAATGGAGTATTGGTACGCAGGGGACAGGTCTATGTACCGGTGGGGGCCCTCAGGTTGGAGGTAATTAGAGCCCACCATGACGAACCCATGGCTGGGCACTTTGGCAGATTTAAGACCGTGCAGCTCATCACCAGGAGCTACTGGTGGCCAAAGATGCGGCAAGACATTCTGCGCTTTTGTGACAGCTGCGCTGTTTGCCAGCAGAGTAAGACGCCTGTTGGGCGCCCTAGAGGTTTGTTGTCGTCTCTACCTGTTCCTGAGAGGCCATGGCAAATTATCTCCATGGATTTCATTTCGGATTTGCCTAAGTCTGGGGGCTACACATGTATTTGGGTGGTGGTGGATTTATTTAGCAAACTGGCTCATTTTATTCCTTGTTCGACCATTCCGGTGGCCCCTACGTTGGCTTTATTGTTTACTAAAAACATTTATCGTTTGCACGGAGCTCCTGAGGTGATTATTTCGGATAGGGCTCCACAATTTGTGTCACGCTTTTGGAAACACTTCCATGAGTGTTTAGGTACTAAGTTAAACGTCTCCTCAGCATTTCATCCGCAAACGGATGGCCAATCGGAAAGGGTTAATGGGTTGTTGGAGCAATATTTACGTTGTTTTTGTTTAGATCAACCCACTGCTTGGGTGAAATGGCTATCGGTGGCTGAGTTCGCCTACAACAACGCGGTGCACACGTCTAGTCAGCATACTCCCTTTGAACTGACTTATGGTTTCCATCCACGGGGAGGTGTGGCGCCGTCGTCCAATGTGGTTTCCTCTGACCCGGTGTACCGTTCCTCTGAGATGGCTGCGTTGCATGATGTTGCCCGTCGCTTACTATTGGAAGCCAAGGCAACGCAAAAGACTCAGGCCAACCGTCGTAGGCAGGCAGGGGAAGAGTTGGAAGAAGGGGATTTAGTGTGGTTATCTTCCAAGTACATTAAACAGGCTGGGGGAAAGTTTGCGCCACGGTATTTGGGACCCTTTCCTATTGTTAAAAAGATTTCTTCCGTTGCATTTCATTTGCGTTTACCTTCTACTTTAAAAATTCATCCAGTTTTCCATCGTTCTCTGTTAAAGTTAGATACCTCCAGTCGTCGTGGTGCTGTAGCTGAGGACATCGCTGCCGTCTCTCCGCCTTCGGAGGAGGAGGCCTTTGTGAGAGGGGATAGTGTTATGATTGAGCCTCATGGCTCTGCTACTGGGAGACGTGGGCGTAAGACTCCTCGAGAGTCAGATACTCTCGAGGAGCGAGAAAGAAAGCGGCTGCGAGATATCTTTGCAGAACCATCTGACGAGGATTCTTTTGAAGGGTTTACTGAGAGAATGGAGGAAGAGATGGTTAGCTCGGAAGAGGATGACATGGAATGGACTCGTGTAAGGGAGGATTTGGGTGCCACTGGCAATGATAGTATGGGAGGCGATTGGGGACATTCAGGATTAGACCCATGGGCAGGCTGGAGGGATGGGACGGGATCCACAGCTGGGGATGCTGTGGGGCGTAGTCAGAGGTGTTCCAGCTCTGATGAGGAAAGCGATGAGGAAACGCCCGGGCTAAGGAGGGCAGCTGATAGTGATGAGGACTTGTAACTGGCATAAAATGGGGTTTGGGAGCAATAGCAAATTGCGTTGGGCAAAGTAATCTGGACGAACGCTTGGGATCTGTGTGGGAAGTTTCCTGAAGACGGGTGTGATTCGTTTGCTGACTACGTAAGTTATCCTGGACATTGGGCTCAGACGGCGGGAGGAATTGTGTGGGGTTTGTTTGTGCAACCTCTGCTTAATCTTAATAGCTTTGACCTTCCGTCGTCTTCTTGACGGACGCCATCTGCTTGTACTGGACATACGGACTTCTTGACTACGGCCTCAGATTCTCCTACCTGTGTTGGACCCGGTGAACTACAAACGTCTGCATCTACCTTACGACCTTCGGAACGGATTGGGACCTCGCTGACTGCTTAAGCCCTCGCCTGCTGTGTTGTATCGGAAATCTGCCTGCTGTGTGGAGGAGTAACCTTTAAAGTTACTCAAACATAGCTTTTGGCAGCAGAGAAGTATCTGCTGCCAATTAGTTGCATTCCTTTGAACTCTTTGTTCACCAGCTTCTGTTTTGTTTATTCTCAGGCTGAAGCAAGCTGTTTTGATTTTGCCCGGATTAAACTCCGGTTTAATCCGGTTTATCTTTTGAACGTTTTTCTGTTCTCTTTTTACTTTTAAGGCCAGTGCTTGCCTAGCCCTTGTCTTTTACGGGCATTTTGAGTTCTGTAATTCCAATAAACTCTGTTATCTTTGACCTTGTGGCGTTCTGTCTTTGACATATATATTCGAGTATAAGCCAACCCGAATATAAGCCGGCCAGGACTCTCACTTGAGTATAAGCTGAGTGGGACGGGTTGAAAAACTTGGTTTATACTCAAGTATATACGGTAGTTTGCACTCAGTTACAGTAACTCAACAAATGGGAGAGAAGGAAGGTAGGCTCCTGCCCTTCCCAGAAAGTTCAAGCAAAAACAAACTCCTGCAGCCTCTCTTAGCTTCTTTTTTCTTCCAGACTGATAACTTTTCCCATCTTGACCACCCTGTAATGTTGCTTCACCACACACATCCTGGCTTTCATCCATGAATGTTGGGAAGGTATGTAAAGATAACAGGATCCTTGCCAAATGTCTGTCTGTCTGTCTACTGTCTATGGAATTTATATCCCACCCTTCTTCCGGCGTCAGACCCAAAATGGTTTACATCCAAAAATAAAGTATAGCTAAAAGAATGATCAATACAAATTGTTTAAAAACAATTAAACAAGTAATTCTAATAATTATGCAATTTAACAGTTCCATTAAGGCCTTAAACTTTCATGCTCTCCTTATTTCCTAAGAAGAAGGTAAAATCTTATTCATTCAAAAATGTTAGATTTGATAGGTGCCAATTTTTAAAAGTCGCTAAACCAAACCCTAAATTATTGTTTGTATTGTTGTAATGTAATGATTTTGAGTCCTATCCAAAGCTGTATCACAGCATCTTCATCCTAAAGAACATTATTCCTCAGCTATGTAAAGTAGTGGAAACAACCTGTATGGAAATTTCATCTGTGGGCTATATTGTCGATCTGTTCTCTCTGGATCATTACTTTCCACATCTCTTTTGTCTTGCTACCCACATCATAGACAATTATGATTCCCTGAACACTGTAAAGTATGTGCTAATCTAACTAAGGCTTTCAGATCTTAATGGCAAAAGATTGAGGCAAATCAAGTGTATTATTGCTATTAAGAATCTCTTGGGTTATGTGTCAGATGCTTTTTGCGTGTGCCCCAGGGCACTTTATCCTTGGCATTTGACAACTTGTCATTCGGTTTGAGGAAAGAGGGACAGAATCAGAACCGATTCACAAATTTCTTTCCAAAACCCTGTTATTCAGGCACTCTCTCTTTAGTATTGTCTAAATGAACTATCAAGCAAAGCAAGGCTGCCGTGTCAAGCAGCTGAAATGTTTGCCTCGTGAAAATGCAACAGATTTAATTTGTTCAGTTTACTGTTGTTATATTTTTAGTTACGGGGTGGGAAAAACATGCTTGTAATATTTTGCTGCCTCTTGTGCTAGAAAACATGGCCATTCTTATGTACCATTGTTGTTATGTGCCTTCAAGACATTTGCAAAGTATGGCCACCCTAAGACGAATGGGTCGTGGGGTTTTCTTGGCAAAGGAAGGCCTTCTCTGTCGCTGCTCCCAGACTCTGGAACTCCTCCCTTCCTAGAGAGACCAGGATGATCCAGTCCCTACTTGCTTTTTGTAGGCAGGGAAAATATTTCTCAGCCACCTGGCATTTATAAACTGATGGGAAGCTGACTTTTAATTGTGTGGTTGGGATTTTAAAGGTGGAAATACAGTTTCAATATATTTTAATATTTTTATGTTTGATGGTTTTAATACAATAAATGATTTGATAGGTATTATTTTTATATTTACATTTTAATGTATTCACATTGTGACTATCACTATTTTAGATTTATTGTTAGTTACATTAAGTCCTTATATTGGAAGAAGGGCAGGCTAAAATACACACATACATCCAATAAGATTTGTTAGACCTCCAGACCAGGATGAAGAACTTGATGAAGCCTTCTGTCAGCAGCTGACCAAACAGACACAAAGAAGAGATATAGCAGTCATGGGCGATTTCAACTATCCTGATATCTGCTGGAAAATAAACTCGTCCTAGAGTACAAAGTCTAACAAATTCCTCACTTGCCTTGCAGACAATTTTATGGTCCAGAAGGTAGAAGAAGCAACAGGGGGATTGGCTACACCCGATCTCGTCCTAACAAACGCGGAGGACCAGACCAATGCAGTTGAAGTGGTTGGATCCTTAGGCGCTCCTGCAGTTTGCAATACAAAGGAAGGCTGAAACGAAAAAAAGTCAAACCCGAATTCTGGACATCATGAGAGCTGACTTCCAAAAAATGAAGGAAATACTGAGCAGCATTCCATGGACGCCAATACTAAAAGACAAGGGAGTCAAGGATGGATGGGAGTTTTTCAAAAGTGAAATACTCAAGGCGCAAATGCAAACAGTGGCAACAAAGAATAAAAACAAGACCTATTGATCTATCTACATTTGCATGTTTTCGAACTGCTAGGTTAGCAGAAGCTGGAGCTAACAGCGGGAGCTCAACTCATTCCCCAGATTCAAACTGCCGACCTTTCGGTCAGCAAGTTCAGTAGTTCAGTGGTTTAATCCGCTGCACCACCAAGGCTCCAAGTACTATAGACCACTTCAAATAGCACAATGGCTTGGGCTGGTGCTATTATATGTGACAAAATCCACATTCTATTAGCTTTCATCAATTCATAGCTGCAACCCAGAAAACAGTTTTATGTATGTGTTATGCCCCCTAATCTCCATTAAATATGTATGCCCCTTATAGCTTTCTGATACATATTGTTTCAATTTGGTTTTCTTTTTCTTTAGGCTAATAAATCTACCAAATCTTGAGAGGCATTTGCAGTTACAGCCAAAGGCCACTAGGCGTCTTCTAAGTAGTTTTCGCAACAAGAAACCTTCACATTTCCCGAGTGTGATTTATTTTATTATGATTTATATTTCTTAGGATTTGTACTGTGTTGTTGTCAAAGAAGTCATGCCACATTTGGCCATGCAGCACATACCAGCAAAACACAAACTGACATGCACAGATAGATGGTTGCTGTTTGCTGGGAATGGTGATACTCCCACCAAATAATCAAGCTATTTCCTTTCATGGATGCAACACTCTGTTTGCCTAGGAAAGAACACAATACAGCTGAATTAAGCACAGTTGTCTCTCCACATTTGTGGGTTAAGTATTTACAGATGTGATTTTTTGTGGATTACTGTATTTCCCGCCACTGCTGTCAAAAGAATATGTTCTCTTAAGGGGTGTCTAAATTCCATAGCATGATTCTATGCCAACTTCTAAAGCTTGCACAGGAAGATCTAAAAACACATAGAGAAGTGTTCTTTAAGGTAGAAAAAATATCAGGCCTATAGTCACCTTTTTTCCATTTTCGCAGAGATCCCCTTAACTGCCACAAAAGTTCATGGCTAACCGAAGTTCCTTACAAACCATGAATCATTTATAATCAATTATTTTCCCCTACATTAGATAAAGCATAGCTAACTCCAATTAAAATTGACATCTGTGTGGTCTCTTCCAACACCATGATTCCATTCCTTTTGCAGTCAAATCCTAACCATTGGTGACTGGTGGCTCCCATGTCACCGAGACTTTAAAGGTGCTGATCCAGTTTGTGGGGTAAGAATCAGCATCTCAGATGGCAGCTTTAAAGTTTGGACTAAAACCCAAGTAGATTCATAGTCCCTTTCACATGGAAACAGTCTGCACCAATGACTGTAACCTTTTTCATTACTGTTGTAGTAACAGCAGCCATATTCCCTTACTACTTAGGTACGTTTCCACCACAGGCCAGCAGCTTACAGTATTCTAAAGCTAACTTCATTTACTAATTAGTAATTAATCCTGAATGAATAACAGGGAAATAATACGTTGCTTTTAAAAGAACTAATTACAACAAAATCGCTCTTTGGTGTCCTTGGAAATGTATCTGTGAGTGATGAGTGCTAAAACAATTTCAGTGACGTACAGAGTTACATAAGCCATAATATTCTCAAACCACTCACCAAAGTAGTTGAGTGGGCAGATCTGATTCATCCTTGTGCAGGTTAAATGTGGAGGAAATGCCATAAAACTCAATAGAAACTATTCTCCAGTTCTCATTCTCAGCTGCAACCTCATGACCTGAGATGCTGTGCAAGGGGAAAAGGGCACACAGGGCAAATGAGCCATCTGTTGGTTCCTTTCTCCATGTCCATGGATGCACCATATCTCATGATTTTAAAATAACTATCAATACTATGTTTTTATATATGTCTAAACATGTAAGATGCTAAATAAAATATAGTGCAGTAAAATTGATCAAGGGTTCTTTCATGCTATACCCTTATAGCACCATGATGCCACTTAAGCTGTCATTGCTACATCCCATGGAATTCTAGGATTTGTAGTTTAGTATCACATTAAACCAGTGATTCTAACTTGCAGTCCCCAGATGTTTTTGGCCTACAACTTCCAGAAATCCCAGCTAGTTTACCAGCTGTTAGGAATTCTGGGAGTTGAAGGCCAAAAACATCTGGGGACCTCAGGTTGAGCACTAAACTCTCTGGCTGAAAACCCTAAATGCCTTTCCTTCCCTAAACTGCAAATCTTAGGGCCCACATGATGTAGCCATAGCAGTGAAATACAGAAAAATATGCTAGTTTAGCTGTCTGAAAGAGCCTCAGAATAAAGTTAGTATTACAAAGGTCAATGCTGTTTATAGAGGCAATACCATTCATATAATTTGGAAGTTTTATGACTTCTGAGCAACTTTGGAGCACCTCTCCTTCTCAATCTCCCTACTCTGGAGGGGGGGGGGCACCATTATTTCAACAATGATAAAACATTGGACTATTGTGACATTCCAGCAGTAACCAAACTTGACCAGTACTCCCACTTCTAACAACCTTAGATGGATGTTTTGTAAACCAGGGAACCGAAACCTTCAAAAATAAGGTCTATCATTATAGCCTGTTGTTGAGGACAGTAGGTTTGCTGTTGAAAACACAAAAGCATTTTTGCTGTTCTAACATGAGATAGGAAAGACTACTTTGGTACATAATTTTCAACTGTTTGGATACAGAAGCCAAGGAAAAATAAAGAGATTGATGCCCTTGGTCATGGCTAAAGAATAAATAGCCGATGTAAATAGATAAATAATACTGTAAATAGATAAATAATAGAGCCGATGTTGTTACATCACAACTCCCATCAGCTCTATTATTTATCTATTTACAGTATTTATATTCTGCCCTTCTCACCCTGAAGGGGACTCAGGGCAGATCACAATGTATATATACATGGCAAATATTCAATCCCATAGACATACGATACACAGAGACTATTTAACATTCCAGCTTCTGGCTTCCTGAGGGTCTGCTCGTTTCCGGCCACAGGGGAGCTGCTGCTTCATCATCCACTGTGACACTGAGTCACTGATGGAGTACTTCCTCATCTTCCGCAAACTGCTGGAGATTTTATGGCGTTGTAAATTAGTTAAATTAGCCTCCCCGCATAAGAGGTACCTAAATTCCTACTCGACAGATGTAACTATCTTTCAGCTGCTCTAGCTTGCATAATCAATGGTGAGGATTATGGAATTTGGTATATAATTTCTTGAGGGCCACACCTTACAGATCCCAGCTCAAAAGACATATCTACATTTTAAAAAACATGTGCTAATTTTTTTAATTATGGGTTCTCTCCTTAATTCTTGAAACTGTCATATTCAGTGTCAGAGGCAGGGTCAAAGAGATGGAGGAAGGAAATATAAATGTTGCTGTCTATGAGAGGATCCAGGGCCAGGCTATATTGCACGTGTTTTTGTTTTTGTTTCTTTCAACATTATCATTAATTACCATTTTTATATTCATTCTAAAATTAGTGAATTTAAAAGAAAATAGTAATGATATATACATTCTTAAATCTGTGTAAAGATTTTTAGCTGGTCTGCCAGAGGCTTAAGGCTGCTATTGGGCCGGCCAGGAAAAGAAGTCCAACATCAAGGAAGTTTCTCCCACATATGCCAGGCAAAGCATCATAGCTTTGGGAGCAATGCAGGAAAGTCCTTCCAGCTCCAGCCAAAACAGGCCCCAGGTTTCTCCAGACACGTCTCACTTATAGTATGCAGCTGTGAGAGAAATGAGGTTTCTAGATGGAATTATGATCTCCAAATTCAGAATTGAGAGTCCTTTGGATTAAATAGCACCAGGGAGCATCAGAAGTGTGCGCGATCAATTAAAGTGATTCACTGACATCAATGAAGTCTAACAACTACACTTATAATACTTGATCTGTTGGTGAATCTCAGCAAGTGGATTAAACTCCGCAAAGGGATGTGTCAAAATAAATCAATATAGAAAGGGGCCACAAAATTCTTTTGTCCCCTACCTTTGTTTTCTGTTGAAATAAATTAGCACAGCTCATTCAACACATGCTATTATTTTCAGCAACAGCAATCAAACATATTGGAACAAAACAGAAAATTGGGTTTTGATGTTTCTTTGGTTTTGTTGTCCCATTTATGCAATGGCAAAGAGATATATCAAAACTTATATGGCATGGGAAGGAACAAAGATTTTCAAGATGCGAACCAAAAAGGGAGACTTCATTTTCCAGATCTGACATTGTACTTCTCCACATGCTGTTTGTTTTGGTTGAAAGACATGAGTGTTGAGTAATAAGAGATGACTGAGTTCAGAAGGGTTATCTCAGGTTTGGGCTTAGATATTTATGATGTGATAAGGCTGAATGTAAATTTTTGTAATAATTTCCTGAATACAAATATATGAAAGATTTTCAATGCACAAAAAAACAACATGGCTTGAAATTGAATACATCTGGATTTGAAGTATAATTCTGTACAAATGCCGAACATTTGATTGATAAGATACATAATTTTTTTGTTAAAATGCAGTTGGGAGAGGAACAGATCAAAGATAAAGTGGGCTCAGCATTTTGGACATAACAGGCAGATGGAACAATTGGGAAAAACGTGGCCAAAGGGAGTGAGATTTACATGGTGTTGTGATCTTAATGAGAATTTTTATAAAATGATGTATTGCTGTTTTTTTAACTCCAGAAAAATCTGCCAAAATGAATACAGGGGTTTCTAATGTATGTTGGAAATGTGAGCAACAGTTTGAAACATTATTATTATAAGTGGTGGACATACGGAAAGGCAAAGAATACAAACATCCAACTTACCACAACTCATAGTTACAAATGGGGGCGAGGGCCCTTTTACACAGCCATATAACCCTAATATCAAGGCAGAAATTCCCAGAATATCTGCTTTGAACTGGGTTATTTGAGTCCACACTGCCATATATTCCAGTTCAAAGCAGAAAATGTGAGATCTTATTCAGCTGCGAGGAAGGGACCTGAGACAACAGGAAGTGGGAGAAATAGGACAGCTTTATTTGTCATTTTGCTGTTGTACAACAAAATTACATGCCTTGCCCGCACACACCACAAAACAACACATCCATCCCTCCACAGTCTCACCACCACGCAGCCCCCAATGCCACATCAATGCGAAACCACGGAGTTCAACATAGCCACAGCTCTAGGATAAAGGCTATCCTTCCATCTGTTTGTGCTTGTCTTTGTCACCCTGTACCATCTGCCAGATGGCAATAATTTTAAAAATCAAAGTGATTAATTGCAATATTCACACTTGCGTCCAACAGACAAGAATTCTTTCTCCCACCCTGCACCTTCCACAGACATATAAACCCCACTTGCCTAGTTTCCGACAAACCTCACAACCTTTGAAGATGCCTGCCATAGATGTGGGTGAAATTCAGGAGAGAATGCTTCTGGAACATGGCCATAGTAAAGGTAAAGGTAAAGGTTCTCCCCTGACATTAAGTCTAGTTGTGTCCAACTCTGGGGGTTGGTGCTCATCTTCATTTCTAAGCCATTGTCCATAGAGAACTCCAAGGTCATGTAGCTGGCATGACTGCATGGGGGACCATTACCTTCCCGCCAGAGCGGTACCTATTGATCTACTCACATTTGGATGTTTTCAAACTGCTAGTTTGGAAGAAGCTGGGGCTAACAGCGGGATCTTACCCTGCTCCCTGGATTCAAACCACCAACCTTTCGGTCAGCAAGTTCATCAGCTCAGCAGTCTAACCCACTGCACCACCAGGGGCTCCATATGGCCATACAGTCTGGAAAATTCACAGCAACCCACATAACCATTGTTAGGACATTCCAGAGAAATTTATTGGGTTTTTTCTTTCTGGTTTCTTGACTCTCTTTGAAATGTCTGGGCCTTTCTTCCTACTTTGAAAGCTCTCAATGCTTTGAAAGCTCTAAATGAAAAAATAGAATCATAGAATAGTAGAGTTGGGAGAGACCTCCTGGGCCATCCAGTCCAGCCCCCTGTCAAGAAGCAGGAAAATCACACTCAAAGCACCCCCAACAGGTGGCCATCCGGCCTCTGCTTCAAAGCCTCCAAAGAAGGAGCCTCCACCACTGTCCGGGGGAAGAGAGTTCCACTGCCGAACAGCCCTTCTCACAGTGAGGAAGTTCTTCCTGATGTTCAGGTGGAATCTCCTTTCCTGTAGTTTGAAGCCATTGTCCTGCGTCCTAGTCTCCAAGGCAGCAGGAAACAAGCTCCCTCCCTCCTCCTTATGACTTCCCCTCACATATTTGTTCATGGCTATCATGTCTCCCCTGAGGAGAGACCAAGGAGACCCAACCCTTCCTTCTCCGGCAGCCTTTGCCCCACAACTGCCTTGGTCCTGCCCAACTAGTCCACAACCACCAGAGCCTGGGAGCACCAAGGAAGCCAGGAGGCTCTCCAAGGTGGCTCCAAAGGTCCACCTTAAGGGGGGAGGGAGGCGCGGACCATTTCTTCGAAGGAGAAAAGAGATGGGGGGGGGGGGCATTCTATGATTCTTCTCTTCCCTTCCTTATGAAACCCAAGAAAAAGACAGCAAGTGATGGAGAATGCTGGGGGGAAATGAAGCCCAGTATGGATTGGCTCTTTATAGGCAACCTCAGTCGCCAATGCCTCTGGGCTGGATGGAGGAAGGCTGCTGTGCCTTTAAGAAAGCAAAGCTGGGCTCTGATTGGCCGGAAGAGGACGGGGGGAGGGAGAGAGAGAGGGAGTAGTGCCTGGCTGGCTGGCGGCGGGGGCTGCCCGGATTGCCTGCCTTCTTCTCCTCCTTCTCCCAAGGAGGTGGATGGGCTTTGAAGAGCCCCGAAGAGCTTCTCCAAGGAGGACAAAGCTCACTCCGGAGACTTGGGATCGGGAGGTGAGTGACTTTGTCTGCTGGCTGAGAAAGAGCTCAGTGTTGCTTGTTTTTTTAAAATACACCTCTATTAGGATGTCTGGTGAGGTTTGACTCCTGCTCAGTTGTCTCTCCATCTGGAATGTCATCTCCTGGGGTCACCTGTGGCTCTTTCCCTTTTGGGTGGCACTTTGTGGAGCCTGCCACCATGATAGCACTGGATCAGAGGCAAGAATGGGTGAGTGTGTGTGTGTATGCAAGGGACACGTGCTTGGAGAGGCTCTTGTTTAGGAAAGCACTGAATGGCTCAACCTTCAAGTATGGATGGTTGATACTGAACTGTTAGCAGCCCAGGCAAACAAACAAACAGCAGTTGGTGGCAACACATGAGCCACCAGGCACAGGGCTGTAACCAAAGGGGGGATATAGGGGTTCAACCCCCCCAAAAAATTTCAGGTTAAAAAAACATGGTTTCCTCATGAATTTGAACTGATTAACCAAATCCCCATGAGTGTCCACTGAAGTTTGTCTGTCTTGAGTGTCCATTGAAGTTTATCGACGGAGCCTGATTTCTAAATTATTTTGCATTATGGAACAACGCTTCATGATTCACTAAAAAAAAAAGTTTCAAACCCACCCAGCCCCATTTTTTCCTGCCTGCAAGACCAGGACTTGCACCGCCGCATCCTCTGCCAAACTTTCCACTGCTTCTGCTGTCACAGACTGGCAGAGCTGCCACCCTTTGGGAGCCTCCTTCCCAAATTGCAGATTTCTTCCTCCTTGTCTGCTCAGCGTGACAGAGTTCATTTCCTTCCCAAAGTCAGAGAGACCGCAGTGTGTTACTTGAAGGAACTTTGCCAATGCAAGTTCACATTTGGGCAGGGCCATAGCCAGAAAAAAAAGGGGAGGGGGGTTTTGAAACTTTTTTTTAGCAAGTCATGAATAGTTTCATAATGCAAAATAATTCAGAAATCAGGCTCGATCAATAAACTTCAGTGGACACTCAAGACAGATACATTTCAGTGGACACTCATGGGGATTTTGTTAATCAGTTAAAATTCATGAGTAAACCAGTTTTTTTAAAGAAACCTGAAAAATTCCCGGGGGGGGGGGGGGGGGTTGAACCCATTTGGGTAATGCTGTTTATATTGGGAAATATGGGTTTTTTTTAACCCTTTTCCAGAGTGACTAGAGATAAGTCTGTTTAGAAGCAAGAAAATGCCACTTTCTTTTTCCAGAGAACTTTTCTGTCACCGCCAGCATGCTCTGGAGTTGTGTCTTATCTTTCTGTGTTTGCTCCAAACTGAGTGCAGCTGCGTTTAATGTGACTTACCCATAAATAAGTTTATTGTGGCTTCTCAGGCATCTCCAGAGGTTATGAGGTTTATTGGAAACTAGGAAGGTGAGGTTTATATATCTGTGGAAGGTCCAGGGAGGGAGGACGAACTCTTGTCTGTTGGAGGCAAGTGTGAATGTTGCAATTGCAATTAATCACCTTGATTAGCATTGAAAAGCCTTGCAGCTTCAAGGCCTGGCTGACTCCTGCATGGGGGAATCCTTTGTTTGGAAGTGTTAGCTGGTCCTGATTGTCTGGAAACCGGGCCAGCTATCACCTCCCAACAAAGGATTCCCCCAGGCAGGAATCAGCCAGGCCTTGAAGCTGCAAGGATTTTCAATGCTAATCAAGGTGATTAATTGCAACATCCAACAGGCAAGAGTTCTTCCCCCCCCCCCTTGAACATTTCACAGATATATAAACCCCACTTGCCTAATTTTCAACCGACCTCACAACTTCTGAGTATGCCTGCCATAGATGTGGGCGAAACATTAAGACAGAATGCTTCTGGAACATGGCCATACAGCCCGGTTAACTCACAGCAACCCAGTGCTTATAAAAGCATGCTTCCCTCCTCCCCCCCCCCCCCCAAAAAAAATGCTTCTTTCTCTTTCGCTCTCTAGTTCTCAGTCTCTCTCTGTCATTAAAAAACCTTTTACAAATATTATTTTTGCAATACTTCATAAGAACTGTGTGCTTCTCCTTCACTTTTGAAAAGTCCAGCCTCTCAATGGTGAATGCCTTCAGTTTAAAGTTATTTGAACACACAACACCACTTTTACATTAGCTCCACTGTCTGCCAGTCTGCTAGCGAGCACAATTCAATGTGCTAGCTTTAGCCTATAAAGCCCTAAACAGGTCCAACCCAGCTTACTTGTCCTAATGTATCTCCCTCTATGAACCATCTCGTAGTTTAAGATCATCTGGGGAGGCCTGCTCTTGGTCCCACCTTCTTCTCAAGCGCAAGTGGTGGGGATGAGAGGCAGGGCCTTCTCAGTGGTGGCCCCCCGGCCGTGGAACTCCCTCCCCAGTGACATTGGATTGGCCTCCTCCTGCTCTTTCTGGAAAAAGTGAAATCCTGGCTGTGGAAGCAGGCATTTGGCAAGTAGAAATTAGAAATTGAAGTGAAATGGACTCTTATGAACAGGCATATGACGTAAGATTGTAGTGAGCAAGTGCCCAGGAAAGTATGAAAGGATACCTATGGCAAGTGTATAAAGAGGAGTTGCTGAGAACATGCAGGTCAGTTCTTTGAAAGCTAATTTACATTGTCTTAAGTGAGGCTTAGTGATGAATGGAGTTAAGTGTATTGTCGAAGGCTTTAATGGCTGGAATCACTAGGTTACTGTGAGTTTTCAGGGCTTTATGGCCATGTTCCAAAAGCATTCCCTCCTGACGTTTCACCCACATCTGTGGCAGGCATCCTCAGAACTTGTGAGATGTTGGAAACTAGGCAAGTGGGGTTTATATATCTGTGGAATGTTCAGGGTGGGAGAAAAAATTCTTGTCTGCCTGAGGCAAGTGTGAATGTTACAGTTGGCCAGCTTGATTAGCATTGAATAGCCTGGCAGCTTCAAAACCTGCCTAGGGGAATCCTTTTTTGGGAAGTGTTTATAAAAACAATCAGAAACAATCAGGGCCAGTTAACATCTCCCAATAAATGATTCCCCTAGGCAGGAAGCAGCCAGGCTTTGAAGCTGCCATGCTATTCAATGCTAATCAAGCTGGCCAATTGCAACATTCACACAACAGACAAGAGTTCTTTCTCCCACCCTGAACATTCCAGAGATACATAAACCCCAATTGCCTAGTTTCCAACACCTCACAACCTCTAAGGATGCCTGCCATAGATGTGGGCAAAACCTCAGGAGGGAATGCTTTTGGAACATGGCCATACAGCCTGGAAAACTCACAGCAACCCAGTGGAGTTAAGGTTGCCAGATTCTGGTATTTAGAGTCAAACAATAATGGAATTGAAAACAGAAAGGGGGGGGATTCTTCAGAGTTGCATGAGTTTAATAAATCAGCTCACTCTTATTTACTGTTAAGGAAAACGGTGAGTTAGATTCATAGCTGATAGTGTTTAAAAATAAAAAATAAACTATTAGTCTTTGGATGCTTCTAATGAAATAGATTCTGATGCTCAAAAGCTGACACCATGAGAAATCAGTTCGATTTTTAAAAGGGCTACATGACGTGTCTTTCATGTTTGGTGCGAGTAACAGACTTACATGGCTATTCCTCTGAAAGTTCACAAAGAAAGCTAATCACCTTGGGCTGAACTTTTCATCTCCAAAAACAGTAGCACGTGAGCTGGCTCTTTGACACACAGTCATGTGATTGCTTTGCCACACAGCCAGCCTGTAACACTGTGGGGTTGCTTTCCATGTGACGTTTTCCCAGCACAAATAGGACTTCCACACAGAGTACATCATGTTCTTTCTTTTTCATATGCTTTTGTCACCTGTGGTGGTGTGTGTCTGCCAAACGGAAGCTGTCATTGCTTTGTCACGACAATATTTCACCCACTTCATGGTAGCACACAGTACATTGTAGACAAAGCTGCAAGCTGCAAATGGTGAAGAAATCTTACAGTTTGCCGATTTCTGTTCATTGCATCTAGGTTTATAGCAGGTTCTTCAGCCTGCAAATATTTAATGTGCTGTGTTGACATGATACTGAAAAACCCCTTTGTAACCTCCTTTATTTCATCCATGAATATTTCAATGCAGAATGTTCTTGAAGATAGACAAGAAGCGAAATATTTTGCACAAGAGTCCGTGTTTTCCTTACTGCAGGCATGGTAACCTGAAACCATATACTTTGCGTTTAAAAGTGTGAAACTTCACACCCCTCTGCAGTGCATAGCATACATTGACCTATACTGAACATTTCTGCTATTGATCTCTGTCAAGAATGGCCCCCAGAGGGCAGGAGACTGATAAATGAACAAGGACAAAAATTGCTACCATCTGTGAGAAATAATGTTCAGTGTGATGATGAACAAGGTCAGCATCCCAAGAATTGGAAAATAGATGACCATGCTGCTCCATGTGTGTCATCTTTTAGGGGATTAATCAATTTATGTCAATCTCACCCAGCAAGGTGAAGCAACCTGGCTAAGACAGTATCACAGGGATGAAGTATGAATATTAGAAGCACCCATGCCTTCGGTTACATCAACCAAAAATGCAAACACTGTTGTAGACTGTATCAACAAGAGCACATTGTCCAGATTAATGAAAATAGTAACGCCACTTTTTTCTGCTTTAATTAGGCATGATTTAGAAAACTGTATGAAGTTCTGAGCACCACCGTTCAAGAAAGACATTAAATAGTTCAAATAAATGCCCAAGATCAAAGATCTGGGAACTGCATCTTATGAGGAACAACTTAGAAAACTGGGTATGTTTAGCTTGGAGAAGAGAAGACTGAGAGGTGACATGATAGCCATCTTTCAATACCTGAAGGGAAGATAGAACCAGATTGTTTTCTGTCGCTGCAGACTAGATCATGAACTAAGGGATTAAAATCACGAGAAAAGAAAGTCCATATTTAAACATTTTCACCATGAGAGATCTATAACAGATGAATGGACTGCCTTAAATGGTAGTGGGCTCTCCATCTTTGGAGATTTTTACGCAGAGGTCAGATGGGTATCCTGCAAGAGTGCTTTAGTTGTGTATTCCTGTGCAGCATGGAGTTTATTTATTTATTTATTTATTTACAGTATTTATATTCTGCCCTTCTCACCCTGAAGGGGATTCAGGGCAGATCACAATGCACCGATACATAGCAAACATTCAATGCCATTATTAGACATACAACACACATACAGACAGACAGTAGAGGAGATTCAATATTTTTCCAACTTCTGGCTTCAGGAAGTTATGCTTGATTCTAGCCACAGGGGGAGCTGTTACTTCATCCACTATGACACCAAGTCCTTTGATCGTAGTATTTCCTCCTCGCTCTTCACTCGCCAGCAGTTTTATGGCGTCGTAAATTAAATTGAATTAACCTTCTCGCAATAAGCGGTCCCTAATTTCTCTACTTACAGCTGCAGCTGTTTTCGAACTGCTTAGGTGGACAGTAAGATAGGCTATTAAACAGTCGGGATCTCAATCCGACTGCGGGCTTGGATCGCACAACCTCTTGGTCAGCAGTGATATATTGCTTCTGGCTATTAACCAGCTGTGCCACAATCCAGCCCTAGATGGCCCTTCCAACTCTTAAATAATAATATACTTTATATTCTGCTCTATCTCCCAGAGGGGACTTAGAGCGGATTACAGGTACATATAACAAACATTCAATGTGGTTATACAATTGACAGAGACAGACAGTATATGAACAGAGGCAAGGCTTCCCTCTTTTCATTTCCGGCTTCTGGCTGTGCTCGACTTGGCCATGGGGAGGTGCGGTTGTTTCATTTTTCACGCCATCCTTTTTTGCCGGCATGTTTTTTCTGGACGCCTTTTACCTCCCTGCCAAAGCTGTACCTATATATCTACTTATGAGGGCTATCCAGAAAGTAGATTATGTTTTGGAATTAAAAATGAACAAAGTATAGGAGAAAACATTTACCATATGCAGTTGAAAGCCACACCCAAATACCACATCTCACGTAGTCACCATTCAAATCTAGGCACTTACCATAGCGATGAATGAGCTTTGCAACTCCTTCCCCACTAAATTCTGCCGCTTGCGTCCTCAACCAGCTGGTCACCCCTTCCCGCAGCTGTGCAGCGCTGCGAAAACGCTGCATTGCCAGCCACGGACCCATTGTTGGAAACAAGTGGTTGAGGACGCAAGTGGCAGAATTTAATGGGGAAGGAGTTGCAAAGTTCATTCATTGCTATGGTAAGTGCCTAGATTTGAATGGTGACTACATGAAATGTGGTATTTGGGTGTGGCTTTCTCCTATACTTTGTTCATTTTTAATTCCAAAATGTAATCTACTTTCTGGATAACCCTCGTACATCATTGTTTTCGAACTGCTAGGTGAGTAGAAGCTGGGCTGATGATGGGAGCTCACCCCGACCCGGGCTTGAACTGCCAACTTTCTGATCAGCAGGATCTTCTATAGCAGGTGGTTTACACCGTTGTGCTAGCCTGGCCCTTAAGACTCTTAAGATTCTGCGATTCTGTATCTCCTGTAAGAGTTTCTGTCATGATGGCAGTAGCTAAACTATTTATAAATGAATACAGAACTGAGGAGGTTGCTTTAGACAACTACAAATCACATATCTATATTTCAAGATAATTGGCCTCTGTGAGGTTACTTGTGGATTGGCTTGTTCTTTGTTTGGGTGCAAGATGTTCTTCAGAAGGATGCTCCCATGTCAGTTACACCAAATAAGCCAAGAAAGTAGGAACTGGGGTGTGCACACTTCCATACAAAACTTTATATCCCCAAATCATATACAGACAATCCCCAAGTTACAAACATCCAACTTATGACTCACAGTTAAGAATGGGGGCGAGACAACAGGAAATGAGAGAAATCTACCCCTAGGGAGGGAAATCCACTTTTGAAAGAGTTGTCATGGGGAAAAGGTGTCTCAACTGAAGCTTTATCCTCAATCCTTGTTTCCACAACGAGCCATTTTCTTCAAAATCCAATTGTCACAGGGACAGAAAGTGTGGTGAAGTCTTCTAAACAGGGGCATAGACAGCAAGACAAATACCACATAGGACATGTATTTCGAGATGAATAAAGCAAAACTTGAAGTGCTCTGTATTTTCAGTGGGGTTTGAGCCACCTCCAATTGTACATCCAAACCTCTAAGGCAGTGGTTCTCATCCTTTGGGTCCCCATATGTTTTGGCCTACAATTCCCAGAAGTCCCAGCCAGTTTACCAGCTGTTAGTACTTCTGGGAATTGAAGGCCAAAATATCTGAGGACCCACAGGATGAGAACCACTGCTCTAAGGGAAGAATATTCCATAGATTGGCATATTATGAATACTGTCCCTATGCAAGACGTCCTTAGCACAATTCAGCTGCAGAATGTAACAGGTGGTTAATCTTCCAAGGAAATGAAGTCTTCATAAGAACTCACACTTCTTAATCCCCCAGGGCGTGGTAATAAAAGAAGCCATTGTAGTTGCAGTTCACAATAGCCAACCATCAACAGTCAGAGCTGGAGTGTGCAGTTTGGTTTCAACCAGCCAGAAAATTCCCAGGGTTAACGTGGACCATTCATTAGGTCCCCATATAAACAATTGGATGATGGCATAGGATAACCTTCTTGAGTATTATCCCTATGTAAATATGTTTGTGGGCCACATATGTCTCCCTCCTTTTCTCTCTTTTTCATTTTCCAAGATATTTTTGTTGGATTAGCTCATAGCTGAATTTTAAATAGGTCATTTGATATACTGGTTTTTATTGGATTTTAACCCAATCTTCCTCCAATGAAATGCTTAGTTTCCAAGCATCCTCTTTATCCTCATAACAACTGATAGTTTGATAAAGTGTGATTGTGCAGTTCATTTTTTAATTTTTCTTAGAAGCACAGTTTATGGCTTCCCAATTCTGCCTGCTCTGGTATATTTGTCTGTATCTATATGTATTTAGACATATATACCAGACCAGAGTTGGGAAGCCATAAACTGTGCTTGTAAGAACAATTAAAAAAAAATGAAATGCTCAATCACACTTTATCAAACTAACAGAGTTGTTATGAGAATCTATATCTATATGTATGTATATGTATTTAAGGAGTCACCGATGGCGAAGTGGGTTAAACTGCTAAGCTGCTGAACTTGCTGACCGAAAGGTCAGCGGTTCGAATCCGGGGAAGCAGGGCGAGCTCCCACTATTAGCCCCGGCTTCTGCCAACCTAGCAATTTGAAAACATGCAAATGTGAGTAGATCAATAGGTCTCTGGCAGGAAGGTAATGGCGCTCCATGCAGTCATGCCGGCCACATGACCTTGGAGGTGTCTACGGACAATGCTGGCTTTTCGGCTTAGAAATGGAGATGAGCACCAACCCCCAGAGTCGGACACAACTAGACTTAACGTCAAGGGGAAACCTTTACCTTTACCTTATATGTATTTCAGGTTTGGTTGGTTTGGTCAACTTGTATTCATATGTGTGTGTATTTGTATGTAATGAATAGCATACCCAAAACAAACATACTAACAAATAAAACTACACAAAACTATAACAAAAATGGGTGGAAACTAATCTATTCTTGCCCACCATCACCACCCTGACTCACAAAAGAATTAAAAACAGGCTAAAATTGGTTTTTCACACAAAAGTCATTAAAGTAAATGTATCAAAAACTTCTTATTACTGAACTAACTTTAAACTTCTGCCTTCCTAATAATCAAACAGTAAAACTCTTGTCTTCAAAACCCATAGTTTTTGGTTAAACTGTATTCTATAAGTTTTGTTGTAATCAGTGCTAGATGCCTTATTCAGTAAGCAGATACTTCTTAAAGGTTTGTTGGTCTGGTTTAGTGAACACTCATAAGGAAACTTTTCAGATTTCAACTCCTTGGCAACGGAGGTCAAACGAGCAGCAGGTTGTGTTGCCTGTCCCAGGTCTCATCAGCCTGATGCTTTAAACAGCTGCTATCACCCCCACAGCTGGTATGAAAGGGACCAGATTGAGATGGGCATATTTGTTCCACTTTACAACAGATTAAGATTTTTAAAAGTGAGACACCAACCTTTCCTTTGCAGCAATTGCTCATAAATTGTATAATGTCTTCCCAGAAGTTAGGGAGAGCTTATTATAAATATTTATATTTCACCTTTCCATGAATCATACCCAAGGTGGCTAACAGCCATGTTAGTTTCTGGAGGTGTAAATCCCACCTCATCCGCTTGAGTTTGGATTAAGAAATTGGTTCTTCATAACAGTTTTTTTTTTCATTATGAAGTTTTTTTTTCATGTTAGGAGTGACTTGAGAAACTGCAAGTTGCTTCTGGTGTGAGAAAATTAGCAGTCTGCAAGGACGTTGCCCAGAGGACGCCCGGATGTTTTGATGTTTTTACCATCCTTGTGGGAGGTTTCTGTCATGTCCCTGCATGGAGCTGGAGCTGATACAGGGAGCTCATCCATGCTCTCCCCAGGTTGGATTCGACATAGTTTGTGTCAGACACAAAAACAAAGTTTCGATAGTATAACAACTAATTTCAAAGTAAATACCACACAGTTAAACAGGAATAACACTTTCAAAACAGGAGCAAGTAGAGCTTTGAACCTCTGGAGAATAATTCAAAAGCGTAATTTTAAAAAATGAATCCGTATTTTGTGTTGCTTTTTTGTTACTTTAAATGCTTTTCTACCTCTTTCTTGGTAAATTTAAGGTTTTAATTTAGGTTTAAGGAGACTCTGAGTGTCAGACAAAAGGTCTGTGTTCTTAGATGTGAACAAACAACATGTAAGGTCTTGACCCTGAAACCAAATCTTCCCAAAGCATTAACTTCAAATCAATAAGAAAAACCCAATGGGTATAAAAATCAATTTGGATCTAAGATAGATGTAATTAAGGAAAATCAGGGAAGGCGTAACTATCGTTGTGGGAAGTGGACACTGCTGCTTGGTTATCAGTCTTTGCTTTTTCTCCTTCTTTGTGAATAAGAGTGATTTAACCATAATGAGGATCATAAGACATAAATGCTTCTGGCTGCATATTAGGGGTTAAGTCAGGGTAGGGAATTTATGGTTCTACAGATGTTCTTGAGCTCAATCTCCCAGCAGCCACTGATTGTAAGGACAAGGGACAACAAATCTGGAGGGCCACACAAATTGTCTACTCTTGGGCTAAGGGGTACTTACCTAACACTAGCTTTTCTTTGAGGCTGATGACCTTTTTGTACTCTTTCACACAATAAAATCCTAGTATGGTTCTACTGTAGCTGCCATGACAGCATCTTATGGAATCATGGAGTTTGTTGTAGTCTGATGAGGTGGTAGAGAGGCTAGTGTTTGACAAGGGATACTGAGGGATGGTTTTGCCAGTTAATTTCTCTGAAGTACAACCTAATATATCTGGTATTTATTGGCAGCATCCCATCCTAGTACTCTCCAGAGCTGAGTCTGGAACATTCCCAGGTTTGTTGGCCACCGTATTCTTAAGTACACCAGACAGCACCTTTAATGTCTGAATTAAAGTTACAGACTAACATTAGGCATTTAGGGAATTATGAGAAGCAGACTTCTGGAGATAATATGAGCAGAATTTTGGGGGGTTGTGTAGTTTAAAACTATCATTTTAATTGTCTTTTATTGTTTTTATGCTTCATGAGAGAAGATTTTTTTTAGTTTTGTTTTTTATCCATTTTCCCTGTTTTTTAATTTTTATTGTGCCCTGTTGCTGTTTGCTACCTGAAGTCCCTACATTGGAAAAAGATGGGATAGAAATAAAGAAATAAACCACATAATTTGTCTCAGAAAGGCCACAATACAGCAAATGTGCGTTTCCTAACACCATCTCTTGTATCTGAGGAACCAAGCTTACCATTCTGTTCCTGTAGAACATCACAGAATATATGGTTGGATCTGCAGCAGCAACATTGCATCCAGGTGTTAATCCAGTGCAAGGGAAGATAGGGAGCTCGAGTGTAATCTCAGTCTTTTGGAGGTGTAGACAGCTGGATTTGGCCAAATCCAACATACACGTGTCCCACAGCCCCACTGCTATGTCACTGGCCAAAAACAGTTCTATTGCAGAGCCTTGCTGGCAACGTCACTTCTGATGAGGTCACAACAGGGTGCCCAGCCATGTGACCAGCAATCCTATATGCGGGATCTGCTTGTGGCCGGTAACAAAGCGGCTTCAGCCACCCCAATTCAGCCTCAGCCCAGTGATCTTTCTGGAAGCCAAAAGGGCTCCAGGGACACTCCCAGGCTGCATCCAGACAGCTTTGGAGTAGTTTACCCTAGAATATCCGGGTAATCATAGACACACCTTCACTCTACAAAAGCTTATGCTACCAACTTTGTTTTTTACATTAGTCTCTAAAGTGCTACAGGATCCTTTTGCATGTCATATTTGTTCTGTCACTATGGTCTAATCCCAGTTGCATGCTCTCAGACTCAAAGCTTAGGAGGAGAGGCATCCTTATGGATCACAGTGACTCCTTATAATGCTCGGGTCTATAATGGTGCTACATCAAGTACTCAAGTAGGGATTCCTGTGTCGGATCACTCACACAAAGCTTGTGTGACCTATTCTGTTTGTGTGTATGCATGTTTCACTAGCTCTCCCAAAGTGACTGCAAGATTTTGCATAGTCACATACTGAAGCAGACATACATTTTGAATTAAAGATGGGTAAATCATACATCTAAGCACATACTTAGCTCAGGAATTTGTTTTTGTTGCCAGAATTGAGTTTATAGCTTTCTCACACACAAAAGATTGGCGCCATAGCCCCATTCCCAATTTTTTATTGTTTCAGGAAAGGAAAAGAGATGATGTTATTGTTGGTGTTAAACAGTTAGAAGACAGAAATCCTAGATTCAAATCAGCTAAAAGACCTACCAGCAACCCAGATGTGGGGTCTTGTATGCTTTCCAGGCTGTATAGCTGTGTTCTAGCAATATTTTCTCCTGACGTTTTGCCTGCATCTGTATCTGGCATCATCAGGATCCCTGAAGACACCAACCACAGATGCAGGCAAAACATCAGGAGAAAATGCTGCTAGAACACAGCCATACAGCCCAGAAACCACACAACACCCCAGTGATTGCGGCCGTGAAAGCCTTCGACAAGCCAGATGTGCCCACCCATATGCCAAGACATTTTTCTTTTCAAGAAGGGCATGAAGCAAAATCTCTGTTTACCAGCATGCTTGCAGACTAATTTCACTTACTCAATGAGGAAATGAACGTTGCAAAAATGAAGCTGCTGAGGGGTTTTTTTTTCTTTTAAGGTTTTTTTTTTTCAAAAAATATCCTGGGTGGAGCCTCACAAAAGTGAAAGGGGATGGATGGATAACATAAACCCCTCCCTTCTGTTCATTAGAGGTTTCCTTTCTCAGTGTGGAAATGTTAACAGTGCAAGGGTGGAGCTGCTAAAGAGGCGCAAGAGAAAGATTTTTGAAAAAGAAATCCAACCTGATGAATTCTGTCTGCCGGGCAGCTGGCTGGCTGCCCTGCCATACGCAGACTTGCGTGTTTAATTGGCAGCCCTCGTTGTGATGTAAGTGGGGAACGTGGAGATGATGAATCATGCACAGATCTGGCAGTGTGCCGTGTGGGATTACTAACAAAAGATGCAGCCACTAGTAGGGGGAAGGGGGCCAGTGGAGCAAGAACTGCAATGAGTTTATTTGAAACTCCATTGAATTCTGTGTGTATCAGTGGCCATTCCTAGGTTGGCGATTTTTATTCCTATGAGAATGGGGAATAGAGAGAAGCAAGCCTCGGTATTCTGTTCATTTTCCTCCTGGTATACCCTTTTCCCCTTGGTAAATAGAAACCTCTCCTTCCTACAGTACTGTTTTTAATCTCAAGGATTCTTTTGGTCTTAATCCAGTGGTTCTCAATCTGGAATTCCCAGATGTTTTTGGCTTTCAACTCCCAGAAACTGGCTGAAATTTCTGGGAGTTGTAGGCCCAAACATCTAAGAACCCCAGGTTGAGAACCACTGGCTTAATCCAAATGCAAAGTTCTATCTGTGTGTCTTGAATCACAGTGGAGTCTTCTCTGGCCTAACATACTTTTCCCCCACAGTTGCCAATGAAATACCAAAGGGCAATACCACAAGCAAGACATGAGGCAATACAGAAGTGGTTCTTAATCTGTGGGTCCGCAGATGTTTTGGTCATCAAATCCCAGAAATCCTAATAGCTGGTAAACTGGCTGGGATTTCTGGGAGTTATAGGCCAATACAACTGGGGACCCACAGGTTGAGAACCACTGCAATAGAGGCACCATGCTTGCTTGTTTCTTTAGCAACTTCTAAGCAGAGGCATGCTCCTTCTGTTCCTGGAGGCAGGAGTACATAACCATCAAGACATGTTGGGCCTGGATAGCCTTTTTTAACACTTTTTAAACCACCTTGGTTCCATATTGCAAGACGGATGAGATATAATTCAGTAAAATAAAATATCTTAAGCACCTGACGTAATCCCCCTTTAAAAGCTATCGTACTTGTGATGGCCATCTCACCTTGTGGTAGTTTAACATTGGACTGCTATTCAAATTGCTACTGTTTGTCTTCAATCACACAGGCATGTAAATTTTTAAAATATAATTTTGTTTCATTAACAATTTTACTGTTCCTTTTAATTATGCGTGTAAACACTGAGTCGTAACACATGTAACTCATCTGACATGGAATAGAATCATTGACAAAGGTGTGGCAGATTAGCTCTTGGGGACCTCAAGTTGAGAACCATTGCTCTAGTTCCTTCATCATGATTCTATGGTCAACTGGGTACATATATTTTGAGACACTTTATTGATACAGTAGAGTCTCGCTTATCCAATGTTCTGGATTATCCAACGCATTTTTGTAGTCAACGTTTTCAATATATCATGATATTTTGGTGCTAAATTTGTAAATACAGTCATTACTACATAGCATTAATGTGTAATGAACTACTTTTTCTGCCAAATTTGTTGTATAAAATGATGTTTTGGTGCTTAATTTGTAAAATCATAACCTATTTTGATGTTTAATAGGCTTTTTCTTAATCTCTCCTTATTATCCAACATATTCGCTTATCCAACGTTCTGCCGGCCCGTTTATGTTGGATAAGTGAGACTCTACTGTATTAATCAAATTCTCAGATTCAATCTGCAAATGCGAAAGCCAACTGTAATTATCTTCTTTTTTGTAAGACACCTTGAGTTCCCGTTTTGAGGAAAGACAGGAACTAAAAGGGTGGGTGGCTGACAATTGGATTGAGGCAAAAATATTCTTTTAAATTAAAAACCCCAAAGCAATCAGGAGAGGAAAGCAATGTTCCAAATACATGTTATATCCTAGCTTTAGTCAGTGTAGCCTTCAAATTGTCAGAGTCTGTTTTTCTCCAAAAACTAGGACAATATATACATTTTGGCACACAACTGGTAGTTTAAAATTCCTTGATCTTTCATATGTATGTGAAGCAGTTCCTCTCTTTATATTAGGGATGGGAAGACTATTCAAAAATATTTACTGAAATGGTCAAAAATGTATCTATTTCATCTCAGCCTTCTGCCCTTGAATCATAGAATCATAGAGTTGGAAGAGATCTCATGGGCCATCCAGTCCAACCCCCTGCCAAGAAACAGGAAAATCACATTCAAAGCACTCCTCATAGGGATTGTTCTCCAGGCCCTTGATCATTTTAGTTGCCCTCCTCTGAACACCTTCCAGCTTGTCAACATCATCCTTCAATTGCGGTGCCCAGAATTGGACACAGTATTCCAGGTGTAATCTGACCAAGGCAGAATAGAGGGGGAGCATGACTTCCCTGGATCTAGACACTAGACTCCTATTGGTGCAGGCCAAAATTCCATTGTCTTTTTTTGCCACCGCATAACGTTGTTGGCTCATGTTTAACTTGTTGTCCACGAGGACTCCGAAGATCTTTTTCACACGTACTGCTGTCAAGCCAGGCATCCCCCATTCTGTATCTTTGCGTTTCATTTTTTTTTTTTTTGCCTAAGTGGAGTATCTTTCATTTGTCCCCGTTAAACTTCATTTTGTTAGCTTTGACCCATCTCTCTAATCTGTTAAGATCGTTTTGAATTCTGCTCCTGTCTTCTGGAGTATTAGCTATCCCTTTTAAACATGATTACTTTCTAGTTTAACTATCAGTCCCTGAAGCAGCACTGAACGATACACATCCAGCTGGTAAAGCACACCATGCTGCTACTGAATTCAGTATTGATAGGAAAGTGTAGCCTTAAGGTGCTTAAAAAGCATGGTAATGTATGAATATTTAACTGGCATTACATAAAGCTATTTAAAAATACATAATTATGTTGGCATAGAAGCCCTACCTTGGTATGAATGCTAGTTTCAGTGTAAAAGAGCAAGTGAGTTCTCCTTGAAGAAAGCTTTGGAAGGCATTGTATTTGTACTTCATTTTGAAGATTCACTTGAGCTCTGGAAATAATAAATGGAGGGGGGAGAGAAAGTGTTTTTCCAGCCTGCCCTGTAATAACAAATGTGTGTGTATTCCAGGAAAGCAAATCTGATAAGGAATTCACTTTCAAGGCTGGAAGAGGATATTATTTTCAGAAAGAGAGAAATAACTTGAAAGGTTAAGGAAACACCCCTCAGAAGTGTCGCTTTCAAGATCAAAGAGGTTGGACACATCTGAAGTGCTGAGAATGTAATGAACATAAAGGACTGAGTTCAACTTGGAAACAAGGGGTTGAGAAAGTATAGGGAGGAGGAGAAGAGGCGAAAGTCACATTGGCTTAATTTCAAAATGTTTTATTGCAATTCTCAGAATCCCCTAACCAATAGCCATATTGACTAGGGGATTCTAGGAGCTGTGGTTCAAAAAGTAATATGTCTGAACTTTATGGTTTAGCATTAAGGCGTTTGTTGCAGCAATTGAAATATATGAAACATATTGTAGAAATTTGGTAGAGAAGCTCGGAGCTGGAAGAGAAAGGAGGTGTTATATCTATATGTTATTATCCTTACACCTTTTCTTTTGAAACATCCAATAATTATTTTTGTGATTGTGGGAGATGAGGGGATGGTAACACCCAGCAAAATAAGGTCATTTCTTTACAGTGTTCCAACATTGACTGAGAAGGAACAGTGAGTTGTCACAGGATCAAGCTTGTATGAGACCAATTTAAGCTATCCATTTTCTGGCAGGTAGCATATCAATTGAGTGGTCCTCTGAAGCTAGCCATATTGGTTCAGTGGTCAAGAACATGTTTTGCATGCATGAATCCCAGCCAGGATAAATCCCTGATATTTCCAGTAAAAAGGATCAGGTGATTAAGAAAAACCTGTTTCTTTCTACAATCCTGAGGAATCGTTGGCAGTCAGGGGTGTTAGCAATTGCTGTGCTATGGTAAAAGTCAGCTTTATATGGCAATTTAATTCCTTTTACCTTTCTTTTTTTTAACTACAACCTGAAGCGTTTATTATTTTTATAATAATAAATAAACTTTATTTATATCCCACCACCATCTCCCTGAAGAGACTTGGGTGGCTTACATAGGAACTCCAAGGTGTACATATAACATACAGTAAGTAAAAAGAGTACATAAATATAAACAAATCACATAATATGATAACAACATAGGCAGTCTAATACTGCATCCGAGACTCACTGAGAATAATGGAAATTGTCATTCAACATATCTTAGAGCAGGAGTCCCCAAATTAAGGCCCGTGGGCCAGATGCGGCCCTTCAAGGTCATTTACCTGGCCCCCACCCTCAGTTTTAGACTTAGGCTCGCCCAAAGTCTGAAGTGACTTGAAGGCACACAATAACAACAATCCTAAATAACTTGACTATCTCATTGGCCAGAACCAGGCCCACACTTCCTATCAAAATCCTGATAGGTTTATGTTGGTTAAAATTGTTTTTTTTTAATATTGTATTGTTGTTGTTGATGATGATTTTGCACTACAAATAAGACATGTGCAGTATGCATAGGAATTCGTTAGTTTTTTTTTTTCAAATGATAACCCAGCCCCTCAACAGTCTGAAGGGTTGTGGACCGGCCCCCTGCTTAAAAAGTTGGAGGAATCCTGTCTTAGAGTATCACATTAGGCTAGTCTTGTTTAGAAACATTGGTGAAGTTAACTTCGATCTGGAATCCCACAGGAAGAAGGGGGGAAGTTTTAAAAGATGAATTTCAAATGGGAAGAGTTAAGCCATTGGTTCTCAACCTGTGGGTCCCCAGGTGCTTTGGCCTACAACTCCCAGAAATCCCAGCCAGTTTACCAGCTGTTAGGATTTTTGGAGTTGAAGGCCAAAACATCTGGGGACCCACAGATTGAGAACCACTGGGTTAAAGACTCTTTGAGCCACCATAAAGAAGTAGGTTGCATGTTGAACTATGATTCTGGAGACCAAGGTCTGAATCCCCATTTGGCTATGAAAACCCACTGGAGCCATATATACATGACCAAACTAAAGCAGATTCATCACTCAGCTGCTGCAGAGACTCCACACAACGCATGACTGGGTTTGCTGCAGAACTGTTGGATCCAGCCACTAATGTGGGTCAATGGAACATGGGATTTACTTTGGAGTTTCCAGGAAGTGATTCCAGCCTTTTGGAGCTGTGGGCAGCTGGATCCTGCTAGATCTGTCCTGACCCACTGTCTACACCACCAACAGAGTCACCAGCAAGAAGCTCCTTCCCAAAAAACTGATATTGCAATAGGGCACTGAATGTGACATCTTCAGCAAGCATTTGCTCGTGGTCATACAGCAGCCCCTATGCACCCTTAGCCCAGCTGGCTATTTGAATAGATGGCTCTGGGGATGCTCCTGGGCTGTGTTGTAGCAGTCCTAGAGAGCCTTAACCCAGATTAATCTCGTCGATGTAGACACAGCCTGTGCAAGTCACCCATTCTCAGACCCAGAAAACCATGTGATAGGGTCACCTTAGAGCAGGGGTCCCCATCTTTTTCAGCCAAGGGCCAGTTCATGGTCCCTCAGATTGTTACGGGCCAGACCATAGTTTGATTTTTTTTTTAAAAAAAAATCCTGTTTATATCTTATTTGTAGTGCAAAAAACCAGGAAAGAACAACACAACATTTAAAAAAATTTTTTTAATTAATCAACATAATCTTACCAGTATTTCATTGGGAAGTGTGGGTCTGCTTTTGCCTGACGAGAGAGTCAAGATAATTAGGATTGTTGTTGTGTCTTTTTTTCCAGTTTTCAAAACTATTAAGAGAATTGGTATTTGAGTTATCATTTGATGTGCACATCCATAGAAATGATTACAACACTACAACAAAATGTATTTTACTGAAAATGAATGAAATTTTTCCCTTAGAGTTACCAACTCTTCCACTCAGCTAACCAGAACGATCTACTCTGTGTTTTATCTTATCACTTGCATACCACCAACTGTACATGTGCTCTGCATCATTGAACACATTTCCCAATAATATTTCATGTTGACTTCCCAGAAGGTTATGATAGCCTGCTGTAAAAACACAATACTGAATAATACAAATATTTTGTCTGATAGAAAAGGGTGTCGTATGTTCTTAGAATATGAAAATGTTCTCAAATATATTACATACTTTCCAAAAGGCACATGTAGATGATAATAGTTTTATGTGTATCTAGACCAGTGGTTCCCAATCTTCTTTTGGCCATGCCCCACCTAAACATCTTTAAAATCCTGGTGCCACCCCCCACCCACCCCCCGGTGACATATAATTCTTATTATATGATTCACCTCGGAGAGACAGGTTGGGTTATAAATGTTGTTGTTGTGATTGTAGTTGTTGTTCAGAAATCTACTTCTGTTCACATGAAGCCTAAAAGGCCATTAACTTGGTCTAAACAAGCTTCCAAAGAACATGACATCCCAGAAAAATAAGGGTGTGCAACAATTAACTGTTAACTCATTCTCGAATTGTGCCCCTTAAAAATGAAACTGCCCCCTGTGTGGTCTGTGCCCCACGTTGGGAACCAAGGCTGTAGACATACTATTTATACTTACGTTAAACAAAGACAAGAAAACGCCCCCTCCAAAACATGGGTTGACTTATACATGGGTCAATGCTGGAATAGGGAGCCATCATGAAAGATAGCTACATACTTTCATTCTGCAAGATGGAAGTTAGAGCTTTTTCAATGGGATAAATTGGGCTCTTTGGTTTTTCTGGGCTTTATATCTGGCTGAGGAAGATAATAAGTGAAATGTCTATGGGGAGGAAAGTGAGAGCAAGGTCTTTCTTGGAGGACATGACTGCTGTCATGATTGTTCCCCTGTGAGGCTCAAACATCTTGTAGTGGTTATGGCATGGGAACAGTATAGTAGTGGCCTCAATGCAACATGTTTTATGGGTTCATTTATAGACTGCATCTTCTACGCTGAGTAGCGTCCCCAGAGTAGCTAGCAATATATCTTAAAAACATAAAAACATATTAAGTCGTAAAACAGCCCAATAAAAACAATTCAGCTTCAGCAATATCAGAACACAGCAGCAATAATCAGAACAAAAACTGCATCAAAACAGCAATAATACAAATCAGATTTCACACACATAGCAAAGCAAAGCAAAACAGACCTCTAGGCATCTTAATATGCGAAATGAAGCATGTTGTTATTTGTTTGTTTTATTTGTTGTATTTGTACGGTGCCTTTCTTCCAGAATGGGACAGTTGTTATTGTTATTCTTTCATATCCCAGTTGTTACTGGGTTTTTTTTCATATCCCTCTTTTTCTCCCATGCTGGAATTCAAGGCAGTATACAAATTTAAAACATAAAAAGTGCATTTTAAAAATTGGTTAAAACATGCCAGAATTGTGTAGTCAGTCTATCATATTAGAACAATTTAAAAATCAGTTAAGAGTCAAAACATAAAAGGCAACAACAAAGCACACTATTTAAAGCCAGTGTAGTCAATTTATAAAAGCCCTTTGGAAAAGAAATGTTTTCACTTGCCAATAGAAAGGTAGCAAGTCACTCAGAGTGGCCACCAATAAAGCTGTATCCTTTGTTCCAATTATATTGCTGGTAAAGTAGAGGGAATGAGAAAAGGGCCATCACCAACAAATCTTGGACTCTAGGCAGGGTCATATAGGAAGTTTTGTTCTTGTTCAGTGCCTTCCAAGTTGTTTCTGACTTACGGTAATGATAAAGTAAATCTATCACAAGGTTTTCTGGGGCTGGGAGTGTGTTACTCACCCAGTGGATTTTTGTGTAGAGTAGAGAATCAGTCCCTGATCTCCAATCATAGTTCAGTTCTTAACTTACTTAGGCAATCCCTTATTGTCTGAGTATGATTGTCTTCCAGGTGCAGTGTCCTGCCAGTGGGTACGTAGGTGACTGTAGAGTCCTATTCTTGACCTGCATGTTCTTCCACAGTGGGGACATTGGTTTCCAGGTGGAAGGTGGTCCTGGTTAGGGTTGGCTTGACACGCCTTCCTCTTGGCACATTTTTCCCTTTCACCTTCCATTCGTGTCTCTTCAAATTCCACAGCACTACTGGTCACAGCTGACCTCCAGCTAGAGCACTCAAGGGCCAGGGCTTCTCAGTTCTCAGTGTGTATGCCACAGTTTTTAAGGTTAGCTTTAATCCCTTTTCTAAATCTCTTTTCCTGCCCACCAACATTTTGCTTTTCGTTCTTGAATTGGGAGTATAGTAACTGCTTTGGGAGACAGTGATAGGGCATTCGGACAACATGGCCAGTCCAGCAAAGTTGATGGCATAGGAGCATCGCTTCAGTGCTGGTGGTCTTGGCTTCTTCCAGCATGCTGACATTGGTCTGCCTGTCTTCCTAAGAAATTTGCATGATTTTTTGGAGGCAATGCTGATGGAAATGTGGACCGCCTACAGACGTCACACTCAATCCAACTTTTAAACCACGACACCATTAGGTAACCTAGATCCAAGTAATGTGAGGCTTTAAAGGTGATAACAAGCACTGCATAGCTGAGTAGGATTAATAGGATCTGTTGTGACAGCACAAGTGTTACTGTTTTTTAGCCTGACCTAGAATCCTAGAATTGGAAGAGGCCACAAGGACCATCTAGTCCAACTCCCTGCCATGTAGGAATGCATAATCAAAGCACTCCTAACAGATGGCCATTCAGCCTCTGCTTAAAAACTTCCAGAGAAGGGAAGACCATAGTCCAAGGCAACATATTCCACTGTCAAACAGCTTTAACCATCAGGAAGTTCTTCGTAATGTTTAGGTAGAATCTCTTTTCCTATAATTGGAATCCATTGTTCCATGTCCTAGTCTTTAGAGCAGCAGAAAACAAGCTTGTCCCCTCCTCAGTATGACATCCTATCAAATATTTATATGTGGCTGGCTATCATGTCTTCTTTCATCCATCTCTTCTCCAACCTATGGTGGGATGCATTGACATTGATAGCTGAGCTGCTTACTCAGGGGTGTCCAGTGGACTGAAGAACAGAGCAGTTTGCAGTCTAGTTTCTTCAAATAAAGAAAAAGTGTTAGTTTGGTCAGGATCAAAATCTCACACAATGGGAGAATTGGGATAAGGGTGGTTCCCAAGACATAAGTAAAATGGTAAACACAGTAAGCTGGGATGAAACAAGGGCAAAAATAATGAGAAGGAGAGATACAAGGGGCATCAGATGACAACAAAAGAAAGAGTAGGAGGATAAAGCTTAAGGGAAAAGACAGTAAAATCTTGGAACTGAGGTGGGAAAAGTTTGGTGTTATAGTGGTTGTAAAACTTCAGAGCAATGAAAGTAAGAATGTGGAGTTTGTTAACTCAGTGGTTCTCAACCTGTGGGTCCCCAGGTGTTTTAGCCTACAACTCCCAGAAATCCCAGCCAGTTTACCAGCTGTTAGGATTTCTGGGATTTGAAGGTCAAAACATCTGGGGACCCACAAGTTGAGAACCACTATTTTAACTGATGAATCAAACAGCATGGTGGGATAGTTAAATTACAGGCATCTACATGACACACAGCTTAAACTGTCTTATCAGTTTGAATTCTTTGTGTATTGAGTGAACCTTGAAAGTGTAATGGCAGAAATTGTTTAATGGTTGGTTTAGGTTTGCATAATGTGCATTGGATGGATGAGGACAAGCCATCTTCAGCTGGGCAAGCTACATGCCTCTCTGTGATCAATATCTGTGTCCACTTTAGGGAGGACTACAGCGGGCATGCTTTAGCAAGGTCTTTCACTTACGTTTGTCATATCTGACTTGTGGTAACAACTAAGGGTTTTCAGCTTCTGAGAGTATGTGACTCACTCAAGGTCACCCAGTGGGTTTCCAAGGCCAAATGGGAAACTGAATTCTCTTCTTCGGAATCATAGTCCAACACTCAAACCAGTATACCACATTGGCTCACTCATTTACAGTAGCCCAAGACATGTCTTGAAAAATTACCCAAGGTCATCATTGGCATTGGGTGCCACAGGAAGAAGGAAATTGCTATCAATAGGGAGTTTAATTTTCAACATACAATAAATTCTACAGAACTGCATTTTTTATTTAAAACTGCATATTATTATAGATTTTCACATTGTTTGAATTATTGGCATTTGCTTGTCAGATTTGTGAGTTTTGTGTTTTGGGTACGGAAACATATTCCTTGTGGGTATGAACATCATACGAAAAGTTATTTTCTCCCTTTCTAATTTAAATGTAATTGAATAAGATTTGTTTAGCTTATAAATTGTTAATTCACTCTATTTTGCCTACTTTCCTATCTCTGGATATAAATAAGCTATGGAGGTTGCAAGAACATTCGAGAATGGTAGCAACTGCTCCATGAAGGGATGTATTTTACCATCAGCCCAGACAATGAATATTTCGGAGGAGAGAGGGGATAATTGTTAACTTGGATCTATGTATATGTATTAACTAGGAGCTCCCGGTGGCGCAGTGGGTTAAACCCTAGTGCTGCAGGACTAACAACTTGAAGGTTGGTTTGCTCCAGCTTCCCAGTTTGAATCCAACCTGGGGAGAGCGTGTATGAGCTCCCTCTGTCAGCTCCAGCTCCATGCGGGGACATGAGAGAAGCCTCCCACAAAGATGGTAAAACATCAGGCGTCTCCTGGGCAACATCCTTGCAGACAGCCAATTCTCTCACACCAGAAGCGACTTGCAGTTTCTCAAATCACTCCTGACACACACACAAACCCAGTTAACTAGATTATATTGAAATCCTCAGGCCCCTTACCCAGGTTGTCCACAAGCAGCTGACCCAGAAGCAAGTTTGGTTTGTTTGCCCACTTCTCCATGACATTGTCCCACCTCTTTGTGAGAGCTGTGGCTCCGAAATCTCAGGGAATTGGATGGTGTTGCCATTTCTATTTCTGTAATTACCCTTTTGGATCATTTGGCATGCAACAGTGTCTTTCCTTCTGCCTTGAGGAAGAAAAATAATGCCTCAGGTTGCCCTGTTTGTGATTCCTGGGTGCTCTTGGGGAAGAAAAACCTTGTTTCTGTTCCAGACTTCCATGCTTGAATTCTTATGAGATCAAGTTTTTTTAAAAAAAACTTTCCTAACAGTTGAGGTGTAACTTAATACAATGATGTAATTCCATTTTTTCATCAAGCCCTGGCAGGCAGGGTGGGGGAGGGAAGTCGTTGCAAATTCTGCACAGATGGTACCATGTAGGAGTAATGTGCGCTTCCAGATTTGTTCATGCTCATACTGGTGAGGGTTATTTGTACCAAGACAACAAATGTGGAAAAGGTTTGTTCTCCTTTTTAAAAAATCTTACAAAAAAGAAAAGGACATCTGCTTCTCTTTCTTCTTCTTCAATGTTCTCATTAAAACCATGGCAACATCTCTTCCCCCTTCCTTCTTTGCAGTAGCTATGTGAAATATGTCATCACCAGGTTGGCTCAAAATAATACTGGAGAGTTGAGATGTTCACAAACCCTTTCATATGCCTCCTTCTGAATCTCAAGTGGCTCCATGAATGCTGCCCAAGGAGGAGGGAGAACTGAATCCTTGCGTCCACAAATGCATACACCACCTCCCATCAGTTTAGACCAGGACTTCTTGAACTTTTTCCACTTGTGATCCCTTTCTATTGGAGAAATGTTTACATGACCCCAGGTATTGAGCTAAAGGGACCCCATTTGGGGTTCCGACCCATAGTTTAAGAACCAGTCATTTAGATATATCCATATGGCAGTGAGCACCACTTGTATGTGAGCATTTTGGTTCTTGAGTAGGACCTGTCTTATGCTCAGTATACAGAGCAGATCCAGAGGTGAGAAAAATCCAGCTGTATTTTTCTGGAGCAGGAAATAGAATCCTATGGGGGGGGAATTATTTGGGCATTTTATCAGTTTTGCTATGTTAAGAGTACAAACTTACAGTTTCTGTGAAGGTTCCTAAGAGACCACAGGCTTTTCTGGATTTATGTCTTTGATGTCTTAACGTTCCAGTTCATCTTGGAGCTTCATTGTTATTAGAGATAGGAAAGAGTTGGATCATAGGATTGTAGGGAGGAGGAAATCATGCCTATTAGAATACTGTCCCCTTGCAAAAGACTTTTTTTCAGTCTCCATATTTCTAGCATTGGTTTAGCATAGTGGTTCCCAATGTTTGTTTGTTTTTAACCAGGGACCACTTTGACCAGGGACTACTCTCCAACTTTAGTACCAAAAGAGTTACGAATCTGTTTTTGGTCAACTTTAGATTCGGTTTGGTTATTTGGGGTGCTGATTCAGAAAATTGCATTGTATAGACCACATCAGCTCTAGTTTCTGATACAGAACATATCATCCAGTAGTCGCCGTCTGCTCACCCACAGAAAACCATATTTACATTGATGTGGGCTATTCAATGCAATTTTCTGAATCAGCACCCCAAATAACCGCAGGAACAGGCCTGAAACGAAGACGCCAAGATGCCCCCACTTCCAGGCACCACATGGAACGGCTCCACTCAGGGGGAGGGAAGGGGAGGAGAAGCAGCAGTCAGGAGGCTTGTTGTCGGAGCTTTCGTGGGTGGTCAGCCCCTCCCCTCTCGACATCCCTGTTGTCGAGGGTTTTCACGAGTGCAGTTGCTCTCCTTGCAATGATGTAACAGTGAGGCTCCAGACCACATTTTAGTGCCTGGGGACCATTGGTGGTCCATGGACCACAGGTTGGGAACCACTGGTTTAGTATTTAGAGATTCAGGTTGAGTAATCAAAATATTTGGAACCAAAGTATTTTAGATTTTGTAGGGATTTGGGATGGTGGTTGGAATATCAGTATTTGCATATGTGTACATAATGAGATATTTGATGGGACACAAGCTAAAACATGACATTTACTTATGTTTCATAGCCACACATAGCCTGAAGGTAATTTTATACAATATTTTTAATAATTATGATGCATGAAACAAAGTTTATGCCCATTGAACGATCAGAAAGCAAAAGTGTGATATGTAGACAATTTTGGAGTATACCACATTTAAGAATTCAGTATGTTCTAGCGTTAGAGTTTAAACACCCAAAGAAGAGGCATAGTTACCAAGGAAATGTGAATATAAATACGAGAGTTCTACATATGAACCATTTTCATTGTCTTGTAGAATCATAGAAGAATAGAGTTGGAAGAGACCGCACGGACCATCTAGTCCAGCCCCCTGCCATGCAGGAAAAGTACAATCAAAGCATCCCCAGCAGATGGCCATCCAGCCTCTGTTTAGAAGCATCCAGGGAAGGAGCTTCTACCAGACTCCGAGGCAGAGAGTTCCACTGCTGAACAGCTCTTACAGTCAGGAAGTTCTTCCTAATATTCAGGTGGAATTTCCTTTCCTGTCATTTGAACCCATTGAGTCCTAGTTTCCAGGGGAGCAAAAAAGAAGCCTGCTCCCTCCTCCTTATGACAACCCTTTCAAATGTTTAAACATAGCTATCATGTCTCCTTTCAACCTTCTCTTCTGCTGGCTAAACATACCCAGCTCTTTAAGCCGTTCCTCATAGGGCATGGTCTCCAGATCTCTGATCATCTTAGTCACCCTCCTATGGACACTTTCCAGCTTGTCAACAGTTCTCTTAAATTGTGGTGCCCAGAATAGGACACAGTATTCGAAGTCTCACTCTCTGAAATGCTAGAAATCCAGAGAAGGAAAATAAATGATTCATGGCAGAATTCTAATATGGGGACAAATGGCCAATTTTTTCCACACACACACCATATGTAGCAATGCTCCTATTGGAACAGGAGGCACGTGAATTTTAGGACTGATTGCAGATCTTGAAACTGGACCCTTCCATTTCTGCTGTCTGATTTTGTTTTCCTAAAGCTGGCCCAATTAGTTTCTTGGGCATTTTTGATAGTCCTATATCCAAAACACTTCAGCCCAGTTCTAGAACTAAATAAAATGATAGTTTGTCATTTTCCTACCTAAGACGCTTTAACTCAAACATCAAACCTTATGAACATCTTCAAAATTCAAGAGGAGGTTTTACAACAAATCACTCTTCATATAGAAAAGGTTTATGGGGAAATTTCCTTTTTAAAACAGCAGAGTCAAATGTAAAGGGGAGGTTATTTGAGGGGAAAGCAAGAGAGAAATAATACCAAATAAAATCAGTTAGGTCAAGCATAGACAGTACAGAAAACACGATGAGAACATTCTGGCCTCTGATTAAAGTATTTGGAAGGCCCTTGAGGCATGTTCACACTTTACTGGAAGCTCTATTTAGTACAAACTGAACTTTGAGGGGACTGTCTGTGGTCTTGTCCAAGCATACAGTACCCCACATTTCTGACCTTAGTGGCCAAGCCAGGAAATCAAAAAATTATATAGCAGCTGACTGACCATAAAGGACCTTTCTAGCTCTAGACTTGAATTAGACATTTCTTTGCCGGCTGTTCAAAATGATTTTTTTTTCATATCAAAAGCATTGCATAAACTATTATAAAACTGATAAAAAAATAGAAGGGGCACAAGAGGCTAAATATCTTTTGACCAAAAACGGGCAACAGTGACCACATTGTCTGTAGCCTCAAACAATTCTTCCTCTGTACATGAGGCAGGACATTGCGGACAAGCATACAGATGCGGAGTTGTCTGTTCTGCTCCCAGTCACACAAGGTGGAGGATCCTTTTAGGTAGTGCCATTTTGCCAGGTTGTCTTTAGATCTGCCCACTCCGCTTCTCAGTCTATTTAGGGACTTTCAAGATGCCCATTCTTGGTTTGCCCCTGGAGGCAGACCCTTGTGGGGGGGGGCCATCCAGTTGGAATTGCCTGGTTTAGCTGCCCAGAGGGATGCCCTCACTGTTGCTGGGGGGACATCAAGAGGAATGGTGGTTCTCATGAAGCTTTCCCTTTATTTGAGTCTACTGGGAGGAGACTGATAGCCATGCAGTGGATGGCTTTCACAATGTTCAACCTTATTTCTCTCGCAGTTAGCAGCAACTTCCCATCGCACATCGGGAGGGGGGGCAATGCCAGCTGGCTTGTAGAGTTTTTCAACAGGTGTAGGTTTAAGACATCCTGTGATTATTCTGCATGTTTCATTCAATGCTATGGTCACCTGCTTTGCATGGGCTGACTTATGCCAAACAGGGCAGGCATACTCAGCAGTTGAGCAAGACAAGGTCAGGGCTAATGTTCTTATTAATTTTGGGTCTGTACCCCATTCGTTGCCAATAAGTTTCCGCAGGATGTTATTGCGTGCAGCTACTTTGTGCTTGGTGTTCATGCAGTGTTTCCTATATGTTATATGACGGGGGGGGGGGCTTGTACTCACAGAGAAAGACATTTTATTTATCATAGAATCATAGAATCGGAAGAGACCTTGTGGGCCATCCAGTTCAACCCCCTGCCAAGAAGCAGGAAAATCGCATTCAAGGCATAGGCAGACTTTTAGTTTTTACACTAGCTTATTTGCTAGGGTGGGTTCAGCCAAGTAAGTACTGTTTGATTGTTGCATTGATACAATTCAATTATTATTGTGTTCCATCTGTTTTCATTTTTCAGATTATTTTCTATAATTTATCAATATTTTATAGTTGTTAACAACTTTAAATGCTATTTTTAGCACACAAAAAAGGATTGAACATATATTTAGCAAAAAGATGACTTTTTCACATTATTAGCAAAAAGATATGACATCACAAGGTTCTCCTAATGGTAGTGGGTCAGAGAAAAGGGGAAGTCATAGGAAGGAAGGAGCAAGCTTGTTTTCTGCTGCCCTGGAGACTAGAATGTGGAACAGTTGCTTCAAACTACAGGAAAGGAGATTCCACTGGAACATTAGGAAGAACTTTAAACTGTGAGAGCTGTTCAGCAGTGGAAATCTCTGCCCTGGAGTGTGGTGAAGGCTCTTTCTTTGGAGGATTTTAAGCAGAGACTGGGTGGCAATCTGTCAGGGGTGCTTTGAATGTGGTTTCCCAGCTTCTTGGCAGGGAGTTGGACTGGATGGCCCACGAGGTCTCTTCTGATTCTATTATTCTAAAGCTCTTAAACCCCAAGCCAGCACATATTGGAGAATATTTGTAGTTATGTGTCTTCACTTATGTCAAGCCTATCCTAAGGATTTCTAGGCAAGATATTTTCAGAATGTGGTTTGTCATTATCTTCCTCTGAGGCTGAATGTGACTTACCCCATATCTAGAGGTTTCCATTGTTAAATGGCGATTTGAACCCTGATCTCCTAGACTTCTCACTAAGACTGATTGTCTGATTTGATCCTAAGTCCTATAGTTTATCACTAACTCTTTGTTCCCAGAAAGGGACCAGTAGTCAGCGAAGCTTTCACCCAATTACTCAATTCTAAATTGGCCAAAGCCATCTTGAACCTCTTCTAACTGCCCTAGTAGGATGCATTCTTAGTTTTCTTTCTGTTGTTCATACTGTATCTCACACTAGAGAGAATTTTCTTGAAATTAATTTCTTAATGTGAATTATTACAATCTGATCTTAGGCCAATGTACTATTAGACAGCATGTTCAGTCAAATACAGCATACATGTTTCTGTTTTCCTACCATTAAGCACAATGCACCTAGGCACAAAGCATAAATAATCCTGCTTAGCTTTACATTCACCGTGGGGTAAAAGTGATTATCATCATGACATCTACCAGAGAGTTTTAAGTCTGTGCTATTCAGGCTATACGCATCTCAGCAACGCATAATCTGACATCATAGAAGAGTGCCACAAGACTGCTAGGTGAAGAATAAGCAAATATTGTGTTACAATCTACCATATTTACTGAAAGAACCGCTCTTTTTCTAGTCCATGTTCAGTATCATCTTGAAAAAAATAGGGAAACACATATTTGATATCAGTTAGTGAGCCGGTGAAGCAAGATGTGGCTTCTCATTTCCTCCCCCCCTCCTAATCTGGCAAAACTGTTTTTAATTAAGCATTTGGGATTTGAATGATTAAATAACAGCGCATATTCTGTCTCCTCTTGTTCCCTAGCTAATGCGCCTGCCAGACCATTATTGACCTGTTTTTAAGAGAGTGAAAGTGAAATGTGAATTTATTACAAATATGTGGCAAAGAATTTAAGATTGTCCCATGCCAAATCTTAAAATAGTGCATATGGGATGTCAGGCCATCTCATTATCAGTGGGGATATATTAGTATGCTAACAGAGAAATACTGCTTGCTGCCAAAGTCTTTTAAGCAATGTTTTTGAAGAATGTTTTATCACAACTTCTTTTAAGATTTTTTAATTTACTACTTCACATGCTCTCTGTGTTTAGGACTGCATTTATTGAGAACTAGTTTTGTAGTTATTTGAACACATGAGATCCTAAAGAGGTAATGTTATGGCCAAGATTAACATGACAGTGTAATATGCTGTGCATACATGCCTTCAAGTCACTTGTCGACTAATGGTGATCTCATGTATTTCATAGGGCTTTCTTAGCCAAGGAATACTTACAGGAATACTTTCTCTGAAATATAACCTACAGTAGATATGACCAACCTTTTGGCTTCCCTGGTCCACATTAGAGGAAGAAGAATTGACTTTGGCCACACAGAAATATACTAACACTAATGATAACTGATAGGCAAAAAAAAAAAAAGTCTGTGCAGAATTTATGGTATCTGCCACCGCAGATAAGCAAAGACAGATCCTCACATCATAATCCTAATTATGTGCTGCCCCATTCGGAGGGTATTTTAAAATTGTTGAGCAGTTCATCTGGCTGAACTGCTTGCAATTATAATATGCATTACAGCTAATACTCCAATATTTGTAAATGTAACATCCTCTGATTATTCCATTCCATTTTGTTGTTGTCTATAAAGTCCATGCTCGAAAATCATGCAATTGGGTTATTAAAAATATAATGTTTTAAGTAAGTTCATAATTTTGTATTGGACTGCATTCATAGGTGTCCTGGGCTGCATGCAGTCCATAGGCCACGGGTTGTACAAGCTTGACGTACAGTATTTGATATTTGTTGTTTGTCTCTCAGCCATGTCCTAGGCAGGGTCTACCTTGCTTAGCTTCCAAGAACTGACAGGAGTGCATTGTCATTTTTGTGTGCCTTTAAGTTATCAACTCTAAGGCAACTCTATTTATTTTATTTATTATTTATTTATTTACAGCATTTATATTCCGCCCTTCGCACCCCAAAGGGGACTCAGGGCGGATCACATTACACATATAGGCAAACATTCAATGCCTTGACATAGAACAAAAACAAGACAAATGCAGGCTCCGAGCTGGCCTCGAACTCATGACCTCTTGGTCAGAGTGATTGTTCTCAGCTGGCTGCTCACCAGCTTGTGCCACAGCCCGGACCCATAATGTTTTCTTGGCAAGATTTGTTTGGAGAGAGTTTGCTGAAAAAGTGTGACTTGCCCAAAATTACCCATGGCTGAGTGGGGATTTGAGCCTTGGTCTCCAAAGTCATAGTCCAACACTCAAGCCACTACTTTACTCCTCCTAGTGCAATGTAGTAGGTCTTAAATTGTTGGAGACATTGCACACACAATCCACAGGCACACAATTAAATTCATTAAAACAAATTAATGTGTTGATTACATATTGAATTTAGACAGTGAATAGTTGAGATACAAGCACACATGTATCTGGTGTTTGCTATCATGTCAGCTTTGACTTATGGCAACTGTATGAATGAAATATTTTGGGGGGTTTTGGAATTTGGATAGAAAAGCCCATTTGTATAGGTGCCCATTTCCATAAGTAGCGGACGGAAACTGGGCCATACGAATTATATAAATAGGAACAGTAAGTAATTCCATACAAATGCACAAGACTAGTAAATAAGACATTTCCCTAGATTTCCCAGTGCTTTTTGGAAGTTTGGTCTAGAGCAGCCCAAGATGATGAACTCATAAGACCATTAATGCGTATATACTCAAGAGCCATGTGTTCTCAGAAGGAACTTGCCAATTTCCAGGGATTGTACTAAAATGAAAGAAAGGGTGTGTGTGTGTGTGTGTGTGTGTGTGTGTGTGTGTGTGTGTGTGTGTGTGTGTGTGTGTGTATGTGTATGTATGTGTATATATATATATATATATATATATATATATATATATATATATTAAAGTCCAAACCATTTCCTCCTTGTTTGGATTAGTTTTCTTTCTATTATATCTCCACAGGCAGGCAGCGATCCTTATGTGTATCTGATTTCTTTCTGCTGCATACCTAATTCACATTCATTGTTTCCATGATTACATGAGGAAAGCATTTCTCGCTTCAGCAGTAAAACATTTTTTTTGAAAGAATAAAGAACAAAGTAGGCACTTAAAGAGTCTCCATAGACACAAATAATAAGTAATGGAACATTTTTAAAAAAAAATAGGGCAAGATTCAACTAAGTACTTATTTCAACAAGAGAGGTGAAAACTTCTTCCCCCTATTATTGAGAGATACAGGATTGAAGAAATTCGATATAAGAAGCAGTGTGATGTATTTCCTAGAAGCATTAGACCAGCCATATGAGGACTTCAAATTCAAGCTTGGCTATGAAAATCACTGGGTTGCTTTAGACAAGGTGTAGTCACTTAACTAACCTAGTGAGAGGATTGGACCTATGTAGATACTATGTATAGTAAAGGTAAAGGTTTCCCCTGACGTTAAGTCCAGTCGTGTCTGACTCTGGGAGTTGGTGCTCTTCTAAGCTGAAGAGCCGGCGTTGTCTGTAGACACCTCCAAGATCATGTGGCCGGCATGGCTGCATGGAGCGCCATTACCTTCCCGCTAGAGGGGTGTACCTATTGATCTATTCACATTTGCATGTTTTCAAACTGCTAGGTTGGCAGAAGCTGGAGCTAACAGCGGGTGCTCACTCCGCTCCCCGGATTCAAACCTGTGACCTTTCGGTCTGCAAGTTCAGCAGCTCAGCGCTTTAACACACTGCGCCATTGGGGGCTCCAGATACTATGTATACCCATGTATAAATTGACCTCATGTATAAGTCAAAGGCAGGTTTGGGGGCCAAAATTGTGGATTTTGATATGACTTCACAGGTCATTCTGCAGAAAGGGAAAAGCACCAGTGCCACCTCAGGACCTGCCATCTCCCTCCCCATGCATTCAAAAAGGCCAGAAGAGTAGCTGTGGCAGAAAAAATAGGGATATTGGTGCTTCTTTTAAGGTTTGCCAGGATGGACTAAGCTCTTGCCTTTCACTACTATACTCATGGAAGGGACAGTTCTTTTTTTGATAGGAGTCATGGTACAGTACTCGTATTAGCCCATGAATAAGTTGGCCTGGTTTTTGGGGTTGATTTTTTGAATTCAATTTATACATTTACACAGGGTATATCCTGAATGCTTTGGAGGAGGATTGTAATGTGAATATGCTGAAAACACAGAAACAATTATGGGACAATCAGCTCCTTCAGTATTTTTCCACTGAGAGATAGAAATCCCCAAGATGGAAAACTAATACACTACTTAAGACTCGATAGCTGTGCATGTTACTATGAGCTGGCTAGCCTTTCCGCCCGTTCTTTGCACCAGATTATGTCATCTGGGCAAAGAGTAGCAGAGGTGGAAACCTCCCTGGTGCATTAAATTGCAACCAATGCTCTCAGTATCAATGGAGACAATCTGTAGAAACTCATTGTTGTTGAGTTTTATTTACAGTGGAGTATATTGCTCAGCAATCTATTCCTAAAGCAGTATTCCAACTTAAATCTCGATTTTTTATCTCTTTGTTAACAATGTAAAGAATGTTGTGCCCTAAAGGATATTTGATAACTTATCATTAGTTATTCCCTTTCCATGGGACAATAGCATTCCTCATGACTTCCTCCTGCCAGCCCTGGAAAGTCTACTGACAGTCTTAGCCTTGCTAATTAACCTATGAATATGAGTGGGAAAAGGGCATCTTACTCTTTGCTCAACGCTTTCCTGTTGTTATGGAAAGTTTTCAGCCCAGCAACACTCCGCTCTTGCCTACCGAAGTATAATACAGTGACGTAGGTTTTATTTGCTGAGACTATAATTCTGTGTTTCCTGAAATAACTGTTCAAGCATTTCTGAAGAAGCAAACACCTTTTGCTGTCTTGTTGAGTTCACATGCTGTATTTCATATTACAGTAGAGTCTCGCTTATCCAACCTTCGCTTATCCAATGTTCTGTATTATCCAACGCAGTCTGCCTTTTAGTAGTCAATATTTTTGTAGTCAATTTTTCAATACATTGTGAAATTTTGGCTCTAAATTCGTAAATACAGTAATTATTGCATAATGTTATCGTGTATTGAACTGCTTTTTCTGTCCATTTGTGGTGCTTAATTTGTAAAATCATAATGTTATTTGAGGTTTAATAGGCTTTTCCTTAATCCCTCCTTATTATCCAACATTTTTGCTTATCCAATGTTCTGCCGGCCGGTTTATATTGGATAAGTGAGACTCTACTGTACTTGTATGTACACATGCATCAGATTATTTTAGAAGGGATGCAGAATAGCTTTGGTATGTAGTTCTGGCTCCTTCACAGGAGATTAACTCTCCCCCTCCCCCAAAATAAGGAATCATAAAATGAGGCTAATAATTGCATCATATAAGTAGCTTCAAAGGGGTTAAACAATCTGACAATGTGCACAGGATCATTTAGAAAAGTGTTTTCATTTCAGATACCCAATTTGCTTTGGGGAATTCAGAAATGACCAACACACATGATTATGCTCGGCTTAAGATTCCGATATGAAATAGCAGAAGGGACAATCAATCAGGCCTGTAGCGAGGGGGCGGTTTTAGGGGTTCAACCCCCCCCCCCCGAAATTTTTCAGGTTATAAAAAAACCTGGTTTACTCATTAATTTTAACTGGTTAACCAAATCCCCATGCTGAGTCTATGAGACACAAAACATTAAGAGTCCCTCCAGGCACTATCTCAAGCAGATTTTGACAGGTTTGTAGCGGAGAGGGGTGTGTGCTAGGGGTTAAACCCCGCCCCCAAATTTTCAAACCCCCCCTCCCGAAATTTTTTTCTGGCTACGGCCCTGCAATCAATTGCACTCATACATGCCCCACCTCTTTTTGTGGTCCCTGAAGTTCCCCCCATCTATCAGTCTTTTTGTTGAAACGTGGAAAATAATGCTTCAGGAAATAAGAGTTTCTTTTAAACTAAGCTACATGGTTTCCATGCCCTTCTTCCTGCTAAAAGAATAACAAGAATAGAAAAAATAGTTATATAAATACTGTGTTGGTAAAAAAAAAAACCTCTAAAATCAGGACAATAAATAAAAAACAACACTCAGAAAACATGAATTCTAGACATGAAACCATCACGGCCAGCTAACACCTCCCAATAAAGGATTACCCCTGGCAGGAATCAGCCAGGTTTTGAAGCTGCAAGGCCATTCAATGCTAATCAAGGTGATGAACTGCAACATTCACACTTGCCTCCAACAGACAAGAGTTCTTTCTCCCACCCTGGACCTTCCACAGATACATAAACCTCCCTTGCCTAGTTTCCAATATACCTCACAACCTCTGCCATGGTTGTGGCAGAATGGATTCCTGCCATGGTTGTGGGGAAAACGTCATGAGAGAATGCTTCTGGAACATGGCGATACTGCCCGGAAAACTCACAGCAACCCTATATAAATACTATTTCTATGTAGGTAGTGCTGTTTCCTGAGCAGAAAATTCTGTCATTATGCTCAAAAAAGTGAATTTTGTGCAGATGTCCAAGAATGCATTGAAACTCTGAAAACTGCCATTTCTGAAGAGCTTTTTAAAAACTATGTTTTAACTTTGTATTGTATGGTTTTATTCTGTTGTAAGCCGCCTCGAGCCCACTTGCAAAGAAAGGCCGGGTAAAAATACCTTAAATCAAGAAATAAGAACAATACCCCTAATAGTCACTTTCGGATCGATAATCAACAAAACTAGCCCCTTCTTCCCTGGACTCTTTCCATATCCATCTGTCTTTTGTGTTCCCTGAGGAAGACAAAGAGGATCTGTGGCAACTAATCATGAGAGCTATGTATTGCTTGAATAGAAGAGAAAATATTCTCTGAACACCAGTTACTAAGGGAACCTTAGAGACAAGGTGCTTTCTGTAGTGTTCCATAGCCAATGGACTGAGCAGTGAGCAAGTCAACTGAATATGCCTTTAGTCCAATTCAGCATGGCTCTTCTCGAGCTGTGGTTTGAAACCATTATGCTTTGTAATATAGTGTGAAGTAGGCAGTGTGTAGGCTCTTATCGTTGGACTGCAGTTCCCATTGTCCCAGCCAGTATGGTCAGTAGTGAGAGTTGATTAGGTACTTGGAGTAACAAGCCTCCCTGCATCCAGTACATGCACTTTGCTTATGAGGGATGTCACTGTTGTTCTTGTTCTGGAAGGAAGCTCTGGAACAAGAGAAAACAACCACATCTGATTCAGGGGCTCACTTTCTGCCCCAGGACCTTTGGGGCGGGGGCACACATTATACTGGAAAACATCCCCCCAAGAAAACTCTGAACTGGCAAAAAGAAATTAATTTTCATTTCAATGCTCTTCCACACAGTCATATAACCCAGAATATCAAGGCAGAAAATCCCACAATATCTGCTTTGAACTGGAATATCTGAGTCCACACTGCCATATATTCCAGTTCAAATCGATAACGTGGGATTTTATTCAGTTGTGTGGAAGGGGCTAAATTTATCAGCTCCCAAGAAGAGACATGTGCATGTAGCCCTGTCATTGCTGTTTTCTTATGAGAATACTACGGTATATGTGTTTCATCCCACCCCTGTTTTAGTCTACAACTTCCAAATGCCCCTTGTGGCTGGTGTTCACGAGTTAATAATGCATGATCAGAACAAAACATATGAAAGCCATCACAATGACGAAAACTGCCATAGTATGTCATCTCAGGTTTAATCCTGAACACATTTCAACACTTCCAAATCAGTATAATTCATGCTTAATTCAATGTAAACTCAGGATTTCCATATTAATGTCCAGTGTCTCTTACACAGCACTCAGCTATATCACTTTGATATAGCTGTGGATCCATCCTGTTAAAGGGGTATCAAACTGCTATAGTTGTGTGGTGTGAAAGAGTCAAGGCTTATGGCTACAGGTGAAAGAAACGGAGGCTGGCCCAGGGGCTGGTAGCTGTTGTGTAAATAGGAGAACTTTCACAGAAGCACCAATATAACCCTAGCAGCTGTTTAGTGGGTTGTGTGTGTGTTTCCTGAGAGTTTCATAACAGGATTAAGCAATTTCAACGTCACACACACATTGCCATGGATACTGTAAATCATTGTCGTGTGCAGCTTCTCAGTTAAGGAGACTTTCTCGATGTAGACACCTCTTCCAGATACCTTTTTCTCCCTTTGGCAAAACAAGACATTTTGGTGCTGAGCTTCGTAATCCTTTTTTAAAATGCCTGGCTTCCTTGCTAACTTGATCCAGGAAAGGAAAACAAAATTTTCACATTTGACTTCTTCCTATTTCTATTGCCAGACTTGAATCAGGCTTGACTTGCAGAGAGAACCAGAAAGATCCAGTCTTTGAACAGACTTTGAAATGGTAGCAGGAGTGCTACAACTGTGTCTGGCTGGTCAGTGTACTGAGGCTCAAATTCAGATAATACAGAAGTAGTTTTAGTCCAATACAGGGCAATGTTTACTTTTCTGGGTAATGTTGAACTCCACTTACTATTAATCCTAGTCAGTCGGACTTATGGTTCACCAACATCTGGAAGTTCAAAGGTTTCCTACCCCCCCCCCCCCAATACCGGTGAGAGGCCATCCATAACCAATTAAGTGCCATTCAGAGTACTTTGGAGACACAAAGGACTGATCATAATTTGAAGGTTCTCATTGAACTTTCTTTATCAGTATTGGCAGCCTTACTGGTATAGAGTTACTTTTCTTAATAGTTCAGGCTGAGGGATTAGCTATGGTCTGAAATGAACACCCTTACATCAATGATTTGATAACCTCTCAGTTTGATTACTGCAATGTGCGGTATCAGAGGCTATTGTTGGAAGTGGTCCATGAATATTTATTAGTCAACGAGATGGTGCAAGATTGCTAACAGGGACTAAATGAGACAAACATGTGCCTCTAGTAGTACTTTATTATCTTCACTGGCTTCCAAACAATAATACGTCCAGACCTCTCAAGTCCAAAACCTTATCATTTAGTTTTAGGATCAGTAAGTAACAACCCCAAGGGTCTCAAAAGGCTTTCTGTTATGTATGGAGTAAAAATGAAGGTACATATCTTGGAAGACTTCCCAGAGTGTGTGGATAGCTAGCCTTGCAAATAAAATCCATTTGGGTTGTTGTGTGTTTTTCGGGCTGTATGGCCATGTTCCAGAAGTATTCTCTCTTGACGTTTCACCTACATCTATGGCAGCCATCCTCACAACCTCTGAAGATGCCCGCCATAGATGTAGGTGAAACGTCAGGAGAGAATACTCCTGGATCATGGCCATACAGCCCAAAAAACCCCACAACAACCCAGTGATTCCAGCCATGAAAGCCTTTGACAGCACAAAATCCATTTGAATGTTACATTGCCTCCTTTCCCTTGTTTTTATTATGTAACTTGCAATCATTTCCAACATAGGTTGATATTGTGTAATTTCACGTTGTTTCCAATTTATATCAATCACAAAACAGGGATTAACCTCGGTGGCGCAGCAGATTAAACCACTGAGCTGCTGAACTTGCTGATCGAAAGGTCGGCAGTTTGAATCCAGGGAGCAGAGTAAGCTCCTGCTGTTAGCCCCAGCTTCAGCCAACCTAGCAGTTCGAAAACATGCAAAATATGAGTAAATCAATAGGTACCACTCTGACGGGAAGGTAATGGCACTCCATGTAATCATGCAGGCTGCATGACCTTGGAGGTGTCTACAGAAATGCCAGCTCTTCCACTTAGAAATGGAAATGAGCACCATCCCCCAGAGTCGGACATGACTAGTCTTAATGTCAGTAGAAAACCTTCACCTAAAACAAAGGTATGACAAGATTTCTTCAGAGGAAGTTTCCCTTTGCTTTCCTCTGAGGCCTAGAGGATGTGACTTGCTCAATGTCATGTAGTGGATTTTCATGGCTAAGTGAGATTTGAATCCTGGGCTCCAGTGTCTTGGTCTGATGTCCAGACAACTATACTGTGCTGGCTTTCTGTACCAGTGTAGTATATAAAGGAAATGATCAAGCTAATCAAACCAGAATAAAATACATTACTGCAATTTAAAGAAGAAAAATTTGAAAACACATTTTGAAATAATTACAATGGGAACCTCGTGGGACTTTGTTTAAAATGTCATATTGCCTTTGCTATATTGTTTTGCTGCTTCTTTGACTTTAAATCGATGTGGCACTTACTGTAGCCAATGTATAATCTGATAAGACTTCTCTTTCCTTCCTAGGTCTGAATTGTTGGCACCATGGCTACAAGTGCTGTTCCCAGTGAAAACCTTCCTACATATAAACTGGTGGTGGTTGGAGATGGGGGCGTGGGAAAGAGTGCCCTCACCATTCAGTTCTTTCAGAAGATATTTGTGCCAGATTATGATCCCACCATTGAAGATTCATACCTGAAGCATACAGAAATAGATGGGCAATGGGCAATTCTGGATGGTGAGTTATATGTTGTTGTGTTCCTTCAACTTATGGTGACTCTAGGGCAGGCATGGGCAAACTTCGGCTCTCCAGATGTTTTGGACTTCAACTCCCACAATTCCTAACAGCCTAGCGGCTGTTAGGAATTGTGGGAGTTGAAGTTCAAAACACCTGGAAAGCTGAAGTTTAGGGCAATTGTTCTCAAACTTTTAAAGCTGCGGAGCCCTTTTTGAAGGAAAAATTTCTCATGGAGCCCAAAGAAGTTTTTGCATACAAGGGCTGCATTGCATTTTGAAATTTGACAGATTGGCCAAGCCAGTGGCAGATGGATGGAGAATGTTTGTGTGAACTAATTTAAATAAACATGAACAAATTCCTATGCACACTGCACATATCTTGTTTATAGTGCAAAAAGAAAGAAAGAACAATACAATATTTTTAATGAAGAACAATTTAATCAACATAAACTTAACAGTATTTCAGTGAAAAACCCCAAGGGCCATCCAGTCCAAACCTCTTCTTTCATGCAGGAAAAGCACCCATAACAGAAGGCCATCCAGCCCTTGAAATAATAATACTAATAATAAAAATAATTTTAAAAACCCAGGGACACCCAGTCCTACCTCGTTCTGCCATGCAGCAAAAGCACATTGAAAGTTCCTCCAACAGATGACATTTTAAAATGTCAGCCCTTGAAATAATAGTAATAATAATAATAATAATAATAATAATTTTAAAAAATAGAAACTCCAGGGGTTATACTCATAGGTTGCGCCAGTGGGTTAAACCCTTGTGCCCCCCATGGCGCAGTGGATTAAGCCCTAGTGCCCCCCATGGCGCAGTGGATTAAGCCCTAGTGCTGGCAGGACTGATGACTTGTAAGTTGGGTTGCTGACCAGAAAGTTGCTGGTTCGAATCCAACCCAGGGAGAGCGCAGATGAACTCCCTTTATCAGCTTCAGCTCCATGTGGGGACATGAGAGAAGCCTCCCACAAGGATGGTAAAAACATCAAAACATTCAGGCATCCCCTGGGCAATGTCCTTGCAGATGGCCAATTCTCTTACACCAGAAGTGACTTGCAGTTTCTCAAGTCACTCCTGACATGAAAAAAAGCAGCGGCAGTGTGGAGCTGACATAGGCCATGGTAGCCGGGCTCCACAAGCCACATACTTCCTAGGGAGGGGCGAGAGGGCCCCACAGAGCACAGTTTGAGAACCACTGCTCTAGGGTGACCCTATCACAAGACTTCATTTACAAGATTTGTTCAGAGATTGTTTGTCACTAATTTTCTCTTAAGGTGAGAATGTGTGGCTTGCTCATAGTCACCCAGTGGGATTTGAACCCTGGTCTCCCATGGTCCTAGTCCAGCACTCAAGCCACTACATCACGCTGACACACTCCATTCAGTTTACTTTCTGTATATAGATTCCCTACTCAGACAGTAAGATAGACGCTTTTGAACTGTGTTGTTGGAGGAAAATTCCAAGAGTGCCTTGGACCGCAAGAAGATCCAACCAGTCCATACTCCAGGAAATAATGCCCAGCTGCTCACTGGAGGGAAGGATATTAGAGGCAAAGATGAATTATTTTGGTCACATAAGAAGACAGGAAAGCTTGGAGAAGAGAATGATGCTGTGGAAAATGGAAGAAAAAAGAAAGAGAGGCTGACCAAGGGCAAGATGGATGGCTAGTATCCTTGAAGTGACTGGCTTGACCTTGAAGGAGCTGAGGGTGGCAACAGGGAGCTCTAGCATGGGCTGGTCCATAAGATCACAGAGTCGGAAGCGACTGAATGAATAAACAACAACAACTCAGACAGTAGAGAATCAACTGGACCAGTTGCAGCTTGCCTTTAATATTCCCCTAAACCGGTAGTTCTCAACCTGTGGGTCCCCAGATGTTTTGGACTTCAACTCTCAGAAATCCTAACAGCTGGTAAACTGGATGGGAATTCTGGGAATTGTAGGCCAAAACACCTGAGGGACCCACAGATTGAGAACCACTAAACTATCCTTGCAAATAAATTCACAAAAATGACTACCGTGCACAAAATTTCACTAGCCAACAGTGAAAGGACAATATGCAAAGAGATCTTGTACTATCTTAGAGATTAAGGACTATTTCAAGAACCTGTTATTCCACTACAGTTGCATTATCATTTAAGTGTGATATTTTTCACCTTCAATATCACACCTTTCTTCATTCACGCAATTCATCAATTCGTGGTCCCATGATTGTCCTTCAGCGCTCTCTTGTAACCCTGCCTTCTCACATTCCTGCTGTTCTTTAATGATTTTTTTTTTGCACAATTGTGCAATTCTAACATTACGGAAAAAAAAGATAAATATAAATATAAAGTTTGAAATAAAAACCAGCTTGGGAAAAGCTGGGAAGAGAAGGAGAATCCCATCCCTTGACACATTTTACTGCCAACATGCCAACACAGAAGCAGAAGGGACCCCTTGTCTACACACACACACACACACATGAGAAAGGCAGGCAAAGGAAGAAAGGGATGCCCGCTTCCTCCCTGTCTTTGTCTGGGTGGCAAGAGGAAGACATGGCAGCAAATCTTCAAATAATCAAATTTGCAATAGTGAACCCCCCAACAAAAGTGGAGGGCTGACAGTATGCTGGAAGGTCAGAATAGCAGAAAGCAGGATGGCAATATTGGGGAAAGCAGAAGCTGAAGGGTCTGCTGGGAAAAGAGTCTTAATGGCAGTTTCAGACTGAAAAGCAGAGAACATCTTATGAGCTGAAGGCAACAGACCTTAACAGGCTGTGGATCTTTGGGGAGACAAAACTCAAACTATTGTGCTCTTTACCAGGAAAGGCTGTTATCAGGGGAGTCTTCAGGTTTAGAGTCAGTAAAGCAGAGAGATTGATTTTTTTAAAGTCATCCGATGAGCTTCGTAGAGAGCAGTGATCTGAGCCCAAGTGTCCTTAATCTGTGTTTCAGCTTTCAAGCAAGTCGCCTCTGTTTTCACAAATCCATGAAAAAGAAAAAGCCATCCCTGAAATTAATTCCACATTGGACTCATGTTCTGAGGGTGTGGGAGTGGTATAAGATTTTTAAAATGTACATTTAGAAAGCACTCAATTGACTCTGAAAATAAATCCATCTAACATTTTTGTTGTGGTCTGTATAGGAGATTGTTATCACAAGGCATATTCATTCCATAAACTGTAAATTATTATTCAAGGAAGGCTTTATGTTAGCCGCTTGCTCTCCACGCCATTATTTTCATAATTCCTCTCCTTGGGTCAGCACAGCCAGTTGCTAATGAGCTAGATGTATTTATACACATGTCATGTTTATGCATACGTGGATCAAATCCAAGAATTAATCCTGCTGGACTGGTTTGCTTCAGTCTAGCTTTACACAGTTTCAATTAGATAACTCAATTTAATTCTAATTTTCAAGAAACATTGCTGTAGCCGCCATCCGCCAGTCTGATGCAAGCAGAAGGAGGCTTTTAAAAAAAAATCATCATATTATCATAGAAGATACTATGGAGAAGTTTTAGCCAAAGCAAAAGTTATGGAGAGTTCTCAAGCTACTTTCCTGCTTCTTGGAAGGGGGTTGGACTGGATGGCCCATGAGGTCTCTTCCAACTCTATGAGTCGATTATTCTACTTGCTCATATGAGGAAGGAACAAAAATGGACACTGTAGAAAGTGTTGAAGGAGAAGAGCCATTTTGTAAAATTTTAGAGGTTTAGCAAGTTTTTTTATGTGTCAGGAGCGACTTGAGAAACTTCATGTCGCTTCTGGTGTGAGAGAATTGGCCATCTGTAAGGATATTGCCCAGGGCATAACCAGATATTTTGATATTTACCATCCTTGTGGGAGGCTGCTCTCATGTCCCCGCATGGGGAACTGGAGCTAATAGAGAGAGCTCATCTGCATTCTCCCCGGGTTAGATTCGAACCGGCAACCTTCAGGTCAGCAACCCAACCTTCAAGTCATCAGTCCTGCCGGCACAAGGGTTTAACCATCTACACTACCAGGGGTCTCCACCGTCTAGCAAGTTAAACTCTAGGTAGCTTGTATTGTTACATTATCCATCAAGCATCTTCACAACCCTATAATTTTCTGACCCAAATTCTAAGTCTACTTAAGTAGGAACAAATTCCATAGAAACAAATCAGACTTCATTCTAGGTAAATCCATTTAGAGCCAACTATTACGTCTTGAGACCATAATCATGGGGTAGGTGTAGACTTTAATTCAGTCTTAGGCATTCCTGCTGTTGTACTAGGCAGAAGCCAAAGACTCAGATGCATATATCTGTGTTTGCTCAGAAGTGAATTCCACTTTGGCTGAGTTTAGTCCCAAACAAGTGTACATAAGGTTGAAGCTTAAATTCTTCCCATAAGCTCTGTCAGCATTTCTTCCAGTGTTTTGTTTGGCCCACCTCAATATGTGCGAAAGCCTCACAATAAAAGTGTAATGTCTTGGCTGTTCGTGTCTGCACAAATAGGAAAAACAGCTTGGGAATGAACTGACCAAAAGTTGAAGGACCAAAGTTCATTCTGAAGTCCTCCAGTCTTGCAGGGTTGTTGTCACTGAGTAGCTTGTTTTTATTTTCCTTGAATTTTTTTATAAAGTCAACTTCCTCAGCCAAGAGTTTGCCTGTATTCTGCAGGGTTTTTTTTATAAAAGGGAAATTTGCACTTTCTGATTTATTATAAGAACAGCTTTGTCGTGGTACCCACCCCTGTAGCTTTTTTTTTAAGAAAAGGGGAGGAAATGTTCCTTCATAGAAAAAGGCCAGAGTAAGACCGGATAGAGACATTTCTTTGCCCGAGGCAGAAAATCTAGAAAGTACGGCCTCCTTTCATTAATTAACATGGAGCACAGTATACCCAGAAGTCTTACACTGCAGACCTCATTAAAATGAACTACACGCTGCTCTTTGTAGACTTTATTCCTTTCAGTTAGCTCTTTCAGGAAAATGATCCTATTGGTTTTGCCCATTGGGATGGGAACATCTTCATAGTTTCCCAAATCCTTTGCTTTGTATCATAAGGGCTCCGTTGCAGGGATTTAGTTCTTTCTCAATCCATAAATGAGAGGGGTAATCTTGAGTCCCAATGTGAATTGTTTATATTTGATACTTTTTTCTTTCATTCTCGAAAAGAGAAGAGGTTTTTTTCTATAAAGAAATAAGGTTCAGTCTTCTGCATTTTGCTCCCGGTAAATTCTCCAAGGGCACATCTAGAATTAATGCTGTTTGACACCACTTTAGCTCTTATGGCCCAGTGCTATAGAATCAAGAGAGCTGTAGTTTTACAAAGCCTTTAATCTTCTCTGCCAAAGACTGCTGGTACCTTACCAGGGGTGTCCAAAAAGTAAGTTTCCCTATGCTAGGATAAATCTAACAACGATAGAAAAATTACAAACAAAATGTATTTACACTTCACAACATTCTTTCATTTCTCAAAATAGTCCCAAAGTTTCTCCAGGCACTTCTGAAAACATGGTAAAAAATGTTGTGTGCCTTACAGATTCGCCACAAAGTGGTTTGGTAGTTTAGAATCAAATGTCATTGCAGAAAAATCTTCTCTCAAACATGATTCTCAAAATTTTTAAGAATTAACCTTTATTATTATGCAAGCAATGCAATAAATCAAACAGTAAAGCTTGAAGGACAGGTTTCCAACTTGTTCCTGTGAATATTCAGACATTTTGATGTACAGTAGTTCACCGAGACTTTGTGTGGGAGCCAGGAGACATCTGTTGTTATGCATCACTGCCATTATCCCTCTCTGTGTTCTAGATGGAGGTGGAAGGAATGGGCCTCAATGTTACCTGTCACATCATCCTGAAGTTCTTTTATGGTGTTTACCATCTACAGTTGCCATCTGCAGGCCTAATTAATATGACAATTTAAGGACATAAATTTGTGGGAATTGTTGCATTTTATTTTTTGAAACATGCCAATTCAGTATAGAGACAAAGGAGCCCTCGGTGATACAATGGGTTCTCAACCTGGGTCCCCAGATGTTTTTGGCCTTCAACTCCCAGAAACCCTAACAGCTGGTAAACTGGGAGTTGTAGACCAAAAACATCTGGGAATCCCAGGTTGAGAACCATTGGGTTAAACCCTTGTGCCGGCAGACTGCTGACTTGAAATTTGGGTTGCTGACCTGAAGATTGCCGGTTTGAATCCAACCCAGGGAGGGTATGGATGAGCTCCCTCTATCAGCTTCAGCTCCATGCGGGGACATGAGGGAAGCCTCCCACAAGGATGGTAAACACATAAAACATCCGGGCTTCCCCTGGGCAACGTCCTTGCAGATGCCCAATTCTTTCACATCAGAAGCAACTTGCATTTTTTCAAGTCACTCCTGACACAAAAAAAAGTATAGAAAGAAAAAATGAATTCCCCAAAGCAAATATCTGCATGAATAGGCATCACCTTTTTTTAATGGTGATGGGGACATGTAGAGACTGTCGAGGAATATCCTACAATGAGAAAAAAGGCACTATGTGTATATTCTCAGCTTTTTTATTAAAAAAATCTAAAACAGATTCTTAGCCTTGCCAGGAAGAAAACAGCTATAGCTCAAATTAGAGCAATTTCAGACATTTCAGATAACATGTAGCACCAGCCTGATCTGTACAGCCCAAGATTGCAAGAGTGGGTTTTGTTTGCTTGTGACGTGAACTGTTAACATTTCGGACACAAGGTAAGCTTTGGTTCAGTATCCCTGGTGTGTCCGCTTTCCAAGTTCACTGATGGTTTGACACAAGGTGCTTTCAAGCAGTTCCCAATATGCATTCCGGCGCAGTCATTGTTCCATGAGAAGACTGCGCCACGTGTCAGCCCTGGAGACTTATCTGCTTGCAAAGTCTGCTAGTAAGACAAGGACACAACATAAAAGAATGCAGTGACAGTATCAACCCTTTTTTCTTTCCTTGCTTTACTTTGCTTAATGGCTTCAGAACAGTTACATTGGAATGGCCTTGAAATGGTTCCCCCCTCAATCTGGTTCTGAAGAATTACAGAAAAGCCTTTGCTTTCTTTGCTGTCAAGGGACGCATGTTCTCAACACATACTCCCTAAAGTGCAGCCTCATAATCAGACTCATACAGTGCTTTAATGGATGGCATGCTATTCGCCGTTCCTGCCAACCATTTTTGCAAGAAGAACGAATCTCATGTTTCAGCGGGGGAAAGCTAAAGCATAGAAATGTACAGAATCAGTCATTATAATAGAAGGCGTTCATTTTGCTAGAGGTACTCTGCAAATGCATACAGTAGCATCGATATAAGAATAGGTCTTTTTAAAAGTTCATCTCTAGACCAGGAGCCCTTGGTGGCGCAGTGGGTTAAACCCTTCTGGCAGGACTTAAGACTTGTAGGTTGGGTTGCTGATCTGAAGTTGCTAGTTCTAATCCAACCTGGGGAGAGCACAAATGAGCCCCTTCTATCATCTCTGGGCTGTGGCGCAGGCTGGTTAGCAGCCAGCTGCAACAAATCACTCTGACCAAGAGGTCATGAATTCAAAACCAGCCCATGCCTGCGTTTGTCTCTGTTTCTGTTCTATGTTATGGCATTGAATGTTTGCCTTATATGTGTGCAATGTGATCTGCCCTGAGTCCCTTTCGGGGTGAGAAGGGCGGAATATAAATACTGTAAATAAATAAATAAATCTCCAGCTCCATGCAGGGACATGAGACTAGCCTCCACAAGGATGGTAAACACATCAAAACATCTGGGAGTCCCCTGGGCAACGTCCTTGCAGATAGCCCATTCTCTCACACCAGAAGTGACTTGCAGTTTCTCAAGTCGCTCCTGACATGAAAAAAAATCTCTAAACCAGTGTTTCCAGTTTTGGTTGTCCTTTGGGTAGCATCAAGCCCACTCTCATTTGTCTCTGGTGGCATCTGGGCACTGTCTCTCTGCCAGGACCTGTTCTACCATTGGGCAGATTGCATTGGTCACCTCAGGCAGCAAATATTGAGGGGCAATCTCGATTAGTCTTTTTGGCTGTACCTTTGAAACTTGTTCACTGTTCTTATCTGCTGGAAGTCAGAGCTGTTGTCTTCCATACAACCTGCTCTTGCCCTCTAAGTATGTCTGCTGTCTCAGGTGTGCTGAAGAATATGGGGGTTGTAGTTTTATGACATCTTTAGCCTTCTCTTCCAAAGAGTCCTGGTCCCTAACCAAAGTACAACTTCCAGGAGTCCATAACCTTGAGCCATGGCAATTAAAATGGTGTCAAACTGCATTCATTCTGCAGTCTTTACTTGAGTATACAGCTTGCTAATCCTTTATTACAGATGTTCTTTTTTAATAGCCAGGCATATCTTTCTTTCTAGAAGCAGAAGTATTGCCTTTCCAATAAACTCTGATGCACTGTCACCCAGTGTTTTAAAAGCTGTCACGAAGTGTCTGGAAAGAGAGGAAAAACTCAATATTGGCTTTGGAGGGGAATGTGTTTCTGTAAACCAAAAAGGGAGCAAAAGTGTTGTCATAATCAAGGGAAATATTACAGTCCTAAAGCCTGAGCTAATTTCAGTCTGCCTGAGTCACACACACTCATTCTTTGGATAACACCTAAGCAGCTGAAATCCCTTTCTTCTATATTTACAACAAAACCACCCATAGGAAGGGTTGATCAGCACTTCATCTGCCCTGTCCCCAGTAGTTGCACACCATGTGATAAGGACCTGCCATAGACATACAGTTACACATATTCATGTTTTCCTTTTCATGTGTCCAACTTAACAAGCGGATGTTGAAGGCAGGGCAAACAAGTTTCTTCCTCACTCCAAGTGCTTAACATACAAAAGAGGGACTTGTGTGAGACAGGGTTTGATTTCATATATAAACACTTTGGATGGAGGGGATTTATTTGTTATAAGGTGATAGTTGAGGCAAGATAAATAAGATGTCTTTGTTTTGTTTTTTTTCCTCCTTTCTTGTTAGTCCTGGATACGGCAGGTCAAGAAGAATTCAGTGCAATGCGTGAGCAGTACATGAGGACAGGGGATGGGTTCCTTATAGTCTATTCAGTCACAGATAAAGCCAGCTTTGAGCACGTGGACAGATTTCATCAACTCATTCTCCGAGTCAAGGACAGGTGGGTGCCTTGGAACAATGGGACCTTTGGATAAAGATGCACGGAGTTCAACAGTCAATACTTTCTTCAGACCTAGTCTGGAGATATTTTACTTATATGACACTTAAGGAGAAAATTGTTAATTTTAGTCCCTGAGCAGATCTGATATTTTTGGTAAGCGTGCCATCACTTCAGAGAGCTAACTTAGAGCCCTCAGTGGCGCAGTGGGTTAAACCATTGTGCTGGCAGGACTGCTGACCTGGAGGTTGGGTTAATGACCTGAAGGTTGTTGATTCGAATCAGGGAGAGTACAGATGAGCTCCCTCTGTCAGCACCCCAAATAACCAAACCAAATCTAAAGTTGACCAAAAACTGATTCCTAACAATTTTGGTACTATTGTTGAAAAGTGGTCCCTGGTCAAAAAAAGGTTGGGAAACACTGCTCTATAGGAATGAGAATTAGTTTCTTTGTTCAAATGACAGGTTTTTCTAATGGAAGAAAACTGAGTAGAATTAACATGGCATTTCGGAGACTTTGTACTAATTCTGTCCTATCCTTCTTACCTTGCAGAGAATCTTTTCCGATGATTTTGGTGGCCAACAAAGTTGACCTAATGCATTTACGAAAAATCACTCGGGAGCAAGGAAAAGAAATGGCAGCAAAGCACAATGTATGTTCATTTGGCGGATTCTCAAACAATTATATTTTGCAACATTTCTTTTGCCACTGTCATCTCCAGTGGCCAAGGTCCCTAGTTCAGTCAGTTTCTGCTGTTTCTCCTCAAGATATTCATTGGCAACATGGCTGATGGAACCTTTAATGTGGATCAACTACCAAACAGGAAGATGATACTCACTCAAAACTAATTGTTATGATCTTAGTAGGAGGGTTAATCAACAGTGGAATTTATGATGCGCATATTTACTTTGGGGTACATTGTGGGATTGTCACAGATATCACAACTGCAGCAGAATTAAAGAAACGTGTCCTTTGAGATGTTATAGCATAGGATGGCGAATTCTGAAGGATCGTGCAAGTTGTAGCCCAACTATATTTAAAGAACTATTTGTCTCTCAACCATAGACTTCTGAGAAGGGACTGAATGGGGCCCTCATTCTGCCAATGGCAGAATGGAATGAATTACAAAATCTCATTCATTTTTTTTCTGTATCATTCGTTTTTAGCATCTTTCTTACCCATAATTCTGTTCTATTTTCACATTTAATCTGTGGTTTGTTAAAAAGCCACAGATTGTTCTCAAAATCAGTGTTTAATATGTGTTTGGATATATTTAAACTGGCATAAACTACTCTGCGGCATTCAAAGACATTCATCCAAGAATTAAAGATGAGGTCAATTCACACAGAAACCTAAAAAGATTAGATTCTTTAAGCATTACAGTGTGGAGTAATATAGTCAGGAGACAACACTGAAGTTTAGTTCTACTATGATAGCGTCTTCATTTAACACTTCCTCCTTCAGGGTTAGCTTTACAGAAGTGCAAACACTCTCTCAATTAATAATAATGGCAATAGATTTGGATATATTAGGCACCAGAAAACATATCTGAGGAGTAAAAAAGGTTCTGTCAATTAGATTAACTATACTTTTCAGTAAAAGATATAAAATATTAACATCAGTTACTCTGATACCAATATATTCGTGTATTTAAAATGTGATGTGTTTTTGCGGAAGTTCCATCTCTGTTAAAATGGGATAGAACATAGCTGGAGAAGATATTTAAAAGGATTTTTTTAAAAACATATCCGTGAAGAAAGCTTTGAGAAAAGGAGAGGGAGTAGCTTGGAGAAAATGTCAAAAGGAATGGTGGAAGGATATACTTATAAAAAGAACATTATTGAATCAACCTTCATTTCTTAGAAATTGGTTCAGACAATTAACAAATAGTAGTAAGTTTAAGGTAAAAAGTGTTGGCTTTTTTCTCCAAAGACCAGTCATGGTTGTCATAAAGAATACTTTTTGTTGAATGGATTTCCTGTTTGAGTAGGCACATGTGTGTAATTATATATCAGTCCTACCAAATTGTATACACAATTCTTACATGTCTTTGCTCGGATATCAGAATACAATGTCATTCTTTGTATATTTTGCATGTGTCAAATGAATATTTGAAAAGCCACACAAGACATTTTCACTGTCATATATACTGGAAATTTGTCTTCCAGATTCCATATATAGAAACCAGTGCTAAGGACCCTCCGTTAAATGTTGACAAAGCTTTCCATGATCTTGTTCGAGTAATCAGGTATGTGTTCTTGAACTTGCCAAATAGCAGCATGGTTTGCAAGAAGTTCATTAATCAATTGATCCACCATATGCTGAAGCAAGATCTTGCTTACATCTCACTTCATCATCATCCATGCCACTCATTCATCTACATAAACATCTATTTCACTTTACAATTGATTATCTTATCTTTTCAGAGCACTAATACAGATATATATAGTTATTCTCAAAAATCACCAATGTTATCTCTCCATCACAAATAATCTGCTTTTTTTTCATGTCAGGAGCGACTTGAGAAACTGCAAGTCACTTCTGGTGTGAGAGAATTGGCCGTCTGCAAGAACATTGCCCAGGGGATGCCGGATGTTTTACCATCCTGTGGGAGGCTTCTCTCATGTCCCTTCATGGGAAGCTGGAGCTGACAGATGGGAGCTCACCCTGCTCTCTGGATTTGAACCACCGACCTTTCAGTCAGCAGTCCTGATGGCACAAGGGTTTAACCCATTGCACCACCGGGGGCTCCTAAATAGTCCGCTGAAGTCCAATGAATGGCTTCACAGAATAATTCACTGTATTCATTTCACAACAGGCCTCTTCCAGCTCTAGAACATTATATCACCTGATGATTTCAGGCCTGATGCCTCCTTAGATGGTCTCTAATGGTGGCTTTAAAATTTCATCCTCCTTAGGATTCCATGCCAGTCTGTTGGGTCTTGTTCCTCTGATGATATCAAGACACGATCCCAGATATGTAATCATTGTTTACTAGGCATTGCTCATACTTTTTTTGTCTTGCTGTGGCCTCCAGCAAGTGTTCCTTGGAGCATGCCTAACACTACCTGCACATGCATCATCCATGGTTAATAAGCTGATTTACAGTGAAGGTTATTCCCATTTGTAGATATTCTCATCTAGAATCCCCTGTATATTTTCACAAAAACTCCAGGTTCCTTAAATCAGTAATTATGATGCTGTGTCCCTACCTGATTTGTGAAAAAGCTTAAACAGCAATTTGAGGAGGGAATCCATTGGCAAATACAGAGCGTGGAGAAATAACTTTTCAGGAAAACTCTCAAAATTCTCCAACCGCTGACCATGGTTTTCCAGGCTCTGGGGAAAGTGACTAAATAGTACAATCGCCTATAAAGGCTCTCTGAAAAAGTTTGTACAAGAGTTTTTCCATACTCCAAATACCCACTTCTTCAAAGCATTCTTCTGGATCTCAAAACATTGCCTTCTCCTTGCAACAATACCCCACTGTGGCATAGCATACCAAATGATTTGAAGGCATCATTCCTCAAGCACAATGGAGGGCAGAACATAAAGTTGGACTGTGCATAAAGGAAAATTCTAAAAGATGGACTTAACCTTCCTGCTCTTTCGAAATTTTCCAGTTCAGTTTTGTAGAAACGCTTGGAAGTGTAGCTTGGTGATTAAGTTTCCATTAGTCTTCCTTGTATTACAGTGTCTGGTTTTCGTCTTTTTTAAAAATGGGCAAAAGTCCATAGGTGCTGATGATTTATTTATCCACTGATGATTTATTTATCCACTGAGAAGGCAGAGTCCAGTCCAATTCACATGAGAAATCACTGTGGTGGGAAGAAGGAATCCCAAATCTGCTCCTTCTGTCCTCGGGCTTTTTCTGTCTTGGCCCCAGGTTTTCTTTGAGAGGCTTTTCTTGGCACCATTGTTAGCTTATTGCTTATTTTTGGCTCAAGATCTTTGAGAATGTCTGATATGTGTTTCTGCCATTTTTACTTGATATCACAATGTCACTTGCAGAGCGGGTTAACTCTTCCACAGCACGGGGCAGCCTTGCTGGCTTTTGGGAAGGCTTCCAGCTTTGCTTTTATAAACGTGTCATTGTTCACTCTGAATGTGGGACGTTGGGCAGGCCATAAATCCAAGTAAAATTTTGAGTGGGAGCTAAAAACACTTGACTCTTAACACCACCTCTTTCTTAGTTAAAATATTTTGCATGATGAACCAGTGACCAAACAGTTGTCCCTTGTTCAGTTTATGAAAGGAAAAATAAAAATAAAATAAAAGGTGGAATCAAATGCCACTGCCGATATGTGGGTACATCTGCATTTTTCACTCCCTTTCCTTATTGGAACTGCAAGAGAGCCATGGGATGCTTAATTTTTTATTTTTATTTATTTTCATTTTTGCATGCCCACACGACATTCAGTTGAATTGGGTATGCAGACATCTAGGAAGATAACAGTGATAACTAGGAAGATTCCATAGTCGTTTATCTTTGGATATGCTAGAACAGTGGTTCTCAACTTGGGGTCCCCAGGTATTTTTGTCTTTCAACTCCCAGAAATCCTAACAGCTGCTAAACTGGCTGGGATTTCTGGGAGTTGTAGGCCAAAAACATCTGAGGACCCCAGGTTGAGAACCACTGTGCTAGAAGCTGATGTTGAAACCCAACAACATCTAGAGGGCTATGGTTTCCTTGTCTCTAGAGCAGGGACATTATCATTCCTAGCTGCAGAAATACAGTTATTATTTTATTGGCAATTCCAAATTTCTTGATCATTTCTCTTTGTTTACACCCCTTTAACCACCTTGACTGAATGCTGTGGAATCATGGGGATTGAGAATCATGGCACCACGGGATGCACAGCCAACCTTAAGGAATGGGCTCACAAAGTGCAAACCACAGACCACTTACTACAATTCAGTCTGAGCCCTTCTCACAGTGACACCAGAGGCACTCCAAGTGACCAGCTTCTAGTCAAAGGGCATTTAGTATAATACCAAGTTTTTAAAATTTGTTTGTGTTTTTAAATACAACTGTATCCTCAATTCGCTTCTGATATGATAAATAAATAAATGGGGATTGAGGTACCAGTACTGTTTGGCAGATAAATTCCTTGTAAAACTATGGCTTCCATGATTCAATAGCATTGAAGTGATGTCAGACTGCATTCATTCTGCAATGTAGATGCACTTTAAAGACTTAGATCATCATATTTGGCACCACCAATGAAATGGAAGGGGATTGGAGAATCACATGTGTAGGACAGATGCAAGTGTCTTTCCGATCAATCTCCCCTTCAATAAAACCTGTTACAAAGAAATGCAATATATTTGAGAGTGGGCTACCAAGTCCTTTGAAAACCTATCTCAGCTACAAAAACGCAAGTGTCTTTGTGGCCATTAGGAAGAGTGCTTTAATTCTACCTGAGGAAATCTCTTCCAAGGTTTCTTCTCCAGCAAGTGCTGGAGAAAGTGAGCTATGAAGCTGCTCTGGTTTTTCCATCCTTAGTAGCCTTTCATCTTCTCATCTGCTATTGTTATAGCATTTGGAGTGCTCTAGAGAGACATTGATTAAAAAAAAAAAAAAGAAACCCACCTTTCTGGGTGCCTTGAATCTTTCAACCTGCACCACAGAATTGCTGTGAGGAACACAGAACATTTCTATACATGAGACATTGAACAATTCAGTAGAAAGGGGGCACGGCAGGACAAGAGGAATTTTGGTGGACGCCAGTCCTGGTTCCAAGTGAGGCCAGATTTCCAGAATGGCAGTGCTATTCTTGGGACATTTCTTCCTGTGAACTCCCTGAACTGTCTCTGAATCTTCTGTCTCCTCTTTGTGTTAGCATCTTCTCAGTGATCAAGCACAAGAAAAATCAGAAGATAGTGTTTCTTTGCCACTGCACACTCCCCAGTATATTTTTTACAAACCTGAAGGCTTTGACTCTCGTATGTGGGCTCCTTTGGCTAATGCAGATTCTGCTTAAATCCAAAAGTCTCAATTAGAGTAAACCACTTAATCAGTGGAATAAAGGTTGGGTTTCTAAAATGTTACTCTGAGTATTCTTTGCCTAAGAAAATTATTAAATTCTTGGAGGTTGTCATAAGTTGGTAGGCAATGTGAAAGCTCACACACATGAATTCAATAGGTCTGCCCTCGTTGGAATTGACAGTTGGGTTTAAGCTGTGGGCGTCATATACAGCTTGGAAGAATTTTGGACTACAATTCCAGAATCTCCCAGATAAAATGGCTAGTGGGTTCTGGGGATTTGTCATTTTAAAAAGGCTTTCCAAGCTTTGGTGCATACTGATACAACAAAGATCAAAAGGAGGGGATAGATGGGTCTATCTCTGTTGCATCCTGAAAATAAACACGGAGAAAGTATCCTTCTGTTTTTCCATGTGACTCATCACCATTTCCTGCAGATCCAATCAAATTTACATGGGGATTTGATACTGTGCCTGCAGGATTTAAATGCTCCACTGTATCTGTAAAGATGAGCAGTGGATCTTTATTCTATTCATTTGAGAGATTAGCAACATTATGCTGACCACGGTTTTTTGAACACATGTGTAATATTGTGGGAGAGGGGAGAAGAAGCTTGACCTTTTTTCAAGAATTCACTAAAAAACAAAACAAAGGCCTACAAGGAAAGCTAAGGAAGGTGAAGGGTTAGTGTTGCTACTTCCGAAACAGAAATATTTTCCCCAGAACCTGTTAAAAGGTTTATCTGTTGGCAAAATTCACAATAACTGAGAGCAGTGTTGAATTTTTGCATCTCTGATTATCACCAAGACAGAGCCACTTGTCTGATGAGATTGTGGCTAGCAAAGATAGTATTCATGCTCACAGATGTTATGAAGTTTCGGTTTATTTAAGCCAGTTCTGCTCAGGGCCTGTGATACCATTAGATAGTGAGGCAGATTTGGAGAGATAGTAATGGGCCTCGTGCCTCCAAATGCACACATATAGTTGAAGTACTTGAAAGCCCCATTTCTCTCCCGTGGAAGACAGAACTGGGTGTGCCATACAACTTACGTTGACTTTTGTAAAAAAATGCTACTTCCTTCCAATATGTGGGAAATGCTACCCAATTGCCACTAAGATTTCGCTGCCTGTCTAGTCCTTTTCTGGAGTGGAATAGGCACCATATTGTCTTTAGCCCGAGCAACAACATGTTCCTGGCCAACCCAGGTTGTTTTCCAGTGCCCTCAGCAGCTCTGAAGTACTAAAGTAACATTGAGGTTCAACAAAAGCTCGAAATAGTAGTAAAAATTCCAGGCTCCCCCCGCCCCTCCCCACACACACATCTAGACCTGGAGTTGTAGTTGAAGAAAGCAACTTTTCCAGGATCTAGATCAAATATTCTGGGTGGTGACCCATTCGTAACTCTCATGTATTGCAACATCAGCCCACTATCTCCCCAACCATGGGAATATCTAGGAGCTCTCGGTAGTGCAGTGGGTTAAACCCTTATGCCAACAGGAATGCTGACTGTCAGGTTGGCGGTTCAAATCTGGAGAGAGTGGGTGAATTCCCTCTGTCAGCTCCAGCTCCCTATGCAGGGACATAAGAGAAGGATGGGAAACTATCAAACATCCAGGCGTCCCCTGGACAACATCCTTGCAGCTGGCTAATTCTCTCACACCAGAAATGACCTGCAGTTTCTCAAGTCACACCTGACACAAATAAAGGAGATTTTTTGTGCTGTGGATTGTGGCTTCCATTGAATTCACCTTAGACCAGACTTTAAAGCAGGACTGGGCAAATGAAAAGTGCACAGGGGAAAAGTTTGTTCCATTGGCCAGACTCATGCACCAAATCCACCAGGTTCCCTAAAAAAGACTTTAATATTTTGGTTTGGGATTTCTTGGCCCAGAACCCCTCAGAATTGAAAGTAAGCAATGTCACTTCCAGCTTCAATTTTGTTCAATTTTAGGGCAGCAAGCTGAGCATTCTCGCACATAGGAACACGTCCATTGTGTTCTGCAGTGCAATTGAGCCGTTGGGAGATGAAAATCACCTAAAACATATTTAATAGGATCTGGGAGCTTTGTGGGAGCTTCATGGACAGCACTTCGGGGCTCCAAAAGGTTGCAGGCAGGCATGGGCTACAGTTTGCCCACCCCTGCTTTAGCAAAACTACCTAAGCAGAACAAATTTTAGGAATTCAGGGTGGATTTGCTAATACGGAAAGCATCATCTGCCACTGCCATACTCCATTCCAAACTTCATTCACTGCAGACACTTCATCGTAATTGGCCATCTGGCATAAGTGGCTTTTGGCTGTTTGTTATTTATTTGAGTTTACTGCCACCCTTACCATTCGGCCAAGAATAGATACTCATCTTTGCCTTGCAGTCGTGTTCTCCAGGAAGCCTTGCTAGAATAGGGTCTCTGTGTGTCTGCCAGCCCCTGCTGCACAAAATAGGCGTCTAGACTTCTATGGCACACAAGCCTTTCAATCAATGTAGATTTTTTCCAGCTATTTTTTTCTTAAGATAATTTGCAATATATAGAGGGAGAAGTTGAATAAATGCGGTTTTTCTGAGACTGACACCTAAATGGCATTTGAGAAGCACAACTATAGTTATGGCACTCCATCATAGTCTTCAGTGTTCTCCCCCCAGAACAAAATTGTACACAAGAAATCTTTTTATGTGTCCCATTGACTAATTGACTAGGCACTTGGCACCTTTTCTTTTCTGTTTCACTTCCTGTATTCATTGGTTTAGGCCAAGTCTTTCAGGGGAGACACAGTTGAAGTGACAAAGGCTTAACTGACAAAGAACAAAATAGATAGGGATAAACTAAATATTGGATGCAGAGGGTATACTTTGAATGTGCATATTATTTTTTTGTTTAAGAAGAGGAATCAATAATTGGAGACCCTGGGTTATTGTAGCATATCACACACAACAGCATTGGACTATTTATTTATTTACAGTATTTATATTCCGCCCTTCTCACCCCGAAGGGGACTCAGGGCGGATCACATTATAACACACATAGGGCAAACATTCAATGCCCATAAACACATCAAACAGACTGAGAGACACACGCAGAGGCAAGTTAACCTTCTTCTGAGGGGATGTTCGATTCTGGCCACAGGGGGGAGCAGCTGCTTCATCATCCACACTGACGGCACTTCCTCATTCCAGGTCGTAAATTAGTTAATCTTGCCTCCCCACTTTATAAGTGGTACCTTATCTCCTACTTGATAGATGCAACTATCTTTCGGGTTGCTAGGTCAGCAACGAGCAGGGGCTATTTTTTATTTTTAATTGACGGGTGCTCACCCCGCCATGGGCTGGCCTCGAACTCATGGTCAGAGTGATTTAAGGCAGCTGCTCAACAGCTGCGCCACAGCCCGGCCCCTAGAGCTTGATGAGGCTTACTTTTGGGTAGAGACAGTATTGTACCTCTCATAACTCAACCCAAGACTAAGCAACATTAATCTCCCCAGAAAGCATTGGACTTTAACCCTTAGCCTCCCAGGTTATGTTAACAAGGCTAGGGCTAATCTATTTATCATGTCAGAAGTGAACTGAGGGTAAAAACAAAACAAAGTTTAAAAACTTGGCATGATACTAAATGTCCTTTGACCAGTAGCTGGCCACTTGGAGCGCCTTTGGTGTTGCTATAAGAGGGTCATCCATTGTGCATGTGGCAGGGCTCAGACTGCATTGTAGTAGGTGGTCTGTGGTTTGCTCTTCCCCACACTCGCATGTCGTGGACTCCACCTTGTGGCCCCATTTCTTAAGGTTGGCTCTGCATCTCGTGGTGCCAGAGCACAGTCTGTTCAGAGCCTTCCAAGTCGCCCAGTCTTCTGCGTGCTCAGGAGGGAGTCTACCAATCGGTATCAGCCAAACCTTGAGGTTCTGGGTTTTAGCCTGCCACTTTTGGACTCTCTCTTGCTGAAGTGTTCCAGCAAGTATCTCTGTAGATCTTAGAAAGCTATTTCTTGATTTAAGGGGTTGGCATGCTGGCTGATATCCAAACAAAGGATGGGCTGGAGATGTTACTGCCTTGGTCTTTTCATTATTGGCTGCCACTTCCCAGTGGATGTCAGGTGGAGCAATACCTGTTAAACAGTATAATTTCTCCAGCAGTGTGGGGCGTAGACATCCTGTGATAATGCGGCATGTCTCATTAAGGCCCACATCTACTGTTTTAACATGGCAAGAATTGAATTCAGGCTGAGTATCTTTTATCTGGAATTACAAAATTCAAAATATTTCAAAATCTAAAATTATCAACATGAATGACTGAGATAGTAACACATTTGTTTTCTGATGGTTTAATGTGCACAAACTTTGTTTCATGCACAACAGTAATTTTGAAGTACCAGTGGTTAAGAAGATGGGTTCTTTTTTCCGCAATAGCAAGTGTATATAACATGTTGGATGCATTTTTCAAGTTGATCCAATTGCTCCCATTGAGCTGAAAACTTAACTGGTAAAACACTTAGCATACAGGTTAAGCTGTTCATCCTGCAAATTATAACTGTGCACCAGTTGTTAGACAGAGATATTTTTTCATCTCTAATGCCAAATACAGAAGCCTCACTAGATGCCTAGGCAGAAATCCAGAGTTTGGGAAAGTAAATTTTTGGAATACAGCTCTCAGAATCCCTCAGTCAATAGAGCCAATGGCCCTGTAGGCTGGAAGGTTTGGAAAATTGCATTCTTAAACAGACACTTTTCCAAGTTTTGCATAAACATGTGTGACGAAACACTGCCATTCACTTCTTAAATAGACAAAAAGGGGAACTGGGGTGGGAGGGTTCCTTGTGCTTTCTTTGTTAACCCTTTCACTGCCTCAAATAGCTCCACAAAGTTCAAACCACACATTGCTAATATAAATTTCCTTCTTTTATTATGAATACTCTGAAGGCAACAGATCCTGCCTAATCTTAAGAGCTTAACAGGTTGAGCCCTGGTTAGTACCTGAATGGGAAGCTACCAACAAATACCAGATGGTGTAGGCTCTGTCTGGTATTCAGTGGTAGCAAAACCGTCTCTGAAATACATGGGTTTGCCATAAGCCGTTGGGCAATTTGAAGGTGCCCATGCATACACTGATGGCTTATTTTATATTCCTTGACAGGCAACAAGTCCCAGAGAAAAGTCAGAAGAAAAAGAAAAAGACAAAGTGGCGAGGAGACAGAGCAACCAGTTCCCACAAACTGCACTGCGTGATTTTGTGACCTGCCTCTTCCATGTTTTGCTCTTTTCATTCGAATGTGAACCTAATTTGAACTAAAAGAAAAGAAGACCAACCCTTGAAACACCGTCAGCGCTAACATTTCAAGAACAGTGATTCTTACACTGGAAAAAAAAACTTGACAGGAAGCAGAGCCTTGGGCATTTTTTGAAGCTCGGCCAAATGACTGCTTGGCAAATGGTGAAGGATGGTTTAGAGAAGAGGAGGGGGATTCTCCCTAGAAAAGCGGGGAGGAAACTCGGGACTGGAGTTTTATGAATGTCGACCATCTCAACAATCTTTATTTTGTAATAGGGAGGGAGGGGGTCTGAGTTTAGAGGCCAGGGTTTCTAAGTGTGGCTCGTTTCTAAACAGTGAGAACTGACTCATTTTTGTACCGTGGTCTGGGGTGGGGTTCGGGAGGGGGTCAGCACTTCCTCGCTCAGTGAGCAACTGAGAAAGAAATACAGTGGGGTTTATTTTCTCTTGCACTGGACACTCCCAGATCTAGTCAGTCATGCCAAACTGTAACATTATATGAAAAAGTGCATAGATTTGGAGGAAGAAAATGAATTCCAGCTGCTCCAGACATTGTGTCTCTCCCATCTGTAAAAATGCCAACAAATAGGATGAAGGATTATGGTTGGTTAGCTAGTTGGTTGTGCTTGTCTTTGTTGTTAATCCCAGATTGGGGAGGGAATATAAATTTGTCTTGTTTTGTTTTATTAGCATGTGAAGGCTGCCATGAAGCAGGGGAGGTGGGGTGGCCATTTTGCTAATCCTGAAAATATTTAAATTAAAAGTTGTTTACAAAATATGATTAAGAGTATTTTTAATAGAAGAAACAGCATGGGTCAATATTAGGCAAATGTAAACTGAATGCATTGGTCCTTAGCTATAAATTTTGGTGTCAAAGGGTAAGGATATTCATTGAATCTTGAAGTCTTTTGCTTTCATTTCTAAGACAAAATAACTTTGGAGTTTTGCTGCTTTGTACTTCAGTAATACATTCCTAAGTTCAAAAGAGTTTGACTCTTTCAGTTCTCATCCTACCAGGTACATCTGTTTTTCAGAAACAATTCTATGCTTTAAAAAAAAGTCAAGTACTAAATATTTAATCAAACACACAGTCTTATATTTCCAGATGCGGTGCTAATGTATATACGGTCATTTTCAAATCATATTTAGTGTTTCCCCCCTTCATTCCAGAACACTTACAGCATGATACCATATTATGGAAGTTATGCCATAAATCAGTGGCTCTCAACGTGTGGGTCCCCAGATGTTTTGGCCTTCAACTCCCAGAAATCCTAACAGCTGGTAAACTGGCTGGGATTTCTGGGAGTTGTAGGCCAAAACATCTGGGGACCCACAGGTTGGGAACCACTGGCATAAAGGATGAGCTTTCCTAGAGGACAAAAGCCAAATGGCTATCAGTGAAACAAAGAGGCAGATAAGATTTTTCTTGCCATTTCTTCTGACTAGTTGAGCAAATGAGCTGGCTGTGAGCCATTTTGTTTTGGGTTTTGGAACTCAATGAGACTTGCTTCTTGACAAAGGTTTCTGGTTGTAGTGCAGCCTTCCTCAACCTGAGAACCTTCATTAAAGTGCTAGGCATTGTTCGTAACATCTGGAGAGCAGATGGTTGGAGAAGGCTGCCATTAGAAACCATTTTAATTAGTCATCATTTAAGAAATCCTGGTGATCCAGGAAAATGAAAAGAGACAGAATCGAGATGGCAATGCACTTCAATAAAATATAAAGCTTCTAAAAACTTGTTGTCGAAGGCCTTTATGGCGGGAATCACTGAGTTGCTGTGAGTTTTCCGGGCTGTATGGCCACGTTCCAGAAGCATTCTCTCCTGACGTTTTGCCCACATCTATGGCACGCATCCTCAGAGATTGTGAGGATGCCTGCCATAGATGTGGGCAAAGCGTCATGAGAGAATGCTTCTGGAACATGGCTATACAGCTCGGGAAATTCACAGCAACCCACGTCTAAAAATGGATTCTGGCTGCTTCTCAGTCACAATGAAGAAGACAAAGAAGTATCAGACAGCTACCTGTGTTTCATTTCCACAGCTTATTGGGTAGAACTGATATGTCAACTCTGCTGTTTTCACAGGTGGAACATGGAGCTGAAATAAGCCCTTAAACTGAACAGGAAAGCAGACAGCAAATTATAACTTTGGCCAAAGGATCCACCAGGACTCAGCACTGTGTTCTGTCCAAGATGGATGCAGTTTTTTTTTCAAGCATCTGCATTTTATAGAACAAGAGTTAGATATAGTTGACAGTCTCAGATGACAATCTGACTGGATGATTCAACAGCATTACCCTTTTATTACTTCATACTGGCCTAGAGTATAAATCATATTAACACTGGAGTGCTATTTGAAACAGCTTCACCCTGACAAGTTCTTCATACGTTAGTTGGTGCTCAGAAGTAGGGAACCTTTGGCTACATAAAATGAAATTCCACCTGAACATTAAGAAGAGCTTCCTAACTGTGAGCTGTTCAGCAGTGGAACTCTCTGCCTCGGAATGTGATTGAGGCTCCTTCTTTGGAGGGTTTTAAGCAGAGGCTGGATGGCCATCTGTTGGGGTGTGCTTTAAATGCAATTTTCCTACTTCTTGGTACGGGGTTGGACTGAATGGCTCACAAGGTCTCTTTCAACTCTATGATTCTGTGTGATTAAGACTACAATTGCTATAACCCCTTACTTGGGACTTGTAGAAACTGAAGTCCAAGACACTTGAAGAACCTAAGTCACTGCAGTTAGATGGATGTGTGGCATCTGGAACATATCCACACTATGCAGTTATTGAAGCGTAGTTGCTAAAAATTGGAACAGCAGCAAGTGTGGCACAATAGGACACAATACCTCATACCTAGCATTGTTGCTTGACATGATGAAGGAAATGGAGATCAAGGAAATGGTCTCCTACAGTGATGGCAACTTGTGGTCCTCTGAATGGGGATTGACTACAGCTCTCTTCAGTCCTAGTCAGCACATGGCCAATATGGAAATCATGTCTTCCAAGAAATTTTGACTCAACTTTAGCATTTCAGGAATCAGTACCCTTCAGCTGGATCTTTCAGATATTTGATTACTTGCAGGTGATTGCAGATAGCTCTTGAATATGAGACAGAGTGAGGTTTTGCTCACCTGCAGGGAAATAATAAAGTATTGTGCCCAAAGTCATGAAGAGGCTTCTGTTTTCATGCCTCATTTTCAAAATACAGGGTGTTTGAAAAAAGAACTCCCTAGTTTTAATGTATTTATACTTAAAGCTAGGGAGTTCTTTTTCAAACACCCTGTACTGTAACATTTTTTTGGTTATGTTGTTACCTTCTTTTTGAAGTGCGCCAGAACTGGTATTTCCCCCTGTTTCTATTATATTATTCTTCCTCATTCCACTGCCCCATGACTACCTCTACTTCTTGATCTGAAAAAGATGTAGAGGCGTTATTCCACAATGTATTCTCTTGACTTGCATTTTTCCTGTGGCTGCTTTTGTCTTGTTTTTATGCCTTATTTGTCACCTGGCTGATGATCCATTCACACTGCACAAATATAGCACTGTGGTTCCATGGCAACATCCTATGGAATCCTGGTATTTGTAGTTGAGAGAGAGGCATTTAGAGTTCTCAGCCTGGGAGCCCTTTTTGTGCCTCTGATGAAACTGCAAACCCTAGGATTCCATAGGATGTCAAACCAATTAAACTGGAATGATGCTGCAATAATTGTGTCGTGTGAAAGAATCCTGAGTACAAGAAACCATGGAATTCAAAAGATACCAGAAATAAATTTCCACAATAAAAGATAAGGCACACAGATATACAAAAAGTATACATACAGAGTCCTCAGTTATCTTCCTACTAAGGTACGCACTGCTCAGAATTTCTACATTTTTTTCTCAGAATTTATTTTTTTCAAAAGCAGTTTGTTCTTTATGAAACTGAAGAAAAAATATGGGAAATGTATTATCGAAAGCTATCATGGCTGGAGTTGGAGCCCTTGGTGGTGCTGTGGGTTAAATTGCTGAGCTGCTGAACTTGCTGACTGAACGGTCACCGGTTTGAATCTGAGCAGGGCGAGCTCCCACGGTTAGCCCCAGCTTCTGCCAACCTAGCAGTTCGAAAACATGCAAGTGTGAGTAGATCAATAGGTACCACTCTGGCAGGAAGGAAACGGCACTCCATGCAGTCATGCCGGCCACATGGCCTTGGAAGTGGCTGTGGCGCAGGCTGTTGAGCAGCCAGCTGCAGCCAGCTGTGGCAGATCACTGAACGGGAAGTCATGAGTTCGAGGCCAGCTCGGAGCCTGCGTTTGTCTTCTGTCTTTGTTCTGTGTTGGGGCATTGAATGTTTGCCTTGAATGTGATTGAATGTGATCCGCCCTGAGTCCCCTTCGGGGTGAGAAGGGCGGAATATAAATACTGTAAAAAAAAAAAAAGTGTCTACAGACAACGCTGGCTCTTCAGCTTAGAAATGGAGATGAGCACCATCCCCCAGAGTTGGAAACAACTAGACTTCATGTCAGGAGAAAACCTTTATCTTTAGTTTTCATGGCTGGAATCACTGGGGTGTTGTGTGTTTTCTAGGCTGTATGATTGTGTTCTAGAAGCATTTTCTCCTGACGTTTCACCTGCATCTGTGGTTGACATCTGAAAATGCCAGCCACAGATGCAAGCAAAATATCAGGAGAAAATGCTGCTAGAAAATGGCCCTACAGCCACACAACACTTCACAAATATGGAAACATTTTCACAACCATGCTTTGTCCTTGTTCATGCGGTGTTTCAACACTGGGCTTTTGCACATAAAGCTTTTGAAGGGCATTTTCTATTGGGCACTTGATACTTAAGCCCATGTGGTACATATCCATGTAACATAAGCTGTGCATAAACTGCAGTTTGACCTGTGGGCTCCATAATTTATGTGGCTTACTTAAAAACTGTGGGGGTTTTTTGAGGGGGGGGGGGTGGAATTTGTGGAAGTTTGCATAGTAAGAAATCCCTGTCTCTATGCAGTGATCTGATGCATACATAAACAGTTTTACTGTGTGAAGAGGGAAGCTACAGGGAACAATTTAAACCCGCTTCCATGCTACAGCTGTTTTCATATACATCTGTTCCAAGTTTGGTTAAACTCTGGCATTGAAGGGTGTGTTCAGTGCCCATGTGAGAAATATGTGCACATTTAAGAACTATTTTTCTCTATATCCACTTAAAACAATGGCCCTTCTGCACAAAGGAGTAATTAATATGCAGCAGCTTGTGGGAGCAGCCTCGCTGCCTCTAGGCAATTGAGGGCAAGGAATTTGGAGTGTGAGAGTTTTGCATCCATTCTCTGCATCTCAATACCAGGGTGCCCTTTCTGCTGCCTGTAGCCCCAATAGCTAAGCTGTGGGAACTCGCCAAAAAGTCTGGGCACATACTTCTGTTACAAGGGCAGTCTTTTCAGTACACTTCAGAATGAAATCTGACTTTTGCAAAGGGAGCCAGAGGAGTATTAAGGATGCTGAGCAAAAAAAAAAAAAAGGCAGGAAGCTGAAAAATGAGGGTTGGTGCTCTAGACCCAGTTCACACCATTGTGGAATGAAAACAAAACACAATTATACAAACTGGGCACCAGCACAACCCTCCTATTCCCCTCTGAACTTCCTGCCTTTGCTCACTTTGATTCTAAGACCTAGTTAGTATTTCAGCTGAATTCCTCTTACTACTGTGTTCAAAGCAGAGACATCACACTGGCAACAAAGGTCCGCATAGTTAAAGCAATAGTATTCCCCATAGTAACTTATGGATGTGTGAGCTGGACAGTAAGGAAGGCTGAGTGAAAGAAGATAGATGTTTTGAACTGTGATGTTGGAGGAAAATACTGAGAGTCTCTTGGACCGCAAGAAGATCCCACCAGTCCATACTCCAGGAAATAATGCCCAGCTGCTCACTGGAGGGAAGGATATTAGAGGCAAAGATGAAGTACTTTGGCCACATCATGAGAAGACAGGAAAGCTTGGAAAAGATCATTATGCTGGGGAAAATGGAAGGAAAAAGGAAGAGAGGCCAACCAAGGGCAAGATGGATGGATGGTATCCTTGAAGTGACTGGCTTGACCTTGAGGGAGCTGGGGGCGGCGACGGCCGACAGGAGACTCTGGCTTGGCCTGGTCCATGAGGTCACGAGGAGTCAGAACCGAATGAAAGAATAAACAACAAAATGTGTTCAAAATGTATGTCTCATGACCCTCCATGATCCCTGCTGCTGCTCGAGAGCTTCAAGGAAAAGAGAGGTTTTCCCATCTCTCATTTAACCATTCTTGGGTTGTGTCTGGGGTGGAAAGGTTGTATTCATTATACATTTCTTAGAGAGAAATACATATGGGAGACTGGGAAATGAGTATATTTTTATTTTTTAAATTAATTTTAACACAATTTTTTGTGTCAGGAGCGACTTGAGAAACTGCAAGATAATTTATAAATAAAGCAATATACATTCTGTTGAGGGTTGTAGAAATAAATAAATAGAAGCTTTACACAGTTTCTGAATCAAGATAAATCCTGCAGTATAATAAAATGTCACCCAGGCTTGTGTAACAAGTAACAGTATTTTTACTTCAGTTCAGAAGATCAAACAGTACAACAATATATATATAGCAGTCTTTCTTAATTCACACAGAGAACTGAGAGAATAAACAGTCCCTTTAAACAGTCTTTAAATATGCTTCATTTGCCTTATAAATAATCAGTCTTCGGAGAGTGTGGCAGCCATTTCCTCCCTGACCATTTCCAGGTAGCTGCTGTCTTCCCTCTTAGAGATGAAAGTGTCAGTTAAAACTGTTTGTCTCAGCACCAAGCTAGAGACAGCAGCCAATCGGAATTCTGGCTTCTGGGTGGCTCAGTCAATCAGCTGTTGACACATGCCCTTTCCAGTCAACTCACCACATCATGGTGCCTCTTTTACAAATCCTCACACATTCAAAAATTAAGAAACAGAAAGAAGAGGAAAAAGAAAGGCATATAACTAAAACACATTAAGGTTCTGAGCCCCAATCCTAAATATAACAGAGAAGAAAAAGAAAAAGGCAGAAAATATGATTCTACCATTACAGATCCAAAAACATAATCCTATTGAAATTACTCAAAGCCATAACCACAAATTATTGCATTGATGGATTTCTTATTTTAAAAATCCATAGTTTCCAATTATTCAAAATAATCTTCAATTAATAATAATAATAATAATAATAATAATAATAATAATATAACTTTATTATTATAACCAACTACCATGTCCCCGAAGGGACTCGGGGAGGCATACGTGGGGATGAGGCCCAGCATAAACAAGGAATTCAAAGTTATATAATTAAAAACATATAACAAATAAACAATATAATTAAAACAATTAAAACCGGAAAGTAAAAACATCATAAAAATACAATTGACTTGTCCTTCAAAACCCTGGAAGATCGGAAGTTCTGTGGAACTCAGTGAAACCTTGTCTTGTTTTTACATAGGATTGTAGCACCATAAATAAACAGGCATAACTGTAGGAAAAGGTAGGGATGATGATGGTGATGATGATGATAGATTTATTTGTACATAACAACACAGCACACATGCATATTAGGTTCAAGTGTCTGGGATTCATCTCTGAATATCGGGCTCTTACCAAGGGCCAAGGATATTATTATTATTATTATTATTATTATTATTATTATTATTAATAATAATAATAATAATAATAATAATATAATAATAATAATAATAATAATATAATAATAATAAGTGGTCCCGGTGGTGATGGGCACACTGGGTGCTGTGCCAAAAGATCTCAGCCGGCATTTGGAAACAATAGACATTGACAAAATTACGATCTGCCAACTGCAAAAGGCCACCCTGCTGGGATCTGCACGCATCATCCGAAAATACATCACACAGTCCTAGACGCTTGGGAAGTGTTCGACTTGTGATTTTGTGATATGAAATCCAGCATATCTATCTTGTTTGCTGTGTCATACAACATCGTTGTGTCAATAATAATAATAATAATAATAATAATAATAATAATAAGTTTATTTGTATCCCGCCTCCATCTCCCCCGAAGGGGACTCGGGGCGGCTTACAGCAAAATCAAAATACAAACAATGATAAAATATAAAACATCAGGACAAAAACAAAAACCAATAAAAAATATACACAATAAGTTAAAAAACACAACGCAGAATTACAGGTATTTTCACAGAATGTGCACAGTTCCAAGAAGTGCTGCCTTCTACAGCATGTGGAAGGTTGTTCTGACCAATTTAAGGTTTTTCCAGTGCTTTTCAAAGTTTCTTGGAATGCCTCCAAGCGCACCAACCACTATTGGTACCACTATTGTTCTTTTGCCATAGTCGTCCAATTTCAATTTGTAAGTCCTTGTATTTCATGATCATTTCCAGCTCTTTGTCCTCTACTGTCACCTAATGCTGCAATGTCTATAATAAAAACGTGTTTCTTTTCCTCCACCATTATATCTGGTGTGTTATGTGGCAGGTGTTTATCTGTTTGGATTCTAAAATCTAAAATTATTTTATGATTTATACTATTATTTTAGTGTTTATAAAAAAAACCCTGCAAAACAGTGAGTCCGCGAAAAGCGAACCACAGTGTAATCCAGTTCAAAGCAGATAATCTGGATTTTATATGGCAGTGTATGTGGGTCTTAGGTTAATAATAGTTGGGATTAGTTCAATCGAATAATAATAATAATAATAATAATAATAATAATAAGAAGAAGAAGAAGAAGAAGAAGAAGAAGAAGTTGTTTATTTTTATCCCGCCTCCATCTCCCCCGAAGGGGACTCGGGGCGGCTTACAGCAAAATCAAAATACAAACAATGATAAAATATAAAACATCAGGACAAAAACAAAACCAATAAAAAATATACACAATAAGTTAAAAAACACAACGCAGAATTAAAACATCAGGTTAAAAACAATGAGGTTGCAAAAGTGGATAAGCAAAGTGTACGGTGCACAATATGGGTAACATCGAAGTTCCTGATTAGCACATCAGCATGCCTTGAAAACACATCGTAAGCCCAGTTGCCACCAATTTTAAGGGTATAACAAAGTGTTAGCATGCTTACTGGGCTAGCAGCTATTTTGGATCAGCTCCCAGAGTCTGTACCTCAAAGTATGAATAATGAGGAGAAGAGTGGGTGCCACTTGTTAACCTTTTCCTTGTCTCCCTGGTAACAGGTAGGTGGAAAGACACATATGTGATGTCATTGCAACACTACTGTTCTTTGCCACTTCACTTTGTTCATTGTCACTGGAGAGACTGAGAAACTTTCATATGATTGTATCAGATTGTGATAGCTCTCCAGCACACACACCTTTTAGTTATACATTAGCAGGGAAAGCTATGAAATGGTACAGGTCAAAAGCACCCATGTGTTTCTCCATTTAACATGAATTTGAGGTCTTAGTTTGGTCTCAAGGGAATCAGGATTAGACTTTTGAGCAGGACCTATGTGGACATGGAAGATGAACATCATACATGATGCCCATACTAAAGGAATGTATGGGTTTTTGCAGCAGTGCAAATACTATCCTTCAATTTATTATAGGTCATTGCATTTTTCCACACCAAGGCCAGATAACATTATTGTTGTTGTTTATTCGTTCAGTCACTTCGGCCTCTTTGTGACCTCATTGACCAGCCCACGCCAGAGCTCCCTGTTAGCTGTCGCCACCCCAGCTCCTTCAAGGTCAAGCCAGTCACTTCAAGGATACCATCCATCTTGCCCTTGGTCGGACCCTCTTCCTTTTTCCTTCCATCTTCCCCAGCATCGTTCTCTTCTCCAAGCTTTCCTGTCTTCTCATGATGTGGCCAAAGTACTTCATCTTTGCCTCTAATATCTTTCCCTCCAGTGAGCAGTCGGGCATTATTTCCTGGTGTACGGATTGGTTGGATCTTCATGAGATCCAAGGCACTCTCAGGATTTTTCTCCAGCACGACAGTTCAAAAGTATCTATCTTCCTTCGCTCAGCCTTCCTTATGATCCAGCTCTCACATCCATAGGTTAATACAGGGAATAACATTGCTTTAACTATGCGGACCTTTGTTGCCAGTGTGATGTCTCTACTCTTTACTATTTTATCGAGATGGGTCAATGTTCTCCTCCCAAGAAGTAAACGTCTTCTGATTTCCTGGCTGCAATCTGCATCTTGTCAGATCTTTGGGTTCATATTAATAATGAAGATGTGTTAACTTCAAGGCCAGAAAACCTAAAAGGGTACTAGACATATAAGCTAGGGCTGCTGGAAGCTACAGTCCCCAAAATCTATAAACCATACAAAATCTGGTGTAGTGATCTTATTTTGTTTTTTTGTTTTTTGCAAGATCATTTTAAGACATTGTTCCTTTCACATATAACTTGTTTTGGGGGGAAATGTGGTCATTGTACCAAATGAGAACCAATTAAGACACAGTCAAATTTCAAGTCAACTAATATTTCATTTTATGAAAACTTGACTGTTGTGCTTAATCAAAGAATGCTGGCCAAATACTACAAAGAGTGGGTGTGGTTTGAATAAAAGAATGCAATTGTAAGCAATTCTTCGTCCTACAAGAGCATTGTTCATACACATTTTTGATATACATGGTTCTGTGTTCTTTGCCATCTTTCTTTCCCCTTCTTCTAGCCATTCTTTTTTCCCCATGAAGGAGGTTTGCTATTCTTGCCTGGACTCTCCACTCATCTTGATAAAACTGGGTTGGTTCTAGCCTTAGACAGAGCGAGGAAGTTGCATCAGACAAGTAATTATGATGTTAGGAAGAATTGCTAATTAATTAATGCATTGATGTATTGTTTTTATTACCGAGAGTAGAAGAGCTGTTTGTAGGATCTTTCTTCCTCAAGTACTAAAATAACATCATTTGCTTTGTGTATGAATTTCATTTAGGGAAACGCAGGAGGAACAACTCACCTTCAAGCCATAAAATCTGATGGCAGCAACATGTAAAATGTGTTATGATATCTGGAATATGGCTAATGTCCTAGTGGGAAGTGACGTCATCATAGCTTAGTTGACTTGCTAAGTTAAATCCTTGTGCTGGCAGGACTGCCGGCAGGACTGACAGGTCGGCAGTTCGAATCCAGGGAGAGCGGGTGAGCTCCCTCTGTCAGTTCCAACTCCTCATGCAGGGACACCTCCCACTGGATGGTGAAACATAAAACCTCCCGACATCTCCTGGGCAACGTCCTTGCAGATGGCCAATTCTCTCACACCAGAAATGACTTGCAGTTTCTCAAGTCGCTCCTGACATGAAAAAAAAAAAAAGTTGACTTGCACTATTGTACAACATTTGTATGTTCAGGAGAGTGGAGATATTAGCTATACCAATTTTTTTTTTCATGTCAGGAGCAATCAGAGTTGCTCCTGGAGTGAGAGAGTTGGCCGTCTGCAAGGACACTGCCCAGGGGACGCCCGGATGTTTTGATGTTTTTACCATCCTTGTGGGAGGCTTGTCTTATGTCCCCGCATGGAGCTGGAGCTGATAGAGGGAGCTCATCCGCACTCTCCCCGGGTGGGATTCGAACCTGGCAGCTTTCAGGTCACCAACCCAACCTTCAAGTCACAAGGCTTTTATCCCCTAGGCCACTGGAGGCTATACCAATGAGACCACTACACAAATGAAGCCAGTAATGTGGTCATTGTACAACACAACATGTTCCATTACACAATAGGATACCTGCTGTGCACCTTTGCACATAATCACAATTCACTGGTATGGTTGCATATTGTGTCAGAGAGATAGCTCCACCATCCCAATGTTACACATAATGGCTAGAACCTTTTCTGACAGTTACAAATGTGTAACCTGGAATTACACACATGTAACTGTTGCATATTCATGGTTCCTATATAGGCCCTGATTTAGGAGCAACATGCAAACTGAAAAAGTCAATCATTCAATGCTGCAATCAATGGGAATCTGTTCTCATAAATAGAAATCTAGTATCTAGATCCAGGGAAGCCGTGCTACCTCTCTATTCTGCCTTGGTCAAACCACACTGTGTCCAGTTCTGGCCACCACCATTGAAGGGAGATGTTGACAAGCTGGAATATGTCCAGAGGAGGGTGACTAACATAATCAAGGGTCTGGATAACAAGCCCTATGAAGAGCGGCTTAAAGAGCTGGGCATGTTTAGCCTGCAGAAGAGAAGGATGAGAGGAGACATGATAGCCATGTATAAATATGTGAGGGGGAATCATAGGGGGGAGGAAGCAAATTTGTTTTCTGCTGCCCTGGAGACTAGGACATGGAACAACGGCTTCAAACTACAGGAAAGGAGATTCTACCTGAACATTAGGAAGAACTTCCTCACTGTGAGGGCTGTTCAGCAGTGGAACTCTCTGCCCCGGAGTATGGTGGGGACTTTTAAGCAGAGGCTGGATGGCCATCTGTTAGAGGCGCTTTAAATGTGATTTTCCTGCTTCTTGGTAGCGGGTTGGACTGGATGGCCCATGAGATCTCTTCCAACTCTATGATTCTATGATCCTGTCATCTGGGAAGTAACTGGTTGCCATTTCCACTACTACCTTCATGCGAACAATTTCTAGCATAAGGAGAAATTACAACGAGGACCCTGTTTTTGCATGTCACACTAAAAATCATTCATGGGAGGGAGTTTAAAAGGTTTACTGAGCAGCAGAGGAAAACATTCCACCTAAACTTGGGGAAGAACTTCCTGCCAGAAAGCACTGTTTGACAGTGGAATATGCTGCCTCAGAGCATGGTGGAGTCTCCTTCTCTGAGGCTTTGTTGGGAGTGCTTTCGTGGTGTATTCCTACACTGCAGTGAGTTGAACTAAATGGCCTTTGTGTCCTTTTCTAACTCTATAATTCTATGATTAAAGTGGCTGCTTCCCAGTAAGTGCAGGGGGATTGGACTATGTAGCATTGTGACTATGGTACTTAAACCTCATACAGGATTCTTACCCATCTTTTAATAAAGGCTTTTGACTATCTCCTCAATTTCATGAACTTTGCTCCAGATCCACAGACTAGTTTTTAAATCTCTGGGAAACTCTTCATCCCCAAAGCTAGCCCACAGGACAGAGAAAAATTCAGCTCTGCTACAACATCATCAGGAAAACAGGAGATTATCAGCTTGACCTCATACGATAATAAAAACCTCGATATCCTGCACATGCAGCTAAGTGTGCATTTGCTGGTGCTTAAGAGGATTAGTCCCCGTTATTAAATAAATAACCTGTCATGCACACCAGATATGGGAAATGTTTGGTATGCATCAGACTAACTTTCACAGCAAAATTATCAGAGAAAGAAGGCACATAAATTAATCTTTCAGTTAGGCTTTGTGAAATCATTTGCAGGAATGGATAGTAAGCATGGTTCCAAGGGTCTTTCCATTTGCATGTGATTTTGAAACTGGGCGAATGCTTTAAATGCATCAAGGTTAAGTGCTGCCTAATATACACCCAGGCCTTGTGACAGCTTGCAAGAACATAATTATCTTTTTGTACTAGAGACAATAGCTGTTGTGGCACTAAATCAGTGTAGTGGGTGAGCTGTGTGCCATTAGAAACCCTCTCCATTTGAGGCGGGGAGGAGCAAAGTGATCCATATGCTAGTTCTTCTTATTGAGGTACAATGGGACCATTCTGCATTTGTTCCCTTCGGGATATTTTAAAAGAGAGATCTCAGCTTTACATTTACAAAAATGAACAGTGAATGAGATAAGTCCTTAAGCCATTGTGGAACAAAATATGGAGCAGCTGTACACTGTGCCTTAATGGGACATGAATGGTTTTCTCTAGCAGCACCTAATGGAAGTATCACATTCAGAAATACCAGTGTTGGCCATACAGCCATCCATAAAAGAGCGATAACTTTATTGGCCAACAGTTCATTCAAGCTTTCAAAGCTCCACTGGCTTTTTCATCCAATGTTAAAAAATCATACAGAAGAAAAGAAAAATGAGTGTCAAAGTCATAGAACTGTTTTGTGTCAAGTGTTTCTGTTGCTGTTCAGTTGGTCTGGAGGAATCTCAATGATGGCAATGGCCACTCCATTGTTGACCATAACTCAATCAACAGCAGCAAAGTAACTCCTCTTGGGATCCAGAATGTCTCTGTATTTTGTGATGCTCCCTAGGCACATTGAATTTCTCAAGAAGTTCCTGAATTCTGGAAAACCTATAAAAGCGCAACACTGGACTCTAACCTCCTTGCATCAATGCTGAAATGCAAACACTGCCACAGGTAAGTTTCAGTTTTGCTCTGTTATGCTGCTCATAAGCCAAGGAGATACTTCACTTTCAAGGAGTCCTGGGTGGAGCTGGCTATAATATTAAACAGAGGAAGGAAATTTTCAAATAAAAAATACAATTAGCACATGAATGATTTTTAATGGGAATGCTAAACAAGCAAAAGCACTAACTATAAAGTACTGCACTACAAGATAATTGCAGTATGGATGCTATATGAATAACATTGGAAGAAGTCAAACCTTAAAAAAAAGGTTGTAAAATGTTTAGAATAGCAGAAATTGATAAATTATCAATGATGAACAAAGAAAAAACACAAAAAAACTTTATCAAAAATTGATAACCATTTCACAATTTTGTATAAACAGAGGGAGTCAACTGCCACAGACAGCAGCCCCAAGGAGAGGGCAATTTGGGCCATCATAATTGAGAAGACCCTTTTTTTTCTTCTAGCCAATCACTTCAATCTTACTGGCATTATCAGTAATAGTCGGAGATTAAGATCTTCTGGGAAGGCCCTGCTCTCGGTCCCATCACCGTTGCAGGCTCGGCTGGTGGGGATGAAAGACAGGGCCTTCTCAGTGGTAGCCCCTCAGCTATGGAACTTCCTCCCCAGTGACATTCAATCAGCCACTTCCCTTTTAGCCTTCAGGAAGAAAGTTAAAACATGGCTATGGGACCAAGCTTTTGGAAAATAACTGCAGTGCAATAAATGAACAATGTATTCATGCAATGATTATTTAGACTACAATTTTGGATGATGTGATTTTAATAATTGTTGTATCTATTTTTATTTGTTTTCATTCTCATTTTAATGTGTTTTTATTAATTGTATGTTTTGAAAGCATCTGATTATTGCCGACATGAGAAGCCACTCTGAGTTCCCCTCGGGGTTGAGAAGGGCGGGATACAGAAAGCAGACTTGAGGGAGGCTGTAGGCTGTACCCTCTCAGCAATATGTGTGTTGGCCATGTATTCAGAACTTCTGCAAAGCAACTCCTTCAAGGGCTGATGCCAAAGAGAAGCAGCTTGACTACAATAGCTCAAAGGGTTTAGCACCATCGTCTACAGTGGGCATGGGCAAAATTCAGTCTTCCAGGTGTTTTAGACCAGCTGTTAGGAATTGTGGGAGTTGAAGTCCAAAACACCTGGAGGGCCAAAGTTTGCCTATTCCTGTTCTACAGTATAAGCAAAGACAGAGGATGAATCATTTTTGCAAGACTGGGTTAATCAACTCGTCAGTGCAACAATATCTGTGTTATCGCCAAAAACCCTTTTGTGTGAGGTCATTGTTAAGAAGGTAACTACGGTATTACTATATGTGTTTTTGGGATTTCATGACCCTCTGATTTCACTGTTTTACCTTAAGATGGGAATCCTGGAGCCCTCCAGATGAAGTTGGATTGCAACTCCCAGCATTTCTCTATAAAAGGTAGTCTTCAATGATATCTGGAGGGCCCAAGTATCAATATCACAGGACTTCTCACCCCGAGTATCAATATCACAGGACTCTGCAACTAGTGTGTATAATATATATACTTCCAACTAATCAAAGCACTTCAGGTGCTGATTACTGTGTCCATGAAAACTTGTGAGATAATTAATTTAATAGGCTTTATATAACAATGAGACTGTCGTTTTTTCCTGAAATTGACAAACATGGCCATCTTCCTGGAAATTGGGTTGACATGAGATTTTCCCATACATGGAGAAGCCCTATGTGCATCTACATAAGTATACATGGCCTCTGAACATACAGTGGGCACAGACTACTTACAGTGCATGTATCATGGTAAGAAGGCAGGCTAGCAACACAATTGTACAGCACCCACACACTTGCTCTCAGTATGTTGGTGGTTGTATGAGTAGCCGCCCCCAGAAGGCATTCTAAAACCTGGTCCAAGAAGTTTATTCTGTTTCTGTCATAATTAGAGAAACTGCCTCCATGCCGAAAATTCAACCTCTTCCTTGTTTGCTTGTCGCATTTTTATCCTGCTTTTCCTCCATGGAGTTCAAGAAAGCAGCATGCATGGAATCTCACCCTCTCACCCACCTATTTTTTCTCCTTACATGCACAAAAATCACCTTGCAAAGTAGGTTTGGCTTGGTTGTTGTGTGTTTTCTGGGCAGTATGGCCATGTTCCAGAAGCATTCCCTCCTGACGTTTCGCACACATCTATGTCAGGCATCCTCAGAGGTTGTGAGATATACCTCACAACACATTTGGAATAATGTTTTTACTTAAGTGGTGTCCTTAGGACAAGAAACACCTCTCATGACTAACTTCCAGATTCTGAACCACTGTTCTCTTTTTTTTTCTCATCAGTACAGATCCAACAAAATTTGTCTTTATTATGCCATTTTTCACACTGAAGTACCGGTAACCCTCGTTTTGAAATCGCAGCATGGTCTTGTCATTGAAGAAACAATTGCCTTGTGAGAAGCAGTGATAGAAAGACCCCACTAGTAGGGGGTCAGCTAGAAGAGTTGCATGTCTTTGAATTGCTCCTTAAACAACAGATAAGGAACAAAGCTTGCAATGAATGAAGAGAACAAGATAAGAGACTGCTACCAACTAATAAATAGGGTAATTCGGAAGATAAAGAAGTGAGAAAGGTTTACTTCAGATGACAGACAACTATTGCACAGCTGGTTGACTCATTCTCACTATTAAATGGGTATAAACATACCTATTCTCTACCTAAAAATCCCTTTGTGCTGCCAACTCCCACATACATATAATCAACAGGTTTAAGATGGTTGATTCATATGTTTACAATGGATCTAATTAATTCCGCATGGAGGACTAAGTGAATGTTTGCTACAGTCAAAATGATTCGGCCTTTCAATCGAGATACATGGACAGCAGAGTATGGAGAGTGAGGCACAATAATGTAACAAAAGGGGTCTAAACAAGGAATGGGCACAATCTGGTTTAGGGCCACATGCAACCCTTAGGACCCTTAAGTATGGCCCCTGAAGACCCTCAGAAGACTCCCAAATCCCCCAGACTAAAATAAAATTGTTTTCATTTTTGGGTGATCATCTGAGATTTTTTTAACCCAAGAACTTCCCAAAACGAAACCAAAACTTTAACAGTTGTTTCCCCTGACCCTCCAGAGCTCCTCGAAACACCAATGAAATTGGGGGGAAATCAGCCCATTGGCATCCTGAAGGAATGTTGCATCACTCCAAGTGCACTCAAAGGCACCACTGCAACTCACTGGAGGGGAAGTATTGGGGGGGGGGGTCCCTGCCTCCTGCACATTTGCCCACTCTTGATTTGAACAAGATAATCTTTGTTGGTCAGAGAAGTTCGAAGTTTTGTTTTGTTTTGTTTTGTTTTCATGTCAGGAGCGACTTGAGAAACTGCAAGCCGCTTCTGGAGTGAGAGAATTGGCCGTCTGCAAGGACGTTGCCCAGGGGACGCCCAGATGTTTTGGTGTGTTTACCATCCTTGTGGGAGGCTTCTCTCATGTCCCCGCATGGAGCTGGAGCTGATAGAGGGAGCTCATCCACTCTCTCCCCAGGTGGGATTCAAACCTGGCAGCTTTCAGATCAGCAACCCAACCTTCAAGTCACGAGGCTTTAATCCACTAAGCCATCGGGGGCTCCAGACCTGAGGTAAGAAGCTCTTTACACTCTTTCCTACCCAAGATATAACGGTTAGCTTGCACAAGTGGATTCAGTTCCACTTTAAATGCCATGACTACATCCTATGAAATCCTGGGGTTAATAATAATAAGAACAACAACAACAACAACAACAACATTGCATGGAAAGTTCCTTGACAAAATTGAAGGAAAAGCTGATAAGGAGAATACCTGGCTATGGCTCACGAATGGGTCCCTGAAGAAGGAGACAGAAGGCCTGATCCTTGCAGCCCAGGAGCAAGCCATCAGAACAAATGCAATTAAGGCCAAGATCGAAAAATCAGTTGATGACCCAAAATGCAGACTGTGCAAGGAAACTGATAAAACCATCAGCTGCTGTAAGAAAATCGCACAGACAGACTACAAACAGAGGCACAACTATGTGGCCCAAATGATTCATTGGAACTTATGCCTCAAGTACCACCTCCCAGCAGTAAAGAACTGGTGGGATCACAAACCTGCAAAAGTATTGGAAAATGAGCACGCAAAGATACTGTGGGACTTCCGAAACCAGACTGACAAAGTTCTGGAACACAACACACCAGACATCACAGTTGTGGAAAAGGAAAAGGTTTGGATAATTGATGTTACCATCCCAGGTGACAGTCGCATTGACAAAAACTAACAGGAAAATCTCAGCCACTATCAGGACCTCAAGACTGAACTTCAAAGACTTTGGCAGAAACCAGTGCAGGTGGTCCCGGTGGTGATGGGCACATTGGGTGCCGTGCCAAAAGATCTCAGCCGGCATTTGGAAACAATAGACATTGACAAAATTACGATCTGCCAACTGCAAAAGGCCACCCTACTGGGATCTGCACGCATCATCCGAAAATACATCACACAGTCCTAGACACTTGGGAAGTGTTCGACTTGTGATTTTGTGATACGAAATCCAGCATATCTATCTTGTTTGCTGTGTCATACAATAACAATAACAACAACAACAACAACAACAACAACAACAACAATAATAATAATATACTTTATTTCTATTCCGCTCTATTTCCCTGAAGGGACTCAGGCCAGATTCCAACAAACAATGGCATACATTCAATGCCTTCATAAAACAGATATTGGCATAAAATTCCAAAGAAACCCCACACATGAAAACAGCGTTAAAAACCTAACATCAAATTCAACCTAATACCAGTCAGCCTAATATAGTCAGACAGAATCAAACAAGAATTATATAATGATATAAATTCTAAATAAGTGTTCACAGTAATTTACAAAAACCAACTGAAGTTCAACACAGTTGTGTGGGTTGGATTATGTAGCCTATGGTGGTAAATTGGGCAGACATAGACTAACAGAGTCCAGATACAGCATAGTTCTCAATCAGGATCTGGAAGTGGTCTCTCATTAATTAATCCTCCTCCTCTCCATATGCTAATTAACAGAAGTAGGCCTTTAGTTGTTTTTTTGAAGGAGAGGAGGGAGGAGGGCAGCTTTATTTCTTTAGGGAGGGAGTTCCAGAGGTAGGGGTGGCCACGGAGAAGGCCCTCTCTTGTTCCCACCAGCCGTACTTGTGATGGGAGTGGGACCGAGAGCAGGGCCTACTCCGCTGACCGCAGTGCCCTGGCTGGTTTGTAAGAGGAGATGCGATTGATCAGAATCACTGAAGCATTCTGTGTGATCATTCTAAACACCGCTTTCTAAACTGCAAATCCCAGGACTGTACAGGATGGGGCATTTAAAGTAGAATAATGGCATCATCATTCTGCAATGTGAATTGGTCACGAGAATTGATGAGTAGTGATGGTAAATGATGGCATCAAATTAGAGAACCTGAGGCCTTGCACTTTGGTCCCTGGATTAAAAAAAAAATGCTGTGAAAGGACTTCTATGTGGAACTTCCCTGGAGAGATAGCTGACCATTTAAAGAGGTCCCTTTCTGTGGAACACTGATTAACCACACCAAGAAGAGTGAGTGATTGCAGGAAGCTTTTAGAGCTCCGGAAGGCTTAAGATTACAAAAAAAGTTGAATAAACCCGAAGACTGAAATTGTGTTTTATGTAAAATATTCCACCCTGATTCATCTCATTAAGAACATATACATAAACACAGAGAAATGTTTCTTTAAAAAATAGAATTGGACATTCCTTAGATTTTTATCAGGAGGGTTTCATGTATCATTGTGTACATATGGGAAGAGGAAAGGGTGGTTTACATTCCTGCGCATCCAGGCAATAGATAGCAAGAGTGATAACTGCAAACTGGGAGATTTTTTCATCAAATATCCAATGAATCCCAAAGCTGTTGGAACTTTGGACTTAGCAGTCTCCTGCTTCAGTCGCATATGAAAATGAATGGAGCTTAAAACAAACACATTGTAAATAACGCCACTAGCCACAACAAACTACTTTTTTGGCAGTGAAGTCATAATGAAATTACGTTTCAAAATTAACTTAAGAAAAGGGAATTAAGTTATGCAATTGTTGTAATGAATATAATGGTTTCTAGTAAATTCTTGAAATTACTTTAAATAATTCTGAAAGAATTTTGACAGAAGTTTTTTTTAGATTTCATGCCATTCCCTCATCAATCCTACGAGTATCCCCTCCTCTCCCAAAAAATTAAATTAAGGAAAAGAATGCAGAAGTACACAACTACTAACCTTTTTTTAAAAAAAAACTTTGCAATGAGTAACAGGAATTAATTACTTGTAGAAAGTAACTTTTGAAACTCCGAGAATATAGAGAAAACTAGCAAGTGCCACCAAAACAAAGGTTGGAGATTCAAAATTGGAAGTCTATATTCTATATTGCAGTGGTTCTCAACTTTCCTCATGCTACAACCCCTTAATACAGTTCCTCATGTTGTGGTGACCCCCAACCATAAAATTATTTTCGTTGCTAGTTCATAACTGTCATTTTCCTACTGTTATGAATTGTAATGTAAATATCTGATATGCGGGATGTATCTTCATTCACTGGCCCACATTTGGCACAAATACCCAGTACGCCCAAATTTGAATACTGGTGGGATTCGGTGGGGGATTGATTTTGTCATTTTGGAGTTGTAGTAGCTGGGATTTATAGTTCACCTACAATCAAAGAGTATTCTGAACTTCACTAATGATGGAACTGAACCAAACTTGGCACAGAACTCCCATTACCAACAGAAAATACTGGATGGGTTTGGTGGGCACTGACCTTGAGTTTTGGAGTTGTAGTTCGCCTACATCCAGAGAGCACTGTGGACTCATTCAATGATGGATCTGGACCAAACTTGGCATGAATACTCAGTATGCCCAAATGTGAACATTGGTGAAGTTTGGGGAAAATAGACCTTGGCATTTGGGAGTAGTAGTTGCTGGGATTTATAGTTCACCTACAATCAAAGCACCCTTTGAACCTCAGCAACGATGGAATTGAACCAAACTTCCCACACAGAACCCTCATGACCAACAGAAAATACTGGTCTTTGGTGACCCCTCTGACACCCCCCTCATGACCCCCCCAGGGGTCCCGACCCCCCAGGTTGAGAAACCCTGCTATATTGGGTAATAACTTCAAGTGATAACTTTGCTGAACCAACAAAAATATACAAAATACATGGTTATTTTTTGACCTTGCATTTCTTCCTAGGGTAAAGATGTTAAAAATCATACAGGAGAAGAAAAGTGATGCTGTTATAGACCAACATTTTGTCTCCTGTTGTCAGTTAAGGGAGGATCTCAATGCAGGCAGAGACCACTCCCTTTCTTGGCCATTGAGGACTAGGGACAAAGAGCAATAAAAGACATCTCATAACATTTCAACGCCATTAGCAACAGAGAAATACCTTCCCTTGAGATGCAGCCTAGCCTTGCTGATGTGTTACTGACATGTTTTAATAGGACCCTCCAAGCATTTTGTTGCTTAGAGCAAAAGACATGGCAGCACCCACTCCATTTTATGTATAGAAACTAACCAGACTGGCAGTGGTTCTGTCATTCAACACTGGAAATGCAAAAGGATTATCCACCATATCAGAGGGAACAGCATATTTTTAGGGAGACCAGAGCCAATTGCATGGTGGGTTTCTACTGAAACGATTCGCAAAAATGTATAGACAGTCATTTGGTGTCAACTGATAGCATAATTATTAGATTTGTTGTTGTCTGCCTTCAAGTCACTTCTAATTTATGGCAACTCTAGGGTGAGTTTATCATAGGGTTTTCTGGGCATTAGTGGGTAAGTCTTCTCCAAAGTCATCCAGTGGATTTCCATAGTCAGGTGTGGAATCAAACCCTGGTCTCCAGATTTGTAGTTCAGCGCTCAGACCACTGCATCACATTAGCTCATAATTTTTTGTCCTTCTCCATTTTTGTCCTGATTTATGAATAAACTCCTGGGGAATCAATCAGCACTGCGGTAACCGCTGCAGTCCCCAGGGCTTGCCATTTTTATTCAGTAGCCTCCCCTCTACAGCTTTTCAGTGGAAAGTGGCAGGATCAGAGAAGCATGTGACCGTAACTACATAGTCTGCTTAAATGCAAAAGGCATCAAAAGGACCTCAGCAGATCTTACTGTCTGGCTTTGTGGCATGGCCAGACACATCTCCAGTCCTGCCTCCAAGACATCATATAGCCATGTGGAGATACTGCAGTAACTAAATAGTGTATCAGGGAAGGATTGAGAGGAGTATGTTCGGGATGTTGAGGCGAGAGGGAGGAGATAGTGTAGATCTAGCTGTAGAACTATTATGCTAAGCTCTACAATACACAGGGTCTCATTATATTAGTTTGCTGCCGATATAAGCGAATCCAGGCAAATCCGTTGCCCTGCATAGTGCATACCACTCCCTCGCAGCGACACTTTTCCCATCACACAGGGAAAGCATCACTTGAGCGGCCATTGGAGCCAGCACAACACAGGAAGCCTCTCATGTTGAGAGGGAAGCATCAAACGATGCTTCCACTCCAGTTGTAGGAAGGGTTTCCTATGGTGTGCATATCTGTCCTCCAGTTGGAGTGAAAGCTCATGTGAGGTAAGCAGGATGAGGTCAACAGTCTCACTCCAGCTGTCTCTTTTCGGCCCTGAGCAAGCATTATTTATAACCAAATTTTCATTTCAATGTTTGTCTTGCAGCCACTTTACATGCATTTTCTCTCTCACACATATGCACATTTATGCCACATTTTATGTAACATTTTATTCCTTTATTATTATGTAACATACATGAAACAGGTGGGGTGAATACAATCACAGCAATAATAAAGTTGTTGCTATTATTATTATTATTATTATTATTATTATTATTATTATTATTACAATATTATGAACTAATCATCAGCTTTGATACACAGGGCTATCCCAGATTTACAGATGAAATGTATGTACAATTGTTTGGTGGAGCAGTTTGAATATGTCTTTGATAATATTTTTTCACCTAAGGCTTCTGATCACAGTTTGGACATTCATTACATGAAGTGTCATGTAGATATCTGTTTAGCATTCTAGCTAAAGTATTTGTATGATCATAAGCATCCCAAAAACTCAACCAGAGAAATCAGATACAATGTCTGTGTCTTATCTGAAACACATGATCTCCATTATATAGCACACTGTCAGATGGCTACAAGATGCAGCCAAACAAATTAATATTTTTAAAAGGTTTGGCCAGCATGTGTATTGTGGGTTTTTTTTAAATGGAAACTGCAACTATTACATATATATTAATACCTCACATCACACACTGAATTTATCACACCTAGTTTTTACTCTGCTTGCTCAAGACATGTGTCTGTAAGTATGCCTGCAGACTATATCTCCAAAATAATAAACTGTTCCAGGATAGGAATGCTGAAGAAATGTAATTCAAATGTTGTCCTTGGAGTAAACCTCTTTTCCAATGTCATTTAGACTTATTTTGCCAAGGGTAGCTGCATTTGGCTATTAGAAAATGTTTGAGCTAGAACCAGATCTCACCGAGTAATAAAATTGGCAAGGCAGAAGTTGAACAACAACCAGTCCCTCACCTACCCACCCACTCACCCCTATATGAACTAGCAGAGAAATAAAATTTAGTCTTTGGAAACCATGTGAACATAGCTTTGGAAAACATGTACAAAGCAAACATGTGGTCTAATGAAGGGGAGAGAAGGGAATATGGCTACAGTTCAGAGTGATGTAGGATTAGAACAGATGTGGAAAAGCATGCAAACATGAAGTCTGCAAACATGCAACCTAGCAATTAGTGAATAAAGGCATGCAAAGGTTGCTAACTCTAGCATTGACTAATAATACTGGCTCCAAAGCAAGAGTCTTAACTCTCTGGGGTAGTAAAAGCCAAAACTAGGATTATTTAGGCTGGGAAGTGAACTGCTCTTATAAAGGGCTGCGGGAAACTTCGTCAGAACATTTCAAAATGAGGGTCTGTTAAGGAAAATATAACAAATATCAGTTAAATGATTAACCATGAAAACCTCCCAAAAAGATAAAAAGGAGAGAAGTTAGAAGAGGAGGGGTACAACTGTGCAATGTGGCTCCTAGCATCAGAGAGGAGGAACTGAATTCTAGTGGGATTTAAGAACAAGATAATAAAGTTTAAAAATGAGAAAAAGCTCCAATATTACCTTTCTTTAAAAGTCGCTCAATGACAACAAGTTAAAATTATAGAATCCTAGAGTTGGAAGAGACTTTGTGGACCATCCAGTCCAACCCCCTGCCAAGAAGTAGGAAAACCGCATTCAAAGCACCCCCGACAGATGGCCATCCAGCCTTTGCTTAAAAGCCTCCAAAGAAGGAGCCTCCACCACAGCCCGGGGCAGAGAGAGAGTTCCACTGCTTAACAGCTCTCACAGTGAGGAAGTTCTTCCTAATGTTCAGGTGGAATCTCCTTTCCTGAAGTTTGAAGCCATTGTTCCATGTCCTAATCTCCAGGGCATCAGAAAACAGGCTTGCTCCCTCCTCCCTATGACTTCTCCTCACATATTTATACATGGCTATCATGTCTCCTCTCAGCCTTCTCTTCTGCAGGATAAACATGCCCAGCTCTTTAAGCCGCTCCTCATAAGGCTTGTTCTCCAGACCCTTGATCATTTTAGCTGCCCCCCTCTGGACACATTCCAGCTTGACCACATCTCCCTTCAACTGCGGTGCCCAGAATTGGACACAGTATTCCAGGTGTGGTCAGACCAAGGCAGAATAGAGGGGGAGCATGACTTCCCTGGATCTAGACACTATACTCCTATTCATGCAGGCCAAAATCCCATTGGCTTTTTTAGCTGCCGCTTCACATTGTTGGCTCATGTTTAACTTGTTCTCCACGAGGACTCCAAGATCTTTTTCACATGTACTGCTGTCGAGCCAGGCCCCCCCCCCCCCCCCATTTTGTATCTTTGCATTTCATTTTTTCTGCCTAAGTGGAGTATCCTGCATTTGTCCCTGTTGAACTTCATTTTGATAAGTTTCAACCCATCTCTCTTAAGATCATTTTGAATTCTGCTCCTGCCTTCTGGAGTATTGGCTATCCCTCCCAATTTGGTGTCATCTGCAAACTTGATGATCATGCCTTCTAACCATCTAAGTCATTAATAAAGATGTTCAACAGTTTTGACATCAGATGACAAAAAAGGACATTTGGAACTTAGATGATGTGCATAATAATACTTGTGTGAAGATATAACAACTATAACATATATATTGTCTCTTCAAACCCCTTCCTCTTCTTCAGTGATACAGCAGATACTTATATAATTCTAATCTGTTATCCAGAGCTCCACACTCCCACCCCTTTTATTTTTTAATCTTTGTGTGTGTGTGTAAACAATATTATATGTTTCTATTTTTATTTTTAAAGATATAATAATAAAAACTATTGTTGCTGTGTGAAAGTAGAGGAGAAAGGTGTGATTCTATGAGTGCATCTGCACTATATGAGTATACCACTTTCATAATAAGGAATCCTAGGATACAGTATTTAGAATCTAAATATGTAGGTATTTAGAATTCTCCCTATATCAGAAAAAGGCCCAATATAAATAAAATAAGTGAAAATAAATAAATAAATATCTATCAACATGCAGGAACACAATGTCCAGGCCTCTAGAAATTATATAAAACTTCTGACTTATTACCAATAGCTTATTTTGCTTCCAATAGCAATTTTAATAACCAAGATTAAGGATGCATCTATACTGTAGAATTGATGCAGTTTGGTACCACCTTAACTGCCATGGCTCAATGCTATGGAGTCACGGGGTTTGTAGTTTGGTGAGGCAGAATCTTTGTCAGAGAAGGCCACTCCTATGCTCCCATAGCATCGAGTCATGGCAGTTAAAGTGATGCCTAACTGCATTAATTCTACAATATAGATGCACCTTCAGTGGCCAATTCACTATTTCTCTCAGTCAGACCTCCTTGTATGCTCTGCCCATTCCTGTGGGGTCCGCCAATCCTTCCCCATGGAGTCTAGCCGAGAGTCATTAATAACCCAAGCAGCTCTGGCAATTCAGCACCCCAATATCGATGCATCTGTTCCTCTGTTTCTACCAGCTAATCATACTAAAGGGTTTGGAATAAGGAGCATGGGTCAGGGTATAAATCAAAGAGTCCATTACAGGCATCATATGCCTCTCAGTGATTAAGTGGTCCCCTGATTTCCAGAGGAAGATAAGGTCCAAAAAGTGGGGGTCCCCGGAGAGTAGTGGGCAATTCTTACCAATGTTCTCTAAGCAACTAAACCATTACTCAAGATAAATCTGATGTGCACATTTAGGCACCAAGCCATAAATCAGCCCTTGTAAATGAGCTTTGAGCCATGACGTATATTTACAGAGGTTATGAGTGATGAGCTGTAGTTCAAAAGTCCATCTGCAGAGTATCACAGTGAAGCAAGGCTCCATACGGAGGCAGGAAGGAAAGAAGAATTGTACTTAAAGTAAGTGCAACATAGAGAGGGAGAAACTGCAGACTCCCAGCCATTCAGACTGACTTTGTCTTGCTCTCTGCTTCATTTTCCACAGCAGTCAAATAGACAATAACAAACATTAACATTAAAACAGTGTAAACTAAACAACACACATTTTAGGGGATTACTAGTGCCTTAATTATTTTCCGGTAACATACATTCCTTCATATTACACGACTGCTCTGTAAATTCCAACTATGTATACAAATCATGCTTATTCCTGTGCTGAAGTTATTCACTGCTTAACAATGTAACAAGCTCTCTCCTGAACACTCCTTGATATGAAAATATAAACACCCATCAAATGCAATCTGGCGAAAACAAAACTGTGCATAATGCACAGTACAGTTCAGGGAAATTGTATCAATGCAGCTGAAACTGGTAAGCATTAGACTTGTGCATTCGGGGGAAGCCTTGTCCCTTTATGTTTCCCGGCTTTCATTGGGGGCCCTGATCTGTTTTTTGTAAGCCTCCCGAAATTGGGAGGGTTGTTTTTGGTTCTTTCGTTTTGGGGCCTGAAAATCTGACCATTATGGGGGGGGGGGGGCTTCCCACCCACTGGCTACCCTTCCCGGCAGGCATCTTCTTCCCAAGGGAGCCATGGTGGTACAGTGGGTTGAACCCTTGTGACATTGGGTTGTGGTTCGAATCCAGAAGATGGGGTGAGTTCATGTCTGTCAGCTATAGCTTACCGGGACATGAGAGAAGCCTCCCAGCAACACATCTGGGTGTCCCCTGGATAACGTCTCTGTAGATGGCCAATTCTCTTACACCAGAAGCAACTTGCAGTATGTTCTCAAGTTGCTTCTGACACGATAAAAAAAACCTGACACCTGCTGTTTCTACTCTAGAGTAAGAGGTGCTCAGCTGCAGGCATGCTCTTGGCCTGCCTGCCTGCACGCCCCACCCCACATTCCCCGCCACACTCCCCAAGAGTGCATGTGTGGTGGGGTGTACAAGCAGGCCTGGAGCATGCCTGCAGCCAAGCTCTGGACCTGCCTACCTGCACGCCCCGCCACACACACACTCTTTTTCCAAAGCAAAAAGGGAAGTTCGGATGCACCTGAAAGCAGATTTTTGTGTCAAGCAGATTTTTCTGTGGGGAGGGGGCTTCCCGTTTTGTGCTTCTGAAGAAGCAGAAGACATGAAAGAAACGGTAGAAATTATACAAACAAATTTCACGCACATGTCTAGTAGGCATTTCCAAATCAATACGTAATAGTAATAATCGCCTCAAACTGTGCTCCATGCATCTGAGGAAGTAGATGTAGTTATCTCACGCGTCTCCTAAAACAGCTTCTGCTGTGGTAAACCTGTCTTGCCTGAGATGGAAACATGTCTGCCTAACCCCTATTCTTATCAAACGAATCATTATTAAACATGCTTTGAGGAAACTCGAAGTGGATTGACCTTACTCCACATGCAGGGATGTACTCCTCCTAATCCGTGCTGTCCATCTTCATATATGTCCACTTTTATGTTGTTTTTAAATATATAAGAACTATGAAACTTTGAGAGTTCATAGGTACAAAGCTGCATACCTCCTGAACTCTTTTCGTAGTTTTGAAACTCCAGTCATATGCATGTTAAGAATTTTTAAAGCACTTTGCAATATAAAGACTTTTGGCATTGTATTTATTTGGCAATGGAGAGATGTACTTTAAAAAATTTTTTAGCTTTTGTAATGAAACAAAAGTATGCATGAGTTGTTGCCTTTCCAAAAAAAGGAAACATTAATTCAACAGGGGAAATGGCTTGCTGCAAGTGACTTCATTTATTTTATTATTATTTTAAAAAGAAAGCGAACGGGACAATCAGGACGAGAAAGGGTTTCGTTTTTTCTTTGAGACAAGAAAGACAGAGATCAGACAATTGGGGGAGAATGGGTTCATTTTTTTCCTCTGCAGCTGAGAAGAACATCCCACAATGGACGTCACATCACCCAAAATGAGTGGCCAAAGCAGATTTCTGTTACATTGCAAAATGCCCTTTTTAAAGCTGATTGAATGCACATTTAGAGGCCAAAAGTCAGAGGAAACCTGTTTTCATTAAATACAACTTTGGTACAACTTGGTTTGGAACAAGACAAGGATGACATGCAGAACTAAGTTTTTGAATTAATATCTAGGGAACCTCCAACGTTGCTTACGGAGTTATGGGATAATATCCTAACTCTACAAAAGCGCAATCCATCAATTTGACTCTCTCAGCCGCTAAGGCACTACAAAATATTTGCATATTGATATGCTCTCAAACCGTCCCTCTCTTGTGCCACCTTTTCAGCTGCTTCTAAAATGTCTAAGTTTCTGGGCAGGGTCATGCAAATAGAAAAGAAAGGAACACTGGGATGTGCTCACTGTAACCTGCAATGTCCTAGGAGGTGGTTGGTGGCTGAGGACTTGGTGGTTCCTCAGCACTGGGAACTATAGCCTGTTTGTGAAGGCCAGAGGCTGTCTGTGTGAATAGCCACCTGTGCCACATACACACATACAGATTTTCACTTTTATTATGTGTATAGATAGATTTTAAAAAATAATGTTGTGCATGAAGCACAATTTGTATACACTGAATCATCAAAAAACAAAGGTGTCACTATCTCAGCCATTCATATGGACAATTTTAGGATTTTGGAGTATTTTGGTTACTGGAATTCCAGATAATTAATGTATAAGAGCTCTCATAAAAGAGGCTATCCAAATGAGATAACAGTTGTGTAATTTGTGGTTAGTGTTGTCCATCTAATTCTTTACATTTAAAAACTCATGCCGAGTGCTTTCTTTCCGGCAATTGAATGTTTGCCTTATATGTTGGAAACTGCCCTGAATCACTTCAGGGAGATAGGGTGGTATACAAATAAAGTTATATTATTATTATTATTATTATTACTCTTCCCTGTACCCTTCCTCATCAAAAGGGTTCTAGAAGATACAACACTTTGAAACACAGCACTCTGACATGGCTCGTGCAATGGTTAAGTCAGCAAACTCTAATTGCACAGTCATCATCAGTATATACAGTGTTCAGCGAAGTAGGGACACTATATTTATTTTAATATTTATACATTATTTTAGTAGTTATACACTATTTTAAGTCTTTATCAACCAATTGTGTGTTGATAAATCGCCTCTTTCTCCTCCCATTGCCACTTAGGCTCCTTTTCTCTCCCTTTGGCTTCTTCTTCCTCCCTTCCTTAGGCTGTAAATTGTAATTTTTTATGATTTATAATAGTCTTTTAGAGTTTATTGAAAAACGGCGAAACAGCGAATCCGTGAAAAGCGAACCGCGAAGTAGTGAGGGAACACTGTAACCCTTATGCATCATTACTTAAAAGCATCCACAACTATAAAGTTACTTTCACCAACAGAATTTTGATCTTTAACACCAACATTAAATATTCACTGCAATGTCAGTGATATTATGCAAAATTTCTTAAGGATTCTGAATCCTATTTGACTAATATCAATATTCAGTATCCATTTCATTAGACATTCTATCACATGGTTTCATTTAATATGCCCTCCTATATTGGTGTGATCTTCTTTTTACTGGTTGCTGGGCCTAATCCTGTTATTTATAGAATATTTTATAACTTTCCTCACTTGGAAGTAAAGAGTATCAGATGCTTATATACATTTTAAAAGCACCATCTGGCTTCTGGAGGCCTTTGTATTTAATAATATAAAATTAACTCCCACCCATTCCACCCATAAAATCATTACACAAACTGGAAGGGAGGATCTTAAAAGCTTTGGGGAATCTTTTGAACTTTAACATGAACAAAGGGGAAGACTGTGTTACAAAAATAATACTAGAATGTGCTTAGGAAAAGCAAACACATGAAAAGAAAAGAAAAAGAGGCAAAAAGCTTAGCTTTCATGGTGGTTAAGGAGAACATGATCTGGTTGTGGTTTAGGACTTCTCAAAGCAACCTCCTGTAGCAAGAGGAGCCCTTTACCATGTTTCCTACTAAAGTTTGAGGTGGAAGAAGGTGAGAGGATAGATTTCATATTGAACTGATATACTGAATAGTTTTTACTTACCATCAAGTTGGCTTGGACTTGTGGTGACCCTTTGAATTGGAGACCTCCAAGTCTGCCTCTAAACTGTAGAATTAATACAGTTTGACACCACTTTAACTGCCATGGGTCAATACTAAGGAATCCTAGGATTTGCGGTTTGATAAGGCACCAGCATCCTTTGGCATAGAAAGGTAAAGACCTTGCAAAACTACACTTCCCATGATTTCATATGCTATTTAATAAGGTTCGCTATTACCCATGGTTTCATGTATCCATGAGAGGTCTGGGAACATATGGATACTAACATTATACTGTATATCTTCTTTAGGATTGTTAGAGAAATTCCTAACAATCCTAGATTTTTTGGAAAGCTGGATCCATGAGTTTGAACAGTCTGATTGTTCAGTTGTCAACTCAAATATACATATCACACTTCTAATATAATTTGAAAAGTCTGATTGTTCCATTGGAAAATCATATATATATATAATTTCTAATGTTTTTTGCTTTCTGACTAAACTGTACACAGCACGTAACTATTCCATGGTGTACTGTTATCGGAGGGGAGAGACTCTCATAGTTGGCTATATTGTGCCATATATGAATCTTAAACAAAGACCTTTTCTTTTTCTGTATCTGTCAAAGAAAAAACCACCCACTATCCTCTATTTTCTTCTTATGTTCTGTCTTTTTTTAAAGGAATACAATCTTCATTCTACATCTACAAAAGTTCATCTGGAAGGAGTTACAGATTTTTCTAACTATATGTTGGGAGATTTGCCAGTGCCTTTACACAGATGGTTGCATACTCAAGGGAAACTAAGATGCCTGCAGTTCTGCCAAGAAAGTCATTTTAAAAAAGGAAAAGTTTTCAGCACACTAAAATTCTCCATTTCACATGCTCTCTAATAAGAAGGCAGAATTCTGCACCTGGTACTTTCATGCCAAAGACTCTGGGAGCTTCTCTTCCTAAGATGCCATTAATGCTTCTAAATAGAAGAGTCATGGGGCCTTTCTACACTTCCCTAAAACCCGGGAGGAAGCTGATAAAAATAACCCACTTCTTCCCAGGTTTCAGTCTGCGCCCCTAACCCAAACCCGGGCTTTCCCTTAAGAGATGGCTAGATGGTTGACCTGGAATGGCATCCAGCCCCCCTCCAGCCCCCCATTTCCCCCTCCACAAAAAAACCCTGCAAAGTACTACTGCCATACAAAAAAGTGAGACACATCCCATGTTTTGGGCCTGTTTAGAAGGACACTCAGTCATGGTGTTGGAATATAGCTCCCACCATCCCTTGGATACTAACCATGCTTCCTGGGGGCTCTTGGAATTGACTGGAAACCCATTCATTTAACTTTTACGGATATAAACAGGTATAAAAATTAAGATTTACTGCTAACAAATCAGCATTTGCAAGTCTTCCTAAACAGGCTGATTTTCCTTTTTATGAAGTACAGCTGAAGCACTGCACAACAGATTCATGAAAATGTCTTTTAAAAAGCCACTAGGTGGCATCCAGAAAACTTTTACTGATCTAAAGGAACCCCATTTGGAGCTGGGACCCATAATTAAAGAAATAATAATAATAATAATAATAATAATAATAATAATAATAATTTTATTTCTTACCAGCTTCTCCCCACAACTCGAAGCAGGTCACAGCACAGTTAAAAACACACAAATACTATAAAAATTCTACAAGCACACATTAAAATTAAGTTCAATAAAAGATACAGACTAAAGCACTTATGTAAAATACACATTAATCACACAGAACAAAGACCAAAACACGTGGCATGAATTTAAATTTGGGGGGGGGGGGTTGCAGTGCCCAAAATGGCTCAAGTAGAAAGAATGGGAAAAACACCCCCCATGGAGACTTGGGAGCAAAGTTGTTGGGGTTTTTTTGTTGTTTTTTTTTACTGTTGGGGGGGACTTTGCCCTATTGGCTACATAACAACTTTGCCCACCCCATGATGGAAGTTTCTGGAAAGAATTCCTTGAACATCAAATTTATATCATTCAGCTTTTATATCTCACTAGCCAGTTCAATTTAGTATGTTGCTAAATGACACACCATAATCACACCTGCTTTTAACACTTTGGGAAGCTGTATAGGCGTGATGAATGTCTTAGCAAATTGCATGTTCAATTAGCAGAAACACTTCACTGAGTGCATTCATGTAGTATAAAGAGAATGCTCTCAATTTCTCTCAGAAATTGGAAAAGACACAGATAATAAGTTTAAATCATACTTTAAAATACTGCAAAGTAGCAGCAATACCAAAGAAATTTCCATAGATTGAAAGCAAACTTTGAATGTAGCACTGTGAATACCCTGATCAGACAAGCAAGTATGAATTATTAATTTCTATTAAACAAAGTAAAAGTTAGAAGTAAATGAAGTAAAAGTTAGAAGTAAATAAAGTAAAAGTTAGAAGTAAATAAAGGAGCCCTGGTGGCGAAGTGTGTTAAAGCACTGAACTGCTGAACTTGCAGACTGAAAGGTCCCAGGTTCAAACCCCAGGAGCTATGGGAGCGGCCGCTGTTAGCTCCAGCTTCTGCCAACCTAGCAGTTCGAAAACATGTCAATGTGAGTAGATCAATAGGTACCACTCCAGCGGGAAGGTAATGGCGCTCCATGCAGTCATGCCGGCCACATGACCTTGGAGGTGTCTACGGACAACGCCGCCTCTTCGGCTTAGAAATGGAGATGAGCACCAACCCCCAGAGTCAGGCATGACTGGACTTAACGTCAGGGGAAACCTTTACCTTTACCTTAGAAGTAAATAATATGTCTTACTCATCCATGAGAATAAAAGAAAGGATTTTAAAAAATCTCATTTTCAAAACGGCTATAGTTTCATAAAAACAATGTTTTTGCAAGTAGCCAATTATATAAAACATACATAATTTCCTCACTACTGAACCTTACTGCTTTTACACTATAAGGCCTCAGGTAGATTTTGTGTAAAAAGATAGTGTAGGAAAATATGGTTATTTCAAGTCCCATCTTTACTTTTGATTTCATGCATTTAATAACCACCAGAGATGCAAATGGCACTTCCACAAAACCCTAAAACTACACCGAAGTGGGATAAATTAACCCACTTTGGCACAGGTTCCTATCTCCAACCACCCATCCAAACCCTGGGCCACCATAAAGCCTCTTCTCAAATCCTCCTGGTGTGAGAAAATGACACCTGGGGAGATAGGAGGAATGAGGAGGAAAATCCCTCTTTGCTCTGCCCTCCTTACACATCATTTTCTCATGCCAGAATGTGAGAAGACGCTTTATAGCAGCCAGGGACCTTTCAAAGTAAGTCTATGGGGAAGATGGGGGGGGCTCCAGGAATCCAAAGGTGCGGAATGGCAGTGGAGACAGAGGCCTGAGGTAGTGGAACATGATCCCGAAAATTAGTCCCCACAGGACAAATGCCTTATTAGACCCTTTCAGGAAGGCCCAGCTCTAATGAGGCATTTAATTAATTCAGAACAAACCAAGGAAACCTTGATTTATTCCAAATTAATTTATTTTTAATGGACCCATTATTTGAACGCCTCCGGTAAAAACTGAGACAGGTCCTACATTTTGGGACTGTCTAGATGGGCCCAAACATTATGCAAAGGGAAAACTTTAGAAACAAACTGTATTCTTGTATTTTTGGAAAAATTGTCAATTGTATATTGTGATAATTAAAAATAATTAAAATAGAAACAAATTGTAATAGTGGTTCAATAAGGGCTTGATTTCAGTGGTGTCATCAAAGCAAATAATCCATGTTATTTGTTTTGAACTAGATTGAATGAGGCCCCTTCTACACTGCCATATAATCCAGATTATCAAAGCATACAATCCACATTATTGGTTTTAACTGGGTTTTATGAGTCTATACTGCCCTATAATCCAGTTCAAAGCAGATACTGTAATTAATATTGGAGTTCCATATAAGCCAGTTCAAAGCAGATAATGTGAATTATCTGATTTGATAATATGGATCATATGGTTGTGTAGAAGGGGGCCTAGATAGTTCATTGAAAGTCTGAACTAAAACTGACCCCACTACGAGATGGGCTGGATCTACACTGCCATATAATCTAGTTTCCGAATACAGACTGGATTATATGAGTCTACCCTGCCATACAATTCCAAGCAGAGAATCTGGATTCAGACACTGGATTATATGTCAGTATAGATGGGGCCATGGAAGCCAATAGTTTGACTTTCCTTCCCCTTCTTTTTCCCATTCTTCTTAGAATGGCTGATGGATATTCCATTGTCTAATAAATAAGAAGTTTACAAGCTGATGTGTGCTGCTCAGGTGTGTTCACTTCTGAACAGAATGAAGTTTGAAAAGGGTTAATCATATCTCCAGAAACAAGCAACATTAAAAAAAAAAAACAACAGTCTTTCCAAAGGAGCCAGATTTCACATTTTGTTCATGTTACATTTCAACAAACTGAGGAAATGTAGCACATGAAGCTGCCTCGGGTGGTATTTCACTTTAGCAGCAGTGTTTTGTACCAGCTGTCACTCTCTGCCCCAGGTCTCTGTGAGGAGAGAGCAATGTTTCACTTGAAAGCGTTTTTTTCTCTCTCCCCTTCTTCTTCCTTAAATACATTTTCCCCTTCATTTCAGAAATTGCCTTCGAGGCTCACATTTGCAATAACAACACTCTGCTTCAATGCAGAGAATCTGTATCTGAATGTCATCTCTAGTAAAAGCTGACAGATGGAAAGGTTGTATTATTCCATTGCTGTAAAAAAATGTGTTCAAATACACACACATATATCTACCCATGCACATAGCACACTCACATTCAGAGGAACAGAAAAAAAGAAAAAACAAATAGAGAGGAAATTAAGAAAGGAAACACTCTTTTTTTTAAAAAAAAACCTTTAAAATTGTTACTGAGTTTCCTAGTTATGGAAACCCACTATAGTATGTGCCCCAACATAATAGGAGGAAGGAAGACAAAAAGAAAAGTACCAGATTAAAGCCCAAAGTAGTGATGTATATAGATATGTGTAAATTGTACCAATGGAGTTACTCCAGAAATACATATCTTACTATAAACCCGGGATTTCATCCCATGGGATAATTAAAATGTTGGGGGTTGCCTTAAGCTTCGTCACACCCATTTTGAAATCACACCTAAACCTTCTCTCCGCTTTCTTTAAGATTTATCTGTTTGATTTGCCATCACACAATAAAGTTTTGTTTCCCCCACTATCTATCCCCCGTTTTCTTTCTTTTTAAAAAAAATGCTTCTCTCTTTGTAATCTTGGGGGTCCAACTTACAGCCCCAAAAATTGTAACAACATATATAGAAGGGTTATTTTATGTTGCAGAATTGAGAACAGAAGGGAGGGGGAAAATGATACTTCAACTCTCATCTCTCTCTCTGCTAGCCTTTTGATAGGCAAAACAAAAGCCTGACAGCACAGCAGGAGGTTTAGAGATGCAATTGAGAAAATAGTAGGTAAGAGTTCAAAAAGACTTTTACGAGAAGGGAAATAATACAGGAAAAGAGGGGTAATGTTGAAAGAGGAAGCTCAGAGAAAAGTGCAGGATTTTCATGCTTTGCTATGTTTTTCTCCTAAATGTTTTGAATATCTTTGAATGTTTGTTATATCTCCTCCTCTCAAAATGGTAATAGCAGAAGAAAGGAATCAATATGGCCCATCTTGGCTCCTCCCTCCATAGTGACCTCATTGTGACGTTTACAAACAGGTGAGGGGGAACTCCCATCACATGTTAAGTTGGACATTTTTACATGTCTCTATGCGGGGAATTGAAGGATAAGCTTAACAACCAGCTTAGGAACTGTGAGGAAAACCCACACTTAAGAAATGCCAAGATACCTCTACCCCACATTTGAAGCTTGCATCGTTTGAAGAGCACCATAAGCTGAAGTTTCTTAAGTGTGTAGAAACACATTTTATTGCATGTGCTGAAGTCACTGGACAATAAATGATTAGGTTATCATTTATTGTAGATTATGTTTAGATTTTTGGTTACTGTTTTAAAATTTTTATTCATTTTTTCAGTTGAGAATACAGTAGGCCCTTGATGTCTGTGGAGGCTTTGTTCCAGGACCCCCATGGATAGTGAAATTTGTGGATACTCCAGGCTTTTATATACAATGGCATAATGAAATGGCTCCCCATATAAAATATCAAAATCATACCTAAACAAATTAATAACAACAACAACAACAACAACAACTTTATTTTTATACCCCACCTTCATATTAAAATATGAAGTTTTTAAAAACGTAAAAACATGGCCCTAAGGGAAAAAAATTAACTACAGTAGAGTCTCACTTATCCAACGTTCTGGATTATCCAACGCATTTTTGTAGTCAATGTTTTCAATATATCGTGATATTTTGGTGCTAAATTCGTAAATACAGTAATTACTACATAGCATTTCTGCGCATTGAACTACTTTTTCTGTCAAATTTGTTGTATAACATGATGTTTTGGTGCTTAATTTGTAAAATCATAACCTAATTTGATGTTTAATAGGCTTTTCCTTAATCTCTCCTTATTATCCAACATACTCGTTTATCCAACGTTCTGCCGGCCCGTTTACGTTGGATAAACGAGTCTCTACTGTACCTGGAAACAAAATGAGTGTCATATTGAAAGAACTATTTAGTCAGATGGTGAAATATTGTCAATGGCTGCTGTCATAATCTGATAGACCTAATTTCTAAAATTGCCAAACAAGGTGCTTAAGACTGCCATAAAAACCATCTTCTATCCTGAGTAACCTACTCGTTTAATGATTCACCAGTTTACAAATGGCTTTCTTTCCATGCTCTGAGGCATTCTTGTCTACATTATTATTTCACAAGTGCTCAAACTAGTGTTCAGATTAAAAGACACAGATGAGCTCTGGCACAAATCAAGCTTCAGATAAAACCAACTTAATTTCAAAATATGTTGCTCTCACATATGCTCCATGGCAAAGAGATGCACAGCAACTCAATCCTATTTGAACGCCGGATGTATTAGACGGTAGAGCAATCTCATTTGCTGCTTCTATTCTGCTCTTCAGTGCTGTTAAGATAAAACATAATCACTGCTCCACTTTTTTCATTACTACTCACAATCATCTCATCCTGGGCTGCCCATATGCTAATTTTATCCTCTGATTGTGTGTGTGTTGGCAGTACCAGCCATGAAATCATGTACATATGTCTCAAATCAATCAGCCTATGAATTTTAAATTTGGCTCTCAATCAAAGCCATTCCACAAACAGGCTAGAGAGGTATCAACTGTTAGACAGCTATATCTTTAATATACTGCTTCACAGCAGATGGTTAGACAACACTTAACCTGATAACAGGTCTGGGGAAAAATTATCACATGTTAGAATCAATAGACCAGAACACCCATCTGAATAGCTTGAGGGGGACTGATGGGAGCTGGAGTCTAACATCTGGAGAGCCACGTGTTTCCCAAGCTTGTTATGATACACTAGACTTAAAAATATAATCACTTCATTGCTACTGCCTCTCTATGGGAAATCTTTGCAGGGACAAGAGATGGCTATGGCTAATAGACTTCTCAAGGATCAGTTTCATAAATAGCCATTTTGTGGGCGAATAATTTAAGGATTTATAGGAATTCTGGATTAGGAAAAACTTCCACTATTTCTCACCCTCAAAAATTAATGATTCCCTCGCTGGTAAAATCCTTTCAATATTCTGCTAAGATTAATCCCCTGAATCTGTTTGTTGTTCCCCAACCAGAGCAGATCCTCTGAAACCATGGAATTGACTAAAGAAATAATTTATTTTCAACGGTTGCTTCATGTGATGATCACAGGCCACTTTTGGCTGTGATGTCAATTGCTTTGCAGATACCCTCCTTAAATCATAGTGGCCAATATTGTCATTTTCTGCTGTAATGAAGAAATCAATAATAAAGCAAAGAGGGTGGGTCAAACAAGCTCTCATACAAATGCTCCCTCAGTCCTTTTCTTGATTGATTTGCTGTGAACTTATCCCCTGAATAATGGGATTAAAAATTGAAACTAGAGCTTCTAGAGGTAAGTGGATGACAATAGTCATAAGCTAAAGACAGTGCCAAAACGGGGGGGGGGGGGGGTGAGTTGGTCAGTTAGACTGTAATTTTTTCTCTAACACACTATTCAGGCAGAGGTACTTACTGATTGTTTTTCAAAGCTGAATAACACCCTGCCTTAGTGCACACTGTCTAGAAATTAAAATGGAAGGGTTCGGAGTGAATTATGACTTACAAGTGGCCATTTTGTGTTTGTAATGATTAGAAAGGATGACCACCCATGAAAGCAGATATACATATGTGACAATGTGAACAAGAACGCCAGAAACATTCATGTACTTTGGAAAACTGTTCCAATACTCCTACCTATCTGTGGTACATACATTTTTTTCATATGAATTGAGTAGGCAGTCAAAACTTTGATTTTTTTTTCCGGTCTACATTTCCAGTGACGGCGTTGGAAATCTGCAGTCCAAAATAATATAAATAATATAAATAATAATAAATAATAATAAAATAAAAATAAAAATCTGGCTATAGGACCATGCCAAACATTATAACAGGCGAGGACAACGTGCCTTGATGTAGGTCAAAATATATAGTGATCCTTTTAGTTTTTGAAGGATTTGAATCTTCCCAGCCAATGCTAGGGGGTTCTCAACTTTTGATCGTCTGGCTGCTTTGTACTTCAGCTCCCAATAATTTCCACAAACAGAGTCAAGGATGACAGGTTCTGGGAGATGAGATCCAAACAATTGGTGGAGCAAAGGCTGAGAACCACTATTTTAGAATGACTCTCCAGGAGGAAGGAGGCAATTCACAGAGGCTGGATCTACACTGCCCTACATCCCAGGATCTGTTCCATGATTATTTGCTTACCCCAGATTATCTGGAAGTGTAGACCCATATAATCCAGTTCAAAGCAGATAATCTGGGATCAGATCCTGGGATATGGGGCAGTGTAGATCCAGCCTGATGTAGCATCATCTGTGAGTTGATTTAATCTGCTGTGGTAGTTCTTGAAACAGCATGTTGCCTTAGGCAGACAAAAGTTTCTGGGTCCATCCAGACAGGGCCAAAAACTGGGACCTGTCTTAGTTTTTATCGGAGACATCCAAACAACACTGGTAAAAACAAATTAATTCAGAACAAACCAAAGTTTCCTTGGTTTGTTCTGAATTAATTAGATTCTTCATTAGATCCAGGTCTTCCTGAAAGGTCCGGCTCTAATGTGGTATTGGGCCTGTAGAGACTCAATCCGGGGTAGTCCTGGGCCTATCTGGGGGTGAGTCTCCACTGCCATTCTGTACCTGGGTTCCTGGAGCCCAAATGTGTGGGATGGTGCCCACCCCAATCCCCAAGCCCTCAATTAAGGCCTGAGAATGTACTTACAGGGTTCCTGGTCGCTATAACTCTTATCGGCGCGTTCTGGTGCCAGAAGATTATATGTGTGAGGGGAATAGGGGATATTCCTTCTCACCCCTCCCATCTCCTCACGCATCAAGGACTTTATAAGTATGTTTTCAGGGCTTAATTGGGAGTTTGGGGGTGTCTGCATGCCATCTGATTTGTTTCAGGATGGCATATAGCCACCCCCTGTGCCGAAGTGGGTTATTTAAACCCATTTTGGCATGGATTTTGATCCTGTGTGGAAGCACCCCCTGTCTTATTGTCTCTCACAATGCAAGTCCTTTTTTAACTACTGAAGCACACTATTTTCTGTAGAAGACCAGCAATTCCCTGTTCAGAATGTGGTTTTCTTTACTTCCAAACTGCCTTTGATTCTCTCCAATGAAATCTCATAAGATCTGGACAATAGGAACAGAGAAATAAGTTTCCATACATTCCTCAATCATTTTTTACAATTTGGTTCTAGCCTTTCCTCTTGGTATAAGGCTCTTGTTGTAGTTGCAGCTTCAAAAGCTTAAGCCGATCCCAGCAAATGGACTAGAGTCTTGATTTTGTGATTTTATATAAGAGACACATTTTACAACATTACAGATGAGTTGCAGATGAGTTCTATGGATATCATGGACTGCCAAAAGGCAAATACATGGTTCTGGAGCAAATTCTCACTAGAAGCCAAAGTGATTAAACAAGGTTGACATAATTTGGGCACATCATAAGATGACTTGATGGAGAAATATTTCTCAAGTAAAAGGCAAAATAAAAAGAGGAAGATCACATTAACCTGCAGAAGAGAAAGCTGAGAGGAGATAAGATAGCCATGTATAAATATGAAAGGATGTCATAAGGAAGATGGAGCAGGCTTGTTTCTGCTACCCTGCAGACTAGGACGCGGAACAATGGCTTCAAACGACAGGAAAAGAGATTCCACCTGAACATTAGGAAGAACTTCCTCACTGTGAGAGCTGTTCAGCAGTGGAACTCTCTGCCCTAGAGTGTGGTGGTGGCTCCTTCTTTGGAGGCTTTTAAACAGAGGCTGGGTGGCCATCTGTCGAGTTCGCTTTGAATGCAATTTCCCTGCTTCTTGGCAGGGGGTTGGACTGGATGGCCCCAAAGTCTTTTCCAACTCTATGATTTTATGATTACAAGTGGATTAATTCAGTGAAAGAATTCATGGCCCTGAGTTTGCAAGACCTGAGTAGAGCTGTGAATGACTCATGGAGGACTCATTCAGAATGTTGTCATAAATCTATGCCAACTTCACCGCAAATACCAACAACAAAAATAAGAATGGAAAAGCCAAGCTGGAAAAGACCAAAGATCTGCCTTCAATACAGTTGGAATTTAATATTACAAACTGCATAAAATAACCTCTGGTGAAAGCCAATTCCATACCGTTTAGTATATATAAGGGCTGTGTGTGTTAGTTTGGTTCCATCGGTTTTTGCCGTGGTTTTATAAAACAGGGTGCAAAGATAAAAAATTTGCCTGATGGGCAATGCAGTAGTGAGGGGTATGTAGCTGTGCTTGTTCTAGCCCAAGTGTATCCATCCTTGTCCCACACTAAAACAATGCTGAGATGCTAAGCAAAATTGGATTGCCAAAAAGGGAGATAACTATATCCTGAACTATGTACTGGTTCTTCATGCATTTACTACTATTCGGAACTGAAATTAATATTGAAACTGAATTGCTAGTAACAAACTGTGCAATATAGTGTGATATTAATACCCTGGCTTGAATCTTACAATAACCATTAGTCATGAAATGTGACTGGCCTCCACTCTCTTTATATATACATCGTTTCAGGGGCAATGGAGAATGAATGTGTCTTTTCTTTCGCTTCTTTACTGGTGTAAATTACAACCATTGCATTGCATGGGCTCACACAGTGACAAATGTAATATCTACAAATTCAAAGAATTTATTCGCTCCCGCATAGTTTTATTTATTAATTCATTCTCTGAAAACTTACTGGAATGAAAAACCGGAACAAACAGCTTTCCATGTCAGCTCCAGCGCTATTTTTCATCTATTACTTATGTGTTCTGCATAGAACAACAGCTTTACTGTGTATGCTACTTTTCAAGAAGGCCCACAGAGTCAAATAAAAATATACAACATGGAGTGCAGGAAGATGCCATATTCAGAGAGGGAAGAGGCCACTAACTTTGTGCTGCACAGGCAGAAATATGCTGCTGTCTTCACATTGCTAATGTATGCTTGAATGTAGCCATTTATGAGCTTATCCAGACAGGAAAAAGAGTCCCTGGAAGTATTGAGACTTTCCCATTTTGATTTGTTTAGATTTTTCCCCCTGCATATTCATGGCTTTGCATCCAAGATCTTTCTTGAAATATCCTTTTCTCTCATTCCTCACTCCCCTGTTTTCTTTTGTCCTCTCCCTCCCACTGATCACATATCACATCTGTATTCCAGCAAGGTTTCAGAAATTGCCTTTCACCAATTTCCACTGAGACCTTTCTAAATTATTATTCAGGAGCCATAGTCAAAATGTGAAAGTAGCAATACTACATTAGTTAAGCTTTGGAGTCATTTCTTTTTATTGCTAGCAGCCCTCTTTCCCTTGCTTGATTTTTGTTCAATCTGCTGTCCTACTGAAAACTGTGTAGGATATATAAATGCATGAATTAAAAGTAATTATGTATCACCTCTCTGCCCATTAGGGCTCCCAAAATGGAACAGTATCAGCATATGTTTGTGTAGCTACCCTTCAAGTTGTCTGTGAACCTATGGCAACAGAGGAGATTTCATAGTTAAGGAATTCTAAAAGCTGGTTGTGACAGTTCTTTCCTCTGAAATACAGCACATGGTATTCATTGGTCGTCTCCCATCCAAATACTAGGCAGGACTGACCCTACTTAGCTCCTAAGATCAGATATGACCTGATGCCTTCAGGATATTTAGGCCAACATCAGCACAATGTTGCAATAAAAGGTGCATTCGTGGGAATTTTCAAGTCAGCATCACATACTGTACTGCCCTCTAGTGTGGCTTCCATGGATGCACTTAACTTCCCCAGATAAAATGCCAAGATATTGCAGATGTGCAACTCATCCATAGACTCAGAGAATCATTGAATTGGAAGAGACCACAAGGGCCATTCAGTCCAACCCCGATTGGCCCTTGTCAGATCCTGAAAATTAATGTCTGTCTCCAATTCAGATCGTAGTTCCATAGCTCACTAAAGGAGTATTAATTCTAGCAATATCATTTGCAATGGACGAACAGACAGAACAGTAACTGAGCCTTGTAAATCAAGCTTAGAAAAGTTCCTTTTTCAGCTATCACTCCCTAACACCTCCAACTGCTCTTCCAAGCTTGTAGGGTGAAAAGCTGCTATCTCAAATACCAAGCCAAGCCACTGCACATATGAACTGTTCTCTTATCACTTCGTATTAATTACTGTTCACTATCGCTTGTGATGCTCAGTTGTTTTACATGTTGTATTGAGAATCCCCATATATTTCTTATCATAATATGTGAAGAATCCTTTCACACTGAGAAGGTAGCCTATTCAAAGAGTAGCTTCACAGTCTATGGATCTGTGTTTATCAAATCAGGATGTTCAGCACATATGCCTTGAGGAATGGAGAAACAGCAAAAAAGAAAAGAAAAGAAAATACCAACACATATCTCTAGAGCAGGCATGGGCGAACTTTGGCCCTCCAGGTGTTTTGGACTTCAACTCCCACAATTCCTAACAGCCAATAGGCTGTTAGAAATTGTGGGAGTTGAAGTCCAAAACACCTGGAGGGCCAAAGTTTGCCTATGCCTACTCTAGAGGCAATTGCAAATAGGTATACCTTGGTACTGAAAATAGATGTGGATAGGGGTAGGTTTGTATTCCACAAAAAAGAGAGAGCACTTCAATTTGTTTTATCATTTTTTAAAATTCAAATCAAAATTCAAAGAGAGAGAAATCTTCCAACTGGACAAGAAAGACAAGAAAAGATTAACTGATTTAGACTGGCCTCTTTTAAAACTGAAATATGCTTGTACTAGATAATGAAAAGTGTTAGGAATATATAATGGCACTCATTTTCTAATATGATACAGGCAGAGCCAATTTTTTCCTATCTTATAATTTATAATAATCAGCACTTCAATTACTATGGCCACAATCAGCAAAATGGTATTAAGGAAAATATAAATTGAAGAAATGATTGAAAGTCCAGTATCATACTGTACTATCATGACTATACAATATTTCCAATGTGCCCATGACAAAGAAATGCCTTCTTTAATAGCTTAGAATGAACATGTCCTATAGCACCACCTAGCAGCATAATCTAAATTGTATGATGTAATTAACTTCTTTGTACCTCTCTAAATAAATGATTCTAGTCTTGAGCAGTATTACCACTCAACACATCATAATCTGTTCATATAAATATATGATGTGGAGCTGTTGGAATACTGTGCATAAGCATTTCCTTCACTTTCTCTATTTAATAACACCCCAATTTTTCCAAAAAGAAGCCCGCAGCTACTGACACTACAAAAAATTAGCACAAGAAATGTAAGAGCCCTGCTGAAGCAGACAGAAAGCTCTTTTGTTCTCACTGTTGGCCACAAGTTGTCTAAAGAAAGCCCATCAATAGGACTTGCCATTTGATTTCAAATACAAGACATTCATAATGCATTTCTCTGGGAAGGGAACTTTCCATCCTGTATTTTAAAAAAATAATAATCAGTAGACCACTACTGAAAAAGCCAACCCTAGGATCCCCTGGACCTTAATAACTACAGACCAAGGCCCAACCTTTCTTTTTTGGAAAAGATAATTGAGAAGGCAGTTGCCCTAACTCCAGGCAGTCTTGGATGACACACATTTCCTTGACCCATTTAAAACCGGCTTCAGAGCAGGATACGGAAACTGCTATGGTTGTCTTAGTGAATGATTTCTATTTTTAATACTGATGGGTGGGGGTGTATCTATTGATGTTTTCAATACTATGGACAGGGCCGGCCCAAGGTAATTTTCAAGTGTAAGCGAACAGAATTTTGGTGTCGTCCCCCCCCCCAAACCAATCACTGAAAAAAAAAAAAGCGCTGGATAAGCGAAAATGTTGGATAATAAGGAGGGATTAAGGAAAAGCCTATTAAACATCAAATTACATAATAAGAATAATATTAAAACAAGGTAAAAACTATACAATTAGATAAGCAATAACTAACACTTACAACAACCTTGATCAAGGGAGAGACCGCGGAGGCTGGCGAGAGGCCGGCGAGAGGCCGCGGAGACCGGCAAGAGGCCACCGAGGCTGGTGAGAGGCTGCGGGCCTGGGAGGAGGAGGCGGGGGTGCGCAGACCAGTGGCACCAGCTTCCTGTTCTCACTGTGCACGCGCCTCTCTCCTTCTCGCGCAAAGGGAGGCAAGGCGCAAATGCAGCGAGAACAGAAAGTTGATGCCGCTGGCGCTCGCATCCCTTGCCTCCCTCTTCCCTTTGTGCGAGAAGGAGAGAGGCGCGCAAACAGCGAGAACAAGAAGCTAGTGCCACTGGCCTGTGCGCCTCTCACCTTCTCAAGCAAAGAGAAGAGGGAGGTGAGAGGCACAAACAAAAAGTTGGTGCCGCTGGCATGCGTGCACCCTCACCCTTCCCATTACTGGAGAGTGGCAGGCCAGGTTTCCAAAGGCAACGGCGGCTACTCCTTGGCTTTAGGGCACTTGGAGGCACCTCAAGAGGTGCCTCAACTGCGCCCCCCAGACGATGGCGCCCTCAGAAACTGCCTAATTCACCTAACGGTTGAACCGCCCCTGACTATCTACCATAGTAAACTTCTGGAATGCCTGGAGGGGCTGAGAATCACAAGCTCTGTGCTGCAATGGTTCCAGTTATCTTCCTCTCAGGCAGTTTTCAGATAGTGGTGCTTGGGGATAGCTAGCTGCCCTTCAAAAAAGAGCTATTATATGGCATCCCACAAAGTGCCATTCTACCCCAATGCTTTTTAACATTTACATGAAACAGTTGGGAGAGATCATCTGGAGGCATGGGGTGGGATGTTATCAGTATGACATCCAAATATATTTCTCCATGCCTTCAAAAACAGCTTCAGCTAAGGATAGCATGTTTCCTCTGAATGAATGTCTGAAGGAAATAGTGGGCTGGATGAAATAAAACAAACTGAAATTGAATCCAGACAAGACAGTGGTATTTGCCACTTCCTAACTTGGAGGTGGAGGTGTGTCACCCAGTTCTGGATGGGGTTACACTCCCCCTGAAAGACTGTGTTCGCAGCTTGGGAGTGTTGCTGGGTCCGTCTCTCCAAATGTCAGCCCAGGTAGATGTGATGGTCAGGAGTGCTATTTAAGCCAGCTGCACCCCTTCCTAGAATTGGAGGACCTAAAGATTGTACAGTAGTGTATATGCTGATAATCTCAAGACTGGGCTTCTGCAATGCACTGTACATTGGGTTATAACTGTACCAAGTTTGGGAACTCCAATTAGTTCAAAATATGACTACCAGATTAGTTACGGGAACACCTAGAAATGAATGTTAGGGAAAGCTACCCTGAAATATAACAGAGCATCCAAAAATCAAACAGGATACTAAAAGTTGAGCACCAGCAGAGTGTGAGATGCAGTGTGATGTGGTTGTAAAGAATTCAGAGCTTAGGCAGGCAAAGATGCAAAGTCCAACCTTAAAAATCAAATCACAAAAGCGTTATCTATATAAATAAAAATGTAATGTCCATTTGGGGGACCTCATATCTCTCAAACTATTTCACCAGTTGCTAGAAAATTTCAACACAACGTAGCATTCAAACTAACGAGTGTTTTAAGGTATTCACATATCTACTATCACAAACCTGTCACATCTGAGACAGGTAACATCATGCCCCTTAGCGACTGCCAAGCAGTCTTCTTCTCTAACACCCATCTCTTCCAAGATTTCAAAGAGAGGGGAAAGCACCAAGCACTACATCTCTACACAGCACATATACTCCATACTAAGATGTTAGAGAACAGAAGTCAAATTCAAAAAAGACTTGCAGTACTTGTGTAGCCATTCTACACAATCAATCAGAATGAGAGCAGAAACAGAGAGAAGAAATGGATACATTCCCAACTGTCATACAGAAGACATGGGGGAAGGGAAACCATCAGGCTATACTAAGTTAACTAAACTGTTCCTCATTGAGGACTTGAGACTTGGGCAGTGTGGGGTTGAACATATCATATCTGTACTAAAATCACTGTGGAGTTGCTAGTTGCTGGTTAGTTTCCAGGCAAAGTACAAAGTGTTGTTCATTACCTTTAAAGCCCTACATGGTTTAGTTCAGGTTACCTACAGGATCTCTTTTCCCCTTATAATCCACCCTGCACACTTAGGTCCTTTGGGGGATGTTTACTTCAACCAGCCAGAACCTGACTGACAACAGTCACCAATATAAACTATAAATTATTCAGATGGGGGATTTGCCTTTGCCTTCCTCTGAGAATGACAGAAAGGCAAAGGTTATTTGCCAAAGGTAATCCAATGTTTCCATAGAAAATGTGAATCTTGGCCTCCAAAGCTATAGTCCAACATTAAACCACTGTACTGATGGCTTTAGCCAGCACGGATTTATTCCCATTTTAAAGCTGTAATCACCCCCACATCTTGTGGCAGTGAATTAATTCATTGTGTATGCTTCCTGCTGTTGTTGTTTACTATAATAACAATAAATAATAATAAAAGTTTATTTATATTACGCCTGTTCTCCCCAAGGAGACTCAAGTTGGTCTCAACTTATGGAAACTTTCAGTATTTCGTATCATCCACAGCCCTGTTCAAATGTTCACTAGGCTATGTGGATTCTTTCATTTAATCAATCCATCTATAAATGTTTCTTCTTCTTTTTCAAACTGCCTTTCATTTTTTTCCAGCATTGTTGTCTTTTTCAATGGGTCACGGTCTCATGATATGTCCAAAATGTGACAGCCTCAATTTAGTCATCTTAGCCTCTCAAGAGAGTTCAACCTTGATTTTCTGTAACAGCAATTCATTCCTTTTTAGCAGTCCATGGTTTCTATAACACTACTGCCTCCAACACTACATTTCAAATGCATTGATTTTCTTCCTGTCAGCTTTCTTCAGTGTCCAGCTTTCACATCTATGCATAAAAATCAGAAATAATATTGTCTGTCATTGATCTCTCACTATTGAGTTTTATTAGATAACCCCAGGCTGTAGCATTATGGGAGAAGGAGAAAACTTTCTCCCTGTCCAATTTCCCCATTGCAAATCTCTCATGTTTCTGGGAATGAACACGTTTCTCTTTACCCACCTTTTAAATTACAGTATAAAAATATAGCCCCAATAACATGAAATTCAGAATAAAAACATTGCATTAAAGCTATGGAGTTGATATTCATTCTATCACAGAAAAGAATAATGTATATAAGGGAAAATAATGTTAAAAGAGGAAATCCAAAATAATGTATAGGTTGGGCCACCTTTCCTCTGAATAAAAATACATTACTGTGGGGCTATTTAGTTCCCAGAAGAACAGGAGAGAAACACAAGAGAGTTTTATGAAAATATGTTTGAGGGGTGGAAGATAGGAAGAAATGTCCTCTACCATTGTACATGTATTTATTTCAGACAATTGCTTACAATTCCTTTTTAGAATCTCAAATTAGTATATACATTCTGCAACAAGGGAGGGGGTTATTATGAGACTGCACATTTTTCAGTATTCCTCACCACTAACTATGCTGACTAGGGCTGATGGGAGTTGCAGTGCAATAACATCTAGATGGCTGTATGATTGTTCTTCTAAAAAAATCACAAAATATTCAGATAAATGTTTAATAAAATAATCTCTACACATAATAAAAGTGAAAATATTTATGTGTGTATGTGGCCCGGGTGTCCACTCACACAGATAGCCTCCAGCCTCCACAAACAGACTATAATTCCCTGTGCTGAGGCGCCACCCAGTCACTCCCTCCCAGGACATGGCAGGTTACAGTGAGCACATCCCACGGTTCCTTTCTCTCTCCATTTGCATGACCCTGCCCACTGCCTCTCCCTTAAAACTTTCCTATGGCACACAGCAAACAAAGGAATTGATCAGCAACTGAACATAGTAGAGAGAGACTTCCGGAGAGAATTTACCATGATTTATAGAAGTTGTAGGGACTGGGATGTATGTACTGTATAGTTCAACTGCAATCTAAGAGCCCTCTGAACTACACCAACGACGGACCTGGAACTAACTTGGCACAGACCCAGCATGGCCAAATGTGCATACTGGTGGGATTTGAGGGTTGTAGTTCACCCTTATCCAGAAAACACTGAACCCATCTGATGACGGATCTGGACCAAACATGGCACACAGCCCCAACATGGCCAACTGTGAATACTGAGGGAGTTTTGGGAGGGTTGACCCAAGATTTTGGGGAATTGTAGTTCACCCACATCCTTATGCGTTTTCTAATGGGAGCATTCATAAAAACAAAAGCAAAGACTGGGGTTTTTTTTCCTAAGAAATAGCATAACGTGACAGAACTGATATTACCTGACATCCAAAAACAAACAAGACCCTTTTCAAATCACCTGAGCAACCCCAGGTACCCGAGCTAGAAAACAGTGCATGGAGGACAATATAATAAATGAAGACAGGGATTATTCCTGCAATTCTCTGAGTTCTTTCCAGTGAAGCTTGCAAACTGCTGCGCTCATTCACTGAATGTGGGAGGAAATGGTGCAGATTACAGTTTTTCCCAATTGTGTTTTCCCATCATTTCTTCTTTCATTTTCCTTGCCCAGAAGGAAAACAGTCCATTATGAGAGAGAGGGCGAGGGAGAGGTACCTGATATTACTTTTAATGGACAGGGCTATGGGTCCTCCCTTTGGAAACACCCTTTGTCACTTTATAAGAGGGCTGGATGATCATTCCTATGATTTATTTTGCGTTAAATGAGACAGGAGAGCACAAGCAGAGGTTTATTTGTTTGATGGTAAATGTTATTAAATAGAAAACCACACACAAAAAGTAGGGCTTCCATCTTCAGAACCACAGCCTCGAGATTCACATGCCAAAAGTAGAAGAGTGACTACATAATATCATTTAAAGGGAGTATAACAAGAGATAAGGAACCCCTGGTGGTGCAGCGGATTAAACTGCTGAACTTGCTGATTGAAAGGTTGGTGGTTCGAATCGGGAGAGCAGGATGAGCTCACACTGTTAGCCCCAGCTTCTGCCAACCTAGCAGTTCAAAAACATGCAAATATGAATAGATCAATAGGTACCACTCCAGTGCTCCATGCAGTCATGCTGGCCACATGACCTTGGAGGTGTCTACAGACAACACCGGTTCTTCAGCTTAGAAATGGAGATGAGCACCAACTCCCAGAGTTGGACACAAGTAGACTTAATGTCAGGGGAAAACGTTTACCTTTACCTATAACAAGAGATAATAACCATCAGACAGAGTGGGAAGTTCATAGGTCTTTTGTTTGTTTTGCATGTGTGCGCGCACACATTTGGTTTTGTCTTTCTCTTTTGTCATTTTTAATACTTTCTTAGGGTACATGTACACTGTGGAATTAGTGAAGTTTGACAGCACTTTAACTACTATGGCTTTATGCTATCGAATCATGGGAGCTAAGTTTTAGAAGATTTTCAACCTTCTCTACCAAAGAGTGCTGGTGCTTCATCGAACTATGACTCCCATTATTCCACAGCACTGAGCCATGACACTTAAAATGGTGTTAAACCACATTAATACTATAGTGTATGCACTCTTGCTTGCAGCCTTGTAGTAGTATGTAGTTGTGTAGTTTCAGTTTTATATATCTTTTTAAAATTGTTTGTGTGTTTTATTGTTTTCTTTAAAAATTACTTAAAAAAAATATTGGGGTGCTGTGCCCAAGCAACAAATGCACATTTATGGTGCATTCTGTCTTTCCTCCAACCCATCAACTAAACTGTAATGAAGCCATAGTGCTGTGATCATTTTGTGAGGCAAGTAGCCCTTTCTTTTTATATATCGTCTCAGAGCCAGCCACGTAACAAAGCAGAAGGGTTTGAAAAGGCAGATTTCCACACTGAATGCCTCGTGTGGGAGAGCGTACCCCCCTCTGCATCCCATCTCCATGATCAATGGCTCCTCTGTCCTTCCAAACCAGATCCTTGTGGTTTGCACAGCTGTCCGTGGCAGGAAGGGGCAGGCAGTTTTCCCCTTTTTCTAGCCAACCTGACAGCTGCCTCTGGTTTTTCTTACCCCGCAGGTATGGTGAAACCAAAGGCTACATATGTCTGCTGTGGCGCCTGACAGAAAAACTGAAGGATGCGGCCATGAATCAGATACTCCTCTTTAGGGCTTATGGAGAAAGATGAGTGCTGCCCATGCAAAATAAAGAGATTTAAATGTGAGCTGGTGGGCGAAATCTCAAACAACTTTCACACAAGTATCTGTGAGCTCAATACTGGCACATGATTTTTTGTTCATGATCCCATCCATCCATCCTCCCTCCTCTCCCCAAATGTGCATACTATTTCCTTGTCAGTCCTTTAAATCACAGTTTCCTAAACATTTCGTGTTGGTGACACACTTTTTAGATATGTGTCATTTTGTGACACAGTAATTCAATTTGAGTAGCAAACCAGAACTAAAAGCAAGACCTTAAAAGGGATACAGACACATACATAAACTGTAATAACAAAATATATGGGGACAATGTAGTTCATGAAAAACTTTCATTTATATTTTAAACAATATAGGATTAATTGCTTATTCCAGATAGACTCAGAGGTTTCTCATTATATTTACGTGCCTAACCTACACACTGCAGTTGACACATGAATGTCTTGTGACACAGTTTGAAAAGCTCTGCTCTAACTAGTAATTTTTTCTCTCCTCCTCTACCTACCATAGTTTTCTTAATAACTAATATACTTTAATCTAGTCATCTTTCCAAAAAGTGGTTTGAATTTGCTGTTACTTTATCGTTAATAAATGGTTTCCAATAGAAATCATAGGGAGGAGGGAGCAGGCTTGGTTTCTGCTGACTTGGAGACTAGGATGTGGAACAATGGCTTCAAACTACAGAAGATTCCACCTGAACACTAAAAAGAACTTCCTCACTGTGAGAGCTGTTCAGCAGTGGAACTCTCTGCCTCTGACTGTGGTGGAGGCTCCTTCTTTGGAGGCTTTCATGCAGAGGCTGGATGGCCATCTGTCGAGTGTGCTTAGAATGCAATTTTCCTGCTTCTTGGCAGGGGGTTGGACTGGATAGTCCACGAGGTCTCTTCCAACTCTATGATTCTATATGGTCTCAAACAAATTCATTATTACTCCTCTCTCTAATCCAGTGGTTCTGTTTATCCAATTCCGTATTGATAGATTTTCTAATTTTTTTCTGGTGCTTTTTATGATTTCCGTCCTTGCAGCACAAAGCAGCAACACTATGAGGTCTTCGTTTGGTATGTTTTTTTTTGTCCTCAGATAAGGAGAGAAGCAGTAATGCCCCTCTACAGAGGAGTTATATGGCTTATCCAGGTTAAGACCTCTTGCCAAAGCTTTAGCATCTTTGGACATGAGAGCCATATATGGTTCTAATCTCCTAAAGCTCCACAATTTCTTATTAATCCCATGAAGCTTCAATTGGAAAATGACATATGATTTCCATACAAATAATACAGCATGTCTCAAAAATAGGTCCTTAGTATCTGCTGAGGTTTGGTTCCAGGATCCCTGTTGATACCAAAATCTATGGACACTCAAATCCCCATTATATACAACAGTAAAGTGTGATAGTATCCCTTATAGAAAATGGCAAAATCTATGTTTGTTTTTTGGATTTTTAATTTTTTTTTCAGGAGGTGGAATCCATGGATATAGAACCTGTAGGTGACGAGAGACAATTGTACACTTTTTAACATTTCATAGTAGCGATGGTTTTTTCAAAGCCAACCTAGCAGTTCGAAAACATGCCAATGTGAGTAGAACAATAGGTACCGCTCCGGCGGGAAGGTAACGGCGCTGCATGCAGTCATGCCAGCCACATGACCTTGGAGGTGTCTACGGACAACGCCAGCTCTTCGGCTTAGAAATGGAGATGAGCACCAACCCCCAGTCAGACATGACTGGACTTAACGTCAGGGGAAACCTTTACCTTTTAAGTAAATATATTCGTTTTAAAATGTTACCATCATATTTAATCTGAGATTAAAAATTTCATTTTAAATGAATGCACTACAGGAGTGAGCTCTTTGAGGCACAGAGCTGATGCAAACCTCACTTCAAGTTTCTCTTGTGACTTGGTGACACTTCTTCCAGTCTGTTAAGGGTGTATATATTCTAAAATAATATTAATCCAAAATTGTTAAGGTGTATATTGGAGGGGGGGAGGAGGCACCCCTCCAAATTATAAACTATTAAGGATGTATGTAAAGTGGGTTGTGAGTTTTCCGGGGTGTAAGGCTATGTTCCAGAAGTATTCCCTCCTGACCTTTCACCCACATCTATGGCAGGCATCCTCAGAGGTTGTGAGGTCTGTTAGAAACTAAGCAAGTGGGATTTGTATATCTGTGGATGTCCAGGGTGGGAGAAAGAACTCTTGTCTGCTTGAGGCAACTGTGAATGTTGCAATTGGCCATCTTGATTAGCACTGAACGGCCTTGCAGCTTCAAAGCATGGCTGCTTCCAGACAAGAGTCTTTCTCCCACCCTGGACCTTCCGCAGATAAATAAATCTCACTTGCCTAGATTCCAACAGACCTCACAACCTCTATGGATGCCTGCCATAGATGTGGGCGAAAGGTCAGGAGAGAATGCTTCTGGAACATGGCCCTACAGCCCGGAAAAATCACAGCAACCCAGTGGTTCCGGCCATGAAAGCCTTCGACAACACGATGTATGTACATTTTGGAAGGAAGGGGACGACCTGTCTTGGCAAGTCTCATCTCTTCCTTGCCTCTTTTCCCGACCTCTTTACAAGGAGAAGAAAGGCTCTGAAAGGCTCTGGATGTAGTTCTGCCGCAAAGCGCTTCTGGTCGCTCTGGCAACGCCAAACCCCCGCCGACAGTCTCCCTGTCGCTTTCACGGCAGCACACTTTCTTTACGGCGCCCACGTGTGCTTTGTCCCTGCTGGAAGCTGAATGGGGGACAGCGGGGAGAGAGAGCTAGCGTTGACCCTGTTCCGTCCCCGTTCCATTGTAAGTACATGGAGCACACATCTCCTCCTGTTTGAGCTCCCTTGTGAATGTGAATCTTCAAACATGGTCCAGGCCAGTGGTTCTCAACCTGTGGGTCCCCTGGTGTTTTGGCTTTCAACTCCCAGAAATCCTAACTGCAGGTAAACTGGCTGGGATTTCTGGGAGTTGTAGGCCAAAACACCTGGGGACCCATAGGTTGAGAACTACTGCTCTATGCAATATACTGTACATAACTTTTAAGAATAGTTGCCATTTCCTTTTGCAAACATCTTGACAAAGCAATGAGACGAGGCGGAAAGTTTCTGCTGCCATTCATTAAAGGGGCAAGCAGCAGTGGCTAAAGCCCTCCAGTCATGAATGTTATGATATGTGGGTTGCTGTGAGTTTTCCGGGCCGTATGGCCATGTTCCAGAAACATTCTCTTCTGACGTTTCGCCTGCATCTATGACGGGCATCCCCAGAAGTTGTGAGATCTGTTGGAAACTATATACAGTAGAGTCTCACTTATCCAGCATAAACGGGCCGGCAGAATGTTGGATAAGTGAATATCTTGGATAATAAGGAGGGATTAAGGAAAAGCCTTTTAAACATCAAATTAGGTTATGATTTTACAAATTAAGCACCAAAACATCATGTTATACAACAAATTTGACAGAAAAAGTAGTTCAATACGCAGTAATGCTGTGTAGTAATTACTGTAATTACTAATTTAGCACCAAAATATCAAGATGTATTGAAAACATTGACTACAAAAATGTGTTGGATAATTCAGAATGTTGGATAAGTGAGACTCTAGTGTATATGTGTGGGATGTCCAGGGTGGGAAAAAGAACTCTTGTCTGCCTGGGGCAAGTGTGAATATTGCAGTTGGCCAGTTTGATTAGCATTGAATAGCCTTAAAGCTTCAAAGCCAGGCTGCTTCCTACCCAAGGGAATCATAGACTCATAAAGTTGAAAGAGACCTCGTGGGCCATCCAGTCCAACACCCTGTCAAGAAGTAGGAAAACCGCATTCAAAGCACCCCCGACAGATGGCCATCCAGCCTCTGCTTAAAAGCCTCCAAAGAAGGAGCCTCCACCACACTCCGGGGCAGAGAGTTCTACTGCTGAACAGCTCTCTCTCACAGTTAGGAAGTTCTTTCTGATGTTCAAGTGGAATCTCCTTTCCTGTAGTTTGAAGATGTTGTTCCACACTCTAGACTAATCTTTTGTTGGAGAATGTTAGGTGGCTCTGATTGTTTCTTATCTGGAAAACTCACAGCAACCTAGTGATTTAGGCAATGAAAGCCTTCCATGTTGTGATCTGTTATTGTCTCCGATTGACTTGGGGTGCATCTGCACTGCAGAATTAATGCATGAATGTCATGGCTCATTGCTATGGAATCCTGGGAGTTGTAGTTCCACAAGATCTCTAGCCTTATCTGACAAAGAGGGATGCTGCCTCACTGGACTACAAACCCCATCATCCCAGGGTATTGAGCCATGGCAGTTAGAATGGTATCAGACTGCATTCATTCTACAGTGTAGATCAGACATGGGTAAACATTGGTCCTCCAGGTATTTTGGATTAAGCGGCTGAGGGGGAAAAGGAAAGGGCCTGAGGCCAGGAATTGTGGGAGTTGAAGTCCAAAACACCTGGAGGGCCAAAGTTTGTCCATGCCTGGCGTAGATGCGCCCTTGACAAGTGACCTGAAGGAACAATATATGTGCAGATATATTTATGGACTACAGTAATTGTAATAGTGTCATGGTATCACAATAGTAACCTATAGAAAGTGGGGAAATCATGTTATCTTTTGTATTTATCAGTGACTTGTGGCCTGTATTGTTTATGTTTTTTCTCCTGGGCCTCAGAAATGTAGAAGTGGCATCCCTTGTACACATTGCTTCTTATTTGAAAGGCCCCGTTGGTCTTTGAAAAAGGAAAGTAGAGAAATTAATAATAAAGCCAGCAACTGAAGTGTGACTTTCTGTTGGTTATAAATAAACTGTCTACAGAAGGATGAGGGGAGAATGTAGATGAGGTTATTAAAACATGCAGAGAAATAAAGGAGCTGGGGAAAAAATCTTTTCCAAAGCAACGAGTGATGGCAATTAAAATGGCATTAAAATTCATCAATTCTGCAGTGCAGATGCACCCTATGTCTGTGTTCATGCATTTATGAACTGGATTTCACCAGTACAATTGGAGTCCCCGGTGGCGCAATGGGTTAAACCCTTGTGCAGCAAGACTGTTGACCGACAGGTCGGTGGTTCAAATCCGGGGAGAGCAGGTGAGCTCCCTCAGTCAGCTTCAGCTCCTTATGCGGGGGCATGAGAGAAGCCTCCCACAAGGATGGTAAAGCATCAAAACATCCAGGCGTCCCCTGGGCAATATCCTTGCAGACGGCCAATTCTCTCACACCAGAAGCGACTTGCAGTTTCTCAAGTTGCTCCTGATACAAAAAAGAAAAAAAAGTACAATCCATACAAACAGTACATAATTTAAATAGATGGAGATGTATTTATTTCAGGGTGCTTTTTTAGCCTGTCCTATGTAGTCAGAAGTCCGTCCCCCCCCAAAAAAGGTGGTTAGAATTACAGCCTAAATAGTTTGACAGTTGGAACCAAAACATATTGCTGCTACTTCTCTTCCTCTATCACTGTCACTTTAAAAAGAATCTAAAATTACTGCCCTTTGATGACTTGTAAGTTGAGAATGACTAAGAAAATTAAAGATATTGTGTGTAGTATATTCCTTTCTACTGAATGTGTTGAAATATGTTCTGAGGAGGAACGGAATTTTTTGTGTTCAGGTATGTTAATTTAATATTTTTCTTAAATTTGAACAGGTTAGGAGTTAAATATGGCAGCTCGGTTCCTGTGGAAAGTAGCAGCCATGGTGGAGAGGCACCGGACTGGTTTTCTGACCATTTCCTGTGCTGGACTCTTTGGAGCCAACTTAACCTTTCACATCTTACCAGAGGACACCTTTAGACCGTTGTATCAGGCCTGGGCAAAAGGGAAGCCGGTGGAGCTTCCAGAAAACGTACAGCATCTCTTCCATGAGGTCCTTATTGAAGGCAGAATACAGTCAGGAAATCGTTACCGAGCATTTGTGGTCTTTAGCTTTCACCCGGTGAGCGCCGGCCTTCCCTGGTTGCCTGCTGGCTGTCTTGTGGGCATCCCAGCCAATTTTTGTGATACAACCGATGATGAGCATAAGATTGCCAACCATGTTGTTGTGATTGAAGGCAAAGAAGTGGACTGGGAAAGCCCAGAAGGCCTGATCTTGAAGGGCACCTTGACATTTTCTCCAGAGGCTCAGAAGTTTGCCATTGCAAGGGAGGCTATGTATTTGCAAAACAATGGCCCCTTGACACGTGCTGTGGTTGCTCCTGTTTGCCTAGCTGGAACGTACGTCTGTGGAGTGGCCATTAAGCAGCTCTTGGGCTTGTATTCTGGTCCAGTGCTTTTACGAGGACTTTACAACATAGCTGTGCTGGCAGTTGGACTTCTGGGCTATTGCCTGTCTTATGACGCTGTAAGCCAAGCAGTAGAGTACAAGGCAGACAGAAGTGCAGCCTCCATATCTACTGACTTTGCTAGGGGTGGCGTGGAGTTCTATAATAAAATCCTATCTCAGAACAAGTCTTTCCGTGCGCTCATGGGCAAAAGTGGGGAGAAGATATATGCTCCAAATGGTAACCTTTCCCCAACGTACTGGATCAGGTTGAAACACGCGCCATATACTTCCAGAAGGGACTCGATTATCAATATTTTAAACCTGCCTCAAGCATAAAGAGGCATGATTGAATTTTTAACTTGCAAATTATGTATTCTCTTTGGAAGGCTGCTGCCCAATTTTTAAAGATTTTATTAAGTGTTTCCATTTCAGGAAAGAAAAGGCTTGATTTTGTTTGATTTTAATTTTTTGTTGTCAAAGATTCCCAACCTGTGTTCACTGAAAAGCCTCTATCTTAAAAAATTAAAGCCACACTTCAAAGGCTCTGGTGTCCTACATGCATCTAAAACCCATCTTAAAACTCAGAGGGAGTGTTACTTGCCAGGCACAGTACTGCAAGGCATTGAACTGGAAGAGCTGGCATTCTCTTTTGTCTGCATATTATTCTGAAAGAGCAGAAGAAGCACAGAACATGGTGATCTTGAAGGAAGAATAAGAGAATGGTGTATATTCTGCTAGGTAGCTAAAGAACCCTTGTGTAACTTGATGTCTTGAGGATCATCTAAAAGGGGAAAACGCTCCCAACCCTCATGGGTTATAGAGGAAAAAATACATTGGTGAAGCTAGTTACTCTAATATTTTCAGCATTGCTTATAATGGCCTGAAAATTTCAGTTCTTCCTGTAATCCTCTGCTTCTCCCCATTGTTAATTGTTAATCAGCCTCTTTATTTGATAATTCATTATTATTATTATTATTATTATTATTATTATTATTATTATTATTATTGCATAGTACATTCTGTAGGACTAAATTCCCAACAGAGTCTATTAAGCATTTTTGCAAGTGCAGCAGAAATATGTAAAGTGACATTCATGAAAGCTCACACTATGGCCTCATCTACACTGCCATGTAAAATCCAGATTATCTGATTTGAACTGGAATATATGGCAGCGTAGACTCATATAGGTAGGTAAAGATTTTCCTCTGACATTAAGTCTAGTTGTGTCCGACTCTGGGGGTTGGTACTCATCTCCATTTCTACGACATTAAGTCTAGTTGTGTCCGACTCTGGAGGTTGGTGCTTATCTCCATTTCTAAGCCAAAGAGCCAGCATTGTCTATATACACCTCTAAGATCATATGGCTGGCATGACTACATGGAGCGCTGTTACCTTCCCACCGGAGCGGTACCTATTGACCTATTCACATTTGCATGTTTTCAAACTGCTAGGTTGGCAGAAGCTGGGGCTAACAGCAGGAACTCACCCCGCTCCCCGGATTCAAACTGCCGACCTTTCGGTCAGCAAGTTCAGCAGCTCATCAGTTTAACCCGCTGCACCGCCAGGGGCTCCTATAATCATATAATCCAATTAAAATAAAATAATCTGGATTATCTGTCTGTGTAGATCCAGCTAAAGATAACTCAGAGGTGTGGCTTGATTCCTTCATTCCTACCTCTCCCTATTTGTATAGAAATGCAAAATAGTGAACATCCCAGGACCTTGATTTACAGTGTATTGTTCTTCTGAATTATTACAGCCAGGGATCTCAGAATTGTGGAGGTGGATCAGTCTTGGCAGGCAGATTGTTATTAATTTGCAGGGGGAAGGGCAAATTCATCTTTAAATATGAAGATGGTATATGCCTTAGTTACATCCCGTCTGGATTACTGTAACACGCTCTACATGGGGCTGCCATTGAAGAGTGATTGGAAACTTCAGCTGGTTCAAAGAACTGCAGCCAGGTTGCTCACTGGAGCTGGCTGCAGGGAGCGGACCCCCTCCCCCCCCCCCCCCCCCCCACACACTCTTGCAACAGCTCCACTGCCTGCTAGTCTTTTTCCGGGCATAATTCAAAGTGCTGGCTATAACCTTTAAAGCCCTAGACAGTTCAGATCCAGGCTATTTGGCTGACTGCATCCCCTTGTACAAATCTGTGTGTGCCCTGAGATCTTCAGGAGAGACTCTTCTCTCGGTCCCACCTCCATCTCAAGATTGATTGGTGGGAACGAGGGAGCGGGCCTTTCTTCTTGGTGGCTGCCCCTTGACTCTGCAACTCCCTTCTTCCCAGTGAAGACAGAATGGCCTCCTCCCTGCTGTCCTTTCTATTCTGGTAGGCTTTTAAAGATGAAGGTGTTTAAGATCTAATCGGGGGTGCTGTGGTTTTTAGCTTTGATTATTTTTTATGGATTTAAACTGAATTTTAATACCATATTTATATTTAATTCTTTTAATGTTTGAATATTTTTAGATTTTAAATTGTATTAATATGCTTTTAATATGGACAGGTGTGAGTCTCCTTATGGAGAGAAAACATGGGTTATAATATAAACTTAATAATAATAATAATAATAATAATAATAATAATAATAATAATAATAATACCTAGAAATTCCTTCCATGTATCCAGTGTAGCTTATCCCAAGTAAAGGACAAAGGATAGACTGGGGAGGCTCAATGTAATGCCTATGTTATTTCTTAGTTCTTCATCATTTAGTACACTGCAGGTTGATAATTTCTGAGGGATCCCTGACTGGTCTCATAATTATGGAAAAGTGGGTCCCAGTTTCACATGGCTGAACAAAATTCAAAAACATGCATATACCCTGAACCAAGAATCCAGTAGTTCACAAGGATTATGTTGTTCAATTGCAATTAATTGGTGTGCTAAAATTATATGTGCAGAAGAATTACATGATTCCATGAATGATGAGATAATAAGTTTTAATTGAGTTCTTTTTTTAGAAGAAAAAAAAAAGACAAGTGGTCTATGCTGGCTGAATAATAATTTTAATAAAGAATTTACTGACTTCAGTAGCAATCAGAAAATGTCATTCAGGAATATTGGCTTATGATTCTGCCACCAGAGGTAACAAAAGAAACCACCCTGTTTAAAAATGTATGTATGGAAGCAAAACAACTTGCAGATTTACTGCTTATCAGTTTCTATTCAGCAATACATCAGTTCACGACACTAGAACATGCGCCCATTCTAAACCCTGTTGCAGAACATGTGGACGGGTCTCAGTAGTATAATTGACTTCCTACAATTTTGTTGGCATAATGTGCTCCAGTGAATGGAACCTTTGGCATTTAGCTGTGCATTAAAGCAGTTGTCATACCACCAGCCCCCTCCATGCTGATCAGCACAGTTATACAAAGAAGACCTGTCATTGTCATGATCCCTGCATGAGAATCTCATGTTGTCATGTATGTTTTTGAGTCCGGAATTACTGAGAGAGTCCCCTGCATTACCTTCATAAGTCCCTAACTTCAGCGCATAACCGTTTTCCTCACTATCCACAACAAAGCTATCATAGGCTGCATATTTGTGGGCACCATCAGCATCAACTAGATTTATTCTGACTTTGTACCATTTCTGTTCAGTAATGAGTCTGATGTACTCAGTGCCCAGCCAGTGGTCTGCCTCCAAGTTACCAAACCCATATTTGTAGGTTGTCCAGTCTTCTGACCATGTGATTTCAGTGTTTATGGTGTTTTGTTGGATCACCGTCCACCCATTACAGCCATCCATGTAGCACTGGACCACAAGTTTTCGGGTGCTTACAGGCCGTATGATGTAAAGGCCACTCTCTGTGTGGCCTGCTTGGAACATCTCTTCACAGTCCCGCATATACGGAATAGCTAGGGAACAAAAAATTATTCACATAAAATCACATGTTGCATAGCTGGCTTTTGTGCTCCTGGTATTAGGACTGTGGAACTCTATAGGAATCTTGCAACTTACAAATATTGAAACCTCAATCACTCAGTGATGTCACATTTTGGAGTATTTTAGATTTTGTAATTGCAGATAAGGGATGCTCCACCTTGTTCGTACTTACTGAACATAATAAAGGTTGAGCAAAATCCTAGTATTTGGGTTCAACATCAGCAGCAGCAGCAAAACCTGTAGCAGACTCCAAATAATATTATTGGGCTCGAGGCCCTTCCACACAGCCATATAGCCCAGAATATCAAAGCAGAAAATCCCACAATATCTGCTTTGAACTGAGATATCTGAGTCCACACGGCCATATTTTCCAGTTCAAAGCAGATAATCTGGGATTTTATTCAGCTGTGTGGAAGGAGCATCGGTTTCATTAATCCTTGAGTTTACAAACCAGCCTTGAGTTTACAAACCAGAAAAGCCTTACAATGTGCAAGCATCATTTGTCTCTTGCAAACAAACTATTGACGCTACAAGCAAAAGAATTGTCAGCTTCTTTTTCTCCATATGAAATGCAAAGGAAGGGCAAAGAGAGTCTTCTGAATCAAAGAAGAAGTGTGTCTACAACTGGAAGGTACTAGTGAGTTACTGGTAAATAAGCAGAATCACAATCAATAAGAGGTTAATTAAATTGTTTCCCCACGGCAGAAATCTATTCAGGGGAAAAACTGAGTTTGTTTCATTAAGAAAGCCTGAAACTATAAAAAATATATTAAAATTTATTGAACCATGCTTAGACTGCAGTTTGGCTGATAGATGCCCAGCAAAATTCAATAACAATAAATTGAGAGTGAATATGAAGGAAAGAACCTGGAGATAGAAAAGCGAAGAAGGAGACGCTTGTGGCGAAAATGTGAAGAATGCTAATGAGAGAAAGTAATGAGATTAAAAATAGAAAGCAGATGATTTTATAGAAAGAGAGTTCTGGATCAGAGAAATGGGCTTGACAATAGAAACACTGAATATGAGGTAAATAGAAAACCCAGCTGGGATGACATTGTATTGTCAAAACTGTCCCCATACCCATTTCTATATGTCTCTGTGTATGAGGAAGATATTAAATATATAATTGATCATTGTACCCTGTGAGAGCAAAACAAAAACAGAAAGCATTCTCTGTTTTTTATAAGATCAACAGGCATTTAGGTAAATGATGTAGAGCAGAATTTCCAGAGGAGAATTCCTGAGTGTCTCCTGCTAACAGGTTGTTATCGTCTGTGTAGATTCCCAGTGAGTATAGGAATCTAGCTCTCTTTCTTCTTTGAATCTCTCCTTGTTATACTATATACATTCCTTTCTGCCTACTGACTGATGCAAGCTAAGCCACTGACTTTCTTTTTGCAACTAGTTTTGCCTCCTTTCACATACAGACATGTAAAGTACAAACCACACCACATATCATTTAGGGCAGAGCTTTCCAAACTGTCGCAACACATTAGTGTGTCGGTTACAGTATGTTGGTGTGTCATGCAAATGTATTCTGTTACAAATCAAATATTTTTCAAAATATAAATGAAAGCTATGTTGTGTCTCCATATTTTTGTTATCACAATTTATTTACGTGTCTATAGCTCTTATAAGGGGTTTATTTAACCTCTGATTTACTCGTAAAACTGCAAACCTCTGTTTTGCCCGTAAATCTGCAAAATGATGCATGTCTAAAAAGTGTGTCCTCTGCCTTAAGGTTATTAGACATTCACATAAATGGCACTTCTGGATTTTTAGGGACTCCATGGCAAGGGAAAAGAAACTTTAACCATGATATAACCGTGGTTAATCCAATGTTAATTTGCATCGTTCAAAAGGGTGTTGTATGGTTTCCGGGCTGTATGGGCGTATTCTAGCAGCATTTTCCCTGAAGTTTCACCTGCATCTGTGGCTGGCATCTTCAGAGGATTCTCTGAAGATGACTGCTAGAACACAGCCATACAGCCCAGAAACCACACAACACCCTAGTGATTCTGACCATGAAAGCCTTCAACAATACATTGAACTTCTTTCAGTAGTTTGACTTTTCAAAATAAACCTCATGATTTACCTAGCTATATCTTTAGAATCCCTATTAAAGCTGTAGCACATTGGGTCCCTCACTTCAAAACTTGCAAATCATAAAATTGTACAAGCATAAATTATGTAATGAAGGACTCTTTTCAATGTGCATATCATAAGAGGAATTGGTTGTTTAATGTTCAGCAATTTGGGGCAGCTTCTCTGATGTTGTGGACCACATCACACACATGAGCTCCTGCCAACACAGTCAATTGCAGTCCAGATAATTTGAAAAGCAACCAGTTGCCTTCCCCTTCTTTCACAGAAAAGCTTTGGTTATTTAATAGTATATAATGTTGTCAGAGAGTCGCAGAAAGCATACTAGAAGCTGAATGTAGTTGCTGTTCTTCGCCAAGCAAAACAACAAAATCTGACTCCCTCCAAACTAGGTGCAAAGTGTTGGGGACTCATCGGATTCTGTTTTCAGGGGGTGGAGGGGGGTAAAGTCGGGAACAAAACATAAAACTACCAATATCACACTGCCCTTATAGAAATCAATAGCACAGCCACAGTAAAGATATTCAGAGGTCTGGTTACCACACTGGGAGAAAGATATCTGCTGGAGAAGAAACATAAAAAAGGGAATAATCAAGAGGCTGAAGCATTTCCCTTTTAAAGCAGATTCCAATATTGGTGGTTGTTTGGCTTTTTAAAATGGCAAGTGGAGACATCCTAGAGATGCAGCATGCAACTGTATGTCATTTGCTGTAGAGTATGACTTAAGATGCTGTTGCACTCCTGTCTACAGTTGGGCTTCCCATAGGCAACTGGTTGGCAGAATCAGAATGCCTTTGGTCTGATCCAACAGGCTATTCTTATGATCCCATTTAAAGAGAAATCAAAATGAAATGTTGATAGAGATGTATGAAAATAGTTACCAGAAGATCTACTTTAAATAGGGACTTTGGGTGCACCCACACTCTAGAATTAATGAAGTTGACCATTTGTAAAGGAAGGAGAGGCATCTTTTGTAGTGCGACGGCTGGCATATAACTTTGGGGTTACTCAGGCAGCAAAGCACTAGAGAAGGCATGACTTTTCTAAGCTATTGGAAGGAAAAAGCCGTTCTTACCTCTTCTTTCCCAGAATACTCCCATTAAGAGTGCCAGGGCTATTCTTGATCACATATTTAAAAGCATTTTAAATGTTTTTCTAACATTTTATTCCTTATTGTTTAACAAAGACACATGAAAACAGCCATGTCTAAGGAAACGGAAGTTTTATAAATGCCTAATAAAATATAAATTACCTTTTCTTTGCACAACATCTCTCCAGTTCAGAATTTCGGTGGCGTTCTTCACCAAATCAATGTTTTCAATTTCCTCAAGTTGTTTTCTCACTTTAGCCTCAACATCCACAGAATTTGTCACAGGGCTTAGGTAAAGCAATGCCAGCATGGCAAGCAGGATTTTGGGTGAATACATAGTGCAGGTTGAGCTCTGAAAGAGGACACATACACAAATAGACATGCATTAGGGTCTTCAAATAAATCCATTCCCACCTCCACCTCACCCTAAAGCACATCTCAGTGCTTGATAAACTTACAGCACTTTTTGGAACTAAATTCAAATGGGGAAAGCGGTCTGAGTGATTCCTGGTTTATATTTTATACAACGAAGTTAAGATCCTGGATGACTAAGCCTGTTACTGGTTAACTTGCAATATGTGCAAAGGGTATGTAGTCCCTCGGCATATTGGGCATGCAATATTTGCAGATCTGGGAAATGCCGCCATAACAGCTGTTGGACTCATAAATGTTGTTGACTTTCTTGCTGTGGCACCTTGCAGGAGTTATAGGTTATTGGATGGTTCTTTTAAAAATCAATATAGAGCAGCCATCTTTAAGAGGAAACATTTTACATCAATTAGATGATACTTGAACTGTGTTAAACTGGGAGGTTAGGAAGACAGTTCCTTGCTGATGATGGGGACTTAAACATTTTGAAATGATATTATATTGTTATTACCATATTTCTTCAATTCTAAGATGGCATTAATCATAAGATACATACTAATGTTGGACCACCAACAGAAAGAAAGAAAGAAAGAAAGAAAGAAAGAAAGAAAGAAAGAAAGAAAGAAAGAAAGAAAGAAAGAAAGAAAGAAAGAAAGACACCCTATGATTCTTAGATGCACCCCATTTTGAAAGATGTATATATGTGGGGAAATTTGGTCTTATACTCAAATATAATAAATTATCACAACAGCAACATTTTTGGTGATGGGACATGTGCCTTCTTTAAGTGAGCAGGACAGAGGAGAACCTTCCAGCATAGCATTCTGAACTCTTTATAATGAGACCTTAGGTGGAAGTTTCTGCAGTTTATGTGGTTCAGCTCCCTACTATCTTACACCATTATAATCTTATCAGCCACATAACCAGCAGAAAAGCCACTCATGGAGTTCTGGTATGTGTAGTTCAGTGAGGATTCTAAACAGCCCTTGCTAAATGGCACTTGAAGAATGAATTAAATATTCTGAACAGTTTACATGGTTTTACCATTAGACATGTGGAGGGATTCTTGGTTTGATCAGAAATGTCACCCTAATTCATACATTCATTTCCTGGAGTTCTACATTAGCAATATCACAGCTCTGTAGTTCATTAACTAAGAAGTTGGGAACTTTTGACTCTGTCTTCAATCAAAATATGGAAAATAAACTAAGTTTACTGAGGCTGAATGAACTGAAGTGGAATCCAAGCAAGATTGAAGTGGTATTACAACGAGAGGAACATTTTCACCATTTGTCAGTAGGATTGCTGTAACTCCCAGAAGCAATCCCAGTTATCAGCAGTTCTGTTGGATTCAGTAACATATCGATATGAAATAAATGTAGAATCAGGAGTATACTCACCCAGTTCAACAGCAGTTGCAGTGACTTAATTCAACTTCTAGATCCAAGAAAATAGATTTGATATTCTACCTTAACTGGCTTTTAATTGCTTAAATGTTGATTATTTAACTGATAGTTATTTAAATTACTTTTTTAACTTGTGTAATATACTTTGTTTTATACAGGCATAGAATGTTTGCCTCTATTATGTTGGAAGCTGCCCTGAGTCTCCTAGGGGAGATTGGGTGGGCTCCAAATATATTATTATTATTATTATTATTATTATTATTATTATTATTATTATCACATTATTATTATTATTACTATTATTACTCTTATTATTACTACTACTATTACTATTGGCGTAGTGGACTAAAGCCTTGTGACTTGAAGGTTGGGTTGCTGATCTGAAAGCTGCCAGGTTTGAATCCCACCCGGGGAGAGTGCGGATGAGCTCCCTCTATCAGCTCCAGCTCCATGCGGGGACATGAGAGAAGCCTCCCACAAGGATGGTAAAAACATCAAAAACATCCGGGCGTCCCCTGGGTAATGTCCTTGCAGATGGCCAATTCTCTCACTCCAGAAGCGACTCAAGTTGCTCCTGACACGGAAAAAAAAATCTGCTGGGGTTTGGTCCCAGAACACCCTTTAGATACCAATAACCATTATATACAATGACATAGTAAAATTGCATCCCTTGTAGGCAATGGTAAAACCAAGCTGTGGGTGGTTGAATCAATGAATTCAAAATTTGGATATGATCAGCTGACTATTTTTCTAGAACACAGCAGATAAAGTATGGAAAGAAAGGCATATGCTGTAAAAAAAAAACCAAGATTGGGAATGGTGATGAAAGTTCTCGTTTAAAATGAAGATTGAAGGTGGTTAGAAGAAACACTTCTGTAATACAGTGAGTCTGACCCATTGGCAAGTTTCCCTTTTATATATTTGATTAATATGTGTCTCTAGAAAACTCTAGGTCCTTAAGTTCAACTCCATGGTCAACTTGAAATTGTCCATAGATTTGAACTGGAAAATCTAGACATTCCTAGAGAGAATACTTTTCTGGGCATTTGTAGGTCTTCCAGCATGATTCTATGGTCAAGTTACAGAATAGTGGGTTTTCTATTTGCAATTTTCCCACTTTTGTAGGGGTTCTGTGCCCTTAACCCCAGCGAATGTCGAGGGCAGACTGCGCATACCTTAGTGGGTTATAAAGAGATTAACATTTGCTGCAGATGTGATCAAGTCAGATGTACAATGTGAGAGGAACATTTGTGCTCTGAAAAGAGTTCCCTGTCAGTTTGCATTCCCTGATGTTTCTTAACGTGTGATGCTCACTGACTTTTGCATCTGTATTCTTCGTATTACTGTGAGCATCTCCGCTGCCTCCAGAGATGAAGCATGCTGAAGACAGTAGCAGGGAGAAAAGGCTTGCTAAATAGTTATATAAAAGAGAAGAGGAGAAAGCTAAATTTGTGAGTATGTATATTAATAAAAGCTAGCCCCTTTTTACATGTATCCTGTTCATGGTTACAATATTCATTTAAAAAAAACTACATGAACGTTCACAAATTTTCTTAACTCGAGCAGTTTTATATAGGAAGAAAATATGACATGGCAGGACTTCCCTTACAGAAACATGGCTAGTCTGGGGAAGAAGAATTTTATTTGTTACCTGCCTCTCCTTGCAGCTCAGGGCAGGGTACAACATGGTTAAAACAGATACAACAGTATTAAAATACAACACAACACTCTTAAAATACATATAACAAAATACACACAAGACAAACCAATAAAATTGAGGTTAAAATTCACAATTTAAAGTTGACTGGGTAGGTCTTCCAAATGAGATAGGTTTTCAGTTGTGTCTTTAATTCTGACAGCTGATTTAGCTGTCGAGCCTGTTCCAGCACATCATTCCAGGGTCTTGGAGCAGTTAATAAAAAGGTCCTCTGGGGAAGACTTCATCATCCCGGCTAGAAAATAAATCAACAGGAATGGCCAAACCAGAGGAAACCTACAAGAAAAGGTCAAACAAGGAACAAAGAGAATTTGGGAACAGTATAAAATCCACAATGAACTGGATAAGATGGCAGTGTGGACTGAGATAACCCAGTTCAAAGCAGATATTGTGGATTAGGTAAAGGTAAAGGTTTTCCCCTGACATTAAGTCTAGTTGTGTCTGACTCTGGCTCTGGATCCTTGTCCCTCCTGGCTGGTTAAGCTGGCCAAAGATGGGTTGTTGGAGTGGTTTGTGGCTATAATAAATGCCTCCTTGGGTCAGGGGTCATTTCCATCCTGTTTTAAGCAAGCGGTGGTAAAGCCGCTACAAAAAAAGACCTCGTTAGACCCGTCGGTTTGTAACAACTACAGACCAATCTCCAACCTCCCATTTCTGGGCAAGGTTCTGGAGCGGGTGGTTGCCACGCAGCTCCAGGGGTTTCTCGATGACACCGATTTTCTGGACTGCTCGCAGTCTGGCTTCAGGCCTGGGTACAGCACCGAGACGGCTTTGGTCGCCTTGGTGGATGACCTCCACAGGGAACTGGACAGGGGGAGTGTGACCCTGCTGGTTCTCTTGGACATCTCAGCGGCTTTCGATACCATCGACCATGGTATCCTTCTGGGGAGGCTCTCTGGGATGGGGCTCGGTGGCACGGTTTTGCAGTGGCTCCAGTCCTTCCTGGAGGGCCGCTCCCAGATGGTGAAGCTGGGGGACACCTGCTCGGACCCCTGGCCATTGACCTGTGGGGTTCCGCAGGGGTCTATTTTATCCCCCATGCTATTTAACATCTACATGAAACCACTGGAAGAGGTCATCCGGAGTTTTGGAGGGCGTTGCCATCTCTATGCAGATGACACGCAAATCCACTACTCATTTCCATCTGATTCCAAGGAAGCCCCTCGGATGCTGAACCAGTGCCTGGCCGCTGTGGTGGACTGGATGAGGGGGAACAAGCTGAGAATCAATCCTGACAAGACAGAGGCCCTCCTGGCCAGTCGTGCGTCGGATCGGGGTATTGGGTGGCAACCTGTGCTGGACGGGGTTGTACTCCCCCTGAAATCACAGGTCCGCAGTTTGGGGGTCCTCCTGGATTCAGCGTTGACGCTTGAAGCACAGGTGTCGGCGGTGGCCGGGAGGGCCTTCGCACAACTCAAACTTGTGCGCCAACTGCGACCATACCTCGTGAAGTCTGACTTGATCATGGTGGTCCATGCCTTAGTTACCTCCAGACTGGACTACTGTAATGCGCTCTATGTGGGGCTTCCCTTGAAGACGGCCCGGAAATTACAATTGGTTCAACGCTCGGCTGCCAGATTAATAACGGGGGCAAGTTACAGGGAGAGATCCACTCCCTTGTTTAAGGAGCTCCACTGGCTGCCGTTCATCTTCCGGTCCCAATTCAAGGTGCAGACCATCATCTATAAAGCCCTAAACGGTTTGGGACCCACCTACCTCCATGACCGTATTCCTACCATAAACCTGCCCGATCTCTGCGATCATCCGGGGAGGCCCTTTTATCACCACTGTCTATATCCCAGGCCCGCCTTGTGAGTACAAGGGAGAGGGCCTTTTCTGCTGTGGCTCCTCGACTATGGAATTCACTACCCATTGAAATCAGGCAAGCTCCCACTCTGTTAGCTTTTAGGAAAGACCTGAAAACATGGCTCTTCCGCTGTGCTTTTGGTGAGTAATTACTGCTATATATTTCTTTGTTACTCCCCCCCAACATCTATCCTCCAGACTGTTCCACTTTCATGTGTCCCTGTCCAAAGTGGAGTACTCCTCTGTTCCTCTCACTCCTAGTTTTTATCTTTGTGTTCATGCGGCCAGCCCTTGTTTTTACTGTTTCTTTGATTTCTTGATGTAATGTATATTATTATCCATTGTATTGTTTTAATTGTGTTATGATATGCTGTTTTATATTTTATTATATTGTATTGATCTGGGCATGGCCCCATGTTAGCCACCCCGAGTCCCCGTTGGGGAGATGGTGGCAGGGTATAAATAAAGTTTTTATTATTATTATTATTATTATTATTATTATTATTATTATTATTATTGGTGCTCATCTCCATTTCTAAGCCAAAGAGCTGGCGTTGTCTGTAGATGGCTGCATGGAGCCCGTTACTTTCCCGCTGGAGCGGTACCTATTGATCTACTCACATTTGCATGTTTTTGAACTGCTAGGTTGGCAGAAGCTGGGGCTAACAGCGGGATCTCACCCTGTTCCCTGGATGCGAACCACCAACCTTTCGGCCAGCAAGTTCAGCAGCTCAGCGGTTTAACCCGCTGCGTGGATTATCTACCTTGATATTCTTGGTTATATAGCTGTGTGGAAGAGCCCATTGTTTGCCCTTCCAGAAGTATCAATCAGACTGAAGTACACTGTTACTAAGGTCCTTCCTACACTGATATATAAAATCCAGATTATCTGGATTATTTGAATTTGATTATCTGGCAGTCTAGATGCATATAATCCAGTTCAAAGCAGATGATATATGGCCTCAGTCTGAAGGTTCTATTTATACATTATAGAGTCCTCCAAGGAGCCTGTATTTTCCCAGGTAGAGGAGTTAGATTATCTGTGTCCAAGGATGCATCTATGCTGTAGAATTAATGCAGTTTGCTGTAGAATTAATGCAGACACCTTACCTGCCATGGTTCAATGTTGTGGAATTCTAGGAGTTATAGTTTTACAAGTTGGAATATGCTGCCTGGGAGTGGGGTGGAGTCTCCTTCTCTGGAGGTTTTTAAGCAGGGTTGGATGCCCATCTGCTGGGAGTGCTTTGATTAGGTGTTCCTGCATGGCAGAATAATGCTGGACTGGAAGGTCCTTGGGGGTCTCTTCCAACTCCATGATTCTATTCTTTATTTGGGCTGCACGTTCCTTCCAAAATCATTTCTGGGCTTCTCAAAGGCCCCATAGACCAAATAAATAACTATTTCACGCCTTTATTCTTCTTCTGAAGAATTGAAGTGATCCAATTTTAAAATATGGGATGTATATACCGCAGTTTTATCAAAAATAATTTAAATGTATAATGTAAAGAATGACTGTAAGCCTGACTTAGTTTCTTTTTTACAGTTGTAGATGTGTTTTATGTGCTGCCTCTGCAAACCTATTGCATCACACTGATTCCGGGTTTGAGGACTAAATAAACAACAACAAGAACTGTAAAAATTCCACTATCAGAATGCAATTTCTGGAAAAGTCAATATGTGCAGCTATAATTATCTGGCTCTATTTATCTTTTGCTACACTCCCATCATAAATCCATTCAGGAACAAATAATTCCGATATTAACATTCCTTTCTGACTATAGCAGTGCTCCAGGAACAAGTAATTTTTTATGTACTGGGTTCAATGGGCTGATATGGTCCATCAGCAGTAAAATTACATAGCAAAGGTCTGTTCTACTGGAATATGCCACTTTGTTACACTATCTCACATCAGACTATAGGTGCAGATAGCATTTCTGATTCTGAAAGCTCTTTTCAATGAAATCAAAGTTGGTGAAAATATGCCAACATGTTAGTTTTACACATAAAATCCAAAAACACATACTAATTATGTTTACATTGAAAATGGAATGCATAATTTAATTACATAATTTCTTATTTATTATTTAAATATACACTATACTGAATACATTATTGGAATGCTGGTAAAAAAATCCATCTAGGATTTCATGTCCCTGTTTTGACCCTGGAGGAAGGGAAGCAGCTTCGTGCATTTTGGAAAACACTTTGACATCCACAAACCCATGGACAGGAAATGGGTGAAGAAGAAATACCCAAGAATAATGCAGGGAATATTTTTTACCTATACAAAAAAAGATAAAGGAATTGAGTGGCTCCTCTGAGATTAACTGGGACAAAGAAATTTCTGGTATAAGTTTTGAGTCTATTTCATCATACATGTGAGACAATGGGCAAACACATACACACACTTATAGGAGGACAACCTGCATTCTTGATCCCTATACCTGTTGGCTGGTCATCCAGGGAGAAGATGCAATTTGATCTCAAATACAACAAATTATTAATGCATCTCGCAGAGAAAGGGACTTTCCATCCTGTTTAAAAGAAACTGTAGTCATTCCACCCAAGACTGTGCAATGAGCTGCTGGTAGATCTCTAACAGCTACATGAGCTGTTGGAATTAAAAACCCATCTAAAGTCCTTTCTCTTTTGGCAGGGCATGAATTTTAAACTCATGTCCTGTATTTTAATCTTTGTCCTGTGTATTTAATATGTATTTATTAATAGGTATCTTTTACAGAATTACATTTTAATATGTGTGTTTATAGAATTTTTGCAATGTATGTGTATTTTGACTGTGCTGTGACCCGCCTCGAGTCACCAGGAAATAAATAAATAAATAAATATTATTATAGAAATAGTAGAGGGATGAGAGTGTGGGAGGTTATGGTAATGGAAGACATGTAGTGATAAGTATCAATTTAATGATTATTGTAAATAGTACCTTAAAGGACAAAGCTCTGAGGTTCTGCATACAAGCTCTCAAGTAATCAGGCAAATATATGTATAGTAAATGAAACTCTTTCTCTAATGCATTGTTATGGAAACAATATTAGTAAATTATTGTTGTAAAACAAGAATAAGAAGAGATGGGTAAGACTGCCATGAAAATTACTGTTGTAATATATGCAATGTGGCAAGAAGTCATTGTCTTTGTTCAGACAATTACTAATACCATAGATATAATCTGTGCATCCTCATTCAACAAATTTTCTTTCTAATATTCCATCAAAAGTTTGTTCAGAAATTACTTGGAAGCCCAAAATATAATATCTGGAATTGAAGTGATTAGCAACAGTTTTTGCACATTTCCATTTCTAATGTCAGATGTTTATCCATTTTGTTGTCCAATGTAGAATACAGTGTGACATTTTTGACATGGGGTGGTATATATCATTTCAGAGAATGAACAAGTGAACACACTTCTGATGACACAGGTAATGTTATGAGTGCTTGTAACGTTGCTGTTAAAAGTATATGTAGGGACAGCTGGCATCTGGGTTCATAGCAAGCTCATGTTAACGTATTTCACGTCATTTCAGCATCCTGTTGTTGGTAACTGTCTATTGACTGTGTGAGAACCAGTGTGATGTAGTTGTTTGAACATTGGATTTTGACTCGGGGAACCAGGGTTCATTTCCCCATTCAGTTATGGACACTCACTGGGTTACCATTAGTTGGAAATTGCTTGAAGGCACATAATAACAATTGTCTGTATGTAAAAGCTTGCCACTCAGAGCCCTGGGAAAGGCAATATTATTATCTGCTATTATAGTTGTTAAAGGTAAAGGTAAAGGTTTTCCCTTGACATTAAGTCGAGTCGAGTCCGACTCTGGGGGTTGGTGCTCATCTCCATTTCTAAGCCGAAGAGCCATCATTGTCCATAGACACCTCCAAGGTCATGTGGCTGGCATGACTGCATGGAGCACCGTTACCTTCCCGCCGGAGTGGTACCTATTGATCTACTCACATTTGCATGTTTTCGAACTGCTAGGTTAGCAGAAGCGGGGGCTAACAGCAAGAGCTCACCCCACTCCCTGGATTAGAACTGCCGACCTTTCGGTCAGCAAGCTCAGCAGCTCAGCGGTTTAACCCACTGTACCATCAGGGGATCTCATAGTTGTTACTATTATTATATTTATTTTTATCTTGCCTTTTTTCCTATTTGAGGACTCAAAGCAACAAATAAAAAGACATCATTAAAATGTACAAGATACAAAATTTAAAACAAGACTGAACAATCAAAAATCAATACCAGACTAAAACATGCATCATTAAACACAGACATGTATAGCAGCACCAGAACAATTCACAATATTATTTGGGTGAGCTTGGCCTTATATAGTTACTCATCAATGGCCTATTAGGGTAGAAATGTCCCCTTGTCTGTGGAAAGGAAGTAGGGACAATGCCCCTTGGTAGTTTCTCTGGAAAGGGAGTTACAGAGCATGGGGCAACCACAGAAAAAGCTCTCTCCCATGTTCCCCAAATTTGTTGACTGGACCTCATCACATTGGAGGTCCATGGGAAACAGCAGGGGAATGTGCTGGGCAGCGTGGCAAATTCGTGGGGCAGTGGAGGAAACTGTCATCTCATGCCCTGCATCACCTGCATCGCCACATTCCCTATCACATGGGGGAAAGCGTTGCCGCCTGACTTCCCCCCACACTGGCTCCATTGTAGACTATGAGAACATGAGTAGCTCCATGTGCTCTCAGGGCTCCATCCTAGGACTGAGCCAGGATGGAGCCCAAAAGGCAATGTGATGAGTTCATATGTTTTCCAGTGGTCTCAGCTGAGACAGTATGTGACAACGAGAGATGTTTTATCATTTTCTCTTTCTATTTCTGCTTTATCGTTTAACATAAAGGCAGTACCAGGCACTGCAGGGCGTATGCATGTTAGAGATCTGTTTGTTCTTAAGTTATTAAAGTCACAATAAGCCTCAAATTGCAGAAGCCCAGCACACCCAGGTAGACATATATTCTGTTTGATAGGACACGTCATGGTGGCAAACACTATAAATGAAGCTTATGAACTCCAGGTTGGAGAAATAAACAAACCCAGAAGAGGCATCAAGTGAATGATTTTGTTGCTGTATCACACTGCCATTTTAAAAAGGCACAGATGGCCATTGGATTTTACCCATTTATTCATTTCGTTTTGTGGATCACTTGTCTCTTCCATATTCCACAGACAGATAATATGTTATATCCATTAGATTTATCTATATGTTCATCCATCATTCAACAACTAATTGAGTGGGTCTACTCAAACTGACATTAACTAACGTTGCCAGCATTTTTTTTCCTGTAACTTGATGTCCAATACAAGCTAGGCTGTCACCCTCTCTGCTGACCTTCCAATTGATCAGACAAAATATCTTGTTTATTCAGGCATTCCTGTAGCAATTGACTGGCTTCTGAGGAAAGGGTTTTTAATGGCTTGCAACTACAGTAGAGTCTCACTTATCCAACATAAACGGGCCAGTAGAATGTTGGATAAGCGAATATGTTGGATAATAAGGAGAGATTAAGAAAAAGCCTATTAAAGATCAAATTTGGTTATGATTTTACAAATTAATCACCAAAACATCATGTTATACAACAAATTTGACAGAAAAAGTAGTTCAATAGGCAGTAATGCTATGTAGTAATTACTGTATTTATGAATTTAGCACCAAAATATCACGATGTATTGAAAACATTGACTACAAAAATGCGTTGGATAATCCAGAATGTTGGATAAGCGAATGTTGGATAAGTGAGACTCTACTGTATATGATTTTACTGATCTACTTTAAGATTGCTTTTAATTCAATTGTGTATTACTGTTATGATTTCTTTCACTGTATTTTCTTGTTATAGATTTTGTACCTTTTATTCACTAGGCCCTCAATATCCACTGGGATTTGATTCTGGGATACCCTGCACAGTCCTCCTCCACCCCCTGGTTACCAAGATTTTTGGATTCCGAAGTCCCATTATGTACAATGTTATAGTAAAATGGTTTTCCTCATATAGAAACCAAGGTTAAGACATATTTTAATAGTTTTCACATCACTGGAGAAATTATACTGTTTAGCCGTCATTGCACCACCTGACATCCGCCAGGAAGTAGCAGCCAACAATGAAAGGACCAAGGCAGTGACATCTCCGGCCCATCCCCTGTTCGGATATCAGCCAGCATGCCAATGCCTTAAATCAAGAAATAGTTTTCTAAGATCTACAGAGATTCTCAAAGGAACACCTCGGCAACCTAGAGTCCAAAAATGGCAGGCTAAAACCCAGAACCTCAATCAGTGGCTGACGCCGGATGAGAGACTCCCTCCTGAGCACACAGAAGACTGGTTGACTTGAAAGGCACTGAACAGACTGGCACCATGAGATGCAGAGCCAACCTTAAGAAATGGGGCTACAAAGTGGAATTCATGACATGTGAGTGTGGAGAACAGCAAACCACAGATCACCTACTACAATGCAGTCCAAGCCCTGCCACATGCACAGTGGAGGACCTTCTTGTAGCAACACCAGATGCACTCCAAGTGGCCAGCTACTGGTCAAAGGACATTTAGTATCATGTCAAGTTTAAAAAAAAACAACTTCATTTGTGTTTTCAAATACATTACAACTTGTACCCTCGGTTCGCTTCTGACACGATAAATAAATAGTAGTTTTCAAAGAGATACCTGCATAAAATTGAAAGGGCATATATATATATATGTAATGTATGAAGGAATCTAGCAGCATCTTGGAAACTAGCCATTTTATTTTCATATCAGCATGTATGTCTGAAAAAGTAAATTAATTTCCACAAAAGCTAATGCCAAAAGAAACCAATTAGTCTCAAAGGTGCTGCTTGCTTCCTATTTTTCCGTGTTATGCAAAATTTAGGTAAATTATTTTTAAGTAATGAACAACATTCTTGCTCCTTCCTATTTATTCCCTTTATGCCTACCATTATACACAAGCAGTGCAAATCAGGTTAAACAAGCAGTCCTCAAACTTCTCACAAAAGTGTGTGGACTCCTTTGTATTTTTCTTCATGAACCAAAACTGACACATTTCTTCAGAAACAGAATGGAAAGAGTATCAACAGGATATTTAACAAACCAATATAGAAGAAAGTTAAACTGGAAGATTAGCTCATCTTGGCAAAAGGCCTTAAAACTCTGGATTAGCATCTCTGTATTCAGCCATGTCTGGCATACTGAATCAAGTATATATTTGTCTAAAATATAGTCTATATTTTGACTAAATCCTTGTCTTTTATGATTTCCATATAGACATTACAGTCTTTCCTGTGCTTGGAAAAGCTGTAATTAATCTCATTTGACTCGGGGTTTTTTTTTTAAAAGCAATGATTAATGTTTTCAGCTCTCTTTAGAGATAAGGTAGACTTTAAACTTTAAACCTTTTTAAGATGAGGAACCATACTAAATCCACCATCCATCCTTAGTAAAACTCACACAAATATTATAACCAACCATTGCATCTCGAGTGGCCTCTTTTCAGAAGAAATGAAAAGTAATAAGGGCTATGCATCTGAAACTCCTCACTGTTCAGAATGAGGTGGTTATCATATTATTAAGTCATTTATTCAAGTTTGTTACCAAAAGAGTATGGAATTTTGGTGTTCCTTTTTAATTACCGAGAGCCACAGCCTAACAGCTTAATAATACCATTTGGGACTTATTTCCCAGTACCAGAACTTAAATTTACAAGTACTTTTAATCTGGTTTTCCTCACAGATCCTTCAGTTTATATGAATGTATATGATTTACAAATTATCTGATGTATAGTTGCAGGATACATTGTGTAAACAAGAAGCAGCTGCTACTTATGGGGTATGCCAAAGCCCAGACTAAGAAGATTGGGGCCCTGGGGTAGTTTTAAATACAAGTGTCCCTTTGCACACATGTGCAAATTGAATGAATGGGCCAGGTTAAGGATAGAAGTTTGGCTGTAGTATCAAGCAAAAAGAAGTCCTCCTTGGGACAAGAGGCAACACCTTTTAGCCTCAAAAGAGGAGCATTCCCCTGCCTTCATCCAAGGTGGCATGCCCAAAACCAGAGTTTCCGGAGTAGAGAAACACAACACACTCTTCATGCACCCTGCATTTCCTAATGGGAAATGGGACTAAGGTGAGGAGAGCAGGAGTAAAAAGTTCTGCCCCCACCCCCATCCCATGTCGCTTCAGGTTATACAGCCTTCAACAATCCTGTTTTGGGAGGGACATTCCTATTAGCCCACTGTGATCCTAAATTTTCATCTGTTTTTGAAATGTTGAAGGCTGTCAACACTGACCTCATATCCCAAGTTTGATCAGAAATAATTCCTGGATATTTGGAATATGTCCTGAACTTTGGGTTTAGTATAAACTGGATCAGCTCTAATCCAAATCCATCCACCATTCACCATCACCATCCCCTTTTTCCATTGTGCTACAGCTCAGGGAAAAGGGGACAAATCAGGCCGTATCACCCTCCATTCACCATGGTGGAGGACTAGGAGCTCCAGAAAGTTTCTGTACTTTGCCAGATGCCTTTACTGATATCATCAGAGACATCTCTCCTTTTCCCTAGACACACAGGCACCTTTGCTGATGTCAGAAAATCTCATAGAATCATAAAATCATAGAATCACAGAGTTGGAAGAGACCTCGTGGGCCATCCAGTCTAACTCCCTGCCAAGAAGCAGGAAAATCACATTCAAAGCACCCCAGGGATCTTCCCGGAGCTCTGTGGTGGTCTGGCAGTGGTAACAGGAGACCACCTAGGCGCCAATCCAACAAGCCCAAACCAGTTTGAGTGCTACTAGACAGTCTGGACTCCACCCTGCCACCAATGTGGATGGAGATGAGCCCTGTAACTGCCCCAGTTCCAGTCCATAGTGTCACTACTGGCCTCGAATTGTGACACATGAAGACACATTCAACAGCTGGTAAACTGCTTGGGATTTCTGGAAGTTATACGCCAAAACACCTAGGGACCCACAGGTTGAGAACCACTGTCCTAGCTCATGTGTCGTTGCTCATTAATTTTCCCCATCTTGACTACACTCTGATGCTCCTTAGCCATGTGTGTCTGTTTTTGTGAAATGTTGGGAAGTATGAGGTGGGGCAAAATTATCCAAACATTCTTCCATTCCCCTTCCCCCATGAAATTTTCCTTGAGTCTACAAATTTCTAAAAGTGTAGAGAAGGAAACACCGAGAATCAATTAATACATAGAATACTTATTTTTGCTATGTTCACATTTCCTTCGAAATTTTTGGCTGTCCATTTTCTTTGGCTGCCAAAGCTGTATTCCGGTTACTTGTGACGTTGTAACCTAGTGGACTTTCTCCCCACCAATGTAAAAGGGGCTGCATATCTATTTTTTCCCATAGATCCAAAAGCAACAACTCAGGACCTTAAGAACATTATTTACATCCCTGCTTCTGCAGTTGTAAAAACCTAATCCAGCCTGTGCGAAACACCTTCAAATTAACCAGTATATTGTTTTCCTTTATGTCTGTGATGTTTATATTTGGCAATGAAACAAAAGCCATTTATTTTAATTTTTTATTGCAGGTATTTGTAAATCATTTTTGGAAACTACAAGCACAGAGACAAAAACATTTCAATTTTGCATTAGCGTTCTGTTTTAAATAAACCACTGGTTTTTCACATCTTAAAAAGGGTGACTCTTCTCTTGAATAAAGCCCTGGAATACACAACAGCTTTGGTATGCAAGTTAAAATATTTTTAAATTGTTCAAAACTGTTTGGAAAATGAAAACAGATTAGTTCTCTTGACAACCCCCCCCCCCCCCCGCCAGTGAAATGTATTCATTTCAATGGGATTTGCTCAGGAGAAGTTTCTGTGAGAATGGGTACTTTAGCTTCAAACCTTGAGATTTGCAAGCAATATTATGGTGATTGGTGTTCAGAACAGAATTTAGGTGAGAGGAAGCTTTTAAAGCAGGGAGCAACAATTCATTAATATCTTGAAGGAATGTTGCAGTTTTTCCCATTTGGTTTAATCATGATGGATGCTAATTTGCAGTTGCTAGTCTCTGTGCACAGCCCTTCCCAGTAAATCTGGTTGCCATTGGTTAGCTGAGCTGAATAGCAGTTATCAAACCACCAGCCGCCACCATTGTCTAATGCACAGTTTGAAGTGGTCCTCCGGTCATTATCCCGATCTTGGGCAGAAAACTTCATGTTGTCATGGATTCCTGCTTCGCCCATAGAGGTCAGGGCATCTCCTGCATTCCCTGAATAGTTCCCTAGCCTCAAGGAATAATCAGTATCTTCCCCGTCCACTCTAAAACTATGGTAATCGGCATACTTGGTATTTCCATCACCGTCAATTATGACAAATCGCACGGTGAATGCATCACCTCTAGTTAAGAGGTAGATATATTCATTTCCAAGCCAGTGGTTTCCTAAAGGATCCCCAAAACCAATCCTATAATCATTCCAGTTGTGTGACCAAGTGGTCTTTTCTTTGAGAGCATTTTTGTGCAGAACTGTCCAGCCACCACCATCATACTCCATGTCGCAGTAGACCACCAGTAAAGGAGAGAATCGGGGACGGATAACATAGAGACCATTCTGCCTCCTACCATGGAGGAAAGCAGCCCTGCAGTCTCTTGCCAGGTACTCTGGGAAAAAAGAAGAAGAAAGAAATGAAACTCCTATATGCCTCAGATAAACTTCCCCAGCATTTAAATGTACAAGCAATTCAAGAAAGTCTGGACTTTGGTCATGTCTACACAATCCCTTTTCCTCCATTTGATTTCTCTCAACTCACTCTCAAACTACACAATTAGAGCATTATAATAAGTAACATGGTCTGTCCCATGGAATCAAAGGATTGAAGTTTGGGCATTCAGAATGTTTAGCAAGAGATCTCTAGACCTTTGACCAAACTACAAACTCCAGGATCCCATAGGATGCAATTATGGCCATTGAAGTGGCCTCATAGCACAATACTTGTGTCATGAGAAAAGACGTATCTTTTCATTTCTTCAGTCTGTATAGTCCTGCAGTTTTTGTTTCTGTTCTCTCAGTATTTGTACAAAGGCACCATAGTGTTTTGATGTTCTGCTGGTGTAGAAAGTGTGATTTTACCCTTTGATTCTTTATCAAGACAACTACAGATTTAGTCAATTTCCTAATCACAGAAAGCCAAACAACTGGATACCCAGCACACTTTTGAATTAATCTGTTTTCTTATTGGCAAAAGGTTGCCACTGAGGAAAAATGGGTTACAGAAAGTTCTCTGTAGAGTCTTCACCAAATGTACTTTGTTTGTGAGACATTAAAAAAAGGCAGGATTTCTCCCAAATATCTCAAATGAAAATTCATAGGGAAGAAACAATTTTTTTGATAACCTGGTCTCAATGGATTATTTTGAAGTATGGATGTTAACCTTTAAAACTCTGAATGGCATTAAGAGAACAGCATATCTCTCCCTACCGGTGATTGGTGGATCTCCAGAAGTTGTTTATATCACTTCCAAAAGTGTCTGAAAGGACACAAGTTTCCCACCACTGCCCTATATGATCTCTTCCATCCACTGAGTTGAACCAGAGTGACTCTGCTCATGATGCCATCGTCACAAGAGAAGACACCTACTTGAGCCAAGAGCAAGATCTTTTCATTTGTGATCCTATTGTTGTGGAAGTCATTCTAAAGTGATACTTGCAAAACACTTTAAAAAAAAACCCTCCTTACTTTAGAAACCTTTGATCACAGTTACCTTCCTTGTTTTTATAAATAATAAAAATTAAAAAAATGATTAGTCTTTATACCATATCACAATATCAAACCAAACAACAAGGCTTGCTAGGACTTGATTACACTGAATGTAGTAAGTTAAAATAAGTCACATAACAATACAGGAAATAAATATGATAAAACTGAATGTATACATCATATTTCCTTATTTTATAATTATTGTTCAGTGGCTTAAAGTTCTATAACAAAAATGGTATGTGGGTGAAGTTGTTCATTAAATCAACTAACTGACAAGTTCACTACACATTCCATGGTGACTAGAACATCATTATCAGCGTCATCACAGAGTGGGGTTACCCTAACTATGTTTCCCCCTCCCCGATCACATTTTTTGCGTAGCTTTTATATCTTAGTTTAATTTTTTTTGTCTTGATTACCTTCATAAATCACAGGCTTTTGGACATTGAGCAGGGTGGCGCCATCCCTGTTTGCAATCATATGCTTGTTGGCAATTTTTGCGTACACCTCATCCTTTGTTGAAATTGTTACGGCAATATCTCCATGAACAAAGAAACACAGGCAAAGAGCTAGGTGGCATAGCAATCCTGGAACCTAGCAGACAAGGAGGGAAATATCACTATAGCATGTCAAATCAAGATGATTTTATGTTCCCAGGAAAACTTGGATGGATGATTGCTTTTATATATCATGACTCTACCAGTGCAGAAATACAAATGACTTACAATCATCATCATAATCAACAACAACAATTTGTTTCTCTAATCCATCAATATTCCCACATACATAAAGCAAATAATTGTAACAGAGAAGTAAATTCTGAAAGATAATTTAGGCCCCATCTACACTGCCATATACAGTGTTCCCTCACTTATCGCGGGGGTTAGGTTCCAGGACCACCCGCAATAAGTGAAAATCCACGAAGTAGGGAAGCTATATTTATTTTAATATTTATACATTATTTTAGTAGTTATACACTATTTAAGTCTTTATCAACCAATCATGTGTTGATAAATCGCCTCCTTCTCCTCCCGTTGCCGCTTGGGCTCCTTTTCTCTCCTTTCAGCTTCTCCTTTCTCCCTTCCTTAGGCTGTAAATTGTAATTTTTTATGATTTATAATAGTCTTTTAGAGTTTATTGAAAATCCGCAAAACAGTGAATTTGCAAAAAATGAGCTGCGAAATAGTGAGGGAACACTGTAATCTGATTACTGAACCCACATTAGCTGTTTTGAACTGGATTATATGAGTCTCCACTGCCAAATAATCCAATTCAAAGCAGATAATCTGGATTCAGAAACTGGGTTATACAGCAATATAGATGCGGCCTTAGAGCCACACTTTATTCCTAAAGGAAGGAGGCTTTGTATTTTTTTAAAGGTTTTATACACCCTATATGTAGAAACACATGTTCCTTCTGTGTTTTAAAAATAGCATTCTTGGGTATTTTTTAAAATATAAAACACCCTTTAATTTAATGATGGTTGCAATAGATGAATGAAGTTGGAGTGCGGCTACGTGATTTGCCTTTAGTTTCTGTTGAAATCTAACTCAGATCAGTGTGACTCTCATCATAATTATTCATTCCATTTCACTAGGATTCAAATTTATCTAAGGGCTCTTTCACACAGCAAAATAAAATTGTAGTATGGTGATCCCATTTACCCTGTCCTGGCTGCATCCTGAATCTCTCTGCCTGAGAATTCTAAGCGGCTGCCCCTAGCATGTAAATCCCAGGATGCCATAGGATGGAAACATGGTAGTTACAGGAAAATCTAACTGTTATAAATATCTCATGTGAAAAGTCCCTAAATTACGAAACAAACTCATAAATCTTACATATGTCTATTCAGAATTAAATCTCATTGCACTACATTCTAAAAGGCTTACTCCTTCATAATTGGGTATACGATGGCAAACAAAATTTGGACCTGATTGAGTTATTTCAGCAGAACTGATCACCCCTGCAGTAGAGAGCAGAAGTGAATCCACTGTAATGTTATAATATTACATATTATTAGCAATAATTCCATTGGAAAGCATTCTGTTTTAATCATTTATGCCTCCCAATCCTCTCAGGTCCCTTCTACACAGTCATATAACCCAGAATATCAAGGCAGATAATCTATGCCCCTGGTGGCACACTGCGTTAAAGCGCTGAGCTGCTGAACTTGTGGACCAAAAGGTCCCAGGTTCAAATCCCGGGAGAGGAATGAGCGCCTGCTGTTAGCCCCAGCTCCTGCCAACCTAGCAGTTCAAGAACATGCAAATGTGAGTAGATCAATAGGTACTGCTCCGGCGGGAAGGTAACGGCGCTCCATGCAGTCATGCCGACCACATGACCTTGGAGGTGTCTTCGGACAACGCCGGCTCTTCGGCCTAGAAATGGAGATGAGCACCAACCCCCAGAATCGGTCACGACTGGACTTAACGTCAGGGGAAAACCTTTACCTTTACTATCTGTTTTGAACGGGATTATCTGAGTCCACACTGCCATATATTTCAGTTCACTGTGGATTTTATACAGCTGTGTGGAAGAGGACTAAGTCAGTCCAATAGACAGAGGACGAGCTCCCTACCTCAAATATCAAAGCTAAAGTCATTGCCACTTACCTTGTTTGCCATTGTTGCAGATGAAGTAAATCAGACCTAGGCTGCAGGCAGCCTAATGCTGAGAAGATATCAGCAACTGCAGCCTACCTAATGGAAAAATTAATAAGTGGAGTCAATCAAAATGCCACACTGTTTATATGGATACAATCAATATCTTCAGTGTCTTACAGTGAGAAGTTTCCCTTGTCTTTCTCTCCCTTTTGCTTAAATTTGGGCGATGAAACTTTGATTTTAGGTATTCAGTTTTAGAATTCAGCTACATAATTCGCTACTCCAACGATACATATTTCCTACCGAGCATGAAGCTTTTCTGATGGGTGCCAAGGGCCTAATATTATACTCAGAAAAGAAAACAACCAATCAGATATTCTTTTAGGGCTCTTCCACACAGCCCTATATCCCAGAATATCAAGGCAGAAAATCCCACAATATTTGCTTTGAATTGGGTTATCTGAGTCCACACTCAGATAATGTGAGTTGTGTTTTGTTTTTGTTTTTTGCCTTGATATTCTGGAATATAAGGCTGTGTGGAAGGGCCCTTAGAGAATGATTTGGAGACTGGATTTGTCAGATGTCTCTGTGTTAATAAAATGCTCTTTAGAACTTTTGAAGAAAATCATAGTAATAGTAATAAAGAAATAAATCAATGGAGGAGGGGTGCAGTTAGAACTTACCTTGCTTGGTAGTGCTACTGGACAGAAGATTGAATGATCTGAGGAAGGCTCTTTCAGGAAAAAGCCAATGGAATTTATTTTGCTTATATGCTAATATTTTAAACTGGGATGGGCTCACAAAGCAAATAATTTAATTATGGATGTTTGCCTAAAGTGGTATCAGATGCTTGCTTATGCAGGAACAGCTTGCAAATGGACAACTGTAGGGAATATAATTTGAAATAGTTCCTGGTGCTTTGGGGTGTGCCCTATAATCTCTAAGTATCATAAAGTGTAATGAATTACCTGTGTTTGCTTGGTGATGTTATTCTTCTGTCAACATAGCCAATGAGGCCTAGGACACATTCTTCAGGAAAACTGTTCACCTATGACTTTCATTTGGTTAAACTCCTAAAATCCTGTAGAGAGGGCATACCACATCAGCAGCATTAGTGATCCCACGTGGCCAAATATGATTGCCTTCCAAGTGTAGGGTCTTGGCGATGGGTCTGTATGTAACTGTAGATGCATATTCTGGATCTTCATGATCTTTCATAGATAGGACATTGATTTCCTGATGGAAGGCAGTCCCAACAAAGATTGGCCTGTCACACCTTCCTCTTGACACATTTCTCCCTTTTGCCCTCCATTCGTGCCTTTTTGAATTCCACAGCACTGTTGGTAACAGCTGATCTCCAGTTAGAGTGCTGGAGGGTCAAGGCTTCCCAGTTCTCGGTGTTTCTGCCACAGTTTTTAAGATTAGCTTTAAGTCCATCTTTAAATCTCTTTTCCTGTCCACCAACATTCCATTTTCAATTCTTGCGTTGAGAGTAAAGTAACTATTTTGGGAGACAGTGTTTGGGCATTTGGACAACATGGTCAGTTGAGCAAAGTTGGTGGCAAAAGATCATCCCTTCAATGCTGGAGGTCTTGGCTTCTTCCAGAATGCTGACATTTGGTCCACCTCTCTTCCCAAGAGATTTGAAGGATTTTTCAGAGGCAACGCTGATGGAATCATTCCAGAAGTTGAGTGTAACTTCTGTAGACAGTCCATGGCACATAACAGAGTTAGGAGGACAATATCTTTATAAACAAACATCTTGGTATCCCTACGAATGTCCTGATGCTCAAACACTCTCTGCTTCATTCAAAAAATGCTGCACTTGCAGAGCTCTGACGGAGTTGTATTTCAGTGTCCATGTTGACTTTTATGGAAAGGTGGCTGCCAAGGTGGTGGAAAGGGTCATTTTCTAACGCAATACCATTAAGCTGAATTTCTGGCATTGTGGAGGGATTAGGTGGTGCCTGCTGGCAGAGCAGTTTAGTTTTCTCAACTTTCAATGAGAGGCCAAGCTTTTTGTATGCTTCTGCAAATGTATTTAAAGTTGCTTGTAGGTCTTATTCTGAGTGAGCACAGACTACATTATCATCAGCATATTGGAGTCCTATAACAGATGTTGTTGTAACCTTGGTTTTTGCTTTCAGCCTACTGAAGGTGAATAGTTTGCCATCTGTCCAATAGGTGATTTCCACACCAGTGGGAAGCTTCCCATCAACAAGATGGAGATCATAGTGATGAAAATGGAAAATAAGGTTGGGGCAATAACACATCCCTATTTGACACCTGATTCCACCTTCAATGGGTTACTTTGGGAGCCATTGCTGTCCCAGACTGTTGTCATCAAGTCATTAGTGCTTGCCATGGATTGTGAGAAGCACATGGCGGTGGTCTCTGGCACGTGTAATTACATAGTCTAAGAGGTGTCAATGCTTTGACCTGGGGTGCTTCCATGATGTTTTAAACTTGTTTTTTTCTGGTGGAAGAGTATGTTAGTGATGACAAGGTTGTGTTTTTCATATTTGGTAAGAAGTAAAATGCCATTTGAGTTGCTGTTTCCAACCCCATCTTTTCCTATAATTCCTAGCCACAGGTCTAAATCTCATCCAATTCTTGCATTAACATCATTCAGGAGGAAATATGCACTAACAGGATCTAAGAATGCATTCTCGCTGGTTTTATTGGAAAAGGGGCAAATCAGTTCCACAGCAGTTGCACAACTCATGGAGCTGATTCAGGTTCGCACAGGCCAAGGCTGCTTCATAGAGCCTTGAACCACATTAACACAAGTTGTGGAATCCACCAGAGCTTTCCCAAAAATCTAGACTAAAGTGAAACATTGGGCCCATGTAAGCAACTGTGGCTGTCTACACCGCCTTTCTGCTTTCCTCGCTTTCAGGCAGCCCAGGGATAGGGGATAGCACTAACCTGTTGATCTGGCATTTGTAGCTTTCCCCGGGCATAAAAAATGACTTCGGACACCACTTGGTGACTAGAGTGATATCTGGACCAACAAAGCAATAACAAGAGCAATAACAATGTGATTTCTCCTTTCCCCGCTCCCTTCTCTCATGACACTTGCTGCTCTGAGTAGCATCACTCCAGACACTGAGCAGTATCCAATGCCATTTTTATGACCAGTGGTCACCGCAAATGCAGATCAACAGAGCAACTCAAGGTTTGCTGTCAATCAGTGCCAAAACAGTTCTGGCATCACTTGGCCATGCAGCTGCCATTCAACTGCTGGGTCGATTCAGGGCTGCAAAGTGTGGCCACCATCCAGCTTCCAAGCTACCTTGGATGTTTGCAGTGTAGCCTCTAGTGAAACCGATCCGAGTACCCCATTCTGGATCAGCATTGTTGTTTCTGGCCAATGACGATGCACCCTGCACCTTAAATATTACCTACAAAAATTACTGATAATGCAAGGAAGTTTTGGTAATATTCATAAGCCTGGGATTATTTCCCTGACCCCTGTCCACAACTCCCCAATATTGTAGCTGTTTTTAAAGTGTTTTGGGGTGTTTATTTTTTTAAAAAAATACAATAATATAATTGGCTGTCACATAGTTCTTTTACAAATTCAGTATTTCTATCAATTGAGTTATTAACTCAGAATTCTAGTAAGGATTCTAATGTTCCAGTGCTTTTGAACAGATTTTTTGTGTTGCTTGTCACCAAATTAAAGTGTTTTGAAAGTTTTTTAGAAGTCTTTAACCCCTTTCTTGCTATTTACTCTTTACTCCCCCCCCCAAAAAAAAACCCAAAAAAAACACGAAAGCAAATTGTGTGGAAAAAATGTCCATGGTGGAGCAAACCTGAGGTCATTTTTGGATTTAGAATACCAAATTCCTATAAAACCAGCACAATTCTTTTAAAGTGTCTGTCTATGACCCTCAATTTTGCAGGCTTGTGTTATCTTGACCACACTGCCTACTAGAGGCAGATTCATAATAATTCATCCTTACTGGTATCAATTATATCTACTTTGAATTAAGGCAATGGTTCTCAACATGTGGGTCCACAGATGTTTTAGCCTTCAACTCCTAGAAATACTAACAGCTGGTAAACTGGCTGGGATTTCTGGGAGTTGTAGGCCAAAACACCTTGGGAACCACAGGTTAAGAACCCTTGAATTAAGGCATAAGAAATACAGTGATAGTCTGGCTTTGCCTTAAATTACAGAATCGTTTTTTCTAGAATGATGTACAATCAGTGCTTATAAATCTATTAGTTTTGGGGATAGGTTCAATTTTTCCCCCAGAAACACACAGACCATCTGCATAAAAGCAGAGTGCCAGATCTCACTCAGTGGCTTTGGCCAAGTTATAAATTCTTGTCCACTAACTAAATACAACTGTTTTCCCAGTTAAATAAAAAATGTTCATGGTTTCCATGTGAGAGCAGCAGAAATAGTAATCTTACAGTATAATCTCAGAGATTCTGCAGGTGTTTCAGAATGCATTGCAAAAAGATGGAGAATGAGTGTGTAGGAAAGAGGAACAGTAAGTGGGCAAAATTAGTCTTAAAGTGGAAAAGATGTATATTCATTTATTTAATGTGTGATTTTTCTATTAGCATCTAGCCAGAGGTATCACATATGCAAGCAAAGAATGATCCTGCATCTTAGATATTTGGCATTTCATGGTGTTTAGGCAGTCAGTATCCTTTTGCTTCTGCTGGTTTTTGTGACAGAACCACATTTCACCTTGATTATATTTGAAGCTATCAGAGGGTAGTTTGCCTAGTCTTCTGTACTAACGCTGATTCCTGTTGACCTACATTCAATGTGTTCCTTCTGATATCATCTGTTCCCCTATTGTCTCATACCCTTGATTCTGAATTGGAATCGGCTACACTGTTTACACAGCCATCCCACTTTCCCTGGGGATGTGCCTATCTAGATTGGCTTGTTGTCATTGTTGCAGCAGCCATGGAGCTGAAAAGCCATGACAGGATGCCATTGCTGACGGGAGGGATAAATGGGGGAGAAGGAGTAATCCCTCTTCCCTCCCAATAACAACAACATGATAAGGGTGGCCATTTACTGGGTTTGTTCCTGCCAGACAGTCAGGACACTATCCTGCTACCACAGCAGGAGAGAGGCAGGCAGTGAAGCTTTTCCTGTGTACATCTACAGTGGCAGGAAGCCCAAGGGCCAGAATACTATACCCTGCCCCTTGGGCTTCCTGACCATGTAGATGGACCCTTGGATTCATTACAGTGAGCAGGTGCTCCTAAATTGCAATTTTATTGACAGTTGAACCGACCTCACCTTCACTATATGACTTTCCCTCATACATATCACCAGAGTTTCTCTTGCAGAAAATACTGAGGCTAAGTAGAGGCTCTGCAGTTTCAAATGTTCTGTCATGTGGTGAGATCTTGCCATCTTTTTCATGTAGATGACCTACCAAATCCTTGCTCTTCTTTCTTCAAACTCAGCTCCATCTTCAATTGCTGGTCTCAACTAAGATTGAACTAGAGCAGGGGTCCCCAAACTAAGGCCCGGGGGCCGGATGCGGCCCTCCAAGGTCATTTACCTGGCCTCCGCCCTCAGTTTTATAATATAATATTTTTGTATTAGTTTTAATGTTATAATATATTATATATACATATAATATTGATAATAATATTATACAATATAATACAAATAATAATACCATATAATAATATTAATTATAGGCTATATATTACATAACATATAATAGTATGATGGTATAGTTCAATATAGAATTATATAATGCTAATATTGTGCTATGCTAATAATATAATATATTATATGTACATATACCTGCTCTGAGTCCCCTTCGGGGTGAGAAGGGTGGGATATAAATGTAGTAAATAAATGCAGTAAATAAATAATTAATTTTAGACTTAGGCTCGCCCAAAGTCTGAAATGACTTGAAGTCACACAACAACAACAATCCTAATTAACTTGACTATTTCGTTGGCCAGTAGCAGGCCCACACTTTCCATTGAAATCCTGATAGGTTTATGTTGGTTAAAATTGTTTTCATTTTAAAATATTGTATTGTTCTTTTGTCGTTGTTGTTGTTTCACTACAAATAAGACATGTGCAGTATGCATAGGAATTTGTATTTTTTTTTTCAAATGATAATTCGGCCCCTCAACAGTCTGAAGGATTGTGGACCGGCCCTCTACTTCAAAAGTTTGAGGACCCCTGAACTAGAGGATCAGTTTTTGAAATAGTGATATCTTATATAGATTCCCATTGATTCAGTGGGTATACTAGAGTTGGAACTAGCCATTGAATTTGGTATGGTATTGTTGTTTGACAACTCTCACAAGCTTTATAGCCAGACAACCTTTCTGCATGCATTGGGTACTCAGATCATCTGGTGGTTTCCTTTCCTTTCATGTTCTCTACATGTCATCAAAAAGTTCTCATTCAGCCATCCAGTTCTAGTTGAATAAAAATATCCATTATCCTTCACAAATAACTATGTAGTTAGGAATGACTGGGACAGTGGTTCTCAAACTGGGGTCCCCAGGTGTTTTTGACCTTCAACTTCCAGAAACCCTAACAACTGGTAAACTGGCTGGGATTTCAGGGAGTTGTAGGCCAAAACACCTGGGGACCACTGGACTCAGATCATTATACAAAGTGTTACAAAATGTTAATTTGGCAATTCCCTGTTACTATGCACTGCTGGATTATAACCAGTTTTACAGCATGTGGATATCTCAATTATTCTCTGCAAGTTTATATAACTATATACTTAATTTTGCTATTTTTCAGTATGAGGATATACAGTTGAAAATAAATAATTTCTTGCCAAAGCATTACATTCTTATCAGGACAGATGTGGGGCTGTGGAAGGAGAACACACACACACACACACACAGGAGCAACCTATGCCAGTTGGACTTAAGCTCCTTCAGCACTGCAGTGGTGGCAGGGCTGGTTTAACCTATGAGGCTGGTTAAGCTGCTGCCTCGGGCGCACGCCACTAGGGGGCGCTGTCAGGCCCGGTCCAACATGGAGGCCAGTACCATGGACGCTTGGAGCGCAGGGTCCCCTGGGGACCATCAGCTCAGTTCAAACCTTCCGGCAGGCATAGTTCTCTCTCTTCCCTTCTCTCTCTCCCCTCCCTGCTTCTCTCTCTATGAGAGGTGGCAGAGAGAGAGAGGGGGGGGAGGAAGAGAAGAGAAGAGACATGCCTGCCTGCGCTTGGCCTTCTCCTCGCCCTGCCTTGGAGCCGCCCGTTTGGTTTTGCTTCTTCAGCCAGGCTTAAAGGGGAACACCAGAACCAGGCAAGCCTTCCTAAACGGAATCCTTAGAGCCAGAGGATATCCCTTTAAGAGATATCTCCAGGAGGAGAGCTCCAGGAAAGGATTATGGCACCAGCTCAATTGCAACAGATTCAGTGCCATGTTGTAGTTTTACAAAGTCCCTAGCCTTCCCTGCAGAAGAGAGCCAGTACCATGCCAAACTACAACTCCCAATTTTCTATCAGATTGTTTTGGATTTCAACTCCCACAATTCCTAACACCAGACATGGGCAAAGTTTGCCCTTGCCTGGTATAGAAGCATTCTATTCTTCTCCACACATGCCAACAGTTTGTGTAAAGTGAGAAAATCCTGGGCATTTTTTCCTTTAATGCCAAAAGTCCATAGGTTGTTCAGCAACAGCCTACTGGCTGGGTTGCTATGAGTTTTCCAGGCTCTATGGCCATGTTCCAGAAGCATTCTCTCCTGACGTTTCACCCATATCTGTGGCAGACATCCTCAGAGGTTTGGACGTCTGTGGGAAACTAGGCAAGTGGGGTTTATATATCTGTGGAAGGTCCAGGGTGGGAGAAAGAACTCTTGTCTGTGGGAGACAAGTGTGAATGTTGCAATTGGTCACCTTGATTAGCATTGAATAGCCTTGCAGCTTCAAAGCCTGGCTGCTTCCTGCCTGGGTGAATCCTTTGTTGGGAGGTGTTAGCTGGTCTTGATTGTTTCCTATCTGGAATTCCCATTTTCTGGGTGTTGTTCTTTATTTACTGTCCTGATTTTAGCTTTTTTAAAATACTGGTAGCCAGATTTTGTTTATTTTCATGGTTTCCTCTTCTCTGTTGAAATTGTCCATGTGCTTCTTGTGGATTTCAATGGCTTCTCTGTGGAATCTGACATGGTGGCTTTTACAGTGGTCCAGCATTTCTGTTTTCTCAAACACTGGCTGTTAGGAATTGTGGGAGTTGAAGTCCAAAACATCTGGAGGGCCAAAGTTTGCCCATGCCTGAATTAGATCCATCTCAAAAAAGGGTATATTTGCCAAGCCCTTTGGGTACGACCTTGGAATTATCTGGCTATAGTGCAAAATGTTCTCAAGTGTTGGGTGTTTGAAGCTGCACAAGATGGCTTTAAGGCAATTTCTGCCCCCTCAGCCAAAACATATACAGCCAACTTCAGTAAGCTGGAAATAATGTCTTAATCATGTATCCAGCTCAATAGCAGATTGTGATGGGGAAGTTCTGTAAAGTGCAGTATAAAGCAGGCATGGGCAAAATTTAGTCCTCCAGATATTTAATAATAATAATAATTGTTATTCTTCTGTTTTATTTCTAACCTGCCCTCTCTCCCCAAAAGGACTCAGCGCAGCTTCCAAATGCAAAGGCAAATATTCAATGCCATATACAATAATAAAAACACAACACAATAAACTAGCAAATAAATTATAGCTAAAAGTGCATATATAATTGATTCTATAGGGAGGATAAATTATTGGATTTCAACTCCAACAGCTTAGCTTTCTCTGCCAATAATGGTACCATACCAAAATACAGCTCCCAAGATTCTGTAGCAGTGAGCCATCTTGGATATTGCAAGGGATGATTTATTATTATTATTATTATTATTATTATTATTATTATTATTATTATTAGGCCTTGCTCCCGGGAAGGTTCCTCCACTGTGGCTCCCTACTTATAATAATAATAATAATAATAACTTTATTTTTATACCCCGCCTCTATCTCCCCGAAGGGGACTCAGGGCGGCTTACATGGGGCCAAGCCCGAATAAAAACAGTAGCAGTATAAAACACAGCAATAGACAACAACTTGCACAATAAAAAAAAATAAAAATAAAAATAAAACATTAGCCAATAAAAAACAAGAACTAATAAAAACATGGATTAAAACTGAGAGATTGTAAAAGTAGACTGGGTAAAGTGCACCATATAAATATTGTAAACACAAGGTGACTGATAAAGTGCTGCAAATTCTGGAAGTGCAAATTGGGATGGGAATAGACCCTGTGTCTATATCGAGTTGACAAAGGTAAAAGGTGCAATCTACCTTTCCACATATTCTCCACATTGTGTGTATGTATATTATGTGTATACACACACACACACACACACACACACACACACACACACACACATATATATATATATATATATATATATATATATATATATATATTCTATTCACCTCTACCTTCTACCTTTTATTTTTCAGTGATTGGTTTCGGGAGGGGGGGCACCAAAATACTGCTTGCTTACACTTGAAAATTGCCTAGGGCCGGCTCTGAGTGGTGGCTAAGTTCGGTGGGAGTAGCAGTCTAACAGCAGCTAGAGAGCCAAATGTTGTCTCCCCTTCCATACAACAAAAATGCATCAACATCTTTCTAGAAGTTGCAATACAGTTCTCCAGTTTAACAAGACTGTATTCATAACTGAAAGAGCTACTTATGAGCCACTATGAGCAGAATTTACTATGGAAAAACAGCATGTAAATGAACTAGCCTAAGGTTAACCTTGCTTTGCTGCACCCCTTCTATTTTATCATCTGCAAGCTTGACCAGCACACCTGGTTAAGAAATACACAGATAACAAAAAACACAAGGACTAGGCAAAGACCTCTTCTTGGCAGGACCATATGTGATAACATTCTGCCTTTGAGTACATATAAAACTCCTTAAGACATCACAATGCCGTTGTTGTTTACACCTGCACCACTCGCCTTAGATGACTTCTTCTCATTTATCACATCCACGAGCACATTCCAGCTCACATTTGTCTTGGTCTGTGTTGTTGCAGCGAGGTGAAATCTTGTTGGCATAACCACAGACTCTGGACGACTGGGCCATTGTGTTTTCATAGGCACGAGTGTACTTTCCCAGGGAACTTCTGCCAGTTGGCACCCTCCACGATGACACGAAAGAAGAAAGCAGACAAAGGACAACAGCTGCAGCTAAACCAACATCAGCAACAGTTTGGTTGGGCTGCGGAGGAATATCCGCTCTGGAAACAATTCTTCGTGACCCTGACACAAAACCAGGCTGTGTCAGAAGCATTTCTCCATAACCAATAATACGTTTTCAAAGATGACACGAGTTGAGAGATAGATACCATATACAAAGAGTACCAGTTTTCTTTAAAATTCAAAGTTAACTCCTAATAAAACTTAAACATGATTTTAAATTGATGGGATTTAGATGCAAGTACAGACAGTCACCAAGTTACAAACAAGATGGGTTCTGTAGATTTGTTCTCAAGTTGAATTCATTTGTAAGTCAGAACAGGTACGTTTTTAAGTCTAACTCCAGCCTATATATACACACACCCTTTGGATAGCATAGGGAAGGGTTAACACCCATGTGGAGTTTGTTTTGCTCTCAGAAGATTTCACCTCACTTTCTGTTGCTGTGATCATTGGATTTTGAAAAAACAAGGATTGGTGATAAAGCTTAATTGGATAACACCCTTTCCCCATGATAACTCTTCCAGGAGTAAATTTCCCTTTGGGGGGTAGATTTCTCTCACTTCCCGTTGTCTCATCCTCATTCTTAATTATGAGTTCTTTGTAAGTCAGATATTTGTAACTCAGGGACTGCCTTTAATGGCACCAAGGAGCAGCACATCATGAGAATCTCATATCTTTAACATATCTAACTAGTCACGAGGGTTCTGTCATATTCCAGTAGTCTATGACATTTTAAAAGCTGGGCATCCTGAAATTTATTTTTTCTCAGATAATTGCATCCCATCTGTGTTAAACAAAGTGCATCTAAGGACGTGAAAGCTCCAATTTTTATAAAAAAAGAAAAAAACTTTGTGTGAGGAAAATATATTATTTTCTCATTGTTCTCCAAAGCCTTATTTTTTTTCTAATAAATTAGAAAAATAATAACACTACGCACAGTCTAACATTCTAGTTTGGCATATTCTTAGTTCATGGGGAATTAGCCAACAACTGCTTGACACTACAGACAACTAATGGAAACCAAATGAATGCTTTGGTTTTACTAATACAGTATTTGTTGTTTCTTCTATTTTTATTGTCTCTTCCCTGTTCCTAGTAAACTAACAAAATCAGAGGTCCCATATAATAAAAAATATTACATTTCAAGACAAATGAACTACATTTGTAATAAAAAATATAAACATTTAAAAGTAAAATCAATTTGTAATTACAGGCTACTGTTAGTCTACATTGGAACTTGATTCCATGGATACTCAAGTCCCATTACTTATACAATGGTGCCCCTTATATAACATGACAAAATATTTATTTTTGGGATTTTTTAAAAAGTATTTCCAATCTATGGATGATTGCATTCATGGATATAGAATCCATAGATATGAAGGGTCAATTTGGCCAAAAAGATTTCACAAATAACTAAAATTTGAATAATACATTTTATTATTCTAAAGTAGCAACGTGACTTCCAATATCACTTTTTACATTTTTCCAAAGTATTCCTGAGTTTTTTCAGAAAAAGAAAAAAGTATTAAGATTAACACATTTTCAGAAATTTTACATTTCTGGGCTTACTCGACATATGCAGCCTGTGCAGAGTTATATGTTTCACTACCACTGTATGTGTCTGCAAAGTCTACCTATTGCTTCTATGTATATACCAGGCAGGGGAAAACTTGGGCCCTCCAGGTGTTTTGGACTTCAATTCCCACAATTCCTAACAGCTTACTGGCTTTTAGGAATTGTGAGAATTGAAATCCAAAACACCTGGAGGGCCCAAGTTTGCCCATGCCTGGTATATACATTAAATATAAATGCTTCTAGTGCTGATCAAAAGGCTTCTTAACTCACATGCATCCTTGTACCTTGTATCAGTGATTTTTATAACTCAATTATGTATGTTATTATTTCAATCGAAATTTTACATTAACATCATTCACAAGTTTCTACTATACTTCCTTTGAATCTTGTATTGGCCACCAGGAGATGCTGCAGAGCCTTCTGTATTAAACTGACAGCTTCATTGCTAAACTTAACTTGTTTGGAGAGTTGTTGCTATGATGGCTCATCAATGGAGAGAAAGAACAACACACGTAACCATGTGTCATCTGAACTGCCAATGCAATTAATCTTTTTAAAAGATGGACCAAAGACAGGAAATGATTTGTTATGAGCTTCAGCAACTCTGGCTAAAGATGCAATAATTCTGCAATTGCAAGCTCCCAATTGTAATACATAAATTAGTAATCTATTGTAATGGTCCTCACCATGCATTGGATGCAATAAAGAACAAGTTGAGTATCCCTTATCTGGAATTCTGACATTCAAAATCCAAAACTCTGCACATGAGTGGCTTGCTAACAAAAGCCTTGCTTTCTGAATGGTTCAGAGTGTGCAGACTTTATTTCATCCACAAAAAATGATCAGGCCATGTTTATAAGGTGTATAGGAAACATGTAAATTTTGTGTTTAGACTCGAATCTCATCTCCAGGATATTTCATTATGTACATATATGCAAACACAGTAGAGTCTCACTTATCCAACATAAACAGGCTGGCAAAACGTTGGATAAGCAAAAATGTTGGATAATAAGGAGGGTTTAAGGAAAAGCCTATTAAAGGTCAAATTACAAATTGCAGTTCAATACATGATAACGTTTTTCAGTAATTACCGTATTTACGAAATTAGCACCAAAACATTGCAATTTATTGAAAACATTGCCTACAAAAACATTGACTACTAAAAGGCAGATTGCATTGGATAATACAGAACATTGGATAAGCAAATGTTGGATAAGTGAGACTCTACTGTACAGGTATTCTAAAATCTGAAATCCCAAAAACACTTCTGGTCTCAACCATTTCTGATAAGGGATATTCAAACCGTACAAAAAGTAAGAAACAGTTGTGGATGACAGAGAGCACTGCCACATCTGTGAATAATGCTTCACTGCCTCATACAGCGAACATTGTGCCTGTCAGTTTCCCCTAAAGGGAAAGAGTCAAGCGACTGTATATTTCCTGCCAAAGAGCCCTAAATTTGATTGGTCAGCAGGTACATGATTTGCTCGTAATGATTTGTTCAATGCCATTTGCCATTCCCATCCCGCAAGTGGCATTCTATAGCTCTTTAAACACACCAGGGGATTTACAGTCAGTATTGACTGTGGTTGGTTCTAAGAGATCAGTCTGCTATTCCACTGCAAACCCCTGAGGCCCTTGATTCCCTTTTACCCAGAATAGGAACGGTTCACTGATTTCCAACCATCAGAATGAAACAGATTTCCCTTTGACTCATGATGACCTCTTGAAACTAAATGGTGTGTAATCAAGGTGTTGAGTCAGGAACATGTCTTTGCTAGTAGAAAGGTGGTATTTTTGTCTTCCTAGCAATCTAAGTGTGAGTCTGTCCGTTTAGCAGAGGGGCTGAAAAAGATACAGGGGAAAAACTTATTTTGGGGCACATTTACACTGATCATTTTATACAGTTTCAAACTGGTATTAAAGGAAGTGTGTTCTCTGTGCAGATTATTATAGGAAATCCTGGAACCAGCTTGAGGCCCAGATGGTGATTACACAAAGGGTTTATTTCATGAATTTTTGTGGGTGTTTGTTATCTGGCCACCGCAGTTTGAAGCTAGCTTCTTTTTTTCTTTTCTTTTTAAAATTTATTTTTTATTGTAATTATTATTATTTGAGAAAAAGTTACAGTTATATAAACATATTCTATACATTTCTCCCTCTTTTATTTACATTCACCCCTGTGCTCCCCTTCTCCAGAGCCATCTCTTCTTCTGTAGTCCCACCAAAAGTTCAATTCTTCATTTGGAGGTAAATTCCCATCTACTTTTTCCAATAATTTTTCTAGAAATTTTCTCCAAATACTGTACCTTTGAAGTCATCCCCCCCCCCCATAATCCCTTCTTTACTTTTAAATTTCATGTTAGCTTGTCATTCAGTGCCATTCTCCAAACTTCTTTATACCATTCATTAATTTGTATTTTCATTTCTCCTTTCCAATATTTTGCAATTAGTAATCTAGCTGATGTGAATAGCATGTCTATTAAATGTTTTCCCCTCTTATCTTTCGTGTTCAAAGCTAGCTTCAACCTGCATTAAATGGTCAGTGTATATGGGGCCTTCTGTCATGGTTTGCAAAGGCACTATGCTGTGTGTGTTAACTAGAAAATGAAGTGCATGAAGCTGATTAGCTGAGCCTGCAAAGACCTGGGGATTGATTTGATACTGTTTCTGTTCTGCTGCTGCAGAACCAGTTTGGACAAGTTGTCAGTGCTGACTAAGTACTGCTGGTGAATAGAGCTGTGTACTCAGAGAGGCCTTGCTATTTTGAGGCCTGTTTGCTGCTGAGAAAAGAGGGAGAAGAACCAGGACTGTGTTCTTCTCTGAAGGGATCAGAGGGACCATTGTAAATACTACTGTTTTTGATCTCTTGGAATCAGTAAAGTTTCTGTATTTTTGTTCTGCAAATCTGAGTGGCATGTTATTGTTCTGCGGGTGGCTCTGGATCGCAGACACAAGTAAGAGCTTCCATTTATCATCATCAATCCGTAACATCTTCCACTATGTTATGTTTATAATCTGCAATGATATCAAAGTCAAACTAGTCTCCTAGTAGCATGTGGCAACTTCCTACCCTGATGTGCAGCCTTCAACAATGAGTAAGACGGAAACCCAGGACTCGGGAATATTATCTTCTCAGCACCAAAAAATATTTGGTCACCATGTAATTTTTGGAAAATATGTGTTCCTTTGGTTCCATTTTTGTCACAAGTTGAGCAAAAGAAGTCAAAACATGTTTTAAACTTGGGAAATGTCACTGTAATTTTGGTTTTTTTTATTGGAGTTGTTGTCGACCGCGTTTTAGGGGATCGGGGCCCTTGAGGAGAGACCCGATCCGGTCCTGAGAGAACGGACCTTGGCGGAGCCAATAGGAAAATATGAGCCGCAATACAACCTGAAGCCGAAATGAAGAAGGTCCGCCAAAGTTGAAGGAAAATCCGCCAAGGAGTCTTTATTGAGCAATTCAGCTGAAGAGGACTCTAGTAGCGATCATTCGGTCTACTAGTAGTACCATACAATCAAAATAAAGCCATATTTATACAAAATTTCAGTCTGACAGCCCTTTGAATTTCCCGCCCTGCTTCCCCGCCTATCTGATCGTTGATAGGCTAGAAGGTTGAACGAGGCGGGCTTTCGTTTCCCGCCTCGCTTCGTTGGCCCAATAGGAAGCTGCCTTACGTCTCTACTAGGTCCAATCAGGAGAGAGAAGGCGGGAATTAGTGAAACAATGAGGTGACGGGGACAGGAACCAGAGGATTAAGTCCTGCTAGATTGATTTCTAAAGGGTGCTTATTTTATTAATGGCAGCAATCAAGGATGTCCGGGTTCCTGTCACGTATACAGATTTTAGATATGCCTTGGGGTGTCAGAGATGGAAGCAAAGATGGGTGGTGATGAGCCATATTGACAGGCTCTGCAGGGCGCCTTCCTGAGGTGTCCTGGATTTTCCTTTGGGTGAGCTATGACAATGTTTCATAAAAGTGGAGTTTTAGCAGCATGATTTTACAATTCATGAAGTTGTTATCTCTTGCCTCAGAGTGCAGAGTTTTAGTAAACCACAGTAAACTCCAGTAAAAAGTCTCAATCACCTTCTACTATAAATATATGGAATATAGAACATAAAGTCTTGATTTTTGAACTATCTTTTACAAAGTCCTGGGGGGGGGGGGTCACCTCGATCACAGAGTCCCTTTCAACCAAAGCCACAGATATTAGGTTCCAGGGGCAGGGAACATGTGGCACTTCATCCCACATGATGAAGTTGTAGTTCAACATTTAACAGTTACACTTGAGTCATAGGCGACTCTATAATGTTGCTGTATATGTTTCCTCCCCATGAAAGTACTATGTGTTTGCTGCATATGAACAGAGATGTTATAAAGTATATCACTAAGTTATGCTTTGTTTACTTAAAGGAAATTCATACAAATTATTCAGGTGGGATTCACAGCTAAATGCCTTCTGTTAGGCTGCAATCCTATCAGCTGTTTCCAATGGTATTGAACTCGGAGAAACATTGCTGAGTAGATCCAAATAGGATTGTGCTATTAAACCAATATCTACGTTTTTCAGTTAATTTTTGTTAAAATAGAGTATTCAAGGTAAAGAAATTAATCTAGGGATAGCAGTCAATAGTTCAAACAGGCATTAGAAGGGATTTCAAAACTACTTAGGAAAGGAGAGAACATTCACATGATTATTCTCTGAAGTTTGTGGGCTATGGGTTAAAGGGCATAGTGTCATGGAAAATTGTAATGCCACATACAGTCTGTTTTATTGTCCTTTAAAATTATGTATCTTTTGTTTTAAGTTGTCTTGATTTTTCCTTTTAAAAAGATAATGAATTTGTAAAGAAATAATTTTTCAAGATTCCTTAAAATTGGCCTGAAGCTACCATGCTATGACTTTGAATTTATGACAATGATTTCTAAGGTGTTACAGGAATTTCTTATGCAAGGGCATTAAAACATAGCAAACACAACAATGGCTTATTTTTATGCATGTATGTATGTGCCTTCTGTTGTCTTCTGGCAACCCTCTGCACTCATGATGGTCTTGCCCGTTCCTTCCTATGAAACATACAATAGCCAACAACACATGGTATGCTTTGGTGGTCTCTCATCCAATTTATAACCAGGGCTGGCCTTGCTTAGCTTAGGATCTGCTGCCTTTAGGGCATAACTATACAAAAATATTTATGTTATCTTAATTAGGCATATGAAATTTGCTCCTCTGAACAGTCTTTGAAGTGTCAAAACATGGCTCTTCAAGGACATTCTCTGCAAATGTTTTTTTTTAACTTTACACTGATTTCAAGGTGTAGTTGTAAATAAACAAATGCCAGCACATAGAAATCTTACTTTTTTGGAACTATTTTACCAAAATAGGAATGCAGTTTTACAATATGCTTGCAAACACCATACTAGAGAAATTTTCTGTAGAAAATTGGAGATCTTTCAAATCCTCCTTTCCTTTTTCAAAGCACAAAACACCTCTTGAAAACCTCCAGAAAGATTGTGCAACAGTAAAATATAATTCTTCATGTTGGTATGCATTGACCATGAATGTCATATGAGAGTTCACTGAATGTTCAACTCCCTCCAACTTAATTGTACATTGCTTGCTCATTGGTACAAGAAATGCAGGAGGGGCTGAATGAGTAAGTCTTCTAACTGAGAAATGTTACATTCCATTGTAGTTACAGATATGGGGAAATGGTCTTCTGGGTGAATTGATTCCACAGACATGGAACTAGGCGTTCATCTGAGCTATTCCCAATATTATAAAACGTTAGGGCCTATTTGCTCAAAGAATCTGGACTTTGCACAGAATAAGCACTTAACTTATATTCAGTGCATCTTATAAAGGGCAGTCTAATTGAAAAGCAGTGACTCTCTAAAGCAGGCATGGGCAAACTTCGGCCCTCCAGGTGCTTTGGACTTCAGTTCCCACAATTACTAACAGTCGGTAAGATGGCTGGGATATCTTGGAATTGTAGTCCAAAACACCTGGAGGGCTGAAGTTTGCCCATGCCTGTGCTAAAGTTTCAAAAGGCACCTGAGATGTTAATCATTGGAACTGAAGCTTGAATTCATATGCTTCATAATGCATATATCGTAAACCACATGTTAGGCCGCTGAGCTGTAATTCTCCTATAGCCCTTGACTAACAGGCATGTCTAGTTTTCTGCACTGCTGAGTTGCACAGGATTGCATTAAAGACTCAGGGGTTGCAGTAGACGATTTGACTGAGAGACTTCCTGGAACCGGATATACCAGAACACCTTCTTCCGAGATTTTCACTTATTGCTGGTGGTCTTGGAACCTAACCCCTGCGATAAGTGAGGGAACACTGTATATACTGTATAATGTATCCTGTCTACAGTATGCTCTTGAGATAGACACTTTTGAGTTTTAAGGGAATTAATGCAATTTGATACCACTTTAACTGACATGGCTCAATACTATGAAATCCTGAGAGTTGTAGTTTGATAAGAAACCAGTATTTATTTATTTTTTTGGCAGAGAACGTTAAGACCTTGTATTTTCCTTTAGCTGTGCTCTTTTAAGCAAATCTAATTCTTAAAATGTTTAATGCGCATTGGATATTAGCTTCAGCAGCTGAATTCAGACAGTTCAATCTACACTTTAGGATAGGGTAAAGGTAAAGGTTTCCCCTGACGTTAAGTCCAGTCATGTCTGACTCTGGGGGTTGGTGCTCATCTCCATTTCTAAGCTGAAGAGCCGACGTTGTCCGTAGACACCTCCAAGGTCATGTGGCCGGCATGACTGCATGGAGCGCCGTTATCTTCCTGCCGAAGCGGAACCTATTCATCTACTCACATTGGCATGTTTTCAAACTGCTAAGTTAGCAGAAGCTGGAGCAACAGCGGGCGCTCTCCGCTCCCGGGATTTGAACCTGGGACCTTTTGGTCTGCAAGTTCAGCAGCTCAGTGCTTTAACACACTTCACCACCGGGGCTCCTTAGGATAGTGGTTCCCAACTTTTTTTGACCAGGGCCCACTTTGACCAGGGACCATTCTCCAACATTAGTACCAAAAGGATTATAAATGAGTTTTTGATCAACCTTAGATTACGTTTGGTTATTTAGGGTGCTCATTCAGAAAATCGCAGTGGATATACCACATCAGGTCTAGTTTCTGATACAGAACACAAGCCACCCAGTAGTTGCCATCTGCTCACCCACTAACAAACCGTATTTAATAATCTAGAGCTGATGTGGTCTATCCAATGCAATGGTCAGCTCTGTGGAAAGGAGCGGAAATAAATCAAATAAAATAAAGAGGCAGGAGGTTTGCAGACCAGTTTTCCATTCTCGAGGCCCACTGCTGGGCCGCAGCCCACAGGTTGAGAACCACTGCTTTAGGACAAGAGGACCAGCAGCATATTATCACCTGGATAAATAAATATCTAGCACTCTATGCTTAAAGCATCGAAATATGCTACCATCCTTTTGTTCTAAATGGATGCACACCACTTATTTTTCTGTATGTTTCTACATCCCATAATAAAACAATTATAGTCATATGCCATAATTATGCCAGCACCATTTTTTCTTAGAGGTACGGGTCATATTTTGTGACTCTTTCACTGTGTTTTTTTTTGTTTTTGTTTTTCAAGCATAAAGACAATGTCTCAAGTATTATCATATTACTGTTGTTGCTGTGGGTGTTTGAGTCATTTCAAACTTATGGCAATCCTATGTTGAATGTATCACCAGATTACCTTGGACAGATTTGTTCAGAGTTTTGCCTTTGCCTTCCTCTGTAGCCGAGGGAGTGTGATTTGCACAAGGTCATCCAGTCAGTTTCCATTTGAAACCATGATCTCCAGAGTCATAGAACCTCATCCAATGGAGGGGGGAAAGGAAAAGCAGAGGGAACCGTTTTAACCTATTTCCTCCCATTTTTCCCTGTCTTCAGGGATGGCCAGCCATCCCATGTGCTTACCCATTTGCTTTTCCCAATTGAGCCCATCTTTATCAGGAGTTGATTGATATCCAACTCGTGATAGAAGTCTTTGGGATCTGTTTCCATAAGCTTGGGAAACGGAGTGCCATGGAGTCCCACCGATAGTGCCCTTACGTCGTTTGATGGCCTCCGGAGGACTCCTGTGTGGCTCTGTTTCCCAAGTACATGAAAACAGAGCCCAAAGACCATCTGATAAGGTCCACAGTCCAATACTCAAATCACTACACCACATTAGGTAAAGGTTTCCGCTGATGTTAAGTCCAGTCGTGACTGACTCTGGGGGTTGGTGCTCATGTCCATTTCTAAGCCGAAGAGCCGGTGTTGTCCATAGACACCTCCAAGGTCATGTGGCCGGCATGACTGCATGGAGCGCCGTTACCTTCCCGCCGGAGCGTTACCTATTGATCTACTCACATTTGCATGTTTTCGAACTGCTAGGTTGGCAGGAGCTGGGGCTAACAGCGGGCGCTCATTCCTCTCCCGGGATTTGAACCTGGGACCTTTTGGTCCGCAAGTTCAGCAGCTCAGCGCTTTAACACACGGTGCCATCAGGGGCTCACATTGGCTGTTGCTTATTGTCATAAGGGGTTATAAACTAGTCACCAATGCTTTCTCCACGACTACATCATGATAAGCGTTTGGATTACTGTTAACATATTCCGCATGGGAATCTCTTTGAAAAGTGCTTGGAAATTTCACCTCGTCCAAAGGGGAGCAACCAGATTGTTAATTTGGGCGCAGTGCAGAGAACATGCAACATCCTTGTTGCATCTGCTCCACTGGTTGACACTACTTGCATGCTCTGAAATTCCTTCTCTGGATGAACTAGATTGTCAGGCTCCTTGCTAACTTTCCAAAGGTAGGTGAAGAAAAAGGTTTTGTTTCAACAGGCTTTTATGGACGGATTGCTCATGGGAAAGAACCTTTCAACAATGCACAGTATTGTCTACATTTGTCCAGGTTTTTTTCACTTTCAATGGGTAGAAATTTAAATTGTGTTTAATAATATAATTATATTTTAACTTGCATGATGTGAGCCTATAACAGTATCTGTTCTAACTTTTTAAAAATCCCATCGGATCCCGGAAGTTAAAAGGCTCGGGCCTGATTATACATGAATGGGAGACCACCAAGGAATACCGGGGAAAACAATGGAAAACCACCTCTGCCTTAGAAAGCCTTGTGAAATTCATGGGGTTACCATAACTCATCAGTTCAGAAACACAAGTTGTTTTACATCTCAGGGCTGGGGAAAAGGTGGGAAATACATAAATAAATATTCTATATAAAATAGACATTAAGCCATGCAAGCATACTCTGAAACACTCCAGTCTTTATTTTCATGGTGAACATGCCAATATGAACTAACATAACTGCATGCAATCGTGCAAATTAAGACACATTCTTGATAATGAACATTTCAAAGCCTTGATATTAAAAATTCAAAGATTTTTATACATAAGACTGTAAAACAATATATGACAGTTTTATGAACAGTTGGGAACCTGCCCTGTTAATATAGGGAGACATACTTCTAAAAATGCTGTGCAATAATTGGCTCACATTCAGCGCTTTCCTGCTGCTCTCTTCTCTCTGGTTTTTCACATATAACTTGCTAGTGTTTCATGGTCTGTGAATAACATCTAGTGGAGACTGTGTAAATCACAGAAATGAACTGCTAGCACTGATAGCATATCTAGGACACTTGCACAACCCAGAAAGAACTATACAAAATGCTGCCTTAAACCAAACATTCACATGTTGAGTTTTGTTAGCAAAAATTCCCCAAACATGATGATGATTTTGAGGTAACTGGAAATATAAGGCATCTGTAGATTTCGAGCAGAGGTCTAGCTCAAATACAGATCTGTATACGACAAATGTCTGTAGGTAAATAATTCCTTAAAGGATATACCTTCAGCATCTTGTTATTTTCTCTTTTCTTGGGCTAATCAACAAGCATTCCCATCGTGGCTTGGAACCAGTTTCCCCCTATTTCTCCATCTCCAGTAGCAGGGCAACTAACATCCAAAAAGGACACATTTTCTTTCATGCTCTCTGCAGTTTCCTATTGATGCCAATGATGCCTCAGTGAGCCCTGCATGAAAAATACAATGAACGACAGATCACAGGATTTGGCTTGACTTGCATCTGGCAGCAGACCAGTACTGCATCCATTTCCAACAAAACTACTAATAGGACTTAAGCTGTGAGACTGTGCAACTGAATTTTTAAAAATTGTATGTCTTAATTGTAATAGAGGAAAGTAATTGTTTGCATTGGATCATACCTGAGGAGCATTGCCCTGCAATATTTCTCTCAGATATTACTGAAATAAATGATATTGAGGAAACAAAATTATCTCTTACAAGGATGACTTAATTTTGTTTTATGCCATTCTGAAATAGGATTTAACTTTTTATATGTGATGACCGTCACCCCGGCTTTCAAATTGATTTGAAAGCGCAGCGGAGAGTTCCGCAGATCGCTCACAAAAGGAACGGGACGGGACCGCAGCAGACTATTATTAAAAGATCTTTTTTTCTTCACTTTCCCCTTCCCTGAACTATGTAACAAATCCCCCAATAAAAGTAGCATTCATTTTAACAGTAACACTCTCTATCTGGTTATTTTGTATCTTTCTCTGACTCCTTCCTTTGCATGCAATTTCTCTCTCTCTCCCGTCCCTTTAACTCCGGCTGAGGTTTCTCCGCCATAGATTAATATGGCGGACGATACAAATCGGCTCATATCTCTATCAAAATTACCCCTAGAACGCTCCTCTTTTAGTCCTAACCCTTTCTAAGGCTCCTGACTCGAAGACAACCAGCGGAACCGGAATCGGTCCAGTTTTCGGCACCTCAACAGCTGACTGTCAAACGGGACCGACTGCTCTCCTTTCAAGCCGGGCTGCCCTCCTCCAGCCTTATCCCGGACTTTCCTCTCCCCGCGGCTCGCGGAATGGTTTTAAGAGATCCCTAGCCCCTTTCTGTGAACTGGGGATGGGGGGATCGCTCTCCCGCTGGGGAGACATAAATCTCCAAGTACCCTCACCCTCTCTGCCGCTGCCAGGGGGTGCCCGGACGGATGCCCTCCACGTTTCATTCATACCTTCATAATTTTATGAAGGAGAAGAACACTCCTCCCCAGACCTATCCCTGGACTTATGAAATCTTATACTTCCAAAGACTACAACCCACATGTGCCCCTTCCCCATGCCATCTCTATGAATTCCTTATGAACTCTTTTTTCCTCATGTATCCGTGAATTTTCATATTCTATGTACCTGGACACCCTCATGACTCACTGTTGTATGAATTTCTAATCGTTGGGCTAACTTCATGAATTGTGAAATCATGCTGCTAGAACTCCACTCCTATGACTTTCCATATTGGGTTCCCCAGATGTTGTAAACCTCGTTCTTATCAAATGTTTTCAATTGTTTATATCATCCATGATTCCCCTTTATGCAATGTAACCCCCCTCTATGGATTTCCCCCTTACTTCCTTGAAATCTGTCTATCTGCCTATATGTATTTGTACTCTTTGGGATCCCCGGAAATTATGTGTTTTTCCTAGCTGGGTTTACGCTCCAACTTTATTTTATTTTTCATTTTATCTCATATAATTGTCAAATCCTGAAATCAAATGGGAAATATTTTGACCCCAACATGAACCCTAGCCCCTATGACCCAGACCTCCCTTCCCAAAAACAAAAGGATAATCTGCTACAGCTTAACCCAATCTAATACAGATTGCATGGACAATATAAGGCTGAGTCACCAAATTCGGAGTATAGTCCTAAAGGTGATTCAGCCCCCAGGGCAAACATTGTCATATCTCAGGAAATTCCAGGACGCCCCACGTTGAGCGCCCTGTGGAGCCTGTCCATTTTGGCTCATCAACACCCTTCTTTACTTCCCCCTGACACCCCAAGGCATATCTAAAATCTGTGAACGTGACAGGACCCCGGACATCCTTGATGGGTGCCATTAATTCCTTTAGAAATCGGCCGGGCCAGGATTAATCTGATATTTCCTGTCCGGTCACTTCATTGTTTCAATAGCTCCCGCCTCCTCCTCTCTGATTGGCCCGAGTGGGAACAAAAAGCGGCTCCCCATTGGGCCAGCAAAGCAAGGCGGGAAACGAAAGCCCGCCTCGTTCAACCTCCCAGCCTATCCGCGATCAGATGGGCGGGGGAGCGGGGCGGGAAATTCAAAGGGCTGTCAGACCGAAACATTGTATAAATATGGCTTTATTTGAAACATATGTTACGCTAGTAGACTGAATGATCGGTACTAGTGTCCTTTTCAGCTGAATCGCTCAATAAAGACTCCTTGGCGGATTTTCCTTCATCTTTTGCGGACCTTCTTCATTTCGGCTTCAGGTCGTATCTCGGCTTATATTCTCCTTTTGACTTCGCCAAGGTCCGTTCCCTCAGGACCGGGTCGGGTCCCTCTTTAAGGGCCCGATCCCCTAAAACGCGGTCGACAACATATGTATACTAACAAAAGCCAAAATGTTAATAGTTTAGTAAAAGTAAAGGTTTTCCCCTGACATTAAGTCTAGTTGTGTCCAACTCTGGGGGTTGGTGCTCATCTCCATTTCTAAGCCGAAGAGCTGGCATTTTCCGTAGACACCTCCAAGGTCATGTAGTCGGCATGACTGCATGGAGCACTGTTATCTTCCCGCTGGAGCGATACCTATTGATCTACTCACAATTGCATGCTTTCGAACTGCTAGGCTGGCAGAAGCTGGGGCTAACAGCAGGAGCTCATTTTGCTTTCCAGATTCAAACCGCCGACCATTCGGTCAGCAAGTTCAGCAGCTCAGCGGTTTAATCCGCTGCACCATCGGGAGCACCAACATTTCAGTCTTGAGGGGGGATTCATGACGTTTACCTAAGAATAGGAGAATGAAAAGTTCTGCAAAAACCAAAACATCAGCATAGATTGGTTTCTTCATAATGTCATTGTTTTGTGCTTTCGAATGGATTCTGACACACAGCAACCTTTTCATAAGGTTTTCTTGGCCACATCTAATCATAAGAGGGTTGCCATTGTTTTCCTCTGAAACCATTATATCGCACCAGCTGTTTTCTTCCAAACAGCTATGTTGTATATTGTTATCATTGTTAGGAAAGATGCAGATCTGATTGAGGTAGCTAAAATAAAATGAAAAGATGTCAACACCTTCAAAAGGTACACAAACTAGCATATTAGTGTTTAATACGAGGTGCTAAAACATCAGGTGTGAGGCAGAAAGGATGACTCATGCAAGAGGCTATAAACTGTGATCATCAACAGAGCATAGTCAGAGATGATTTCCTGCCAGAAGACTGCATTGTTTGCCATTAGAATTTGGCCTTCCGTGACATAATAATGTTATTTTTAAACATGCGCTACATACTACATGCTAACCATAAAAGAGGGAAAGCAAAAATTGATATTGTTGTAATGTACGTTGAGTCTCTCTTATCTAGAAATCCAAATATTCCCAAAACAGAAAAAAATGCTGCCAGCTACACATTTTAACCTTTGTGAAAAGCCTCTGAAATAGAAGACATCCTAGAAACTTGTATGCTCTCCTTCCTTCTGGCTAATGATTCCACATGGGGATCAGTTATTTATGAGGGTGAGCATGGGGGGACCACATTTGCCACCACCTGTGCTTCACAAAAAAGACTCGTGGGGGAATGGAATGGATTTCACCCTCCCTTCCTGGCTGCCTGGAGCATCTCAGACACCTGCCTTTTGCAGGGCTTTAGATAAGAGGAGTCCTCCTGGGCTTCCCCTTGGTCTCTTTCCCCCACTGGGTTTCTGGCAGTGGTGGAGTAAGAGTTTCTTAAGGTTCAGTGGGCACTGAACTTGCCACCAATACCCTTTCCCCTAAATTCCTCATTCACTATATATATGCAAATACAGATAGTCCAAAATCGAATACAATCCAAAATTCAAAACACCTCTGATCCCAAGCATTTTAGAAAAGGGGGGAGGCTGTATTAGACCAAATAACCAGGAAGAAACAGGCACAGGTTTCTAAGATCCCCAGCCCTCCGCATGAGGCAAGAAATTATGTCATATAACAAGACGGATCATGCATACACCATAACTTCATCACTGTCACCTTTTGTCTCTTCCCAAGTCTGCTTTTTGCAACACCTTGCTTCATGATGAAATCTTGAAGGCTGACAGATAGCTAGCTGGTTCAATGCAGTTATGCTCATCCAGATAATAATGGTGGTAGTGATGCCCTGCTCTGCCTTACAACCATCCATTAAAGCTACCAGTTTTCATAAAAACATCACATTTAAAAGTACACATTGCAAAAATCTAATAAAAATATAATACAATAGAGCCAGTAGCCATAAATAAAATAAAGCTTCTGATAAAATATTTGCATACATAAAATAGAAACAATTTTTAATTGGGGTCTGAATGACAAGACTGGAGTTTTCATTTAAGAACAATTTTATTAGCTTTTGTTTTGTGTTTATGAACACTGAGACTCTCTGACACATGTGATAGTTCCACAGATAATGCTCCTTTTCTTTACCACATGCAGAGCTACATTAGCTGTTCTTAAATCCTCCAAATGGCAGTACTATTGAAAGCAGTCATGAGACATTTAGGACCCTGTACATTTTGTACACCCTCGATGGCACAGTGGGTTAAACCGCTGAGCTGCTGAACTTGTTGATCGAAAGGTCGGAAGTTCGAATCCGTGGAGTGGGTGACCTCCTGCTGTTAGCCCCAGCTTCTGACAACCTAGCAGTTCGGTAACATGCAAATGTGAGTAGATCAATAGCTACAGCGGGAAGGTAACGGTGCTCCATGCAATCATGCCAGCCACATGACCTTGGAGCTGTCTACGGACAACGCTGGCTCTTCAGCTTACAAATGGAGATAAGCACCAATTCTCAGAGTTGGACATGGCTAGACTTAATGTCAGGGGGAAACCTTTATCTTCTGAATGATGGATGTTGACTCTGGAAACCAGGTTCGATTCATGGAAACCCACTGGGTAACCTTGAGCAAGTCATACTCTCAGCCTCAGAAAACACTGTGGTAGCTTCAGCTTAGGGTAGGTTGGAAATGACTTGAAGGTACACAACAACAACAACAACAACAATTAGTACTAGTACCTTCTGTTGGGTCTAGTGGTTCATTGGCAACTACTGCAGATTTCAAAACAATCCCACTCTCTTGAATATGATCCATCAACACTTGAGCAGTAGCATTTGCAGTGGCCAAAATACCTTATGTGAAAGCCCCACTTACAGCTTATTTCATCAGATCACCTGGAAAATCATCAGAGCATGGATGCTGTGGTCAGATTATTTTGGTTCAGAAATAATCACAGCTTAGTTGACTGTAAAGATTTCTCAGCACTGAAGCCAACTGGCTAGCCACAGATAGCTTTAAATTGAGGAGTACTGTGTACTCCCACATTGCATACCTGCTCTATCAAAAGGAAAGCCGTCTCTCCCAAACAGACTGTGTTCCTAATTCCCAGAAATCAACACAGACTGTCTTCTCCCTATTTAACTTGAATTTATTGGCTTTCATCTAGTCCTACACTCTCTCAAAACAGTAGCCCAGCCCTTGAACACCGTCAACTCTGATGGGATGGAGGCACAGAGATGGAGGTACTGGCAAATCACTCCTGATAATTCCTTGCCTAAGGTAAACAACCTATGGAATTAATAGAGTTGCCATATACTGTTTAAAGGTACGTATCATTGGAGACAAAAAATAGCATTGCATAACATCACAGCATGACTCCAAAGTCTTCCAATGCTACTCTCTTGTATATATTTGGGGAGGAAAGTAAAGAATTACTGTTCTCGATACCAAATCATAAGTCATTCCAGAAAATACCAATATCAGCAGTGCTATATTAGTGTGAGAGTTATAGAAATAAATATGGAATATATACAGTAGACTCTCAGACTGGAGCTACACTGCCATATAATGAAGTTTCAGAATACAATTTACCTGCATTAAACTGCATTATATGGCACTATAAACTTATATAAATCAAGTTCAGTGCAGGTAAACTGAATTCTGAAACTGCATTATTTGGCAGTGTAGATCCAGCCTCAGTTAATAGGCCTAACAAATATTATATCCCATATTATACAATACCATGAAATCTGTATTGAAATAATATTAATATTGAAATACAGTAATTAAAAGCACATAAAACAAACTTAACTTAATGTAACACAGTTTTACTGTATTATAAAAACAGCTTTGTGAATGCAAGTTTAATTAAATGTTTTTGGTTGCTTGAGAGTCCCAGTTACTTGAATTCTGGTTAACTGAGAGTCTACTGTAGTTGAACATTATTATTAACATTAAATAAAATTCATTTTCCACATATTTGTCCTCTAAGAACCCTTTCTTCTTCTGTGATAAATAACGGAGTCAAAAATATAGTTGACCAAATATGTTCATACAAGTTCAGTTGGTGCTTGTGGCAATTTCCATCAGGAAGAGCACAGCCGGGCAGAAATAAGTTCTCAATTTTAAGCCAGCTTGGAAAGTTGAGCTACAGTCTTTTTTAAAGACATCATACTGTCAAGTCCCATTATACTGCAGTAAAATGCAGTGCGATGTTTTAGAGTTTAGTGCTGTGTTTAAAACCTATAATTAAATTTGCTACATTTGCACCACATTGTTGCTATAGTGCTTAAACCATTCTGGCATAGTATTTTACAACAGTCCTGCAAGATAGATTACTGTCAGAAGAAAACAGGGGACTGAACCTGGTTTTGCATATCCAGATCCATCAACAGTCAAGCGGCTACAACCACAGGGGTCTCATAGATTTTTATTATTAACTACTGCCAGATGGTTTATAGAATTTGCCTTGTATGAACACATGAAGTTGAATATGTTGAATTATAAAAAGGAAACACACACAACTCAGATACAATATCGCAGCAGTGGTGAGAGCTAATTTATAATTTCCCCAATTTCATTCAACTTCATGTTTCTCTTTTTGACTTAAAGGATGTTCTAAAGAAAATGTCAATAATGTTTCAGCTTCAGAAGAACAAGACATCTATGAAAAGAGGCTCCAAGAGTCTTCTTGGGGGGAAAGCTCCACATTCTATACCTTGGTGTTTTATTTATCTTCCAAATTTATAAAACACTAACTTGGGTACCCGGAATTGCCCGGATTATTTGAAAAAGTGAGTTTTTTAAATTGTACAAAATGCATAAGGTTGTGGATTAACTACAACTGATACCACGCCAGGTTAACCCCGAGAAACTCCATCAGTACTTAAAGTTTGTTATGTTGGGTAAGTTTGCTCTGGATGCCGCATGGGTGGGGTTCAGTGTGCTCCTACTATGGTGAGTCAGTCCTCTCAAACCCCTCCAGTAGGTTGAGTTAGTCATAGTGGTTCTGTGTGCTAAGTTTGGACCAGGTCCATCATCGGTGGAGGTCACAGTTTTTCTGGTTGTGGGTGAACTACAACTCCCAGAAAGGAAGGTCAGTTTCCACTAAACCCCTCCAGTAATCAAATTTTGGCATATCAGGTATATGTGCCAAGTTTGGTCCAGATCCATCAGTGTTTGGGCTGACAGTGCTCTCTGGATGTAGGTGAACTACAACTCCCCCAAATCAAGGTGAATTTCTCCCGAAGACCTCCAGTATTTTTTGCTGGCTATGAGGGCTAAGATTAAGGTACATTTGGTTATAAATTGGCCGTCCCCAATTTATCTGTACTGAATATTTATAATTGGCTGATCAATAAAATCATTTACAATTTATGATTGGTCATGGGGGCTCTGTGTGCCAAGTTTGGTCCAATTCCATCTTTGGTGGAGTTCAGTGCTCTTAGATTACAGGTGAACTATACAGGTGTACTGATAACCCCTATAAATTATGGTGAATTCTCCCCAAATCTCTCTAGTATGTTTAGTTGATGATCAATTCCTCTGTTTGCTGTGTGCCATAGGAAAAATAGGAAAGTGTTAAGGGAGAGGCAGTGGGCAGGGTCATGCAAATTCCACAGCAATTGAAAGAGAAAGAAACACTAGGATGTCTGTGGTGGAGGAAACACATTAAATCTTGGAGGAAATTGTCTCAGAATGAAAGCCTTAACTTGGGTGGTGGGCAGTCTGGTGTTTGTGAAGGACATTGGCAGGGCTCTTGGACATGTTCACGGCGCTCGCTATAACCTGTAATATCATTGGAGGGAGGGCCATTGGTGTCTCCTGAGTAGTGGGAGCTATAGCTATTTGTGGAAGTGGGAGCTTATCTGTGTAAGTGGGCACCCCAGCCACACAGTTACATACATATTTTTACTTTTAATACAGTAGAGTCTCACTTATCCAACATCCGCTTATCCAACATTCTGGATTATCCAACACAGTTTGCCTTCTGCCCCGATCCACAGCTGTTTCTCTAGGCAGCAAGGACTGAACTTTTATGGATTTAATTTCTGACAATGTTGCTACTCTAAGTTCATTTTATGCAATTATATCTTTATTTGTAGTCGATTTGTTAGTAGTCAATGTTTTTGTAGTCAATGTTTTCAATATATTGCAATGTTTTGGTGCTAAATTCATAAATACAGTAATTATTACATAATGTTACCATGTTTTGGACTGCTTTTTCTGTCGATTTGTTGTAAAACATGATGTCTTTGGTGATTAATTTGTAAAATCATAACATAATTTGATATTTAATAGGCTTTTCCTTAATCCCTCCTTATTATCCAACATTTTCGCTTATCCAACGTTCTGCTGGCCCGTTTATGTTGGATAAGTGAGAGTCTACTGCAGGGGTCCCCAAACTTTTAAAGCAGAGGGCCAGTCCACAGTCCCTCAGAGTGTTGAGGGGCCAGACTATAGTTTGAAAAAAGATACGAACAAATTCCTACACACACTGCACGTTTAATTTGTAGTGCAAAAAAACCCCCCACAAAAGAACAATACAATATTTAAAAATAAGAACAATTTTAACCAACATAAACCTACCAGGATTTTAATGGGAAGTGTGGGCCTGCTTCTGGCCATTGAGATAGTCAAGTTAATTTGGATTTTTGTTGTTGTGTGACTTCAAGTCATTTCAGACTTTGGGCGAGACTAAGTCTAAAACTAAGGGCGGGGGCAAGATAAATGACCTTGGAGGGCCACATCCGGCCCATGGGCCTTAGTTTAGGGACTCTTGGTCTACTGTATGTGTATAGATAACCACTGCCCATGAAGTACAGTCCTATCAAAAATAATGAAAACATTAAGCTCAAAACAAACCTTGCTCTGTTTCCAACAACAGAAAATACTACTAGATGGAGGAAACGTGATTGTGATTCATCTATTGAGAAGTTCACAGCTGCTACCGCTTGGTGGTTTACAATATTTCATGGTCATATTGCTCATGAATTCCAGCTTGAGTACAAAAGCAGGAAAAACGTAAAATGTAAAAGCAGGGTATAGTATACCCTTAGTCAACATTTTTTTGAGTCAGCGTTAGCTATGCAATTAATTTATTACTGAAATTAGGGAACTAAGCATTCATAATAGCAGAGCGGTGTAGTGCTCTTGGCCAGAAGGTGGTTTCACTGATTTCAGTGGGCATTATTTCAAAGCAAGCTTTCAAAACCGTATCCTAGACACAATATGGTAGTTTCTGATGTGGGGGAGTCTCAGTTATGTCCAATACAAGGCCAGTTTGCCCTGCCACCCAGCATCTGCCTTGGAGATGACACTATAATTGTGTGGGTGCTCAATGTTGTCTGAATTGTAAAGGTAGGAGTCCTTTGGAAGGATGGCACTCTTGTAAGAATGAGGCAACTAGTTGCTGTGGGATGATGAATAATTAACTAATGACTCTCAAATGTAAGAGCATGAGAAGAAAACTTGTCAGAGAAATTGCCACCTCTCGTTCATTATGCTTATATTGGAGGTGAGGAATCTTTATCCTCATGATCTATGGTCTGGTCTATGGACTCCACTGCTCTTCAAAGCTTACATTGCTCTTCAAAACTCATTATGCCTCAGTCAGGTGAGTCAGTTGCCTCCCCAAGACACCTGACTGAACATTTGAAAACAGACTCCCCCCCAAAGAAAAAATTGCCCATACACCTTTCATTTTGTGCAATATAAAGGGCAAGCAAATTCTGTTGAGTCTGGAACCACTGTAATACAACTGGAGCATCCGGAAGGACCTTTTCTTTCTTCCCTACTCTTGCATGTATATGCATATACAAAATACTTATTTTTATGTGTACATAAAAAGTACAGTCACTTTACACATGGATTTGATATCCATAGTTTCACTTATGTCCACACATCAAAAAACATCCCCCTCCAAATGTCTTCCAGTACTATTCTATGGTATGCTTCCACCCCAAATATAGCCAAAATATAGTGTTTTCTATCATCCATGATTTTAGGTATCAACATAGGGCCTGATAACATATTCCCCGTCGTCACAGGGATATGTAGGATGTGTGTATGCAGAGACACCACACCCAAAATTGATAAATAATACAGTGCAATTATGTGTGTGCATTATGTTTACTTAGCAATACATCCCACATTATTAGACAGGCTGCACAATGCAACCTTATACATATCTTGTTAAGATATACCTCAATTTACACTCAGGCAATTGTTTAGAGGAGTACAACCTTAAATGTGCATGAAGTAAGAAAGCTAAACAACCTAATTTTATACCTATGTGTTCAAAGGTAAAGCTCCTGTATAGATCTAATTACCAGAACAAAAATAACTGGCTGGTAAATCAACATTTGTGTAGTTAAGAATGGGGATGAGACAACAAGTAAGAGAAATCTCCCCTTCAGTGGATAATCTGTGGATAAATAAAGAACAACACACAGAAGACAGAGGAATTCCAGACAAGAAACAATCAGGGCCAGCTAAAAGCTCCCAGCAAAGGATCCTCCCCAAGCAGGAATCAGCCAGGCCTTGGAGCTGCAAGGTTTTTCAATGCTAATCAAGGTGGCAAATTGGAATATTCACACCTGCCTCCATGTAGGAGCCTCCAGGGGCCTAGGGGATAAAAGCCTTGTGACTTGAAGGTTGGGTTGCTGACCTGAAGGCTGCCAGGTTTGAATCCCACCCGGGGAGAGCGCGAATGAGCTCCCTCTATCAGCTCCAGCTTCATGCGGGGACATGAGAGAAGCCTCCCACAAGGATGGTAAAACATAAAAAAACTATCCGGGCGTCCCCTGGGCAACGTCCTTGCAGACGGCCAATTCTCACTCCAGAAGCAACTCAGGTTGCTCCTGACACGAAAAAAAAAAACCTGCCTCCATCAGATAAGAGTTCTTTCTCCCACCCTGGACATTCCACAGATAAATAAACTCCCACTTGCCTAGTTTCCAACAGACTTCACAACCTCTGAGGATGCCTGCCATAGATATGGGCGAAACGTCAGGAGAGAATGCTTCTGGAGCATGGCCATATAGCCCGGAAAACTCACAGCAACCTAGGAACAGGATCCTCCCAAAAAGCTCCAAATCTTAAACGAGACAAAATTACGTTGCCAGCAGGTGGCACTCCCATGTAAACAACCTCCTTGCATTCTCTATCACTGCAACATGTTATGCAGGGCTGCTCCTGCCACTCCCCTTGTCATAATCGACACCTTGGGCAGCCAATTGCCACCCCTAAATGAAAAGTGGGCGGTCCCTTGGCCTCCTTACCCAATCCCCGGAGGCGATGAGCTAGAAACCAGGCAGCGAAAGAGAGGGGGGAGCGAGGGAGAGGGATGCGCGTTGCCTACGGAGTATGTAGGCCTCGTTAGTTCTCGCGAGAATTTCCGCCTCCCGTCAGCCGCTTTCTCAGTGGGTGACTGCGCGGCGGCCATGTTGGTTGCTATGCTGCGGCGGCTGCCTGTCTGAGGGGAGGCGGGCGGGAGGGAGGGAGGGGAGGGAGACGGAGGAGGGGCTTCATCCCCTTCCTGAAGCGCAGGCAAGCAGAGCCTGGCTGTAGAGCTGCCGCCTCAACCTGCCCCCCTCCTTTCCCCGGCTGCAGGGGAAAGGGGCCCAGAGAGCGTCGGGAGGCCGAGGAGACCCCGCTGTGGCACCGAGGAGGAGCCAGGAGGCGTGCGAGGGGTCCTTGGCTCTTCCCCCGGAGACCGGCCCGTTTCCCCTCCCCTCCCTTCAACCCCCTTTGGGCGGGGAGGGGGCAGAAGCCGTGGCTTCTGCAGGAAGACATGTGGGGGGCTTTGAGGCGAGAGTGGGGCGCCCAGGGGTCGCTCCCTGCTTCCTGATTTCTTCCTCCTCCTCCTGGTGCTGGAACTGCGGATTTGAATTTTGAACCTATCCTGGTTTTTATTTTTGGAGAGGTAGGGGAGCAGAAGATCCCCAAGCCACCTCCAATCTTTTACCTTTCGGTTCTTCCTTCCCTCCGTTTGGACGTCTGTTGCTCCATTTTTCTGGTTCTGTGGAAGGACGTGGCTGTTATATGAAGGTATCTAGAGATTCCTCTTCGTTTTCCTCTTTTAAGTTGCCAGGTTGAAATGGGATTCTCTCTCTCTCTCCCCCCCCCCCCCCCCCATATCTGCTTTGAACTGGGATATATGGCAGTGTGGACTCAGCTAACCCAGTTCAAAGCAGATATTGTGGGATTTTCTGCCGTGATATTCTGGGTTATATGGCTGTGTGGAAGGGCCCTAAATTGCCAGGTTGAAATGGGAATTTCTCTCCCCCCCCCCCCGTTCAATTCCACCTTTCCCCTAATTTTTGTATGCATTTATTTAAAACATTTATATTCCACCCTGTAGCGTGTTTGATGTCTCTTAAGGTAAGGAAGAATCCCAATGGTTAATGTGTCCCCTGCGTTGTTAGGAGCTAAGATGCAGGAGCCATGGGCCCGTCCACACATATAATCCAGAATATCCAGGCAGAAAATCCCACAAATCAGATCCTGGGATATAGGGCCTGTCTAAAAGGGCCCCTAGGCCCCTTCCACACAGCTGTATAAAATCCCACATTATCTGCTTTGAACTGGGTTATATGGCAGTGTGGACTCAGATAATCCAGTTGAAAGCAGATATTGTGGGATTTTCTACCGTCATATTCTGGGTTATATGGCTGTGTGGAAGGGCCCTAAATTGCTATGTTTAAATGGGATTCTCTTCCCCTCCCTTCAGTTCCACCTTTCTCCTGATGTAGCATGTATGATGTCTCTTAAGGCGAGGAAGAATCCCAATGGTTTATGTGCCTCCTGCATTGTTACGAGATAGGCTGCAGGGGCATGGAAGCCTTAGAGAGGATGGGTGGAAGATTTGGAAGGAGGCCAAATCGTAATTACCCATAATATTGATTTTTGAGGAGCAAATGTGATGAAGAACAGAAACAGGGTGCTGTTTAAGAATAGCAGTGAGATTATATGAGAGACCAAAAAGAGATGGTGGAGTTAATGTTATTTTGGATCAAATGTGTTGAAATATAGAAATGAGATGCAATTGAACAAGAATAGTGTGGAATTCATGAGAATGTCTAAGGGGCCTTCCACACAGTCATATAACCCTGAATTTCAAGACAGATGATCCACAATATCTGCTTTGAATTGGGTTATCTGAGTCCACACTGCCATATAACTCAATTCAAAGTAGATAATGTGGGATTTTATATAGCTGTGTGGAATGGGCCTAGGGTCCCTTCCAGAGAGGCTCAATATCCTAGGATGTGATCCCAGTTTTCTGCTTTATGAGTCCGCACTGCCAGATAATCTGGGATAAACAGAAAACCTGGGATCAGATCCTGGGATATAGGGGCTGGCTGGAGCCCCTTCAACAGCTGAATAAAATCCCACATTATCTACTTTGAACTGGGTCATATGGCAGTGTGGACTCAGATAACCCAGTTAAAGCAGATATTGTGGGATTTTCTGACTTGACATTCTGGATTATATGGCTTTGAGGAAGGGCCCTGGAAAGGCCCATAGATGTAGGGATTGCTATAATCTTTTAGTGTGGGATTCATGCAAATGTCTAGGTTTCCTCTAGAAAGAAATGGTCAAGTTAATGTTATTTTGGATCAAATTCAATATTGGTTTGCTGAATACTGGATTCACAAAGTCTAGAAGAGGTCCTGGAGGGGAAAGATAGAAAATTGATTTCCTTATTTATTTCAAATGTTGGATTTCTAGATGCTGCAGATTAATAATGATTCAATATTTCAATGGCTGAGAGTGGTTTGTTCTTGCAAGTGTACTGTGTGGGGTTTGCACCCTATTATGTTATCCGGAGAAGCAACAGGATTACGTTATTCTTAGTGGGAGTGGAAAAATGACAAAATTAGATTTCTTGAAGGCATGTCAGGGTCCGGAGCTGGGTTTTGAGGGTTACAGCTACATTCATTTAAAAGCAGGCTCTGAGATTAAAGTGCCTTTCTTCTTCATGTAAACAGGTACATGATACAAATATATTTCATATAATATTTGAAAAGATTAAAAGACAAAGCAAAAGTTATTTCAAGGTGTGTTCTGTGTAATGTGGTCTGATAGGTAAAAGGGAAGGTAAAGTTATGCCGCATCATATTTCTATGCATCTTTTTTTGCATTATATATGCATCTTCTCAATGTGGCAATGCAATTCTAGGATTAGTGTCTGTCACCTTCTGAATCAGCCACTATCATTACCTCACTAGATGGTATTCATTAGATATATTAGATATGGCAGGTTGCTACAAAAAACTACTGCATTTTTTTCACTTTTGTGGTTCTAAACAATTTTAAGAGTAGAACGCAAACTTGTTTTGTTGAGAGTGGAGATATGGTGCCACACCTCACAAGCTGCATGTAAAAGTCTGCTTCCACAAGTAGAATAAAAACCCCAATTTCACACCAGAAGCAAGAGATCACAATAGCACTAAAGAACGTATTTATTTACTTATTTACTATATTTATATCCCACTTTTTCTCATCCCGAAGGGGACTCAAAGCATCTAGAAATGATATCATATGTTATAGTGTCTTGATTTGTCTTTAATATCCCCAGTTAGAATGTCTGAAATGACACAGAATTTTGTTTTACTTTTGAAGTCTAGAGCAGTAGGCTGGTTACTGCTAGATGTATACAGTAGAGTCTCACTTATCGAACATAAACGGGCCGACAGAATGTTGGATAAGCGAATATGTTGGATAATAAGGAGGCATTAAGGAAAAGCCTATTAAAAATCAAATTAGGTTATGATTTTACAAATGAAGCACCAAAACATCATGTTATACAACAAATTTGACAGAAAAAGTAGTTCAATACGCAGTAATGCTATGTAGTAATTACTGTATTTATGAATTTAGCACCAAAATATCACGATATATTGAAAACATTGACTACAAAAATGCGTTGGATAATCCAGAACATTGGATAAGCAAGTGTTGGATAAGTGAGACTCTACTGTACTTGTGTTTCCCTTCAAGTTGCCTGCTGGCTTAAAGTGACTCATCTACTTACAGACCGGGATGAGCTTAATTGTAGGCTAAAAAAGCAGTATAGAAATCAATTTCTATGATCAAGTGTATAATAAGTGATCTAGGCTCGTTATCAATCAAATAGGTATTTCTGATGTGTTTTGCTTTCATCTACAGAGGGAAGAACGCATATCCAGAGATAAACATTTAAATGTTTCATGTGTTGGTAGATACAGTGAAATAATATTCACAAGGAAGTAAATTGTAGAATTTTATAAAATGTGTAAAGTTAGAATAATCAAGGTTTTAAGAATCTTGGAGCAGCAAAACATTCAACTCAAGCTTTTTCTAGACTGTGAATGCTATTTTTCAGAACAGTTTTTGTATTCACTTTCTGTTCATATGATTTTCTCTTGTCTAAGATGCTATAGTGTTTTCTCTGTGTGTTTTGTCATTGGTTTCAAAATGCTTTGTAGCAAGACTGTGTGTTTGTATATTTTGAGACATTTGTAAACACATAAGTGTTTTGGATAGTGCTTGTTATAACATTAATTTCTGTTTGTGAGACAAGATACAGTGTACTAGCTGGCCTGGTGCACAAAGATAAAATAACATTTACATAATATTTTTGTTTTGCTGTTAAGTCTTGTGGGCCAGGCCAGCAAAGGAGCATTTAAAGTGTATTGTGTTAATTCTCAAATATGCACAATAGTGTACGACACCAAAAGCACAATACAACTTTAAATATACGTATTTTGATGTTTATTCCATATTTAAGATAAGGAATATGCTACGTGTTTACAAGGAATAATCACTTGAACTCAAAAGAGACTACTGAATTCTCAGGTAGTGTAATAGTTCAGCATCTCCCTAATCCCATCAGTCTGCTTTGCACAATCTGTTTTGAGGTTTCTCCAGAAAATGTGTGGCAGCAGATTGTGCTCCTGCTCTTGGAACTCTATTTCTCTTGTTGGAAGGAGTGGAACTCAGTGCCAACATGCTCTTCCTGCTGTTCATCTGTTTAGGGTAAAGTGGGGAGAAGAGAGCAGCAAGCACTAATAGCCATAGCCTCCATGGACAACAGAGGAAGTAATTCCATTGATGTAACCTTTGGAATTCATTGCACCTATTACACAGTGCACGAAGGGAAAAAAAATCAATTTGAGGAATGCTAATGACTTAAAGTTAAATGGTCTCATTTAGGAAATAGTGAGTTGGTATTGTTCACGAACCCCTGGTATCTATTTGAAATCAGTTGATTCTCTTCCACTGCTATGGGGGGGGGGGGGATTAAGTTGGTGTTGACCCATTTATAATATCCTGAAAAATAAAAAACTACGAGATTCCTTTTGCTCTCTATCGCCATGATTTTTAAGGCTTTTATACAGTCTTTTCTAAAATCTTTTAAAAATACTTTAGCATTAACAAATATGCTATTTTATTTCTGTAGATTGTTTCCCATTCTAGCTCTCATATCTTGTCATTCCTGAAGGAGTATCATTTTGTTAGAATACATAAGTATCCATTTATTTATTTATGTATTTATTTAATAAGATGCTGGTTTGAGGGGTGATGTCATTTTAAAATACAACTGTTACTGTCATTAGCATACCAACTTCATATAGATATATTACTTCATATAGATATATTAGGCTAGTGGTTCTCAACCTGGTGTCCCCAGATGTTTTTGGCCTTCAACTCCCAAAAATCCTAACAGCTGGTAAACTGGCTGGGATTTCTGGGAGTTGTAGGCCAAAAACATCTGGGGACTCCAGGTTGGAAACCACTGTATTCGGCTGTCATATTTATAATGCAAATTGCCTACAAGCTTTATCAGAGTTTTATTAAAAAGCTCCTGTTTGATCATTTGTTGTATTGTTTTCAGACCCTTTTAAACTGGGAGCTGAGAATCTTGGTAGCCTTTGTTTAATGGAAACTGAGATTAGGTCATAGGTGAACACTGTGTAGCAAAGGTTTATGGACCAGTTTATGGTAGTGAGTGCATGTGAAGTTAGGATGTCCAGCCTATGTCTATTTGCCCAGTTATCTTGTGCTACCTTCTCACATAACTTAAAATATAGGTAAATGCCAAATGTTTTATCATGTGGAGCAGTGGTTTCCAACCTTTTTTTGACCAGGGATCACTTTGACCAGGGACCACTCTCCAACATTAGTATCAAAAGGGTTACGAATCAGTTTTTGGTCAACTTTAGATTTGGTTTGGTTATTTGGGGTGCAGATTCAGAAAATTGCATTGTATAGACCACATCAGCTCTAGTTCATGATACAGAACATATACCATCCACTAGTTGCCATCTGCTCTTCCACAGAAAATCATATTTAACAATCTAGAGCTGATGTGGTCTATCTGATGTAATTTTCTGAATCAGCACCCCAACAGGCCTAAAAACAGAGACACCAAGGCACCCCCGCTTCCAGGTGCCAGATGGAATGTCTTTGCCCAGGGTGAGGGAGGAGGAGGAGAAGCAGCAGTCAGGAGGCTTGTAGTCATGCCTTTTGTGGCTAGTTAGCCTCTCCCCTCCCAACATCCCTGTTGCCTTGGCACTATAAGAGGGTTTTGTGAGACCAGTCGCTCCTGTTGCAATGGTGTAGTAATGGTGAGGCCGCAGACTATATATTAGTTCTTG